>NC_090999.1:68550000-69175000 GCF_041146395.1 Eulemur rufifrons | reverse complement strand
TGCAAATTTCATGAGAGAAAGGATAGTGTTCAATATTTTCTTTTATCTTTCACAGAACTCATCATAGTAATTTTAAAAACACAATTTTTTGATAATCCCATATTTATAAATAAACTTTAAAAAAATAAAGCTAATTTTTAAATGTCATTGAAATCTATTTCTAATCAATTAGAATCATATGAAATCAAAAGAAAGAAAACTTGGTAGCAAAAAATTTATATAGTTCAAGAATTATTATTACATCATGCACATACTGTCTGTCCATAGATGAGAAAATTAGCTCACCATGTTTTCTGAAAGACAAAATGTTTTTCAATCATAAATTATTTACAGACTTCTTTACAGAGATCTATTGGTTGTCATTTAATAAGAAAATGTCTTTGTATGCTTCATAATATTCGTGGAAATTCCAATGCACAGCTTACACCCTCTTTCATAGTTGCCTACTGGCTTGTCTTTGCATATGTCAAGCTCCCTTGTGAAGTAGAATCCACTTAGAATTTAATGTAATTCAAATGATATCAATGTTGTTTTGATTATTTATAATAAATCATCTTCAATCTACTTTCTAAAAAACATTTTTTGTTATGAAAAGCGACTTCTGCTCACTTAAAAATAACCTTAGGTTTCATATCTCAATGTCACAAAGCTGTCACTGCTTTTGAGGTATATTCTCAGATTTTCAGTTTTTACTTAGTATTGCATAGGTAAATAAGTTAATTCATTTAAAAGACCTTAAATGTTAAATCAGTTAATTCATTCAAAAGACCTTGAAGACCTTAAATTAATGACATATTAAATCCATTGCTTTTAACCTGTTGGGATTATTCGTTTTTCTTCTCTATCGTGCACTTAAGTAAATGCTGTTTTGTTGACAGCTAATATTTAACATGTCAGAGAACAAGTTTATTACTTTCACTGAGCAAATTCCTTATTTTTCAAATACCCCAAAGTTCTCAATCACATATTCCCCCTTTCCTTCTTCAGATGATTTGTTGAATAATTTGTCTTTTCTAAAGATCATTAGAGTGAGAAATCTTATATATCTATAGAATTTATAGTACATAGGTGTGAAAAGATTCCACCTGTTTCTACTGAAGACTGGTCAATGATATCTGGTCATTAAATGGGCATAAGAATCTGTTCCCTTCAGGAGAAGTCTGGAAACCTGAGATCTCCAGCTCTACCAAGTGGTGACTGAAATACGTTGTTCAAATCTGCTTGGTTCTCCACTCCCTCATTTGTATAATTAAGTTGTTGAAGTATCTTTTGGAGGTCCTTTTAACATTGAAATTGGTCATGATTAATTCAGTGGGTTGTGAGAAGTTTGTGAGGTGCATTCCTATGGCTGAGCAATCATGAATAACCAATATTTGAACTCCCGCTAACAATACTACCTACAAATGCAGGTTTATCTCCCATAATTACTTACCACCTTGCATATAAATTTTATATTGCTCAATTGAAAGAATAACAACTTTTAATCATAGTACTTTGAGGCAAACATCTATTATATAAATATGGATGATTATAATTAGCATCTCTCCTTAAAAGCATTTGAATTTCCTTGAATTCAATTTCCTTTGTACTAGTGTGGAAAAAGAGATCCATTTCATCCTCTGAAAATGGAATGCATTTAGAAATGGAGAAAGAAACTATGTTCCTTTGGCAAGATCCCCTGGGCTAAGATGCCAGCTTCGTTTTTCTTCATTGTTCAGTGTTAATTTGGTTCAGCTTTGTTTGCTGCCAGTGCAATGCCATTTGAAATCCAGAAAACAAGAAAAGAAATTACATACTAGTAATTCAATATATTTGGCCCTTGGGGAATTTTAGACTCCTAAAGTTTTAATAATCTATTTATTTATTTCTATTTATGCTATAATCATTGGAAAAATAGCATTTTAATATAGAGTATTGAACGTATCTCTGTAAAATCTCCCACATAATGTTAAATGTTATATGTACCTGATCAGGTCCATTGGCTCAGAAATTCATAGCTATCAACTTTTGTCTTATAAGAAATTTTGAAAAATATGGAAAATCTATAAACAAATCTTTGCTTGAACAGAAGAAATGATTCTATTTTTATAATTTTATACTGAAATCAATAAGTATAAACATGTAATTATTTTAGCATGGATTCTACAATAGATTTTTATGGAGTACTACAAAAGGAGATACTATTGGTAAAATTAATTCCGCACATAACTATTTGACATATGAAAAGAATAAAATATTGTAGTGGTGTTTCCACTAATGATCTGTTTTGTTTACTACCATATAAAAGCAAGAGTCTATTTTGGGCTTTTATTTCAGTCGCATAAAATTTCCTTTAGAGTTTGATTTGTTTTAAAAAAGAAAGTTCTGGAATAATAAATATTTTTGAAGAAATAGTATCATTTAAATACATCCATAAAGAGGCAAGTTTATGAGAATGAACTATGGCAGCTTGAACACTTCCTGTCCTGATGTCATCATCTCAATTGCCACCAAACTATTAATACTTTATCTCTCCCATGCCACATAGCTGCCGAGGCTTAGAGTCTGGTAGCAAGACCTCAGACGTAACTGTAGTCCTCAAGAAGCAGGCTGTCATAGTAATTTTCTCCACTGAGCTTGATATCACTTTGGGACAAGTGCAAGGAAATTTAGAATGAAGATCTAAAGAAATCACATGGATTCCAGAGAGAAACTGGTCTGCAGAGATCATGGATCCCATCCCCCATAATGGGAGAGTCTGTATCTTTTCTCTTGAGAGCTTCATGGAGGACTAGCTGGTCCCTCTGGAATGAAGGAGGTGTGGCATGTTGAGTTCCATTTACCCCTAAAAGTGAGAGTAACAAGAACTGAAAACTTGACTGTTGCTTTTGCTTAAGTCAAGAATGCATTGTTTCACATCTCTCTCCAGATTACTGTTATGTTAATCCAGTATTTAGATTGAGCCTTAATGAGAAGGCAAAATAAAATTTTGTATTGCTAAGGGGCCCCAGCAAATAGAGGAAACAAAAGAAGGAGAACAGACAAAAGGGGCAGTTTCTAATGAAATAAGACTGCTCTTAAGAGAAAGATATTTTAAACAAAAGCAGCAGTTTTCATTTAACTTCAACAAAATTTTATTTTAAAAGAAAACATCAAGCATTTTAGATCTGTAGGTTGATGACATTGATCAAATTTGAGAAGTTTATGACCAATATTTCTTCAGTTATTGTTCGGCCCTGTTATTTCTCTCCTACTCTATTGCATATTCGCCTATATGAATGACAAACCATTAGCTTTTTGTTCTTTCTGTACTTTCCTGGGTATTTTTCTCTACTATTTTCTACTTCACTTGTCTTCTCTTTGCTATTCTGCTTTTAACACACCCATTAAATGTTCAGTTAACATATTTCTCAGATTTAGGATTTACAAAGATTTCCTATTTTTATAGTTTCCAGTTTTCTGATAAAAATCTTTATATTTTACCCTCTTCTCCTGAACATATTAATCACAGTAATTTTAACTTTTTTCCTAAAACTCAAAAATCTCTATCATCTCTGTCTTTGCTTCTTTTATCTGATTTTTTTCCCTTCAATTTCCGCCATTTCTAGCCCAACTTCTGGAATTCTTGAAAATTGCTTATTTAATGCCAGTGTTATGTTTGAAAAATTGTGGAGGCTCTGCATGATCGTATCTTCTTTTGTGGTCTATTTATTTTACTTCTAGAATGCAGTTAGAAGTAAGAACAATTTTTCTGGTCCAAATAAAGATGGAATATTTTCCTCATGTGAAGGTTAGCCAATTTCCTGTTGGGTTTTGTTTAGGGCAATCCTACTTTATGCCTCTTTTAATAACATATATTTTTTTTTTTTCAATTTAATTTTACAGAATCAAAGAGTCTAACAGTATATCTTGTTAGATACAGTATGTCCTCATAATGTATACATTATTTCTTGTACAATGATATGAAATAATATGGGAAATATTCATGATAAATTATTAACTGAACAGTGCAAGTTAAAAACAATAGTTTCATATTTTTTCCCCACCCCCCCTTTCCCGAGTCAGCACCTTCAAGTGTTACCACTCCCCAAACGGTGCGCAATGCCCTCATTGTGTAGGCATACCCCCATCCCTTCCCCCACCCCCCACCTCAGTCTGATGTCCAATTGGTGTCGTTTCCAGATTTGTATTTAGGTGATGATCAGGGAAACCAATTTTCTGGTGAGTACATGTGATGCTTGTTTTTCCATTCTTGGGATACTTCACTTAATATAATGGGTTCCAACTCTCTCCAGGAGAACCATAGAGATGTTGTATCTTCATCATTCCTTATAGCTGAGTAATATTCCATGGTATACATATACCACAGTTTACTAATCCAATCATGTATTGATGGGCATTTGGGTTGTTTCCACATCTTTGCTATTGTGAATTGTGCTGCTATAAACATTCGGGTACACGTGCCTTTGTTACAGAATGACCTTTTTTCCTTTGGGTATATGCCCAGTAATGGGATTGCTGGGTCAAATGGCAGGTCTACTTGAATCTGTTTAAGATACCTCCATAATGCTTTCCACAGGGGTTGCACTAGTTTGCAGTCCCACCAGCAGTGTATTAGTGTTCCTGTCTCTCCACACCCACGCCAACATGTGTTGTTTTGGGTTTTTTTGATAAAGGCCATTCTCACTGGGGTTAAGTGATATCTCATTGTGGTTTTGATTTGCATTTCCCTGATGATTAGAGATGTTGAACACTTTTTCATATGTTTGTTAGCCATTTTTATATCTTCTTTTGAAAAATTTCTATTCATGTCCTTTGCCCACTTTTTGATAGGGTTGCTTGATTTTTTCTTGCTGATTTTCCTGAGTTCTAAATAGATTCTTGTTATCAGTCCTTTATCTGATGTGTAGTATGCAAAAATTTTTTCCCATTCTGTAGGTGGTCTGTTTATTCTCTGGATATTTTAAGAAAGTATTTTTATAATCAAAATGTTTGGTTGAGACCAGGGATCAGCAGACTTTATGTGAACAGCCAAAGAGTAAACATTTCAGGCTTTGTGGGTCATATGGTCTCTGTCATAACTAACCAGTCCCACTATTGAGGCACAAAACTATCCATAGACAACACATGCATGAATGGCTGTGCCTTTGTTCCAATAAAACTTTATTCACAAAAACAGGTGTTAGGCTGAATTTAACCTGTGTGTTACAGATGGCTGGTATCTAAATTAGATCACAAATAAATGTCCCATCAGTTTCTTCACATTTGCCCCTTGTATTTAAAAAAAATGGCTAAGGCCTCAAGGAAAAAAGAAGCACAGAAAGAGTAGGAACTGCACTTTTTTCTACAGTTCCTTTTCCTACAGGATCTTTCCCCTCTATATTAGTGTACGTTGTAGTCTTGAATTGTAACTATTTGTCCTTCTAGGTCCATGAGAGGACTATAAATTCTGACCCACAGTTTCTGCTTGTTTACTAAGTTTCCTACTGTTATTAATCAACAAACACCTGGAAGGAAAAGTGGCAGAGAATGTCTGGGTAATGTCAACACTTTCGTCTTCTATCTGGAATCTTGGCTTTGCAAATTTATTGCTTTCTTTATTGCACTCTATCACCTTCCCAGAGCTGTTTTGGTATTTCTTACAGTGTTTTCTATTTCTTCTTGAGGGGTGAGTTGGTCAAATACAAGATAATCTATCATAGTGGGAAGCAGAAGTTCCCAAAGGGAAAACAAACAAACAAACAAGCAGTTTGTAGCATCTTGAGTAAATTGAAAAAATATAGATGTGGAAAACCATAACAATGAAATACATAAAAGCAAACACTAAATAAAAAAAGAACTAATATCATATATATCAAGTTTTACACTATTTTTGAAAACTACTTAATCTTATTCAATAACATAAAATAAAAGGAATAATAGAATGACATGCCATGCTTTTGATAGGAAGATTGAGAGAGTAAAATTTTCAATCTTCTCTGAATTAAATAATAAATTTAATGTAATTTCCTTTGTAATCACAAGAATTATTTCTTAGTTGGGTAAAATGATCACAAATCCCATTTAAAAAATAAATGTCTGAGAATAGCCAAGACAATTATAACAAAGAATAGTTATTGAAGACTAGACTTATACTAAAACAATATAAAAGCATCAGAATTTTTTAAAAAGTCCATGGTATAAGAATAGAAAAATATAAAGTAAATGTAAAAATTAAGCATTTTAAAATAAGATGTAAGAGCTTAAATGAGCATCCTGTTGGTTCAACAAAACTTTTAACCATGTCAGAAAACCTAGAAGCTATGAAAAACTAAAGACAAATATATTTGAGTAAATAATTTTTAAAAAATGTGTTACATCACAAAATATACTATAAACAAAGTTAATATGCTTATGGCTGATTAGGCTAAATATTTGCAATGGAATTAACATCTTAATATAATAAGTCCATAAATTCTTGAAATTTAGGCAAATATACATAAAAATAATTTATTGATATTGCATTACAGTATATGATACATTAAATGTATTTTTCTCTCATTAGCCACAACTACTGTTGGCAAATCAAAAGAAGGAACTATAATACTTTGATAATAAGGGTAGAAATATAAATTTAATAGTATTTAGAAAGCTCTATGGCAAAATGCATTAAAAAAATGTGTATATTTAACATTTCTTCTGCGAATATACCCTATGGAAATATAAGTCTCATTCATATAACTATGAGGATATTTATTGTAACTATGTTGTGGCAAAAATAAAATAAGATGGGTGTTAATTTTTAATAAAATGGTTGAATAAAATGTGGCATATTCAAATTATTAAAAATATGAAGATATTAAAAATGAAATTCTTCCATTTTGATCTATTACGTGACAAGTGTAAGATACAGAGCAGATAGGTAGATGTAATATTATCAAATTTTTCTAAAACAAAGAAAAATTTTTAAAAATACCTCTAAAATGTTTTGTATGAATTTATTAACATGAAAAATCAATGGAGATGAAAATATATTAGTTTCTTTGAGTGGAAAATACTCAATTTATTTAGCCCTTACAGACAGAACTCATCAATAAAGTTCATGTATATGAGATTTTGGAAATTAATAAGAAAATTCTAAACAGCTGGAAAGAAGATAGGTAAGAGGTCTTCACACCCTGGGAGGTACAAGTTCATCTGGAACACACAAAAGATGATCTTGAATGGCACCAGAATTAATCTCTTAACCACACTTCTTTTTTTTTTTTTCAATTTTCATTTTTATGTATACATAATAGATGTACATATTGTGGGGGTACATGTGATATTTTGATACAAGCATACTATGTGTAATGATGAAATCAGAGTAATTGGGATATCTATCACCTTATACACTTATTTCTTTCTGTTAGGAACGTTTCAATTCCAGTCTTCTAGAATGAAGATGACCCTTAGTTAACAGTTGAGATTTGAACCAGAGACAACAATTCAGAACAAAAATTGGTAGACAGCCATTTAAATCTCCTTACCCCTCTCTTCTAACACTAGATTCAACCTGGAAATCTGGAGAAATATTTAGGAGATTGCTGAAGACTCAGGTATTTTGTTAATGAAAAAAAACTCCATTATGGACATAAGGACATAAAGATTTCATTGGAAGTATGCAAAAAGCCTTTAAGATCAAGTGTTCTCAGTTTTGTTTACTGCTGTAATTCTAAGACTAGAACATTGCCTGACATAAAGCAGGTACCCAACAAATAACTGTAAATGGATGAATGAATGAGTAAATAAGTACTTTATAATCACTAGTATTCAATTTCTATTTGTGATTTGTTAGAATGTTTTTGATATTATAAACAAATTTATGCTGTAATACTTAAATAGTTTTCAAATATTGGAATTTTCAAATTTTTTTCAGCATGGATTTTCAGCTCGTATTTCAGAAATGACAAAGTTACTGCTCTTCGAATAAGTCTTTACATTTTTAAGCTACATGTAATTAAATATCATTAAAATTGAGAGTGCAGTTTTGAAAGAATATGTATAATAATATGTATATTTTCTTTAAGCAAAGAATATTTTGCAAAACAAATTACTCAATTTTCTTTTTGCATTTTTGCCTGAGCATTTGAAATTAATGATAGTATTTAAAATGAGTTTTTCATTGTTTCTTTTACTTTCTGGATATGGATGGGTGTTTCTTCCATAGTTAACTGAGCAGAAACTTAAGAACTTTATCAGTATACAACTACAAAAATGAATGCTTTTCAGGGAAACTGGGCTGTGTTTCTTCTTTGGAGCCCAGCCAGGATTAGTTAACACTAAGAAAATGAGGCAATATTTCTGTTGTTCACACATATTACGTTTGCCACAAGCAGTAAAGTAAAGCTTCACATTGGAACAATGGAATTTGGCCTGGCATTTCCAGCCCTGATGTTCTCAGCTGTGTGGTACATTCCCAAAAGAAATGAAATGGTAGAACAGTTACTGTTGTCTCTTGCCAGGACCAGAATTTTGAAGTGTAACCAGAAAGAAGTATTTTCTCCCACTTATATGAATACTGATAATTAGGCTCAAGGAAATGAAGTGCATAGAATTAGAATTGAGATTTTGTTTTTTTAATGTGAACTTGTTTGATACCAGCTTCCACTGTTCTCTGACAGATGGATTCTTTTTGGCAGATGATTATGCAAACTGTTCCTTTCGTGCCTGTCTACATGAAATGTATTCTATAAACACACTGAAGCATCATGGTCCTCTGAGTCCTCAGTGCTTGGGAATGTATTAGAGCCACAATGATTTGGATGACAGGATTCAAAAGTGTCTGAGCAGGGAAATTGGGGGAACACTAGTGTGATTACTTTGGTTCTCTCAAGGGCCCTAGTAGATAATAATGTGGTTCCCTTGAAATTTGACATGGGGTACTTGTATGTCAACAGAAAAGAAACAAGCTCATAGATAATAGAGGAAATTCCAAATGAGCAAATTGTAAATAGTTTTTAACAAGTGTTTTAACAGATACTGGAAAACTAATGCATTTGTGAAATAATGTTTGGAAAATTTAAGATTTTTGACAAGGACCCACAGGGATTATTATGCATATCAAGATCTAATACTTAGCATCATATTTCCTTGTGATTTAACAATTTTATAATGATTGCTCTAATATATTGATCACAAAGAGACTCCACCCTTTATATTTCTGCATTCAAGGATATAAGAACTGACTCACCTGTACTTTTGCAACCCAAACTTTAGTGGGAATTTTCTTGAAGAATTACCCCCCCCAAAAAAATCTGTGTTTTAGGAGAGAAAACCATATTGCCATATTGCATCAACTGAGCCATTTGTGTTAGTTATAAATGTTTAGCCATTCTCTTGGGCAGTATAAGAGTGCCACATTTTACATGCAGTAGGTCAATGAAATGCTATCTCACCCACGGTTCTGGTCAGCCACCTTACCTAAAATTCTGAAAGTTAGTCTCCTTGAGGACATTATGAGAACCTTAAGACTTCCTGGTCATTAACTGACATTGTAGGGGATTTTGTAGAAGAAAAGGGGAAGGAGTTGAAAATGAAAGACTTCTTGATGTTCATTCTATATAGGGTTTGGCAAAGATACACAGGCCACTAAAAGGAATTGAAAAGAATACAGGACTATGTTCTCTGGATTCCATATGTAGGATTTGCTCTCTAAAAGTTAGATTTTTTTTTTCTTGAAATAGACTATGATCTTTTATTTTCTGATAACTAAAGCCATGCATCACAAAAAGATGACACATAGTTATAGACACTTCTGGGCAGGTGTGTGGTGCAGCAAGAATGTTCTGAACTGTATAAAAAAGACTAGAGGAAAATGTGTGTGTATGAGAATATAGGTATGTGTGTGTAAAACTGCCATCTTCCTCAAATATGTGAGATCAAAGAGAAGCCAATCAAGGCAGGACACTCCAACTGTAGTCACATATTGGACACTTACTTGGGGATTTTGATATTCCTGATTTATCACCATGCATTTAATCAGGTCAATTTAAATGATATTGATTTGTGATCAACTAAACCAACATTACAACTATCTGGATATTTGGCATGTAGGTATAAGATGTCATTGTCATTGGTCAGTTATTGAAATATGATTGTTGGAATCTAGTTATATGATTTGGTGACTGTTTGAGAAGCAATGAGAAAAGGATTGGAAAATACAGATAATGAACCTACAAGCTTTTTGCATTCTCTACCTCTATTACCACATAATCATATCCTCTTCATTATCCTAACTAATGAAGTTAGTAGAACATAATTAGTCATTCATTTATGAAATAAATATGTACGAAGTGCATGCATATTGAGGTATTGCTCTAAGTGAAAGAGATATAGCAAAATGTAAGGCAAGCAAATTTTCTTATTTTATGCAATTTATGTTCCATCTGTGGCAGGAGTGGGTATACACAGATGATAATAAACACTTGAAGAAATAAACACAAAACAAAAGATAATGTGATGGATTTGAGAGTATAAGGATACCTAACACTGGGAATGAATTCTTGTGATATTCTATTTAAATAATTACTTGATAGGAAACAAAAACTAGCTCTGCAAAGATTTGTGTGAAGAGAATTCCACATTGAGAGAGCAGAAACACTCTGCTGTGAGTATATTCTGGGGTTCCAATGTCTATTCCTGTGTAACAATGCCAAAACTTAGTGGCTGGAAATATGAATTTTATTTTGATCATGACTTTGTGGATGAAGAATGCAGGATGGGCTCTGTAGTGTTCAAATCCTTCTCTCGTGCTATCAGCTGTGGTGACTTGACTGGCTGGAGCAGCTACTCACATAGCTGATAAATTGGTACTGGCTGATAGCTAGGAGCTCAGCTCTAGCTGTTGGTTTAAGGCCTCGACTCTTCCTCTTGGGGATCTCTCCAGGGACTTGCTTCAGCTTTCTCACAGAATGGTGTTTGGCATCTAAGAACGAGTGTTCCAGGAGATAGGAACTGAAAGTTTCCAGTCATTTAATCTTTCATCACTGGCATACTCAAAGTAGTCATGGAGTCCACAGATTCAAGGAAAGTGGGAATGGACTCCAGCTCTCAATGAGAGAAGTGTGAAGAATGTACGGCCATCTTTAATCTGTCACAGTTAGCCTTCTGGCTAAAAATTATTGACAGTATTCCCACTTGAAAAATACATTCACCCACTCCCAAGAGCCCAGAAGTTTCATTCCAATACAAAGCAGCTTCAAGAGCAGGATCCAGGATTTCATAGTCTAAATCAGGCTTAGGTGTTGAGGAGGCTCCTCACATGGAATAGCAAGTTGGTGCTGGCTGCTGGCTGGGAACTCAGCCAGGCTCATCCTCTCCATGAGGTAGCTTTGGCTCTATCAGAGTGTGGTGGCTGACGTCCAAGAGAGAGTGGTCCAAGAAACATGAAGTGGAAGCTGCCAGTCTCCAAAGGCCCAGAGCCAGAAACAGATACAGCAAAACTTCCAAAATATTCTATTAGTCAAAGCAGTCGCAGGGCCCACCCACTTGATGTGAGGAGCATCAGTGAATTTGCAGTTTTCTTTAATTTGCACATCTGGCATATGCAAAGGGCAGAAAGATGACTCTGTAGACAATATCCCATAATACCCATTGTGTACTTATAATATATAAACAAATATTTTTTAAGAACATAGATATGTATATAATGCTTTAAATGGTATCTTTGAGTACAAGATATCTATAGATGCTATAAAATTGCTTTAGGACTATGATAAGCCAATTTGTAGTGTCAGTCCAGCCAATGGGCACAGAGGTCTTGTTTCTAGAGTACAAAAACAGAAGGGCAAGTGCAATGACCCAAAGTTGTCAAGAGCAGGAGGAGAAAGAGTGAATAAGAGCTCAGTACTGAACTGAAATCTGAAATTAGAGGAGTTCCACTTAAAAGTTCATTGAATGGAGGATGAGGAATAGGCCAAAAATTAAACTAAAAATTACAGTTTGGAGGTCAGGTTCAACCGGAACACAACAGAAAGTCAGAACAAGGGGAGAAGGAAAGTAAGGGAATTCTAGTTCATTGCCATAAGCAGAACTATAGCACTAGCTGCTTCCTAATACTGTCCCCTAGTTCTATTACGAATGGTTAGTTAGGCTTGTTTTAAAAGTACATAGTGAAGGCAGAAAAAAATCAATGAGTGATTTTCTTCCTATTGACATAAAAATGGATAATTATATATTGCATGGAATAAAACATTTCTTCAAACAGCATATGAAAAAGATAGATTATCAAGCTCCAAAATATTTGCAAGTACTTTTGTGATCCAGTGGGGGAACTGATTTGGTATTTTGGAGGATACTCTTAAACTTAGCTTATGAAATTTCTGCAGTGATTATTCTTTTGCATGCAGAAATATAAGACTGGCGAGAAGAAACACAAGCACCAATCACAGTGACTAGAACAAACTATTTTTGAAAATGGGCATGGCCAAGATGATTATAATTGTTTCTCTTTTGCAAATGCAGAAAAGGATCAACTTGGCTCTAACTGCTAATCTTTCTTCAAGATAACTACTTTTCTTTTGTTTTGAAACTTTCCTTTTTGTCTCTTCATTTCTTCTGACCTGAGCTCAGAACATTGTCTATATTCCATTAGTCACCCTATGACTAATTTTATACCTTTCTTACTTAAGAATTATATTTGTTTTCTCCCAATATTGTGAAAATATGAGTATAGTAACTGTTTCTAATTGTCCATAGATTTGCTCTGTGCAATGTTGTAGCCACATGGAAATACACGGCTATTATTTAAATTTATATACAGTATTTAAACTTACTTTAAATTAAAATTCATTTCCTCAGTTGCACAAGTCACATCTCTGGTGCACAAGAGTCATGTATGGCCAGAGGCTATTGCTTTGGAAGGTATAGACATAGAACATGCCCATGATCATAACAAATCTATTGGACTGTGCCACACAAGATTTTTAATAATTTCTTATAGAATGAAGGAAAAAATGTCTATGACTCAACATTATTACAGTAATTTGGCTTTATATAGGAAATTATGAAAATATGCATAAACATATATATAATTATAAAACTATACCTAAACATATATATAGAGAACTTCAGTTTTCTTGACATGGCATTGTAATAAAATGTAAATAAAACTTGAAATATAAATATATTCCATATAAATTGATTCAAGAAATATAAATTAAAACCTAGGCATGCTAAATAAAAGCATTTTCTTTCATATAAATGGTTAACAACCACTTCTAGCTGTAAATTCTATCTGTTCTAAATAATATTTGGGTAGTCTGGCTTGGTCAGTCATTAAGATAAACTCTTGAACTCTTTAATTGTCCATACTGAGGATTCATACTGATGAAAACAGAATAAGACAGTGAATCTATATAAATCTGTACCATGCCAAACCTGAATTTATGTTCATTTAAATATATTTTTAAAAATAGTTTAATCTGTAAAATACTTTAATGAAGCAATCAGAGAGACAGTGATACAGTGAAAACTGGTCAGAGTTACCAAAAAAAAGTGCTTTTCAGACATAAAGGGATTCAAGTTATATGAAACAGATAGCTAAAAATCAGCAAATAAGGGAAAGAATTTTCTGATGATCTTAGTTTTGGCTGTTTGGGAAATTACAGAAATGACCCTATAGTTGTTATTTTCTTCCTTGACCCACATAAATAAGGCTGCAATGACAAAACAGTTGAAGGAATATGCTCATTCGTCCTCAGTGGAACCTGTGCCCCTGCTCCCTGCGCAGTGGCTCTCTAGATTTATGCATGTTGCTTCTTCAGCTGGAAATAATCACAGATTGGCAATTCTACATGAAGAGGGGAGAGGAAACCCCTATGCTTTGGAAAATATGAGGGAAAGAAAATTAAATATTGACTGAAGAGAAAAATTTCTAATTGGATGGGAAAAGTTAATTCATTGTGGAATAGAAAATGAGACCATATCTCAAAATAGTCTCAGATACATAAGCATTTACTAGTCGTATTTTTCCATATAGATTGTCACGTATGGAAGGATAAATTTTTCATTCTCCCTATCTAGGTGCTCCTACATGGCATGCTTTCTCATCTCTGCTATTCTTTTATAATCTGGAGAGAGCATACTTCTGCTTAAATACATACAAAGCAACTGTCTCCAATTATAATAAGTATTCAGAGTTTATTGCTTTTGCTTACACTTGATGGAAATCAATATATTCAAATCTTTATTCTACTTTATTCTTAATTCTTATTGTCTTTTCTGTAGAATTTTGTTTAATTAATATATCATATTTATACATATTTTGGGGGTGCATGAGATATTTTGATACAGTATACAACATGTAATGTTCAAATCAGGGTAATTCGGATATTCATCTCCTCAAACATTTTTCTTCATGTTGGGGCCATTACAGTTCTTTTCTTTTAGTTACTTTGAAATATACAACAAATTATTATAACTATAATCTCCCCACTGTACTATCAAATACTAGACCTTATTCCTTCTTTCTACCTGTATTTTTGTACCACTTAACCAACTTCTCTTTAACCCCTGTTATCTTTTAATTCTACATTTCGTAGCTGGCCTCTTTGCCCAATGTTCTTTTCTATCGACTCCTGTAAACATTAGCTACCCCCCCACCCCCGAGCTACAGTGTAGTCTTTAGCCATATTGAAGTATTTTATTTCTTTCTAAGATGATCTGATGTAACTATTAGGGTGCTGGAATAATGACTCCCAGTGTAAAAAAAAAATCCATGTATTGTAGCTTATCCTAACATAAAATCCAAACTCTACATTTTGGGAACAATAATATTCATAATGGGTATAGAAATAATTGCTTTTTAAATTTTTTTGTACCAAAATACTTATATCTTTACCTTATCTGTTAAAATTTTTAATCTGCCTAAGTATTATTAAGATCTCTAATTTTGCCATCACCTTTGGTCAATTTGTATGATTATTTTTGCAGTATATTGAATAATTAGGTCCAGGATTTTTGAATTTGACTTACTTTGTTTCCTTCTAACTCATTGCTATAGACAGAGTCAGAATCTACATGTATCATAGATATCATGAGAAATTTTAATTGGTCTTAGCCATCAAATCTAATTTTGGACATAGAAGAAATGGCTCTACTATAAAATCTTCCTAGCCATAGTAGTGATTTTCCTCTGCATGTTGGCCTCATCAAAAATTTGTTAATGTCATTTTATATTATAGCAAATTTGGAAGCATAGGTAATTGGACATTTGGATGGTGAGCAGTTACCTTTCAGACATATATGAGGCCTTTTCACTGAAGAAGAATCCTGGCCGGGCGCGGTGGCTCACGCCTGTAATCCTAGCACTCTGAGAGGCCGAGACGGGTGGATCGCTCGAGGTCAGGAGTTCGAGACCAGCCTGAGCAAGAGCGAGACCCTGTCTCTACTAAATTTAGAAAGAAATTATCTGGCAAACTAAAAATATATATAGAAAAAATTAGCCGGGCATGGTGGCACATGCCTGTAGTCCCAGCTACTCGAGAGGCTGAGGCAGGAGTATCTCTTAAGCCCAGGAGTTTGATGTTGCTGTGAGTTAGGCTGACGCCATGGCACTCACTCTAGCCCCGGCAACAGAGCGAGACTCTGTCTCAAAAAAAAAAAAAAAAAAAGAAGAAGAAGAATCCTATGAGTTGTTAATATTTACAGAGAGCAGAGAAGCTCTTTGAGGCTATTTTCAAACTGCAGTTTCAATGATATTTCTGGAGCAAAAATACAATGTGAGAATATCACTACTCCACTTAAAAACTTCCGTGCCCTAGCACCTGTAGCATAAATTTCAAATCCCCAGCATGATTTACCAGTTTCAAATATGTTCCCTAATTATTTCTCCAACTTTATCTCCCACTATCCCTTTCCTCTACTACACTGCTCATAATAAGCAACCTGCTATTCCATCATAAGTAACCTGCTGTCTTCCAAATCACCATACTCTCTTTCATTCTTAGGCCTCAGCATGTATGCTTTTTCCACTCCCTTGATGTTACAACCGCCCTATCTCTTCCACATACCAGGGAGGTACCTGGCTTTTATTTTTTGCTCATTCAATTTTCTAATATCAGCTTAGGCTTTCTTTTATTTTTTCTCTGCCAAGAAGTCTCTGACCACTCTCTCCTCCATACATAGCCAAATAACTAGACTTTTCTCTTCATGAGCCTAGAATGGATAGAGAGAAAAGAAAAAGGATTTTTGGCTGGGTGCATTGACTCACATCTGTAATCCTAGCACTCCGGGAGGCCGAGGCAGGAGGATCGCCTGAGCTCAGGAGTTCGAGACCAGCCTGAGCCCTAAGCAAGAGTGAGACCTGTCTCTACTAAATATAGAAAAAAGTAGCGGAGCATGGTGGCACATGGTGCCTGTAGTCCCAGCTACTTGGGAGGCTGAGGCAGGGAGATCTCTTGAGCCCAGGAGTTTGAGGTTGCAGTGACCTAGGCTGATACCATGGCTCTAGCCCATGTGACAGAGTGAGACTCTGTCTCAAAAAAGAGAAGATAGAAAGAAAAAGAAAGAAAGAGAGGAAGAGAAGAGAAAAGAAGAGAAAAAGAGAAGAAGAGAAGAGAAGAGAAGAGAAGAAAAGAGATGAGGGATTTTCCATCAAAATAGAAAATAGAAATCTATTATTATTGCATCTGGATAATGCATGATGCTCACTAAATATTTTGATCATGGGATATCTATACGGCACTCTTCCTTTAATCTTCCCCAATATCCTATACTGCCTGCTAGGGAAGCTGTCATCATATTATATTTGTGGTAGATATAGAATTATATCGTCCACGTCCTCTTCAAAGAAGTACTTGCTCTCAAGCTTCAGGGAGTGTGGTCAGCACACAGACTTTATTTATAAGCGTCTTCAAGAAACTTCTTCAGTCGTGGCTGCAGAATGTCACCTTGTCTGAGGTCATGACCTTTCCTGGGGAAGCCTGTCTGATGATTGTCTGTGGTAGGGCTATAAAAGCCCAGCAATTTATTTAAGAAGCTGTGCACTAAAGGCAAGGAGATAACCAGATTAGAATACTGAGAGCAAGTCAGTCTGGAGTAAAGGCATATGAAGGGATATATGGGAGCGGGTGCGATGTAAAAAGATCTTTGTATCACCTGTTAATGTCCAACAGAAAGCATCCACCACAGAAGAGGCTCTCCACAGCCAAGTAAACAAAGTGGACCAACCAGATGACATCAGCTTGTGTATGTCATCAGCTTCCCCAGTACCAACACAATGCACACACGCAACAAGTTGCCAAGGTGGTAGTTGTGGAGGCTGTACATGAACCAAATAGAACATACTGCACACTAAGTCTGATCTGCTAGGAGCCAGCATCAGTTCATACTGCTGAGTCGGTAGTATAGAACATGTTTCAAGGAGACAAAGTAGCCATTTTGTCTCAAGTTGACTACATTTTCTCCTTTCTATCCTGGAAAGGCCACTGGTTCATCAGAAGAACAGACACATTTTCTGGGTGTAGGTTTACCTTTCCTGCCTTTATGGTCTCAGCCAGCACTTTTATTTGAGGACTTACAGAATGTTTGAATGACTGTTACTGGATACCATATAATGTCTTGTCGGATCAGGTGACCCCCTTTATACAAAAGAGGTCCAGGAATGGGGCCCTAATATACCATAATACCCAAGCTGCCAGCATGATAGAGCATTGAAAAGCCTTGCTGAAGACCCAACTGGGGGAGCAATATGCTTCAACTATGGTATATCATGTGTCAGTATTGACAGCAGTACAGACATTGAATTAAAGGCCTTTATTTGGTTTTGTAATTACAGTAGGAAGGATATATGTTTCCAGAAACCAGAAATGAGGTAGGAGTGGCCCCCTTACCTTAACTCCCAGGAATTCACCAGGCAACTTTATGGTAAGTTAGATGTCCTAGACCTGAAAAGGGGCACAATTTTTTCCAGGCAACAAAGCAAGAGTCTCACTGAATTATAAGCTAAGGCTATGACCTATGCACTTTCAGCTCCCATGTCAAGGAATTAACAGGCAAAAAAATGGAGTCACCATATTTATAAGGGTAATTGACTCAGATCATAAGGAGGAGGTAAGACTGAAAATACACAAAGGGTCTAGAAATAGTATTTGTGGAACTCAGCTGATTCATTTGGGTACTTCTTTATATACTTTCCTTGCCTAATTTTTTACTGTAAATGAACAATTACAGTAAACCCAGCCAGAGAATAGAATGCTGACTAGGGACTCAGTACCTTGTAGGTACTGGGTCATTCCACAAGATAACCCACCTACACAAACACAGGTGATAGATGAGGGTGAAGAGAATCTGGAATAGATAAAAGAGGAAAGAGACTATGAATATCAATTGCTGTCCTAAGACCAATTGCAATAGCAATTTTTCCCTCTACCCTTTCCCATCTGTTTCCTAGAGCAGCTACTCTAAGTATATGGAGTATACAAATTTGAATTCTAAGAAAATTATATGATATTGGGTCCAAATAGAAAATTATTTTAAAATGACAAAATAATCATAACACATAACTTATTCTATATGTAGATGTGGGTTACTTCATAATTTTCCTGAATCTGTAAGTGATTAAATAAACAACAGACCTCTCTAAAATTTCATGATGCCTTTGTAATAATCCTGCTGTTTTCTTTAAGATCAGTTACATTTCAAAGTAATTCGGGGAAAGGTGAATCTAAAATGAATCCACAAATGGAATAAGATATGATAAGATTACTTTAGAATGCTGTATTTAACTCTAAAGTTTTCTTGCTTAGAAATACATAACTTTGGAGTACATTTTACAGAAAAGAAATTAGCATCTTCTGTCACTGTCAAGCAAACACAGCTTTTTGTTTTGTATCTGAATTTTTCTTTAACATAATTCTGCATATAGTATTAATATTATAGCAAAATTTCTTCACAATAGGAAAAAGAAGATACTGTTACATCTTGACAATTTATGATAAATTTATGACAAAACTAAGATTTATATATTTCCCTAACACATATCTTGAAAAAAATAAGCATTTTATGAACAAGTGTAAGGAATATTTGTTACTGAAATATCCTGCTGTGTTTAAAAAATGGAAGAAGAATTCATTTGATTTCTTGAGTGAATAGTTAAAATATTTTTGTACATTAGAATATTTATAATTTTGTATAAAAGTTATTTTTATGAAAACTTGTTTTATGAAATAGATACTGTTACAATTTATATTTAATAATTTTTTCAAATGTGTTTATATAGAACATAGATTTTTAAACTACACTGTCATCAAAATGATAATATGAAAAAAGCTATCACAAAAGCAGCATAACTAAAGAATAAATATGGTTATAGTTATAGGAAAGGCCAATTACCTACATCCATTATGGCTTTTATGGAATAAAATCAAGTGTTTCGTTGAAGCACATGTTATGTTCTCACATTCTGAGGCTATTTTGGAAGTAAAAGATACAATCTTTACCCTTAAGAACTGTATACCTTGGCATAATGCCCTCACAATAAACTGAGCACACTTTAAAAAAATACCAGGGATCAAATTTTGGATCAATTCCTAGCTCTAATACTTTAGGCAAATTACTTAATTTTTCTGAGGCTTGGGGTCTTCACCTGAAAAAAATGGGGATAAAGTTGCCTACTTTCCACAACTATTATTGTATTTCTTCTTGGCCTCTTTAATAGGCTTCTCTCTTTTAAACTGCAATGAAAACAAGTAGGTTTGTTCCTTAATTGTCTGTTCTTGGTCCATTAGTTTTCTCTCTTTTCACATTTATGTTAGGCGATTCCATCCATTCAAAGTTTTTCTTACTACATATTTTCCGGTGAACTCCAATGTTGAGCCACCATGCTGGATATGTCCCCTGAGTTTGAAACTTCTTTGCCACTGGACATATTCAGTTGGTTGATCCCACAGGCACCGCAGACTCAACTGCATAATTCAGTTGTTATCTGCGCTGCTCCTCACTCCTGAACCTTTTCTCCATACTACCAACATCCCCACCATCACCTCAGCAGGACAATCTCCTCAAATCAAAATTTAATACTGACACTTCCAGTCCTGCTAATCTCACCCTCACTCTACTCATGCAACATGCTGTCATAGAATGTGCAAAAGCCATCCTACAGCATAGTCACCTATATAAAATAGAAATCAAATTGTCACTGTTCAAGTTACAATTTTCAATATGTCCCACATCCTAAAACAAATTTATCACCACTTGGTTTGGCAGATAAGTACTTATATTAGCTGATTCTTACATCAACAGTTCCAGACATTCTTCCTCTCTCTTTTGCAATCTGGTAACATAAAACTTATAGGATTCTTTGATTCTTATCACAGACTATATTATTTTATACTCGTGCATTTGCCTGTGCTGTTTCCTCTACTTGGGATATCCTTTTAAGACTCTTTGTCTGACTAATTCTTTGATATTTAATAAAAGCATCTTGTTATTCAGAAGGCCTTCTCTGAATCTTCAAGTTGAATTTAGCTCTCATCCTCTTCGAGACTATCACATTTAAAATTATTTGCATATAAACCTGCTTTTACCTCAACCCTCTACATACATGGTTATGGAGTTTAACAGGCAGTTATCTGTCTTTTTAATTTTTCGACCACTTGCTTTTCAATAATTGGCAGCACTGGGGTGCTCAGCAGTTGGCAGCACTGGGGCTCTAAAAAGAAATAGGGGAAGAAGTTGCTGGGCTGAGGGCCTTTATCCAACACTCTCTCAAAAATAACCCTAGTAAATATATTAACTAAGTGATAACAGTTGTTTATCTAAGCAATAGTAGATTATAGATTATAGATATAGATTATAGATAAATCCCTTAGCTCTCAACCTCCAACCAGAATGTCACTCTTGTTTTTGTGAATATAGAAATTGCAGAGATATCACTAAGTCTTGATTATAATAATTATTTAAAATTAAATAAAATGCTTTAGTTGTTTCTTAATAGCTTTTAAAAAGCTTTTATTATAATTGCTTTATACTGAGATTTGCTATTACTTGAAATCACAAATTATTTTTAATCACAGATTTTTGAAGGCAAGGAACAGTTATTGCAAATAAAATAATGAGCAATTTTTCCACATATAATACTTGCCAAATTCAGATAGCTTATTTCTGAAGATGTTTCCTTTTTTATTATTTAAATAATGGGCTACCACCATCAGACTACTCTATCATTTACAGATAAGATAGTAATGCCAAAGTGGGAGAAAAGCGAGTAGTTTAATAGCCTTATAATTCTACCTTAAGTTACTTTCTCCTACTCTTATTTATTTATATTTTGCACAATTAAACTTCATTTTAGAAAAAAGTTAATAAACATTCCATAATCTTAAATAAAATGTTTATAGTCATAATGTTTGAATCAAAATACATCTTGGCTCAATATGACAGGATATAAATAAGAGAATAAAAAGAGCTTCTTTCCTTTTCTTTAGTTGCTTTCTAATGTCTCATCAAAGAAAAGTTTTCAAAGCCTTAATACTTCCTAATGGGTTATTTTATTGTAAGTAAAAGCATCTTTACATTTATAGAAGACTTTCAAAATATGCTGCAATTTTTTAAATAGCCCTAAATGGATTCGCAACGTTCGCTAAGCCCATCTTCAGCTATTCTTAGGTAGATACTTATTTGCAGGACAGGACTCTACTAAGGATGTGATTCATGTACATGAAGACCCCAATTATAAGAAGATGTCAACCAGAATCACCAAACCAATTACTTGGAAAAAAGGAACAGAATAATTTTAACAGCAGGAAAGAACAAAGGAAGAAGTAATTATTATGGTCCTATAGTACTTATCTTGGTTTTATAGAACAATTTGTTAGCTACTGTGAAATAGTGCGCCTTGATTACTTCACTCCTAATGGGAAAATGTTAATATGCTTGAATTGCTACCAAAGAACATAATCCTAAAGATACTGAAACAGGTGACCATTTGTTGACATTATTGACTCTATTGAAAACACAATTATTTGCTTTCATCAAACAAATAGAGTTGATCAGAATGTTTATTCATGTAGATAAATATGATCATTTGTTACTGAAAATGTTAAGTTCTATTTAAAGTTTTAGATATAACATTCATCAAAATGGCAATGCTTTTTAAAACCTAGGCTAACATTAAATATAAGGATGAGACCATTTCTTTAAAAACAAGAGATTATACTATATACCATGGAAAGATTTCAAATGTATTTCATTTCTGAGAAACGAAAATATATGATTTAAAATGTCAGGCTTCAGCTATAGGGACAAGCTTCCCATAATCCATTATCCAAAATAAGCTACCTTATTTAGGAATTTTGTGAAGGCAGACAAGCTAAAATCATGTTTCATAAATGAAAGGGTTTATACTAAAGTCTTAGTCCATCAAGAACTCAAAATGATTTTTAAAGATATGTAGGCTGTTGTTTTATATTTAGGGCTACCAAATTGGCTTCATATTTTCAAACTCTGCTCACCCCACTCTAGTTACCATTAAAATCACCTCGTCAGTTAAATAAAATTGGTCGGTATCCATATAAACAATATCGACGTAGGGAAAAAGCAAGTTAACAGTATATATAAGGTGATCCTATGTGGAGGGAAGTGGTAAACATGTATACATATATAATCTGAATTAAAGGATACTTTAACATTACACATGCTCATAGTGCATGGTGTTTAAATAATTTTTAGAGGGTCTACTTAAATTCTAAATTAGGGAAAATCCACACTTTAAGAAAAAGAAAGCTCTGTATATACATGTATAGATAATAAAGTTCACTACTTCTCAGTGGAGCCTTCATTGCCACCCTCTCTAAAATCTACCCCATTTATATGTCCCTCCATTCTTACTTCATATTTTCTCCTTAGCACTTTGCACTAGCTAAAATACTATATACTTTACTTACTCATTATGTTTATTTTTTGGTTTCTCATTAAGAATATAATTCCAAGAAGGTAATGATTTTTATCTGCTTGTTCAGTACTGAATGTCTATGACCAAAACATTGATATATAAGGGGCAGGTGCTCAATAAATATTAGTTGAATGAATATATATAATTTTTTCATAAATTTATTAAAAATATATATGCATACTAATATATAAATTTATATTACATAGAAAAAGTCACAGTTCTCTATTTTTGTCTTTTCCTCTAGCTGCCTTTTAAAGAGAGGAAAAATAGATACAAAGAACAAAAATTTCAAAACCTCATGAAGAATGCTGAGTCTTTATTTAAATAGCTGCCACATTTAGGACACATGACAAACTTTAAAGAGTGCTCTATGAGACCATTTGATGATAATCTTTGAAACAACAGAAGAACAAATGAGGCATTTGATATATTTATGATTATAGGCATATTTGTTGCCACCAAGTATGCATATATCTAGATTTTCAAAATTCATTGTATTTCTATTGAAGTATTTGAAAATAAAGTAATTATCTATGATGTGTATGCTGTTTGCTGCAGCCTGCTGTGGCAGAATGTGTATTCAGAATGAAAACCATAGGACAGTTGTCCTTTGTTAGAATCTTGAGTCTTTCAAAATTAAACTATTAAATTACTTGATTCACAAATATCCTTTATGTACCAACAGAACTAAAAGGTTGTGATGAGTATTTTGAAGTCAGAATCACATGCTGACCTTTATATATACACACACACATACATACATATATATACACACATGATTATTCACTCTTGCTAGAGCATATAATTTAAAAAGTTTAGTGAAGAATTATTAAGACCCACCTATATAAAAGACATCATGATAACCCCTTGGGAGGCATACAACGATGAGCACCATATGGTATCTTAATAATAACAATGTTTACATTCACAGCAGCTGCCATTTATTGAGCACCTACCATATACCAGACACTATATGAGGTACACTATTTTTACCCATAATGATCTTTCTGGAAATATCCTTTTGGACAATATATTGTAATCATCATTTTACAGATGAAGAAATTGAGATCCAGAAAAGTCGAGTTATTTGTTTCAAAATCATCTAATATTTGTCACCTCCTGGAATATGCACCTCTTTCTGTGAGAATGTCTCCATCACACATAATAGATATGAGTTGCACTTGCCATGTTTATGATACATAGTCCTTACTCAACTACAATTTCTTGGATCAGGAATAGACACTGGAATCCATCTAGAATATCAATGTTCTCTTAGGAATTTAAATTTGGAATTGAGAGATTCCAGTTCATTTGCCCAGAACACTTAAACTTACCAAAGGTAAACTTAAAATCTGTTGGTTGATACTTCATCTACAAGGAGAAGCAGAAAAATCAAATCTGTAAGGAGAAGAATGAGGCACGTAAAGCAGAAATGAGCTACCTTCTGAGAATATTTTAATTTCCTTTGGTCAAAGTAATAAAATGTATCTTCATTTGATTCCTGAGGTACTTTCCTCATTTGAGAAATATCTAAGAAAACTACTGTGTAGTTCAATAAAATCTGCAACCCTGTAGTGGTAATTTGCTAATATACAAACCAAGCTTCCAATATAGCATGCTATTGCTTTTATATCTAATTATTCATCATATTAATAAGGAATTGATTCATTTAGCATACTCACTCATTTTTCTCTTTGTTGATACATATTCATTATGATTTCTAGTTTTCCTTTATAATTTTACCTCATAGAAACCTTTGTGCACACTAATCAGATTATATATCAGATTTAGTTATTTTAAAATAATTTTTGTATTATTGTGTCTTTGATTTAGCACTACCATATGTATATAACTAATCCATTCTCTTGTGAAATAGAGAAATTTTTATTATGCTGATCCTACAGATCTATTAGAAGTTAGTGGCTAAAATAGGTATTAAGAAGGATATATTTGGAAGTGCGTTAATAGACATGTATTTATGTTGACTGAAAAATGTAATGTAATAAAAATATCTTACAAATTGAAGTTGTATTGCAGATATAATATCAGAATCCATATTAGAGAAAATGGTACCATTGAAACACTGCCATAACTACTTACTATCTAGTACTACTGCCATTAATACTAATATTGCTACTGAAACTTTTATTACTACTACCATTATAGCTAACATTTATTTAAGACATTACATATTGGCACTGTTACAAAAATTAACTCAAAGCGCTGGACATAAAAATCAAACAGCATTACTTTGTGTTGTTATAACTTAAGTTAGTACTACTTTATCTTTGAGTTGGGCAAGTCATTGAAATTATTTGCAAGAGATCTTCCTTATCAGCAAAATTTCAGAAGTTTTATAACAATTAAATGAGATGATGCACACAAAGTGTGTCTTGAAATTTATAACATAATACACATTTAGTTATTTGTTATGTGCTCTAAATACCCACCTGCCAATGGATTTATTAACTTTAATTAATTATAAGGAAATTTACATTCCTGATAATAGAAAAGTCATGACTAATTATATAAATCATCCTCCAGTTTTCAATTATATAGGAATTTCTACCATTTCAATCTTCAAACATATTTTTCATTCACTAAAGTAGTCAAGCAATCACTCTGACCATAATTAAACAACTAATATTATTTTAATATATTTTACCTATGTGATAGCCTTTTGAATCTCCGCTATCAATGTACTCAAAGTCAACATTTGGTATAATGGATCCATGGGTTTCTTCAATATGTTTCACATCTACTCGCATGAAATGAGCAGCTCTATTTCATAATTAATGATGCAACATAACCTTTTAATAAGGATTTTATCAGCCTACATATCTAATGACAGAATCACCTAAATGACCAGTTGGCTTCATTAAATTTGCCAACTACTGTGCTATCATCAATTCCAATTAAATCCTAAGTATGTCTCTCACCAACATGTAAACACATTTTCTAATTGGGAAGTACTATCATGAGTAAATTAAAAGTGCCAACTTGGTTATTTAAATGATTTAGTAGTTTAGTGGGAAATCATTTGCTTTGAAGGTTTTCCTTTTTCTATCCTTCACATTTGTTGCATTTTGGAATATCCATGTGATAAAGTTTTCTAGAAAAACTGAAGCTAGCCTCATCGAAAGCACATTTATTGCAGTTGGCAGTGATCATAGGTGTTTTCAGAGAGGATATTTTAGCACAGCAGCTGAATTGAAGTTATGAAGATCCAAAGTGAGATACTGGATAGTCAACAAAGAGCATATGGGATAAATAAAGTTATCAAGTTTGACTAGAAGTTTATCCTTAAAAGTTATTTTTCTCCATGAAGTTCCAAAAGAGATTGGTCAGAAAAGAGCCTGAATAGCCAAAGCAATCTTTGGAACAAATCAGGAGGTATCAAATTACCAGACTTTGAACTATACTACAGGACTATAGTAACCAAAACAGCATGGTATTGGCACAAATATAGAGACATAGGCTAATGGAATAAAACAGAAAACTCAGATGTAAAATCATCCACATAGAGTCAACTGATCTTTGACAAAGCAGACAACATACACACTGAGGAAAAGAATCCCTATTCAATAAATGGTGCTGGGAAAATTGGATAGCCACATGCAGAAGAATGAAACAGGATCCATATCTCTCACCACTCACAAAAATTAATTCAAGATGGATACAAAACTTAACTGTAAGTGAAATCATAAGAACACTAGAAAAAAATGTTGGAAAAACTCTTCTAGATATTGGCCTAGGCAAAGAATTTATGAAGAAGACTCAATGGCAATCATGGCAACAACAAAATAAATAAATGGGACTTAATTAAATTAAAAAATCTTCTGAAAATCCAAGGAAATAATCAATAGAGCAAATGAACAACCTACAGAATGGGAGAAAATATTCACAAGCTATACATCTGATAAACAGCTAATAACCAGAATCTACAAAGAATTGATCTCAGGGAGGTAGTGAATAGAATGGTGGCTACTAGAGGTTGGTAAGGGTGGTGGGAAGGGGTAATGAAGAGGTGTTGGTTAATGGGTAATACTGTTAAATAGAAGGAAAAAGTTCTAGTGTTCAATAGTGCAATGGGACAACTATAGTTAACAATAATTTATTAGATTTCAGAATAGCTAGAAGTTTTCAAATGTTCCCAAAATAAAGCAATGATAAATGTTTCAGGTGAATAATGTCCCAATTACCCTGATTTGATCACTATATGTTATATGCTTGTATCAAAATATAACATGTACTCCATGAATATGTACAATTATTATGTATCAATAAAAAAATTAAAAAAAGGACTCAAGCAAATCAGCAAGATAAAAACAAACCCATTAAAAAGTGGGCAAACAGACTTCAAACTATACTACAAGGCTGTGGTTCTTAAAACAGCCTGGTACTGGCACAAGTACAGGGATACAGACCAGGGGAACACAACAGAAAATCCAAATATAAAGCCATCCTTATATAGACACCTAATTTTTGAAAAAGCAGGCAAGAACATACTCTGGGGACAAGAATCCCTACTCAATAAATGGTGCTGGGAAAATTGGTTAGCCACATGTAGAAGACTGAAACAGGACCCACAGCTTTCACCTCTCACAAAAATCAAATCACGGTGGATAACAGACTTAAACCTTAGGTGTGAAACGATTAGAATTCTAGAAGAAAATGTAGGAAAGACTCTTACAGACATTGGCCTAGGCAAAGAATTTATGAAAAAGACCCCTAAGGCAATCACAGCAACAACAAAAATAAATGAATGGGACCTGATTAAATTAAAAAGCTTCTGCACAGCCAAAGAAACAGTCACGAGAATAAACAGACCACCTACAGAATGGGAAAACATTTTTGCATACTACACATCAGATAAAGGACTGATAACAAGAATCTATTTAGAACTCAGGAAAATCAGCAAGAAAAAATCAAGCAACCCTATCAAAAAGTGGGCAAATGACATGAATAGAAATTTCTCAAAAGAAGATATAAGAATGGCTAACAAACATATGAAAAAATACTCAACATCTCTAATCATCAGGGAAATGCAAATCAAAACCACAATGAGATATCACTTAACTCCAGTGAGAATGGCCTTTATCAAAAAGTCCCAAACAACACATGTTGGCGTGGATGTGGAGAGACAGGAACACTCATACACTGCTGGTGGGACTGCAAACTAGTGCAACCCCTGTGGAAAGCGTTATGGAGGTATCTTAAACAGATTCAAGTAGACCTACCATTTGATCCAGCAATCCCATTATTGGGCATATACCCAAAAGAAAAAAGGTCATTCTATAACAAAGACACATGTACCCGAATGTTTATAGCAGCACAATTCACAATAGCAAAGATATGGAAACAACCCAAATGCCCATCAATACATGATTGGATTAGTAAGCTGTGGTATATGTATACCATGGAATATTACTCAGCTATAAGGAATGATGAAGATACGACATCTCTATGGTTCTCCTGGAGAGAGTTGGAACCCATTATATTAAGTGAAGTATCCCAAGAATGGAAAAACAAGCATCACATGTACTCACCAGAAAATTGGTTTCCCTGATCATCACCTAAATACACATCTGGGAACGATACCAATCGGATATCAGACTGAGGTGGGGGGGTGGGGGGAAGGGAATGGGTGTATGCCTATATGATGAGTGCAACGCGCACCGTTTGGGGAACGGACACGCCTGGAGCTTTGACTTGGGGGGACAGGCGGTACATGGGCAACGTATGTAACCTGAAATTCTGTATCCCCCATAATAAAAAGAAATAAAAAAAAATGGGCAAAATACATGAACAGAAGCTTTCAAAGAAGATAGACAAATGCCCAATAAACATATGAAAAAATGCTCAACATTACTAATAATCAGAGAAATGCAATTTAAAACCACAATGATATCATGCTTTAACATTGTTAGAATGGCTTTATTAAAAAGTCCAAAAATAATAGATGTTGGCATGGATGCAGAGAAAAAGGAATGCTTCTACACTGTTGATGAGACTGCAAATTAGTATAACCTGTATGGAGATATGTCAAATAACTAAAAGTAAACCTATCATTTGATCCAGCAATCTTACTACTAGTATTTACTCCAAGGAAAAGAAGTCATTTTATCAAAAAGATACCTGCACTCAAAGGTTTATTGCAGCACAATTCATAATTGCAAAGAGGTGGAATGAACCCAAGTGCCCATCAATTCATGAGTGGATTAACAAAATGTGGTATATGTATACCATGGAATACTACTCAGCCATGAAGAAGGATGAACAATTTAGATGTAACTGGAGACCATTATCCTAAGTGAAGCATCTAAAGAATGGAAAAAGCAAACACCACATATACTCACTATTAAATTGGAACTAACCAATGAGCACACATGTGAACAGAGGAAAGTAAAACTCAATGGAAATCAAGCAAGGGGATAGGGAGGAGGGGATGGGTGAAAACCTACCTAGTGGGTACAATGAATACTATCTGGGTGACAGGCACACTTATACCCATGATTCAAGCATTATAAAATTGACCCATGTAACCAAAATCATTTGTATTCCCCTAATACTTTGAAATTAAAAAAAAAAATCTCCTGTTTTATTATCTATTAATTATTGTAACATTTGTATTAAAGCTCTAATCTTGAGAGTATGAATACATGTTATAATAAATTAATAAATAGTATCACTTTTCCACACATGGAAAATAAAATATTTTTGAAACACATAAAAATTTTTTTAAAAAATTAAAAAAGAGTTTGGTCAGTCATCTGGCCTTTGCTTATTTTCTTTTTCATCCTTAGCACTCAGAATACTGTCAAACACATGGTAGAATTTTGTCAAATAAATGAATGAACCACAAAAGTAGCTTAGTGACACTATCGTTTTCTGTGTTAAAGTATCTAAGTAGAGGATCACCAATAAAAATAATAGCATCTATTTTTTATTGAACTAATTTTGTTCCAGTGATAGGAACAGGAACTTTTCATATTTTTCTATGTTTAATGTTCACAATATCCAAAAGTGTAATCAACCAGGATTGTGTACAAAAACCAGAAACCAGTCTAGGTATTTGAAATAGTAAAAGGGTTAAATGTAAAAAAACAAATGGGGTTCTTAAAAACATTGTAAGCATTGGAGGTGTGGACTCCACTGTGGCCTCCAGACATGACTCAGCTTGTGAGGGAACCTGACCACCAAAGCAGTCACAATTCTCCCACAGCCTCCTCGACAACCACAAAGCTGGAGACTTACATGGACATATCCACATCTTTACGTGCCACCAGAAACCAGCCAAAGCAGCTGGAATATGACCTCTGCAATATTACTCCTTTCCAAACCTCAGAGAAGCATGTTTAATTGATAGTAATGATTTCTTTCATCTAGAACTTTAGCTTTAAGGAAATATAGAATATATTGTTTTTAGCTTTTTAGCCTCATCTGTACAGGAAGGAACAAGAAAAGTAGGTGGGAAGAGATTCTGAATTCCACTAATGCTTTTTATCATAGACTTTATTATTCCTATATCAAGGTGTAGAAATTGTAAGCCAGATAGTTTAAGTAACCTGCCCACGATTACAGAGCTAGGATGCAGTGAAGCAGGAATTCAGAGCCAGGTGTAGCAGTTTGCATATACTAGGATATACTTTAGAAAGAACAACGTGAACATTTCAAAATTTCAAAGACTCATATTAGCAGTGATAAGTTGTCTTCTTCATTCTGGAGTGATCACACTCTGGAGTGTTTAGGACACAACAGCGGAGGAAAGAAAAGAATGTGATGAATACAATGTTCACTCATAAACTTTTGCCAAGAGGTGATACACGTTTTCTTTTCTATTTCATTGACCAAAGGAAATCACAAGGCCATGTCTGAGTTCACTGGCATAGGGTTGGGGGTGTCCCTCAGCAACGGGAACCAAATGCTTGTAAAGAAAATATCATGGCAGATCTTACTGTAAAGTCTGTACTCTTAATCTATTGATTTTTTTTTTCTTATCCAGTAAGACATTATAGAAAAGACCCAGATACATCACAGTCTTGGATTTACATGGAAAGAGACCCAAGTTGCTATTGTCTGTTTTCCTTCTAGGCTCAAACTTTCATGTTGAGTTGCTGCCAGCAGCTAATTTTCTCCCTGTTCAGTCCAGGTTGTTCCTCAGAAGATTATCTCAGGGGAATCAGAGCAAAAGGTGGCTTTATATAAGGCTGAGCTGAGTTGGGAGAAATGAAGGTGCTCCTCTTCTGAAGACATGTATTTGCCCTATCCATATGCAGCATTGCTTCTGATAAACTGAGGGGTGACTAGCAGGGGCACTCATAGCAATTTTCATGCACTTAATTGCATAATAACATAAGGTATGTGCTACTATCAATCTCAAATTTGTAGATAACAAAACTGAAGCACAGAAATATTAAGCAGCTTGTCTAAAGTCACCCAAAGCTGTGTCAGAGCTTGTATTTGAATGCTAGAGATCTTGCTTTTAAGCTCGCAATCTTAACAATTGTGCTTTACTGCTTTTCCTTGTGCTGGGCATTGTTCTAGATTCTGGAGATACTGCTGGGCAAAAAAAGATATGAGCTATACCCTCACAGAACTATAGAACTTACAGTCTAGACAGAAATATATACACATATACACACACATATAGAATTATTTAATTACCAACTTGTGCTCTGAAGGAAAAATGTAGAGTATCTGAATTTATAAAACAGGACCAACAAGACTTGTGAGTCATTGAAGGATACCTGTGAAAACAAAATTTGAATTGAGAGTTAACTGACAATTTTACTAAGTAAAGGGGGTCTAGAGAAGAATATTTTAGGCAGGGAAAACAGCACTTGTAAATGATATCCTAAAACAAGAATAAACATGAAAAAAATCTTAGATACTGCGTAAAGGGCAACATGAATGGGATGCAAAAATAAAGCGTGGAATGACAGGAGATGAAGCTGGAAGCAGGGCAGGGTGCATATCATCATGCAGGGGCTTATAGGGCAAATAAAGGATTTTGGTTTCTATTTTCAGAGTAACAGAAATCTATTGAAGGACTTTGAGGTGGGGACTGTTATCATGTTGGATTTGCATTTTATATTTATCATGATTTTTCTAAAAATATTGATTTATTACCTTGCCAGTTTCCATGTGTCCCAGAATCAAAGAAAGCAACTTTTCTCAGAATTGAGCGATGACAGGAGAAATCGGTCATGAGAAATCAACATGTGTGAATGTATGTGTGTGAGTGTGGTGAGAAAGAGTGCGGCATACTGAAAGTACAATCTCACAACATGGAAGGCTGAAGAAAAATTAGGCAGACTTGCAGATCAGGCACAAATGAATATGAATGAAGTCCTTTGTGTCACAGTGACAACTACCAGAAGGGATTTCACATGAAGTCTATAGTGCAACTATCCTGGAACAGTAAATAGGACAATGCAGGAGACAGAGGAGTGAGATGAGACTTAATCAATAGAGTTTGACCAAAGCAGGAAGTCATCTTCCAAGAGCAGCATAAATAAGTGAGAAAAAATTTGGCAGAGAGGAACCAAAGAGTCAAAACGTTTAGCTAAAAGTAAAGACATATGGCTTCTATACAGAAAGAAATAAGTATTAAGCAACTGTTAGAATCAGGCCTCAAATGGTAAATTAGGGTTAGAGACTGCCCTAATTTGACTTTCTAAGCCCACCTATCCCACACTTGCCTTTAGATCTTGGAAGATACTGTTTTCAGCTTGGATTATTTTGAACAAACTTCTCTGAATGTTGGGTGTCAAAAAAATAACTTTTTTTTTAAGCTGAGGAAAAAAACTGATGCTACTTGAAAATGAAATTTGAGAAATAATTATAAAGCCAAGACACCAAGAAGGCACAAAAGCAGGTAAACCTTAGGAATATTGGAACCTAGAAGTCAGACACAACCAGAATTTAGTTTCACTTTTTGACTGCTTCTGCCATCAGCAGCACAGACTGGCTTTCTTAACCTGACAAAAATATGGCCATGTTATATTACTTTCTCATCCATTTCCAACCGCTGGAAAGATACTTCCTTGCACTGCTTTCTGATGATGTGCCAGATTTTTTGGGAAGAAATTCATCCCAGGTTGGATCACGTGCTACTGTGGTTCCACACATCATAATGTGGGTCACAAATGCCCATGTAAATGGTATTTTGATGGAGGGATACTTCAGATGTGATAAAAAGAGGACCTTCTGGGCAAATTCATGGTTTTACATTTGACCAGATTAACTACTTTTCATATATTTGCTAAGACATGGTATCTCTTTCTTGACCATCAAGACTAGAATATGTCTTTATTCTGTTGGTCCTGTACTTACTCCCATCATGATAAACATAAAAAATGTATTATTTTTGCTTGTTTTGTAAAGAGTATACCTTACAAAATGATAAATTTATTGAGGGTAGAAATTTTTCTTTGGTAATATAATAGCACAAAGACTGACATAATACAATGATAAATAAGAATTGATCTTTATTCTACTAATTGGGTACATTTTTGCAAGAACTGTGCTCAGAAAACTTAATGTGGGTTATCAGATTTATTCTTGACAAGCACCTTATTAATTAGTTACTATTATTATCTTCCTTTTACACAGAGGAGAATTTAGACTTAGAAAAGGTGTGATGATCAAAGCCATAGCTGGTGTGTATTAGAGTTGGCATTTAAACCCAATCAGTCTGATGTTAAAGCACTTACTTTCAATCATGATGTTTTCAGCCTTAAGAAACATGGAAATTACATGACACAAATCTGAAACATTTTATTTGTTTTATGAAAGGTTTAATCATTAAAATGTATTATTTATTCAAAGAAGAGAAGTTGATTAGTTCTAAAAAATGATGGATAATGACATTGTATAGACAGAGTGAAAAAAGAAAACAATTATTTGCATAATACAGGAAAAGAAAACAAAGTAACATGGAAGGCGTTATTTTTTTTTTTTTTTGAAGTTTAACTATGTCAGTCACTGTTAAACATAGATTATTTCTCCTAATTTTCCCCCAAAACCTGTTAATTAGATGAGTACTAAATTGATGTTGAGATAGACATAGAAACCAGTGTAAAACAACAGATATTTTAAAAGATAATACTGGGATTATACTTGCATCTTATTAATAATCATTATCAATATGATAAAACTAGTATGGAACTATGAGATACATTTATATGCTGAGCTCAAATGGGAAAAATAATTTTATTTTGTGACCTGAATGTTAGACAACAAATGTAAGTACAGTTGTCCCTTGTGTCTGTAGGGAATTGTTCAAGGACTGCCTACGGGTAACAAAATCCACCCATACTCAAGTCCCACAGTTGGTCTGCAGATACAAAAGATGGCCCTTGGTACCCACAGGCTTTGCATCCTGAGAATATTGCATTTTCTATTGGTGTTTGGTTGAATGTGCTGTTTGGTTGATGTAGAACCAGCAGATAGGAAGAGCTAACACTATTTACTGAAAAAAATCTGAATATAAGTAGACATGTGCAGTGCAAATCTGTGTTGTTCAAGGGTCAACTGTAGTAAGACTTACTGTGTGTTGTCCAAACTATTTTATAAATAATATTTATATCTTCATATTCTGTATTTTTAAGGTCTACTGATCACAGAATCAGTCATAGCAGATATATTTGCAGTGCCAGTGGTCATTTGTCTCCAGAAATAGACATAGCAAAAGTCCTAACATTTTTTATTTCACTTATAGTGTAAGTAAATGAGTTAGTTATCTTAGGATAATATTGACACAAGTAACTTTTCTGTTACAGCATAAAAGTTATACAGTTTCTGTTTCTGTTTTGAATCAGAAAGGTAAAAGTTAATTCACCAAATTAAAATAATCTCTGTGACTGGAGGACAAAATAATTTGGATTAATAACCAGGTACATCATGAAATATACCTACATTCAGTTTGATGCATAAATAAATTTCTCTCTTGGAATGATATATGACATTACTGTAAATTTACAGCTCCATCTAAATTCACAGTTAGATAATGAAATCAAACTGGATCATTAGATTATTTCTGGTGATATCAAAATTTTGTAAAAGCTTTTTAACTTGATTCTATGTAATTGGAGATTTAACGTTAAAATTCAAGATTGTCTTCCTGTTCATCTGGAAGGGTCTATATTTTACACATCTTTTGGAAATAATACATTGTGAGCTTTACTATGGAAAGGGTAGAAAACTAGCTTGGAAAACTAATTTTAGCTCTATTTCTGCTACTTATTACCTGTGTCATATTAGGCAAACAAATTAGCTTCTTTGGTTCTTGTTCTCCTCTCTATAAAGTGATGGTTGTATTGCATTATCTAATTCTATATGCTCCTTCTAGTTTCAAAATATCTATGAATAAATTACTCACCAAGTGAAAAAAAAATTCAAGATTTTATAGGATATATGGAAGTAGAAACACTGGAAGATTTATATTGTTTTTAAATATACTTCTGGCACAATTTTAGAATTTAAAATGAAGATAAATCATATTTCCACTGAAAGCGTTATGAAAAAAATATTTTGAAAACATGAGAGTCTGGGGCATAATTTGATCATTCACACACAATGTGTGGCCATGCTTATTCAGATATCTTGTAGCTCATCTGAAGATTCTATGATACAAATACTACTTTTCCTAATGTTTAAAAAACTTCAGAATCTATGAAAACCATCAGTGAAGAATTGCCAAAAGCTTTCTATATCTTTTGACATTTGATGTCTTGAATTTTAGACTTCAATACATATCTTATATGCATCTACAAATTACCTGATTATTGGCATAACACCTACAATAGTAACCACATCTTGTCAAATGTTATGCCTGGGAAGTTTTTTCACCATTGTTTCACAAGGCAATGTATACTCAAAGTTCCTTTCAGGCTAACTATTGTCATATTCTCTTTTGTAAAGGTAATACATAGTGTCGAGTACTAGAAGCTACTTTTGGGTAAGTTCCTTATGGCAATAACATCACAATCCACATTTTAAAAAATAGCTGTACCATGGATAAAGAAAACTTTTTGCGCTTTTCTTTTGAAATAGACTCTAACTTTGGTTTATATAAGGACTCTCACTTTAGAGTGCCTCCATAAGATTGGCAGGTAATGGTAATGCAAGCAAGTCAATGGTCAGAGGTTAGAGAACTTTGGGGATGGAGAGAGGGTGTGGGTGGCCATAGCAAACTAAAGTATGGTATTAATTCTTTATTAAAAGGAGAAGAGGAACCAGGATTCTATTCCAGTCAATTTTGTTACTGAAAGATTTTAGAAATCCACATTAGTGGTAAACTTCCATGATGTTTTAAATACGAAGTAGAACTCACAAGACATACTTATGGGCCATTAGTTTGCAAACTTGATCTTATATCCCATCAGTTATGAAGTGGCTAAAAACACTATGATGCATATTGTCATCCCCAAATTGAAATCACTGTTTGAAAACTAGAGATAGGGAGAAGGCAGAATAAGAAAGAGACACATTTTTTTTTATTTCATCATGTTAGCATTATTTGGTATTTTAATTAACTCTCTGAAATTAAAATAAAATCTCAAAACTGTATAGAACATGCTCTTTTGTTTGTTTTAAGAAGTGAGTCCAAATTAACTCCTGGGAATCTTGCAAGCCATCATTTTAATTCAAAGGAATTTTTGCTCATGTTTTGAACTCGATGCTCAATTTCCTCCTGTATCAAGTCATTATTTTGGGACAATTGAGAAAAGAAAAAGCCTCTGAGAGGACTCGTATCTTACTGTTGGACTTAGGATGGTCCTCTTAAGGGCAGAACCCAAATAGAATAAAACCTCCTTTAAACTTTTGCCCAAATAGTACATCAACTTGGGTGTACCATTTGTTACCTTGGGAGCAAACAGAACTATCCTGACATAGGGTGAGCATGTTTATTTACCCAGAGTGTGACAAAGGAATGTAACTTCTAAGTAATATAGTTTATCTGCCCATAAAGTTTATTATAACATACTCAACTCGTTACCCAGGAAAACCATAGAAGAATTTGAAGTATTAAGTATTTTCCAATGTAATTACAAAAAATTAGGCAATTAGAAGATTTAAATTCATGTTTCAGAGACAACTGTGCTTCAACTTTATGGGCCATTTTCCTAATAGTAACACTAAGATTGCTACATTTATTTTGGCCTTCGAGACTTGATTTTTCTTAATGCATGGTATATTGAGTCAAAAAATAACTAAAAGAATAAAGAAAGAAAGCTAACAGAGAAAAGGAGAGAAAAGGAATATGTAGGTAGAAAAATGTAATAGAGATTTAGTAATTCATCACTTAATTTTATTAAACTAGTATCTATTGACATACTATTCTTTATAAAGCAATTTATTGGCATGATTAAATATTATTCTGTAAGATTTCCTATTATGGAAATGACCACAGCATAAGTTAGAGGGTAAACTTTTAAACTAATAATGACTATCTTAATGTAGGTGAAGTGGTACAGATTGTTTTGGGACTCTTGTTCTGAAAGTAATGTATGTGCTCAGAACATGTCCATGTATTTTTTTAGACATGAAAAAATATGTATGATTCTATTATTAGTGGAAGTAAAAATTTATTATAGTGCCACAAAGCAAAACGTATTGGTAGTAGAGATACCTAAATACTACTTATTAACCATTATTCCATGGCCCCCCAATTTTTTTCCACAAATGCATTGTCATGGAAAATGTTTATATACTCATAGTTCCAAACCTGTAAAAAAAACACAAAAAGCCCAAACATTTATATAAATTGATAATTTTTTATAACTTTGGGTATGATAAACACATATGGAATAAAAAATATCATCTAATATTACTATTCAATATTGAATCTTTCTTGTGCAGGGGCCATGCTAATCTTCTCTGTATCATTCCAAGTTTAGTATATGTGCTGCTGAATTGAGCACATAAGAACTCTTATTCAGTAAATGATGCTGGGAAAACTAGATAGCCACATGCAGAAGACTGAAACAGGATCCACACCTCTCACCTCTCACAAATATCAACTGACAGTGGATAACAGACTTAAACCTAATGCATGAAATTATAAGAATTCTAGAAGAAAATGTTGGAAAAACTCTTATAGACATCAGCCTAGGGAAAGAATTTATGAACAAGACCCCAAAGGCAATCACAGCAACAACAAAAATAAATAAATGCGACCTGATCAAATTAAAAAGCTTCTGCACAGCCAAGCAAACTATCTTGAGAGCAAACAGACAACCTACAGAATGGGAGAAAATATTCACATGTTACACATCTGATAAAGGGCTGATAACTAGAATCTATATAGAACTCAGGAAAATCAGCAAGAAAAACTCAAACAATCCCATTAAAAAGTGGGCAAAGGGCATGAACAGAAACTTTTCAAAAGAAGACAGACTCATGGCCAAGAAACATGAAAAACTGCTCAACATCTCTAATCATCAGGGAAACGCAAATCAAAACCACAATGAGATATCACTTATCCCCAGTGAGAATGTCCTTTATCTAAAAGTCACAAAACAATAAATGTTGGCATAGATGTGGAGAGATAGGAATACTCATACTTTGCTGGTAGGACTGCAAACTAGCACAATCTCTGTGGAAAGTAATATAGAGATAACTCAAAGAGATACAAGTAGAAATATCATTTGATCCAGCAATTTCTTTACTGGTTATTTACCCAAAGGAACAAAAGACGTTCTATCAAAAAGCCATCTGCACTCGAATGTTTATAGCAGCACAATTCACAATTGCAAAGATGTGGAAACAACCCAAGTGCCCATCAATACATGAGTGGATTAATAAAGTGTGGTATATGTATACTATGGAGTTCTATTCAACCACAAAAAACAATGATGACCTGGCACCTTTTTTATTATCCTGGATAGAGTTAGAGCCCATTCAACTAAGTGAAGTACCACAAGAATGGAAAAACAAGCACCACATGTACTCACCATCAAATTGGTATTAACTGATCAATACTTATGTGCACATATAGTAGTAACATTCATGGGGTGTCAGGCAGGCTGGCAGGGGAGAAGGTGATGGGTACATTCACACCTAATGGGTGTGGTGTGTACCATCTGGGGGATGGGCATGCTTGAAGCTCTGACTCAGGTGGGGCAAAGGCAATATATGTAACCTAAATATTTGTACCCCTGTAATATGCTGAAACAAACAAACAAAAATACTGAGTCTTCTTTATTGACAATACACTAAGGACACCTTGAGAAAAATATAAACCTTTTGATTCCTCTAAGGTCTCCTGGACCTGGTTTTGACTTATAATTTAGCTGTCATGGTGATGTGTTAAAACAGCTTGCAGCTAAAGCAACTGACAGAATTAGAATTTTAAAAACACAGTTAAAGTTTTATATTAATGGAATCCTCATTTACAAGTTAAGCAGTAATTGGATGTTGTTGGAAATGGAATGTTGGTGTAGCATTTATTAAATTAGATTTGAGTGCAATACCATTTCATATTATGAAAAGATAAAGCACAATTATTCAGAAATTGTTTGTTAAATAATAAAAATGCCATCTTTTCAGTTTCTTTCCTACACTTGATATGTAATAAAATGCTTTGTGTGGTTTTTGAAAAATTATGTCATATTGAGTTCTAAATATTCTTACCTCTGGACTCATAAAGCAAGCACACGTATATATATTTCAAGCTGTGCTGGATATTAAATTGAACATTTTTTTTACTGGTTAGATATAAACTGATAATAAACATCCCTATTAAGGTATATATGTTTATTTGGCTGTATATCATTGTTTCAATACATGATCTGTGTAGCTTGAGAAAAGAGTTAACAATCATACAGTCTCCAAAGTTTTTATTTGTGTATTTCTATAAATAAGCTGTGCACATGCATATACAAACACACATATAAATTATACATATGCATTATATATCAACAAAATAAATATAAACCATATGTACCATTAAATATTAAAATAATTGAGCACTAAATAAAATAAATTTTAATTAATTTAACTATGGTACAAAACCTTCTTTTTTTTGCTTAGATGTGATGATGTCATATTTGTGTACCTTGTTTATTATTTTGTGGTACAAAAATTTAAAGATTTTGTTCCAAATTTAGTTTATTTCTATACTTGGTTTTGGTGGCTGTCATAACTAAAGACACTTCACAAAGATAACAGATTTAAGTGGAAGAAATAGTTGTGCATACCAATCATAGTACTCATTTTTTAATTTTATTCTGCAGATATGTAAAAAATTTGGTTAGTACTTTTTCCTGAAATTAAATTTTAGGACTTACAATCTATTTGAAGGCAATTAATTGAATACTTTTAATAAATCAGTTAAAAATTTAACGACACTTATCCTTTGAAGATTTCTATACAAGTTAAAATATTTTGTTCCTATTTTTCTATGTTTGCAAGTTGGAGAGGTTTTACATTTAGTACAAAGTATTTTCAAGAATAAAATTATGTAATTATTGAAATATGTCCAAGTGATTTTTTTCAAAATTTCCCCTGTTCCTCATGCTATGTACAACTAAAACCTCTAACATTAAATATAGAAATAAAAAACACAAGAAGATTCTAAAAGATGGAGAGAACAAGGAAGACTGCCTAGAGTCCTTGTGACCTGAGGAATAGCATCATGGTGAGTTCTTGGATTTTCTTTTTTGCCTCAAATATCCCAAACGTGACATGAAAGAGACTGGCAATCTGGAAATACTAATGAGTACATACTACCTCTCCACTTCAAAAAAGAAGACTCCTTTTTTTAGCTAAGAGTTCAGGAATGGGGCAGCCCAGCAAGACGGAAACAGCACTGTTTCAATCAAACATCACAGACAATATTATGGCAGCCCTTCATCCACTCCAACAAAGAAAAATTGGGGAGCTTAGACTTATATTTTGTGAGGTTGTAATAAGGCACCTACTTGGGAGGTGACAGAGAAAGCCAAGTAAGGAGCTAGTGGTTTCAGTACTGCTTGTTGGTAATGTGGCAGTTCCCATATTGTCAGTGGAAAATACATGGAGGTCCTGGTCCCTGGAGTGCCCCACCAGGCATCACCAAAGCGTGATGGCAGAGGAGGCCCCGTGGAGAGTAAGGACTTTCACTATGGTCCAATGATATTAAGACCACCTCACTACAGTGTCACTGGAGACCATACAGAGAACGTAAACACTTTCTTCTACCCAAGAATAGCAAGAAATCCGATACTGAGTGTCAACAAAGGCCAAATGTGGAACTTGGACTTATGCTTTGACCTGGATAAGTAATAAGGCAGCCTTATCACTTCCCCTGCTGGGGCAATGTCATAAAAAAGACATCTAAAATAGAATGTCTAAGTAACATCCAAGGTCTTAGAAAATAGCATGAAACTGTCTAGATTTCAATAAGACATCACTTTTCATCCCAAGAATCAGGAAGATCTCAAACTGAATTTAAAAAAAAAAAAGACAACCAATAAATGTCAAAACCAAGATGACAGAGATGTTAGAATTGTCTGACAAAGATTCTGAAGCAATCCTGATATAAATGTTTCAATAAGTACTTGCAAAGCACTTGACACAAATGAAAAAATTATAGAAAGTCTCAGCAAAGAAAAAAAAAGAAGAAATTTGCAGTAAAGAAATAGAAGACATAAAATATAAGAAAGAGTCAAATGGAAATATTAGAACAAGGGAATACAATTAACTGAAATAAAAAGCTCAGTGGATGGGCTCAACAGAAGAATGGAGAAGACAGAGAGAAGAATCAGTGGATTGGAAGATGTTACAATAGAAATTATCCAGTGTGAAGAACAGAGAATAAAATAAACTAAAGTAAAAAAAATGGATAGGGCTTTATTGATCCATGTTTTTAAAGTTTCAGAAAAAGAGGAGAAACAAGGTAAGGAAAAACAAGGAGAGTCTGAAAAAGTACTAGGAAAATTAATAGCAGAAAATGTTCCAAATTTGTAAAGAGACATAAATCTTCAGCTTCAAGAAGGTGAGAAAATTCTAAATAAGATAAACCCAAAGAAATATGCACCATGATATGTCATAATTAAACTTCTGAAAATAAAAACCAAAGAGACGATTTTAAAAGCAACCAGAGAATAATGCCACCTTATTTGTAGGGGAAAAAGTTAGAATGACAGTGGATTTCTCATCAGAAACCAGAGAGGTCAAAGGAAATAATACAACCTATTTCAAGTGCTGAAAGAAAAGAACTATCAGCACAGAATCCTATGCCCAGTTCAAATATCCTTCCGGAATAAAGTGGAAATTAAGACATTCTTAGAGGGAGGACACTTAGAGAATTTGTCTCCGGAAGATCTACTTTAAAAGTTATCTAAATAGAAAGTGAACAATAAAAGAAGAAACCCTGGAATATCAGGAAGGAAGAAAAAAAAGATAAGCAAAAATGAGGGAAAATATAGTAGCTTATCCTCCTTCTCTTGAGCTTTCTAAATTATGTTTGGCAATTCAAGTGATAATTAAAACACATATATGTTTTAAAAGTATGTGGAGAAATATTTAAGACATTTGTATTAAAAATAAGGAAAGGTAGAGAGAATAAAAGGGAAGTAAGCTTTCTACACTTCACTATGCTGGTATGATACCATCAGTAGATGATAATAATTTTTATGTATATATAATGTAATATCCAGAGTGACCTAAAAATGCTATACAAAAATAATTCATTCAAAACACTATAGATAGATAAAATAACAACAAAATAATAGAAAACAAAAAATAAAATTGCATACTATGTTAAAATGTATTATCAAAATGCCCAATAAAAGACAGAGAGTGATGGTATGAGTTTTAGTTGAATGATAGAGTCAGTTTAAACCCATATCAAATAGAAGGAGCCATGGAAACACACATTCTAATGGTGCTCATTTTCCCCTTTGATCTCGTAATGTTCCGCTTTGGCCAACTTCACCAGACACACAAAGAACAAGGATACAAACTGACGGCACATGCAGGTCTGCCTCCTGTGCAGAAAACAGAAGAGTAAATTGAGATAGTTAACAGTACACTAATTGAGATAAAAACGTTAAGTATAAATGTCTCTAATTTTCTTTCCTGTTGCCATATGTATTATTTTATTCAAACTTTAGAGGATAGGTGCCCTATTTTCTATAAAAATCTAAAGTATAGTGAAATATAGTGTCAGTTCCCTCTTTACACTAAGAGCTACTATGTAGCTCATGATAGATGATAGACAAAAAATTGGAGCAATACATTTTTCATGTATAAAACCTACAAAAATATTAAATAAATAAATACCTCCTCCCCCTTTCCATACAAACACACAAAATCACATGTACATATATTGCATATTCAACATATGTGTACCTTATACATAGGTTTATATATGCAGAAACACATATAATATGCAGACTTGGCCTGGTCATGGGAAAACGGACCTTGTGGTGCAATGGTTGGCAATGTATTTAATAATTAGTTTGTCTCCAGGTAAATTTGCTTTTGTGTGTGTGGGTGTGTGTGTGGGTTAAAAAATCAAATAAGTGCATATCTTCTATGGAGTATATTCACTTTGATAAAGTTATCTTATTGATATAATTAAAATTATGTGCAAAAATGACTACAAAAATATTAGTGACTTTTATTTATGATAAGGAAAGATATAAAGCAAAAGTTGTTTCATAATACAGGGCTGGTGAAATGAATAGAACCAAATATTATGCATTTGTGAAAATGTTATTTCTGTGTATTAATTATTGACAATCAAATAATTTTCCTATTTATGGTTGAGTTTGTTAAGGTAATATGATTATAACATACAATGTTTAAAAATATGTTCACTTAAAGTTTACATTCCAGCTCTTTAACCTAGGCTGTTAGTCTCTATAAACTCTCATCCATAAGTGGGTATAAAATACTAGCAGTTATCACATAGTGTTATTTTGCAGGTTTATGAAAAGATGAATATGAAATCCATAGTAAGCATCTGTTATATCTTGTGAACACTAAATCAACAAGAAAAATGATGAGGTGTCCAAAAGATTCCATTGGGTCCTCTTAAGTTATGTAGAAAAAAACACAAAATTGAACTCTTAATTAATGTATTTGAGATATATGTTAAGTAAGTACTTTTCAAAGGGTTTTGTTTGTCATGAATATTAGTCGTTAGGAAAAATAAAGAAATGGGAATGTCATTAATTCTGTGGACTTTCAAGTAGTTTTTTCAGACTGCCAATTACCTAGAACATGGGTGCTAAAAAGGGATAATCTACCATATACTTCATTTTTGTCTTCTTTTTCCTTATACTAACATGAGTATATTTATCTTATTTAAATATCCATCCAGTTCACAAATTGAGTTGAATTTTGTGAGTTAAGAGAAGATGTTCTTCCTCACCTCTTAGTAAGTGATAGTGTTTAAATATTATGAGAATAAAATTAAGTCCTACATTTGAATGGTTTGTTTTGTTATCCAATGCAATTGGATTTATCACTCCTCTGATGGTATATGTTGATCTAAGTGAGAGCTGGCAGGCAGAGTAGAAGCTAAAGCAGTATCCAAGCTGGGGGGGAAAACAAAGCTATTTACTGCAAAGTACACATCTTTGTTGTACCCTAGTTCTGAGAAAACTAGGAGCAGATTGATTCAGAGAATTGTGTAGCTACTTAATACTAATAGAGGAGCTTCTAACAGTAATTACTTTATATTGCAAAGTCAAGGATCTTGATGGAATTGTGGATTGTTATTTATTAATAATAACAACCAATATGCAAGATAAGTAGACCAGAAATCTATTTTACTTCTGGAAAACTGAGTCAACAGAAAATGAGTGTGTTGTTCAAGAGCAAACTGATTTACTTCTGAAGTCCTGATTGAAATGTGCTTTCTGCACTCCCAGCTCAACATTATTTCTATATTATGTTTTGTATCAATAGATATGATGGCAGTCACATGATGAACCTATGTTACTGCTCAAATGATTATATTAATATAAAATTTTTATATCCAGTAAATATTGTTCTTTGCCAAAATGAAAGCTACTGGCCTATATAATGACTCTGACTTTTTCTAATGATTCCTCTACACTAGCCACAATTTAACTTATTACTCAGCATAACAAACAGACCATTAAATATCTTACATAATTGGATTTAAATAAATTGTTCTTTATCTGGGTTTCATTGGACTATTTTAATTGCCTTTATTTGACAATTTGTAATAATAGTTAAGGATCAATGTGTGTAACCTAATTATTCACCATAAATATTTAATTGATGCTTTAATTGAATATTTTGATTTAATGATAAAAATGTCAGGATAAATATATAATTACCTTATAAATATGCAGATAAAAATTAAAATAACAGATGTTTTAAGTGCTTGCTTTTAAAAATATGTAATTGAGTGGCACTCTGAGCAATTTTTGCATTAAAATACTTAATTATACATACATATAAATAGCAGAAAGCAAATGAATAGAAAATTATGAGAGAAGAACCTATAGATACAGAAAATCTAGGAAAAGAACGAGGGTGGAGTGAGTAGTGGGATGAGAAATCAAGTTTTCTCATTATTGATAATTCCTAAGTTTAGGTGGGTGAGCAGTGGAGGAGAGAGGAGGGGAAAGACATTTTGATTATTAATGAAAGAAAATTCTAAGGAAGTTCATCTTTTAATATTGTGGGTTTTAAGTACTGTAATTCAATCCCAAAACTATTTGTTTTACCAATTATTTTAGCATGAAAACTTCAAATGACTTTTTAAAATGTTTATTTATTATTAAATTGACACTTTGTAGTTATACATATTTATGGTGTACAGTTTGATGTTTCAATACACAGATATGTTAAATAATTATCCAATCAGGGTATTTAGTGCATTCATCACCTCTTTGCATTTATCATTTCTTTGTGTTGAGATCATTCAAAAGCATCTCTTCTAGCTATACGAAATATACTTTACTGTCACCCATATTCACCTGTCTGTACAATATAGGACCAGAAATTGTTTCTCCTATATAATTGTAGCTTTGTACCCATTGACCAAACTCCCCCCATCCTGCTACCCCTACTTGCTGCCCCAGTCTCTGGTAAACATTGTTCTCTATTTCTATATCAACTTGTTATTGTTTTAGATTCCATATTTGACTGAGATCATGTGGTATTTCTCTTTCTGTGTTTAGCTATTTCACTTAACATCACGTCCTCCAGGTTCATCCATGCTAGCACAACTGACAGAATTTAATTTTGTTAATATCTGAATAGTATTTCATTGTGTATGTATACTACATTTTCTGTATCCATTCATCCTTTGTTGGACACTTAAGTTCATCCCGTATGTTGGCTCTTGTAACTGTAATCCTTGTCAACATTGTCTGCGGTTGCCTCAGTGGCCCAGGCTGCAGGAGTTAGGAGTTTATGATGGCACTGGCATGGTTTGGGGATCTCAAGCTTACCTTTTCCCCGTACGAAGAAGCACCTCTTGACTCCAAGGTGATCACAGTGGGGAAAGAGTGTGGCAGAGGAAAGATACTTCTCTCTCATCGCTATGGCACTACCTTGAGCTTCCACACTCTGCAGGGATTTTGTTGGTCCCACAGTTCTCTTCAGTGAACTTTCTCAGTTACTCTGGTCAAAATATAGTTGTTTATTCATTGTTTTGGTCTCTTTTTGCGGGTGGTATGAGTGCCAGTCAACTCTAGTTGGCCATCTTACTGATGTTAATCTAAATTGATTTTTTTTGAAAACCAGAATTGATTGTATTAATATTAATTTCTAATAAGTAGGGGTAAGTTGATTTGAACTGAAACATCCTATAATTCAAAAAAAAAAATTATCTTACTGAAATAGTGGTAAATCATTGTAGACAATACAATATCTTATTTTCTCAGCCCCAGATTACATAACAAGAACTTGAAATATAATAAAATCAATTAGATAAAAGGTTAGTTTTTTTCTCACAGATATGATAATGGCATAAAATATATGGATAAGCATATTATTCAGTATAAAGTATTATTGTGTTTATCTAAATCCTCTGTAATATAGAGGATCCTCTATATATTCCTTTTGAATTTATTTTGAGACATTGTTTGTGAATGTTTTTTAATCTATTTTTATATTTCAATTACCTTCTGTTGTTCTTTTTTCTATACATCAAATATCACAAATTTGTTCTGGCATATTATTTTTTGTATGATGTGACAAAACTGGGAATATAGTCAAGATACTTAAATATCAATTTAATAGTCTTTTAGTGATTACCTTTCTGCTTTCCAATTTAAACTAACCAAATCTATTTCTACACAAAAAAGATCCTTCTCAATGATTGTTTCCCAATTCTTACAAGCCATTAAGATTCATATTTTTTCTTATAGTTCAGCACATCACCTTTAGGTTTGCTACTCTACTTATTGATGCTGTGTGAAGTTGAAGTACTATTTTCCTCAACTTTCATTGAGAGAAATTTTCTTTATCAATTTTAAACCCATTTTATTAATAACTCATAAGTAAAGAGAAACTAGAAAATATCACACTATTTAGTATGCTTTTTTCATGTTATACTGTTTAATATTTATTGGAGGAATATTTTAGATACTTTGTTAGAAAACATCAGGATTTCTTAACCTGGAATTTATGGATAGAATTCAAATATATCTAAACCTGAATGAGAAATACATAATATCTTTATTTTCACTAACCTCTAATTGAGATTTAACATTTAATTTAATTATAAATATAGACAACAAATCATGGTAGTGTTAATAGTGCCCAGATCTTTCATATCAGATAGTTATGGTGGATACATGGACATATTATTTATGATCACCATTTTTTCACAGTTGTTCACATAAATTGCATTCTTCTTGTCCTCAGATGCTTATGCAAAGCCCAATGCATTTGGGTAACTACTGGGCAACTCTATATGTAGATCAGCATCCAAATGTTGAAGTATCAGGTTTTTACATTGAGGATTGAGGCATCTAGGATTCTTTTCTCTCTTCTCTGTCTTCCTCTGCTTGTTTATTAATATGTGGAAGGGAGTCATTTTTCTTTTCCTATCAAAAATTTTCAAGCCTAGATTATTCAGATGAGAATTATTCTTACTTTTTATAAAAAGTGTTGTAACATGAATAGGTATAACTGCTATAAATATAACCTGTATGCTGGAAAAAATTAAATCTATCTAACTATTAAAAAAATCTCTATGAGTTTTCTGTAATGTAACTTTTAAAAATTATTTCTGACATATTGTTGCATGGCATAAATTATTTGCCATGTATAAGTTCTAAGGATTCTTAATTTTCTCTCCTTGACTCCTTTTCCTTTTGATACACAGCTGAGTTACAAAATAAAAGATTTCACATACAGCATATTGTTCAAATTGTATCTGTGTCATATGAGCCTATGAAAATGCTACACATTTAAAAAAAAATCTTGGAAAAGAGTCTATAAAGGATATCAAACACTACAATCATTTTTTTGGAAAGGCAGCAAAACACATATTTATCTGCCTCACTCCTCAACCATAAAAATATTATATTAATATAATTTTATTTATAATGAGCCTAATGTGATTTTTGTCAGTATTATATAATTTTGGAAGAAGCAATGTAACTAAATGAGATTCTTTTGATCTAACTATCACCTACTTGTATGCTGAATGTCTTCCATTTAAAGGAGGCAAGGATAATAAAAGAAATGTATTGAAATAAAAAAAATTTGAGAGGGAGGGGTGCACACCTACATGATGAGTGTGATGTGCACTGTCTAGGGAATGGACACAACTGAAGCTCAGACTCGGGGGGATGGGGAGGCATGGGCAATGTATATAGCCTGATCTTTTGTACCCTCATAATGAGCTGATAAAAAAACAAAAAATAAAAAATATATTATTAAAAGGTAGATTGGTAATTTGGATGAGTTAATATTCTCAAATTGTAATGATGCAATGTGGCTAATACAGTAAATAACAAAAGATAAAAGAATATGATGCAATGATAGATGATAATATGTTGGGAATTTTAAAAGATGTAGGGGAATAAAAAGACTTCCCCAAAGTTTGAGTTTTAGCTGTATATGTGCTTTATTGGGTATGGTCAAAATATATTAAACTATTATTCTGATATAGGAGCTTTCTATTAATATTTATTTGAAGGCAGCTCCTTGAGAGTAAGAAGTATAAGGGTTGACATCTAATAACCATTCATCAAGTTCTAATGTGACTGTCATTAAACCAGACTTACTCTTTGGTATATGTGGTTTAATGATTCAATTATTTTCAATTACCAAACACTGTCAGGCAACCAGTCAAACATGTGGGAAAGCATATATTAATTTTATCTGTAACACTTTTAACTAGGAGACAGAATTAAAGTAAAAAATTTCATTGGTTCAGATCCTAAGTAAAGTGAAATGGTACAATGCATATGTAAATACTGAAAAGTAACTTCCTATCATTATCTGGCATATCTGATCATGCACTAGTAGATTAGTTTCCATAATGCATGAATGATGCTTTCAAAATATTGACAAGAAACAAAATACCATTAGTATAATGGAAATGAGAGTTGTACTGGAATTCAGAATAATGCAAATCCAGTTCCAGTGTGTTTAACTGTGTGACAAGAATAAGCCCATTTAGGACAAGTTCATTTATCTTCCTGGGCTTTGGACACCCTGAAGATAATTGCTAAGGATCCGAGGTTAAGAAACAAAAACCACCACCAACAAAAATAAACCCTGAACTAAATTGTAACATTCCGTTCAATTGGAGACTCATGGTTCTTATCATATTCTGAAGATAATTTATTAATGACAGCTCACAATTTCAGTAAGATATGTCAGATACAAGAGTGACCTAAGTCTTTTCCATGTATAATAGTTTCTAATGACTGACTTTAGCTATAACCATAATCCCATCACAGAGCTAATGATGATGGATTTCTTCTGTCAGGGCCCAAGTATAATGGGTAATGTCTTAATCTGTTTTCTGTTGCTTTTACTAGAATTCCTGAAATGATTTATAAGAAAAGTAACTTATTTCTTACAGTTATGGAGGGTGAACAGTCCAAGGTTGAGGGGCCATATCTGATGAGAACTTTCTTCGTGGTGGGAACCCTGAAGATTCCTAAGGCGGCACAGGGTATCACATGGCAAGTGGGCTGAGTGTTCTAAATGCTGGCTCAGGCCTCTCTTCCTCTTCTGATAAAGCCACCAGTACCCCCCTCAATAATAACCCATGAATGCATTAATTCATTAAGCCATAAATAAATTAATATGTTCAGGAAGACAGAGCCCTCATGATCAGTCACCTTGTAAAGGCCCCATCTCTCCATACAGCCACATTGGGGATTAAGTTTCTTTTTCTTTCTTTCTTTCTTGTCTCTTCTTTTCTTTTTTTTTTCTTTCTTTCTTTCTTTTTTTTTTTTTTAGAGCCAGAGTCTCACTCTGTTGCCCTGAGTAGAGTGCCCCGTGGCATCAGCCTAGCTCACAGCAACTTCAAACTCCTGGGCTCAAGCGATCCTCCTGCCTCAGCCTCCCAGAATGTTAAGATTACAGGCATGAGCCACTGCACCTGGCTGGGGATTAAGCTTCAACATGAGTTTTGGAGGGGACCTTCAGACCATAGCAGGCAGCATTTGAAAGAATAAGTTAACTAGTTAGTTATAGAAAGGATTGGCATAGTTTAGGTAGATTGCATTTCAGTAATCAAAATATAAATATCGAAAAATATTTAATAAAATCTATTCCTGTTTTTAATTACCGAAAGTTCAATGCATTTCTTCATGTGTTAAGTTTTGTAGCGAGATGAGCTTATATTGATTTTGATAAGCTTACACAAGATCAGCAATTAGATTCAAGTATAGTATTAATAATTTTTACCCCTTTGTGATATATCAGCTATTTTTGAACATGATAATTATTAGAATGATGTAAAATATTTACCCAATTATAGTAGCCAAAAATTTGTTTCCTGCTAAATATTTTTACTTATACCCAAGCAAATCAGTTTGATATTTCTGAATTATATCACTTAAATTATATTATCATTGTGTGTTGCAGTACAAAGGTGAACAATCAATTCCTTGGAAAGGTGTTTTTCTTTTAAGAGAAGGTAAATGTGTAACTTTTTTTTTAACAATTGAATCAACAAACATAAACAGTGTGCTTTAAATTGTAAAATTTTAAGGTTTTGCATATATTATATTTATATACACACTCAAGGAACTATCACCATAATAAAGATAAGCAATATATCCATCATCATGAAAAGCTTCCTCATAGCTCTTTGTAATCTCTGCCTTCAGCCCCTCCCTAAATTCCTCTTCATTTAGGAATAAGTGATCTACTTTTTCTGTCTTACGGCTCAGTTTCCATTTTTGAGAATTGTATATAAATGGAATCATACAGTATATATTATTTTGTATGGTTTCTTTTACTCAGGATACTTATGTAGGGATCCATTTACGCGATAATATATACGAATATATCAATCTTTTCATTTTTGAGTAGCATTGATCACATAAAAATACTGCCATTTATTCATCTGATATTTCCAACTTATGGACATTTGAGTGGTTTTCAGATTTTGCTATTGTTAATGAACATGCTATGAAAATTTACGTACAAGTCTTTTCTTTTTTTTTTTTTTTTTTTTGAGACAGAGTCTCACTCTGTTGCCCAGGCTAGAGTGAGTGCCGTGGCGTCAGCCTAGCTCACAGCAACCTCAAACTCCTGAGCTCAAGCAATCCTCCTGTCTCAGCCTCCCGAGTAGCTGGGACTACAGGCATGCACCACCATGCCTGGCTAATTTTTTCTATATATATTTTTAGCTGTCCGTATAATTTCTTTCTATTTTTTTAGTAGAGATGGGATCTCGCTCTTGCTCAGGCTGGTCTCGAACTCCTGAGCTCAAACGATCCGCCCACCTCGGCCTCCCAGAGTGCTAGGATTACAGGCGTGAGCCACCGCGCCCGGCCAACGTACAAGTCTTTTCTACGAACACATTTTTTTAATTTACTTTGGGTAAATACCAGACAGTACAATAGCTGTATCATCAATAGGTATATTTTAATTTTTTAAAAAACATTGTTAAACTATTTTCCAAAATAGCTATATGATTATTTTTCCCCATCAACAGTGTATAAGAATTCTAGTTCCTCTACGTGTCAGTTCCTTCATGTTTTCACTAAAAATTTTAATTGTCAACATTTTTTAATTTTAGTAATTCAAATACATATAGAGTACTATTTCATTGTGGATTTTAATTTTCATTTCCCTAATGACTAATAATGTTAACCACCATTTTATGGTTTTATTTGCAATTATATTATCTTTTTGATAAAATATTCATTAAATATTTTGTCCAGTTTGAAAATCAAGAAGTTTGGTTTTTTATAATTAATTTTTAAATGTTCTTTAGCTCTCTCTTTACAGTGCCTTTTGAAGAGCAGATTTTTTAAAATGTTGATGAAGTCCAATTTATCATGTGTTCATTTAATGATTGTGTTTCTGATATTGTATTTTCAAAATCTTTGCCTAGGCCAAGATAACAAATATATTTTCTTATTTTTGTTATCATATTTGTAACTTTAAGTCTACAATCCATTTTGATTTAATTTTTGTATACGGTACTTGTTATGGATCAAAGTTCATTTTTTCTACATATGGATATTCAATTGTTCCAGCAACATTGTTTTTGTACCTTTGTCAAAAATATATATATTTCTGGACTCTCTGTTTTATTCCATTGATCTCCTTGTGAACTTCCATGCAAATAAAATTTTGTCTTAAATACTATACCTATATATTAGGCCATGAAATGAGGTATTGTCAGTTCTCCAAATTTATTCTTCTTTTGCAAAAGTACTTTACTATTCTGGGTCCTTTGCACTTCTATATGAATTTTAGAATTGATTTGTTTCTTTCTACCAGAAAAAGACTGGATGTTTGAGTGGGGCAGCATTGAATTCATAGGTCAATTTGAGAATTGGCATCTTAATGATATTAACTTTTCTGCCCCATGAAACTGCTATAGCTCTTAATTTTTTAAGTCTTCATTATTTTCTCTCATTGATGTTTCAATTTATAGTATATAAGTCTTTCACATTGTTTGTCATATTTATCCTTAAGTATTTTATATTTTTGAAGTTATAATAAATAGCTTTATTTTAAAATTTCAACATCTGATATTTGTTGCTAGTATATATAAATAAAATTCAATTGTATCAATTGATCTTGTATCCTGTAATGTGTGAAATTCATTGATTAGTTCTTGCAGTTTTTTTATAGGCTCCGTTTGATTTCCTCAAAGATGATCACAGCATCTACAAATAAAGATTGATTTATTTTTCCTCTCCATTGGAAGTCTTTTATATGTTTTTCTTATCAAGTATGTTAACTAGAATCTTCAATACAATGTCAAATAGACATACTGAGAACAAACAATCCTGTTTTCTTCTGGTTTTCTCAAGAAAGTATTTCAGTTTTTACCATTAAGTATGCTATTAGCTTCCATTCTATATTAATAACTTTTCTGCTATTCCTGGTTTGCCGGGAGTTTTTAGGACCAGTGAATGCTGGGTTGTGTCAAACCATGCTTGATTGTAGCTGCCGAAAAAACTGTGTCTTTGGCAAGTACACTTATTTAAGACCATAAACCTTTTAATAAAATCATGCTGGAAGAGGTAAGGTCATTGGGAAAAATTGTCAATTGTTAATGAAAGGATAAAACAAATGACTTTGAATGGCTTTCTTGGGTCCTGATGAGTCAAGAGATAACCCTTCTGCTGTCTTATTGTCTATTCAAGTAGTTAATGCTGAGTTCCAAGTAACTGAAGAATTAGTAGTTCAATAGATTAGCAATGGTAAAATATCATGACACTATTTTGAGTTCAAGACTGAGATCAATTTTTCTTTTTTGAGTGAGAAACGCTGCTCTCAACCACCATTATTGTAATGGCTTTGTGTATTAGTTTCCACTGCAGACTCAAAAATACTTGCCAAAAATTCAATCTAAATTTAGAAGGCAAAAGAGAACCTATATGCAAAACTGATAAGGCTGCGAAGTCATTTGAAAGACAATATTGTTTGAATCAAAAGTAATCTCAAGCTGTTTTACATACTTTCTATGTTGTCAAAATACAAAAGAAGAAGTGAGATCCTCATTCCCACACAAATTTGAAGTAGGTGGGCTTTTCAAGCTCAAACTATATTTCCAGCAGTCCATTTAGGATGCCAGTGCAAAGGCAATGTCTATATTCCAAAATCCATGTAGCCTTGCAATTGAAGTGCTTCCACTTAACTTTCAATTGGAAGAGATTAACGTGTAATGTAATGACATATCAAAAGACAAGTATGTAGAGAAGACTCAAATACAGAGGTCAAGAAATATTTTCTGTTAAGGACCAGATAATAAATGCCATAAAGCTTTGCAGATAATATATTGTCTGTGTCAAATATTACATTATTTTATGTTTTCTTTAAAAAACAAGTCTTTAAAGATTTAAAAAGAAGATAATTTCTTAAACTGGGGCTATACAAAACGGACTATGGGCTGGATTTGGTCAGTCCTCTAATAGAATTCTGCAAATGCCTTTCAGATGATGAATGTACTCAATTAAAATTTTATGCTCATGGCTTGATATCATTATTTGACTGTACTTATCCGTGTGAAAAGACATTTTAAAAGATGAGATATGTAAAATTTTAGTGCCTGTCGACATTAACAGGTAAAGACAGAGAACAGTAACTTTGAACCCCAATTAAAGGGGGTAGAAAAGCCTGGGACCAATCAGGGAAGGGACTGCAGGAAAACACAGAACAACTGACAATCATGTATCAATCATCTGATAACATCCTACACCTCCTGTAAGCCCTCCCCAGGACCAGGCCAATAAAAGGAAACCACATGGGAGTCCTTCATGTCTTTCTCTATTCATGAAGACTGACTTTCTCTGGAACATATTTTCGCTTTGTATACCTTACTTCTTTTCTGCAATAAAAGCTGTTTGTGTGGATTTTCTTCCTGTCGGTGATCACTCCATCACACTGGCCTGCTTGTGATTCTTCCAAGCAAAGAGCCAAAGAACCAGGACAGCAGTCCACCAACAGGCCAGACCTGACACAAACTCTGTACTTGAAACAGATTCTGTCAAATTTGTTAACAAGGATGTTAAGAAATTTTCTTGTGATTTTTGTTTTTGTTGTTAATTACAAAAGATCTTTCATTGTCTCTTGTGGAATGTGACTGAGGCCTATGTAAACTTAAGAAACTGTTGATTATGTTTACTATAAAAAATCTGTTTTTAGTTATAATTAGAGAAAATATAGAATATGAAATTCTAATTATCTAATGTTATATATAGCATTTTTTCACAAAAATTAATTTTCTTCCTAACCTTAGGAAAATTACCTCACAATGTTCTCATTGATCTTGGCAGAAACTTACCACACTGATGCATAAACTCATAAATTGTCTAGCAATTAAGAGAACCTATCTATAGGAGGACATCTAGAGATTTTTTTCATGTTAGTTTCACAGCTAAAATAAACCATTTTCATAACAAATCTATTTTCAAAAACATAACATTCTTAAGAATTTATATTTTGAACTATTTTTACCTCTAGAAAATTCAATCTTTTCTTTTAAACTAGTAGAATTTTTTATAATCTAGCCCCTAAAAAAATCTACCCAAAATATCATTTCTCGCAATTCTCATTTTCATGCTACTAATCCCACATCGTCTGTGTAGGCTTCTTATGAACACAGACCAACAAGATAATTTTGTTTGTTTTTGGTTTTTTGTAGTTATTCATATATCAACTAGCACAAACATCTGCACATAGTAACAACTCCAGGTATCTTTCCAAGTAACTAATTGCTACCTCTGTGCTTTTAACATCTAAAGGAAATTCCTCATTTTCCCTTATATGAATCATATTGCCCTGGGATGCCAAACTCAAGTGTTATCTCATTCATGAAATCTTGTCTTACTAATATAGCCTATACTAATTTCTCCATTCTTTGAATCCCTTTAACACAATAAAAGCTGTAGACATCAAAAACATTTAATTTTACTTTGTTTTTTCACTGTTTTATGTGTTTGTATTTTGATTCGAAAACAATTTATCTCATGGAGACAGACAGTAGAATGATGGTTACCAGAAGCTAGGAAGGGGAGGGGAGAGGGGTGAAAAAGTGAGGATGGTTAATGGGTACAAAAATATAGGTAGCTGACTCCCTAATTGACATTTGTTATTTACGATTGGAGAAGAGGGAAGTTTGGGTAGGAAAAAGGAGAGGGCAGCAGAGTAAGCTCTGATGGACTGAGAAAGTCATTTAACCTGGTCATGTCTTGGTTTTCTCATCTATGAAATGTTGATAATAAGTTTATTCATCAGGATTTTTGTAAGGATTGAATACTTAACACCTAGAACAGTGTCTGGCTCATAGTAAACAACGACAAAATGTTAGTAGTTTATTCTATCAAGCTAAACCAAAATTCAAGTGAACTTTGATTCTGCTTTTCCTCTGAGAAAGAGAAGAGATTGAGATATAGGTGAGGGCTGATTGTTATACTGGGTTTGCCAAGATCATTGTAGCAATGATGAGCAGAGTCATGGCTATATAAGCCTGTTTATTCAGAAAGGAAAATTGGAGACAATCCTGTTAAGCATTGAGTGTTTCCCTTTAGCCATACTGAAGTAAGTAGATTAGAAGGCTATCTAAAACCTTTCCTATTTGATATAGTTACATCATTCTGGGACTTCACAAATACTAATAGCTTTGGTGTAGGACCTATCAGTAAATTTTCCTGTACCTGGCCATGTCTTTGCCTCCAATTTAATTACCTTTAGTACCCGGAAATGTGCTGGGCTTGTAGTTAATAACAGGAGATTGAGTTAATTGATCAACTGGTTTATCTTCAAATACCTCCTGGAACAAAGCATTGCTATCTACATTTTCACTGTGTCTTTAAGAATTATCCACTGAAGTGACAAAAGGCTATTAAAATAACAATGCAGTATAAAGTTTTACTTTGCTTGTTATTTAATATTATGGACTCTAAGAATATTCTACATAGGACAACTTAAATGTCTCATGAACTAGCATTAATATCAAGGCAGTCTTTAAAAATCATGATTGTCATACCCAGCAATTTCTCCCCATGCATTTTCTTAATCACCAGGCACTCTAATAAGCACCACTCTATTAATAATTAGATTGCTAAATTTCCTCTAATGCCATATTGAAGGCAAGATGGGCAGAATCTAATTACTGTCTCTTCACTCAAATATTCAGATGGCCAACAGTCAGCATAAAACCTCTAAGTAACAGAATTTCAGAACCATTGTTTTAAAATTACTTTATATGAGATTCATATTACTATTTTTCAAAGTAGAAAATGACTCTTTGTAGACATTTTCATTTCAAAGGACTGTATCCATTTTGTTGGTAGAAATAAAAAAAAAAAGATTAATGACTCATTTTCTTTGGCAACAGCAGCTGCTTACATTATAATAAAGAATTTCAACCAGGCCAGAAATGGCAGTCTTCGTCAGGAATATGAGACTTTTGTAAATGTATAGATCAAGCATTTAAAATATGTTTGTTGACAGTAGCAAATTCAGTGGTTTTTAAGAACCATCTAATGGATACTTAGCCTTACTTCAAATATTAGGTGAGGTACACTAGTCTTGATTTTTTTTTTTTTTTTGAAGAAATTATAGCAAATGACAAAAATGACTTCTCTCTAAACCATTCCCTAATTTCTGATATGTAAAGTATTGTTTGAATATAAATTTATACTTCAGGAATTTGTGTGTGTATTTTCTCAGGCCAGTAGAATTCTATTTAAAAATGTTATTTCTCCAGTGCCTTAAATGATACCTTAACGCTCTGAAAGAATTAATGCAGCTTCTAAAAATGCCAAATTTTCTCCCAGATTATAAATTGCTCTGTTAGATTTTGTCACATCTTACCTCCAAAATAAAAGAACTAGAAATAATTAACTCAAAGCAGAATGTTTAGTTCAAAGTTAATGAATCTATATTTTCCCTATTTAAATGGAACTAAGATTTATTTCAATGTTTAATTTGAAGTTATTATTGAAATTATTTAACCTAATAATTAGGTATGAAAAAAAGATTGAGAGAGTCATATATTTCTAGATAAATATATCATGCTGTTCGCATGTTTGCTTTATTAATTTAAAAATAATTATTCTATTGTTGTGGCTATATCTCCCTATCAACATCCTCATCACCACAGCCCTTCCAATAACCAGCCTAATTATTTCTTAGGGAAAAATCAGTTCTAGTTGTCATGAGATTTAACCAGACTCTCTATGTACTAGCCACAGTCCCATTATAAAGTTGGACCTTCAGTGTAGGAACATCATCTCAGTTTCTTACCCAGAAGCTATTAATAGCATCTCATGGTATGTCTGTAGATTGGATGCTGTCTGGTACAAAATGATCGGGAAAAAAAGTAATCACAGTGATTGTTTCATCCTCACAGGTAAAGTTACCAGTAGGCTCTCCCTCTGAAAGAGTGAAACTGCAGGAGTGGGAATACCTACCAAGACTTATCCTAACCAACAAGACAAATCCGACCTCTTCCTATACAGGTACAGGTATAGTTGATTAAAGATCCTGGCACTCCCTGTATATGTCCATCTCATTTCTCTGGAGAAAGATGAAGCATGGGGCTTGAAAATGTGGCAACCAATGCCAGTGTTGGCAGGTTAAGGTATTTCTCATTTGTCTTATAGCTTTGGAATCTTAGTGTGGAGAAAGGCCATTACTGCTTATCAGGCTATAAGAAGGATTAAAACTGTCTAGAAATCTTCATATCAGAAATATGCCTTCAAAATGCATGTGAACTAGTTTACATGTGTGTGTGTGTGTGTGCGTGTGTATACACTATAAAATTTCATCTCTAAGGATATTTATCTACTCTGCGTGAGTAATTACACTGAAAATATCTAATTTAATCCTTATAACTTATCAGCAAACTATTTTTATTTCATTTTACATTAGAGGGGACTGGGGTTTAAAAAGACAAAATCAGGTTCATAAGTCAAAGTTGGAATTTAAATCTAAATGTTTCTGGTTCCAATGGCTATGCTGTTCACCACTGTTCTGCTTTGCCATTTCTCTTCTTTCAGAGGACTGCAACGTATGTATCTGAGCTAAGTGGAAACATGGTTGAAACAGCGATTCCAGGAAAAGTAATTCAAACATCACTGTAATCCCTTTGGAATTCAAACTATTGAATCTTTATAGTTCAATCAAAGAATCTTTGCCCAGATGAACAAAGAAGTGAGTTTTTAATTTACTCTAACTTTTAAGGTGCCACATTTCCTTGTCACAAATTATCTGGTAGAGCATAGAAAAAGTGTGAACATTTTCCAGTTTTTTCCATGATAGTTGCATAATCTTGAACCAAAATCTAAGGAAAAAAGAAAGGTTGTAAAACAAAATTACTAGTCTGCCTTATTACTTCACATTATTTAAAAAATCATATCAAATTCAGCAGAAATTTTGAAAATTTAATATGACTAAATAGAATGCAAGAATGGGACAATATAAAGCAATCTGTTATAAATTTCATCTCGTCTTTATAGATGTTTCAAAAACGACTCCTAAAATTAAAAAAAAATAAAAGAAGATGAAAGCTCACAACAAATTAATAAAAATATAATTATTACATGAAAGTTAATATGTACATAAAATGATAATAAATATATCACTCATTTTTGAAAACTAAAAGTCATTCTCATTATATCCTACAATAAAAAAATCTTTTATTAACATTACCATATTTTTCTTAAATTTTTAAACAATAAAAGAAAAAATCTCAATATATTGACATAAATGTACCCAAAATATTAACAGTACACAAAACTTTCACTCAGATTCATATGAATATCCTTTAAAGGAAGGGTATATTATTCTATAAAAGGAGCAGCAATTATTGCTTTTCTAAAATGATAAAATTCCCCTTCTTGATTTATACTAAATACGTTTTTCATGTATTTAATTATTAAAAAGGAAAAGAATCATAAAATAATTAGAATATAGCCCTGTTACACTTATCTTCAAATGGGGAAATCATCTCTAAGCAAGAAAGCAAGCATAGAGATTGATCATTGTGACTATAAAACATTTAGAATTTCTGTATTTTCAAAAGATATTCAAAATTACAAAGCAAGTGATGGCCTTGCCTCTAGCTCCCCAAGAGCTCCTATTGCCATGAGCATTCAGGCTAAGGACACTCATCAGTCTGGCCTCAGAGGCAGCCACAAGCCAACAAAGGCAGGACAAAGGGACCAGACTTATTCCGAGAGAGTTGCTTTTGACATTGTTTAACAATACAGAGTTGTTCTAAAAATGCAATAATCACCATACCCCTAGCAAGTGAATACTTTCTGTTGCCAAACAGCTAAAATTCCTGGAAGAAAAATGTCATTGGCCAGACATTTACCTCTCTTAATTAGAGAATCAGGTCAATAAACAGCTATAATTCCTTAATCCATCTTTCAAATCCCCACTGAAATGGCTGTGTCTAGAAATATAGTATAGAAAACAAAGCTTATGTCTTTACTTAATATAGTGAATTCTGGTCTCTGATTCTAATGATAAAAATAGTAGCTAAAACATGTCAAGAATCCCCAAATTGATTTTCAACAGCATTGTTAACTGAAGAAAATCACGAGGTTCATAAATTTGGAAAGGAGAACTTTATTTCTTCTAAAGAGCTGCAACCTGTGGGTGGCCATTCCAACAGGCTGGAAAGCAGAGCCCCAGCCAGAAGCCAGGAACATATGCTTCAAGGCAGGGACAATGCAAACAGGAATTTATGCTCAGCAGGGCAGCCAAATATACATATTTAACAAGTTATAGGAGGAGTCATGAATATTTATGAAAGGAGAAACATGTACATGCACAATCAAGCTTTATGTCTCTTTATGGGGTCCATGTTCAGAAAATGGTGACCCTCTGGTGTCAAAAAGTGAAACAGAGACATGAAAACCCTCTCTGCATAGGCTCTGTGGACTAGTTATAACCATGCCATGGTTAGTGGTCTCTTATCAGGAAAGAGTGCTGATTAGTTGTGGGGCCAAAACTGCAAATAGGGAGGAGTACATCATGAGACTGGTTTTAGATAGCCCTTAAAGAAATAAACCGGATGGCTATTAGCAAGGGAGAGGGTATAATGAAGCTTGTTTCACCTCCCATTCTGTCCTGGCTGGGAACTCAGTTTTAAGGTTTCTCTGGGGTCCCCTTGGCCAAGAGGTGGTCTGTTCAGTCAGTGAAGGCCTTATGATTTTTAGTTCACAATTCCCCCTTTGGGCTGAGATATACCATAGGCAACATCAATATCCAAACATTTATTCTTTCTCATCATTGCCAGGGTGGTGTGGCTACCTGCCCTGGGTCCATCCAGGCCCTCAGTGGGACCCCTATGGCCAAAAGATTTAGAACCAAAAGGCTTACAGCCAATTAAATATTTTAGACCAGAAGAGAATGGAGGTGGGCAGGCACTCATTAACCTTAAAACATTTTAAGTAACATAACCAACAACCAAAGCCAAAAACAAGATTATAAAACTACTTCATCTATAAGTTTCGAGCTATTGTAATCTTGTTCTTAGTTACAAACTTGTAGCAATTAGCTATGTAACATATAAACATTTTGTTAAAACCATTTGAGCTAAGGAATTCAGAAAATTTTGTTGGCTGCCTTTTTTTTTTTTTACCATCTCTTTAGTAATTTGTCCTAAGGTAGCTGATAAATTTCTTATTATATGTCTATTTGCATAAACTCCATAACTGGGAACAACCGTAACCAGGAAGATCTGTCACAAGGTACTTTGGTATCCACTCTGTAATTTTCTGTGAAGTCTACAGGAAATAGGAAATTCTTTATGATTGGGATGGATGCCTGGGCCAAATGGCTCAGGAAGCAAAGTCTCTCATTTTGCCAGCTGCTTAGGCATCTGTGTGTCTGTCCTTGATTTGGAGGATCTAAACTTATTCCATCCTTCAAAACTGGCCCTTACAATCTCATGGCAGCAGAAGAATTTGACTTCACGGTGTGAATACATACTAAATCTGCAGAAAGTCAAATACAAGAACAAAGTGAGACAGACATCCAAAATTACATAGTCAAAAATCTGAATACATTAAATGTTTCTTAGGACATATGGAGAAATTAAACTTCATCTTCAAAATAAAAATGTCAAAACTCACCTTTACCCAGGAAAAGAAAAAGGAAAAGAATACGGAATAAGGGCTAACTTTCCACTTCGGTTTATTAAATCTAAGGGGCTATAAATATTTAGATGATAAGAAAAAGGCCATATTTCTTTACTATAAATATATATTACATGAAACCTTTATATTTTAATGTAGATCTCTCAGAAATTATTTCAGCATTATGAATTTAATGCTGTTTTTCTCTAGACAAGTTTTAATATTTCAAGGGTTCTCCTTTCTTCTGGGCCTGAAATACTTTCTCTGGAGTTTTGAATCTCACATTTCATTTAACGTGCTGTATAATAATTGTCATGTGCAAGAGCAATGATGGATTGAAATGTTCACCAAATTCAAGTATAATTAGCAAATCTTCTTTAAACCTTATGTCAAAAGGTAGACAGTTTCCAACTAATAAAAATGTGTCAGAGTCATTGAGCTACCATACTTAATTTAACTACAAGAATCAATCCAATTCAAATTACTTCTAAATGCTCTTTTTTTAATTTTATCTTATGTAGAGTAATTGTAGCATCATTTCATCTAATTGGTTGCAGTAGACATCCCCTGTAATCGATTGACCAGGTTTCATGAAGCTGTAGTGGATAATACCAGTGCTGGACCACCTAAAAGACACCATTAGCTTTTTTTTTGATGAACATTCAGTTTTGAATTATATTTTGGCACTTCATCTTTATCCAACCATTGTGCTGAATGCTTACAATTGTCAAAAAGAATCAATTTTTCATCACACACAACAATATGATGCAGAAATGATTTGTCTTTATGTCAATGGACAGCAACGAAAGGCAAGCTTCCAGATGAATTCTCTTCTGATGCTCATTTAATTCATGTGATACCCATCTATCCAGCTTCTGTACCTTGCTGATTTGTTTCAAATGGTCCAGTATTGTTAGAACAGTAACATTAAACCTTGCTGCTAATTCACATGTAGGTTGAGATGGGTTCACTTCTGCGACAGCTTTCAGCTCATCATTATCCACCTTGACCTCAGGTCGTCCACGTGGCTCATTTTCAAGATTAAAATCACCAGAATGGAAATTCTCAAACCATCAGTGGATTGTGTGTTCATTAGCCACATCCTTCCCCAACACTTCATCGATATTTCTAGCTGTCTGCACTCCATTGTTTCCACAATGGAACTCATATTTGAAAATAACACGGATTTTTTGACTTATCCATGGTTTCATAAAAATTGCACTAAAAAAATGTGAAAGATTATCACAAGCCAAAACATTTGTTTGAAAGACTGAGGATGTACCTTCACAACAAAAATAAAGCAAGTGTCAAAATGAAATGTTAGCGATATCAACTGTCAAATTTAGTACTTAAGGAAATTGGACATTTCATACTCAATAACCTTAATATTAATAATTGTAAACAGTTTTACAAGTGAGAATATCTACAACTGAAAGACTATTTGTCAATATTTTAGATGTTTAAAAACTACTATGTAGACTAGAGTCAGATTGATTCTGTCAAGTAAAACACCACATATGCTTCTATGCATGGACACCTTTTAAAAACGATGTACTCCATGAAGTCTTTGGTTCACAGAGTTCCAAGTTAATGCTTACATGCTCTAATGTCCAATGTAACCCGAGTTGTTTTAAATTCCTAATGAAAAGAAACATTTTCTATCTATGGAATCCAACCCAGAAACATGCCAATCATATCAAGTTCAAGCTACTGTTCATAATGAACACTCCTTTATGCTTCATATTTTGTGTATTCTATTTTGGATTGTACATTGTATTTGTCTAATTATGGTTCTTTGAAATTGTATATTATATAGTTTATTTGCATTAATTACATAATTTGGAAAATAAAGTGCTGAAAAATAAAAATTACATACTGTGTTAAATTTGGAACATCTTTGACAGATAATCATCTATGAAATGTAAAATATTTATAGGAATTGAAATAAGAACCATTTGAACACCTGAATCAGAAAACAGGCCAAGTTGACAGATGGACAATTTTTTCTCTTTGGCCTATTTAGGGGTGTTTTATTCTGCTTCATCCTATCTATCCATGTTCCTTTAGCTTGAGGTAGAGCCAGTGTCCTCCCATTGCTTTAAGAGTTTCTTGACAATTCTTGCCATTAATTTTTCATATGGACTTAATGACAAACTTAACTAATTCCAAGAAGAAATTAAAAAAAAAATCCTGATAACATACTTATTGAGATCAGATTAAATTTATAAGTGATCATCTTTAACATGTTGAATCTTCATATGTAAGAAAATAGCATTTTTTCATTTGTTTAAATGTATTTTTGTGTCTTTTAGGAGTATGTGATAGTTTTCCTAAAGAAGTTTTACACATTTTTTTGAGTTTATACCTAGAGTTTTTGACTTATTTTGTTTTCATTATAAGTGGGGATGTCTAGTCTAGCATTTATTTTCTAATTGGCTATTAGAAGATTATTGCTTACCAATAAAAATAGTCTTAAATGTATTTGAATACAAAAAATCACTAATATATAATTAAATGCATGTCAGTAATTTCAATCCACAAAAATACAATAACGTTCACATTATAATCATTTTATAATCAATGGTGTTACATTATATATAGAAAATATATCACAGTCTACTGGATTCAAAACTTTAAAAGTTCAAGTGAAATGTACAAACCTTACCTTCCTTAGGTCCCTTTATCCTTCATAATCAAGTTGTATTCAATATTTGCTTTGCATGCATTGAGATATACATTAGAGACTTGTAATCTTTGCTTCAACTATCAAACACAATTTAGAAAACTCAAAAAGAGAAGAAATGTCTTTTGTATTACCTCATATTTTGCTTGTTTCATTATCCTTTCTTCCTATCATTCCATGATTCTTGCTTTTATTGTTTCCTTTCTGTTTAGAGAACTTGTTTTATCCATACATTTAGGATAGATCTTCTGGTAAAAAAAATAAAATAAAATAAATTATCTTAGGTTTCTTTTACTTGAAAATTTCTTAATTTTTATTATATTTCTTTGTATATTTTTCTTGACTGTCAATTTCCCATTTGACATTTTTTTCCTCTGAGCACTTAGAAATTGCGCCACTTATTTCTAGTCTCAGATTTTCATGAGAAACTCTGTTTCATTTAAATCTGTCATTCAAGTTATTTTTTCCCTCTAGGAAGTATTTTTTTTCTAGCTGACTGTGATGTGTTTTAACTTGTATTCATTCTGAGTTATTCTCTTCTGGTTTCTCTCAACTTCTCAGTCTGTAGCTTTATGATGTTTGCCAAATTTGGGAAAATTTCAGCCATTATTCCTTAAAATACTATTTTAAACTCAATATCTTTCTCTTATCCTTTTAAAATTCCAATAACACCAATGGTAGATTTTTTTTTTAATGTCATATGATCCTGAGTCTCTGTTCATCTTTTTTTGTTCAATCTGTTTTCTCTGCTGTTCACAATAAGTAATTTTTTACTGCTCTGACTCAATTTCACTAATTCTTTTATCCACATTTTTTATTCTTCTGCTAAATCCATTAATTGACTTTTAAAGTTTTGGTCATTATAACTTTAAATCTAAAATTTCTACTTCTATGTCCTTTATAACTTCTATATTTTTTGCTGAGACATTCCATTTTTATTTTCTAAGGATATTTGTAATTGCTTGTTGAAGCATTTTCATGATGGATAATTTTAAATCTTTGTGAGACAATTCTCATATATGTGTTATCTTTTCATCTGCTGATTATCTTTTCTTATTGAAATTGAGATCTCCCTTGTTCTTGACATGATGAGTGACTTTCTGTTGAAGCCTGTACATTTTGGACATTGTATTATGTGAGTGTGGATATCATTAAAATACTGTGTGTTAGCAGGCCTTCTCTGACACTACTCCGGGTTGTGGAAGATGATAGCACTTTCTCATTACTGCCAGGTGTGATTAGAATCTGGAGTTTTCACTGCCCTCCCTTACTCCCCGTGCTGGAAGGGAGGGGCTCCTCACCACAAGTGGGCAGGTGGCTGGAGACTGCTGCACAGATTGCTGGACAGAGTGTCTCAGGCTCCCCTCTAGACCTCTCTTGATATCACCATGTCTGAGAGGAGGAGGTCACTCCATTATCACTGAGAAATTGTGAAATCATGATTCTCCCTTGGTATCCTCTGAAATGACCCCTATTAGGAGGGTAAGGTCACCTCCTTACTGTCAGAGGGGAGTGGAAGTAGTAGATTTTGCTTCCCATATGTTCTCCACGGACATTACTGTGGGGCTTCATGGCAAGTCAGCTGAGATGAAAGTCCTGCTCCATGTCCTGACAATATCTGACAACATCCGAAGAGTCATTGTAGCCTGATGATTTTGGAAGTCTTGCTTCCCTACTTGGGCTTTTCGAGGGACTTGTGATGAGTCAACAGTTTTTCCTTTGGTGCTTTTCTGAAGTGAAGCTGCTATTATCTAAGATTTTTGTCTTGCTAGTGTTGGGGCTCACAAAATGATCCCCCAAAAATGAAGCCTTCAGAAGCAACCTCGGAAGCATCAGTTTTACTCTGAACTTCTCTTTTCCTCCTGTCAGTCAGTCCCATTATTCCCTGAGGCTAGTCTAGAAATTGAAATCCCTCTTCCCTAGGTTGGGTCATAAAACCCAGAGCCCTTTTTCCTGAAAGCCAGCCATTCCAAGTAAAATTTATTCTGTGTAAAAACTGTCCACAAAGATATTATCTGATCTATCTTGTTTGACTATAGGTCAGAAAACCCCCCATTCCAGCGAGGGTCCAACCCCACCCTCAGAAGGAAAGAATGCATACTCAGGCCAAAAAGAATCTAGACAGACAGGCCTTGCTGGGTTTCACCATTCAGTCTATTAATATTAGATCATACACTTTTCTTCCAATCATATTTCTACACAGTTGTTCATATTTTGTTAAATGTAAGCATAAAAATGGTCAATTTTTTTCTGTATCATCAAGTCTTCATTCTGAAAGCCCTTGTATGTACATGATAACTAAATTTGTATGCTTTCTCTCCTATTAATCAATCTGCCTCGTGTCAGTAATTTTTCGGTGAACCTTTAAGGATCCAAGGGCATAGATCCCTACTAGGCTGCTATTTTCCTTTCTCTTTTGACCAGAGAGAGAATATTTTTTTGGGGAATTTGGTATTTTTTTGTCTGCACCCATTGACATTTCTGGATTGATTTTTACTAGTACCCACACACCCAGTTGGATACACATTTTCAAAAAGAAAACCCAGAGAAATCACGACTGTTCTTAGGTTCTGATGTCCCAACTGGCCTACCCTTTCCTTTCCACTTTTCAGAATCTTTTGAGGTATATATATATATACATATTTATATATATGCAATATTCAGGAATTTTAGCTATCTAACTCAATAGAAAAAATGTGATTCAATTAAATAATGGGCAGAAGACATGAAGAGGCATTTTACTGGAGAAGTTATATAGATGAAAAATAAGCATATGAAAGGATGCTTAACCCCACTAGCCACTGGGAAAAAAGCAGACTAAGACCACACATGTATTAGATAAACTAAAATAAAATATAGTGACGATACCAAATGCTGGCAAGGATACAGAAAAATGATCTCTAATGCCTTGCTGTGGGAATGTAAAATGGTAATATACACACTCAAAAATAGCTTGGAAGTTTTTGTTAAAAATAAAGACAAAAATCTAAGCATACCCTTATATGACCCAGAAATCACACTCTCAGGCATTTTATCCCTGAGAAATAAGAGCACAAATGAATGTTTACAGCAACTCTATTTGCAATAGCTAAAACCTGGAAACAATAAAAATGACTCTAGATAGGTGAATGATTAAACAACCTCCTCTCCATCTAGACCATGTTATACCACTCAGCAATAAAATGAAAGAGCTATTGACACATGAAAGAACTTGGATGAACCTCAAGGGTATTCTTCTGAGTGAAGAATCTCATTTCAAACGGTCACATGCTCTTTGATTCCATTTATAAAAAAATTGTCTAAATGACAAAATTGTAGAGATAGAGAACATAGCAGCAGTATTCAGGATTTAAGGATAGCATGTTTAGTTTCCCAGGGCTGCTGTAACAAAATACCACAAACCAGGTTATTTAAAACAACAACAATGTATTCTCTCACAGTTCTGGAGGCTACAATGTTAAAATTGCGGTGCTGGCAGAGTTCTAGAGGCTCTCAGAATCTGTTCCATGCTTCCTGTAGCTTCTGATGGATGCTGACAACCCTTGGCATTCCTCGCTTGTTGCTGCATCACTTCAATCTCTGGTTTTGTCTTCGCATGGCCTTCTATGTGTTTTTGTGTATTCTTCCTCTTCTTATAAGGATACCAGTAATTGGATTTATGTCCCACCCTAAATCTAGGGTGATTTCTTCTCAAGATCCTTAACTAATTATAGCTCGGAAAAAAACATATATCCAATTAAGGTCACATCCTGAGGTTTGAGTGCAAATGAATTCTATTCTACTGACTACAGATGGTGAGAGGGAATGAAGTAATTGTGACTATAATCGGTTAGCAGGAAGCAGATTTTTATGGTGGTGGAATGGTTTTATATCTTGAGGGTAGTGATAGTTACATGAATCCACACATATGATAAAATGGCATAAAACTATAAATATAGTTTTATAAATATAAATTTTGTGGTTTTGATATTCTGTTATAATTATGGGAGATATAACCACTGGAGAAAACATGCTAAAGGGTATGTGGGGCTCCTCTGTAATATCTTTATAACTTCTGTGAATCTAATATTATTTCAAAATAAAAGTTTAAAAAAAAGTCTAATAATTTTCTTACATATGACAACTTTTCCTTTAATTATGTACATATATATTCCTTGCTTTCCTTTGTGTCTGATACAAAGAAAGATGATCTCTGACTCTTCAAGAAAGGGAAAAAACATTGATACTTGGTAAAGTATATTATGAGCCATGTGTCCTATATTATAATAAATTGTTTATGTTGTCACAGAGTTTAAACATTTGCTCAGAAGGCTGTAAGAATGAGATTTAGTAATTGTCTTACTGACTGCTCCTGAATTGAGTATCAGATGTGAAGTGTCATTTTCTATATAATAAAGCTAAATTAAAACCCAAATTAATTATAAACTGTCATATTGCATCTTGTATAGTCAAAACTCCTTTCTACCATAAAACTAATTTATACATATTTAATAGGTTTGGTTGAAAAATGGATGAGAAAATGATTAAATATTTTTAAAAGCACATACCTTTATCTTAAACGTAAAAGGAGAACATATACAATCTCTGTATTTGCATAAATCTTTTACGAAATAGATGAAATAGAAGGTTGTCCAGGGAAATCATTAGCACTGTACACACACACAAACAAACACACACGCATACACACACACTCTCAATTGTACATTTGTCTTTTAGAGTAATTTAAACTTAAATATGATATTACTAAAAGAATTATTTCAAATCATTTTGCCTACTAAAACTTTTTGAATTTCTAAAACGTACAGAGGGATTTCTCTGTGGTTTAAAATCCTACGATGTTTATATTTAGGTAACTTACTGGCAGGTGTCTGTTCTATTAGAAATGAGATTCCTCCTTTTCTGTCCACCTCAAACTTAACATAAAATATGTTACCATTGAGAATTTAGACCCGATTATGATTGACACTTCTTTTCAGAGAACAGCTCCATCTGTGGAATCGAAATCTCATAAGGGATATAAAACTGTAACAGAACAGAACTGCAAAGAAAGAAAAAAGAATCACAACTCATTTTACGGATCATTTGTAAGAAAGATGATGCTACTTTCTAATTAGACTTCAATTTTGTATTTATAGTCAGAAATGAGCCATGAATTATAATTTTGAACTATCATTCTTAATCTCAATTATAGTAGGCTTAAAGTGAATTTTTAAATGATACTTTTTCCAACTTAGAATCATAACATATCTATTAGCATCAAGAATTATACCCTATATTTATCTGGTGCCTTCAATGTCAAAATATCAAAAGATATTTTACTGATTAAATTGCCATACTTCTATGGTAGAATTCATTAGACATTTAAAAGTAATTACAATACATTGCAAACTGATTTCATATGGAAAGTAAGGTGTATAATTTATTTTGCAAAATCAATCAAGTTAAAATGGTCAAGATAAAATAATTAAATAAGGAAAAGTGTTAAATTTTTATGAACAAATATTGAGTCAAACATGAGAACCGCTGCATTAGACAAACTGTTTCCAATTTTCAGGATGTTATTCAAAATTCAACTGTGTTTTAGCACCCTTATTGTGCAAAACTATTGGCCACTACACAGTGTGATCCTGAAGGTGAGTGGTAATAAGTTAGAAATTAAATCTTGCAGTCTGGACCTTGATATGCAATGTTTTCCTTCGTAAATGACATTGTTACGCAATAATTTAAAGTAGCGGAAAAAGTTCACAAAAAAGTGTTTTTAAGATTCCTGTGTTTGTTGTGTCAGACTACTTCAAGTCAGACAAACAGTTAATGACAGAATCCAGAATATACTAAAGCCAAATTCATTCCATTGTGTCATCTTGATCCCTGTTCCTTCCTGTTTACTTCTGCTTTATTCCTACTCTGCAACCCACAGTAGTTTCCTGTCTAAATTCCTCCCTCACTTTCTGTATCAGGATAAATCTCTTAACTCATAGTTCTGTGCTGAACACTTATTCATTGTAGTATTAGTCCTCTTCACTAGTCCGTTAGTTCTTTGAGAATAAAGATTATGAATTATTCATATCTTTTCTCCCAAGTGCCTAGTGCAGTGTCTGGTGCATTTGACAGCCTTTAGTTTTGGACTTTTTTCTCAGAAAATATTTTTATAGAAAAAAGCATTGGAAGATATAGTGTCTAGTTACAAAGCAAGGGCATATTTTATTTGTTGTCCAGAATAATAAAGATATTTTCACTCTCCCAGGCAAAAACCAGGTTTGCTTGCAGTCCATTATAAAATACTTGTCTTCTGTAAACTGAGAGTTCCTCAATTGTGATTCAAAGACACTGCATGTATAGTATCTACCTAGACTACTCCATGTTGTCTCCATGGGATTTCGAGTTCAAGAAAAAAATGATACAAATAGGAAGTTCATATAGTTCTTTGTGCCAGGTGTAATGAAAATCCTTGTCTCTGTTCTCAGAATTTCAGATCTTTTCTGTCAACAGAGACTTTTCAATTGCCATAAACTTATTGGCATTCAAGTAGGGTTAAACCTGCTTGACTTAGACTCTACGTATTTCTTGAAATTAATTACTTGACAGAAGTATGTTAAGTGGGTTTCATTGGATTATGGATGGCAAAAGGGAAAAAATAAAAGCCTAATCAATCATCCAGTCTACATTTCCCTTCACCCATGAGGAATATGAAGTTTAGAGGAGTTAAGTGACAATTTCTGAAAGGATTATTGAAACATATTTTTGTGAACCCTTAATAATTCATGGGTAATTATTAAATTGTGTCATTTTAAAATTAAGAATATTCAATAAATTTTCTGTTCATTCAGAGAATGCCTATAAATGCACATTGCCATATGATGTCAGCACTGATATTTATCATTTGCATTTACAATCACATTGGCACCATAATGTTCGTCTTTATTTGTTCAGAATCATAAGAAAGGGCAAAGGAAAAAAATATATACAAAACTCACGATAAGATCAGACCATGTGATGATAAGACATGCTATATAAACAAAAGTTATTTAGTAGTTTAATTGGGGAAAAAAGTGAAATGATTAATTTTTCAAATGATCCATGGTAGGATAACATATATATTTTGGCAAATCTACCTTATTTAACACCTCAATCTATATTGTACTACACATTAAATCCATGCTATTGATTTAAGTTTTACTGATTTTTAAGTTAAAATCATATTCAATTGATAATTTTGTTTTTTTTTAAGCCTGTATGAGCTAGGAATATGAGGAATCACTATTTATTATATTTTTAAATGTAATTAATATTGTATTATGACAATTTAATAGGGAGAACTTACAAGAAGGCTTTATAAAGAAATCTGTACATGTACATTAACTTGTGTTTTAGAAAACCTGCTACATACAAGACGGTTAGTTAATGACAGAGCACATAGTACAATTGTTCCTTGCTATACATAGGGGATTGGTTCCAGGAATCCCCAATACACTCAGAACCACACAAATTCAAGTCCCACAATCACATATGTGAAAAGTCTGCCCTCCTTATAAGTGGGATTCGCATCCGAATACTGTATTTTCTTTACTTTCTTTTCTCTCTCTTCCTTCCTTCCTTCCTTCCTTCCTTCCTTCCTTCCTTCTTTCTTTCTTTCTTTTTCTTTGGATACAGGGTCTCTCTCTGTTGCCAGGCTAGAATTCAGTGACAATATCATAGCTCACTGCAATCTCAAACTCCTGGACTCAAGTGATTCTCCTATCTTAGCCTCCTGAGAAGCTGGCACTACAGGTGCCTGCCACCATGCCTGGCAAATTTTTCCATTTTTGTAGAGACGGGGGTCTCACTCTGTTGATCAAGCTGGTTTCAAACTCCTGGCCTGTAGCAATCCTCTTGCCTTGGCCTGCCAAAGGAATCCCTTCTGGGATTCCAGTCCTGAACCATGCTGAATACTATATTTTCAACTGGGTGTTTGGTTGAAAAAAAAATCCCCACACAAAGTTATGCTGTTCAAGGGTCAACTATATGTTAAAACTAAGCGCTTACCATTCTGTCATTTTGACCCTTGTTTCTTACTATTTATCTAGAGAAGAATAGTAGAAAAATTTTCCATCTGTCTATTAAACATTGATGAAGTGAAACTTAATGTCCGAATCTAAATTTATTTGGTTGTAACAGCAAGTAAATCATCCGATAGTTGTGATTCAAATGTCTGAAGCCCTATTGACAAAAGGGTATGGCAAAAATAAAAATCGTTGCTCTGTCATTATTCTTTTTTTTTTTTTTTTTTTTTTGTTGAGACAGAGTCTCACTTTGTTGCCCAGGCTAGAGTGAGTGCCGTGGCGTCAGCTTAGCTCACAGCAACCTCAGACTCCTCGGCTTAAGCGATCCTACTGCCTCAGCCTCCCGAGTAGCTGGGACTACAGGCATGCGCCACTATGCCCGGCTAATTTTTTCTATATAGATTTTTAGTTGTCCATATAATGTCTTTCCATTTTTAGTAGAGACGGGGTCTCGCTCAGGCTGGTCTCGAACTCCTGACCTTGAGCAATCCACCCGCCTCGGCCTCCCAGAGTGCTAGGATTACAGGCGTGAGCCACCGCGCCCGGCCTGTCATTATTCTTTATACAATGGACTTGAAAATAGATTTGTGAAAATCAATAATCAGCTGAATTTTATGAAATCCCTTTATTTTCCCATGAGAAAATCATAACTTAAATGCACAATTAAAATTCTCCCCTCTTCTCAGTTTATCAAAAGTTAAAAATGATAGTTTTGGATATGATCCCATCTTTTAGTAAAGTGAATGTTTTGTTGATGTATTTATCTAAATTATTATCATGTAAAATGCTCATTACTCCATGCTCATTCTTTGTGACACAGGATAGTTATCCCTAGGGCTCTTCCCACATATCTCTATTATACTCTGCTTACCTTTGATTGTTACTATAATTATCAGATGGTAGAATAAAGTAAAACATCCCTACGAATGATTCTTAATTTATATAAGAATGGGTAGAAGTATATTTTCAAATTGTGTGCACTTCACTTTATTTTTTCATGAAGCATTTTGTTGCAAAATCTGAAAACCTACTACATACATTCTAAAAAAAGTTGTCCTTTCCCTTTCTTTCTTCCTTTTGAGACTGGTGCAGTTAAAAATGTGTGAGTTCATCTGGGGATGGAATAGAGGCAGCTAGCCAACATTTTATCCTTTTCAGCTGAACTCTAGCTGAGAAGTCTAAAGCCCTTTTTCCTTCTCCCCCTTGACCTCTTTCTCCTTCTCATTATTATTGTCATCATTGTTGTTGCTGTTTTTGACATATCTTCTCATGATAAAATCGGTGTCACTGGCCTTTTGTCAGCACAGCATGTGTTGCTGCTGACTCTAGGTCCTGCCACCTCCTTTAGTCATCAAGGTACCGCCCTTGGCAGCTCTGCAGCCGGATGACTGGTTGATGAGTTTCTTGACATCTAATCCTTTACTCTTAATATATGGATCTTTTTCTTTCCAAATTTCCCTGGTTAGAAAGCATTAACTTTCAACTATTTCTTCCTCTATGGAAAGAACTTATCTTTGATGTAGCCTCTTCATTTCTTGGACCACTAATTCTAAATCAGCATTAAATGATTTGGTGAGAGAAACAAACTTTCCTGATTAAACAAAAAAACAAAACAAAGCACAACAAACAAACATATACAGTCATTGGAGTGTACTTAAAAATATTACTGTTAATACTTTTACACATATAAATACTTTCACATAATGTGGAATTGCTTTTTAAAATACATTTAAAGCTGCTAAGTTATTTATTATTATTAATTTCCCATCAGTCCTTTTGTGCAATTATTTTTAACTTTGATAAAGTAGCTATAAAGTAGCAATTATAGTTATTCATACAATTTCAATAAAGACTGAAATCCTACCATGGAAAGAAATAAATGTCTTTGTTGAAAAATAAAATGCAATCATAGCATTTTCAACATTACTAGAAAACTAGTAAAAATTACCACTGTAAATTACAGTGAACCATTTTATTTATACCTACTATAAGCAAGATGGTTGTACATTTCAAGGAATTGGAAAACTGTATGAATGAATCATCTGACCAAGAAGGTCAAATTTGTTAAAACGATTCTTTCTAAAATAAATAAAAAACACATTAGAGAGATTGAAACAGTTTAGCTTTTTGAAACTTGTACTGAAAATAGAATGTGTGCTATTATTCTTTCCTTTATTTAAAAGATGAGTTCAATTTTAATACTTTAATCCCAGATTTGCTCCTTCCACGGGAGGGGAAAACACTCCAGAAGGTACACTAACAGTCAGTGGAAACCATCAGAAATATACATTTTCTTCTTTCTGAATATGCAACATCTCAGGAGCTATTAAATATTCAGTATCATGTCTCAACATCTTTTGTGATTATTACCTTAAAACACGTTATATGTGGTCAGGAAGCTTGGGACTGCAATATCTGAGATAGATGAACAGTAGTTTGCTCGTTATATCGTATGTAAACTTCAAAAACAAAGACAAAAATAGTGCGTTATGACATAATATTTACAAATATTAACCAAATATTGGAATCACCTGAAGAGTTTTAAAAATGCCTGAGTGCCACTCCTAGGATATGATCTTAATATGTACAATATTAAGATATTGTACTCTTCATCCAAGGTTGAAAACCACTGAAGACATATTTAATTTTGAATTTTTCACTTTCAATTGAAATATTTTAGATGAAAGAAAGCAGTTATAATTGTAAATAAAGCACATCTTATTTTCACATGACTCATCTTAAACTGGCATCCAAAATACCATTGAAAATAAAGTCTCAAAAAAAAGATAGTATTATTTCTGTGCAAAAAAAAATGTAATTGATATGACTGCACAGGATTTAAATTATTTATATGTGAATATCTACATCCAAGCAAATTTGGTCCTATTTGAGATTACTGCTTTGTAAGGATTTGATATTAGTGGTTCTTCATCATTCTTCCTTCAGAAAGAATATTTATGGCACAAGGAGAAAAAAAGAATACAAAACAAAAGAAGAGAAAAGGTTAAGTTGGTTATTGTTAAGCATGTTCACAGAAGAAATTCTTTATAGGTTTATTTAAAGCAAAGATGTGGAATCAACCCATGTGCCCATTAATTCATGAGTGGATTAATAAAATGTGGTATACATATACCATGGAGTATCTTTTGGATTAGGATTTAGACTCCATAGAAATCGTGTTTCTTATGTATGAAGAGAATTGACCAAACACTTACATTATGTCTACTAACAGTTTTAGGTACATCACAATTATTTCAGTCTGTGCTACCAATAAACTAGAGTTATAATTTTATCATAATTTTGTAGTTAGACATACAAATTACTTTTTAATGCCTTATATAGTTTATTTATTTATTATATTGTTAAAGTGTATTTAGGGTAAATTAATACCTGGCAATATTTAAATATGAAGATTTCTAGTGAATGAGTAAGATGTAATTTCACATGGATGTATTTGTGGTGCAGAATGATGGGGTCATGGATACTCAATAAATATTCTTTATTATTTCAATTATTGTAAGATTCTCTCATGTGAGCCCTAATCCATCCCTGGTTTTTAAGATAACAATCTTTTGATAGAATAAATTATTTCATCTTATCTCCAAAAATTTGTAAATATATCAGTGACTCATGACTTAGATTAGATATGACCTGGTGACTCTGAGCTAGAAGGTTTATCATCTGATTGTAAGTCAATCCTCTGAGTCTTCTTTCATCCCATTTGGGTTTTGATGTTTAAGTGGATATTATGTGGCCTGCCTGAGTATTGTTATTTAAGGATACATTAGTGCTCTTAAGCACTTACTAGTAAGGAACCCTAGTCATTCTCTTGTTTCCAGGAGGATGCATATTAAATATTTACCATCAGAATAAACAAAAACTACTTAGAATAATTGCTATTCTCCTAAAATAAATTTTATCATATAACTATACTAAACCACCTGTTAGCACTCAGAGATATGTTTTTATTTCTAGACTTCAACAAAATTTGTTAATATAGTAGCATTTTCAAATATTATTTCATTCAAGAAACAAGATTTTGTTATTCTTTAGCTAGGTTAACAAGAAAAATTATGCAAATATATGTTTTCCAAAGAGTAAAATCAGAGCCTGGAAACTTTCTTCTTGAAAGGATTTGTCCATTCATCCATTGTTCATCCATCTTTTCATTCATGCATCCATCCATCCATCCAGTCAAGAAATATATGTTGAATTCTAGTATGTCCCAGATACAGTTCTAGGGGCAAAGACAAATTAAAACCTCTGTTTATATAGGAACAGTACATTTCCTATAAATTTCCTTTTTTGCATGATTAGACAGAATATGTTTTCCTTCTCCTTCCAACATACAGAGTGCTCAGGGACACACAGTCACATTAGACATTCTGGATTTATTCAACCTATCTCTTCTCTTCTCTCTCTCTCTCTCTCTCTTTAATGTATTTTAAAATAATCCTCCTTTTGGAATTTTTTTGTTTTCATTTTTGGCCTTTACTATATATGCTGAATTTTCCCTCTATCTCTATTTTTCAGTTTCTGATTCTCTTTGTTGCTGCTGATTATATTTAGATATCAAAATATATACTATCAGTTATACATGGCTAGTATGGGCTCTTGACATCAAATATTTATGCACAATTTGATGTTAATATAAATTGTCACAAAATCAAAAATAAAAAGAGAAAAATGTACCTATTTTGTCAATATTACTAACATTCCTCCCAGATTCATATGTTGAAGCCCTTATCCCAGATATGACGGTTTTTGGAAGTGAGGACTTTGAAATGTAATTGGGTCATTAGGGTAGGTCCCTTATGAATTGGATTAGTGCCACTAGAAGAAGAAACATGAGAGAGATTTCTGTCTTTGCCATATGAGGATACAACTAAAAGGCACTGTATTTAAACCACAAAAATCATTGTCACCAGGAATCTGACTCTGCTGGCATCCTGATTTCAGACTTCCAGCATATAGAACTATGGGAAATAAATATTTTTGGTTTAAGCCACCCAGTTTATGGTGTTCTGCTGTAGCAGCCCAGACTAAGATAGAAATATAGTTAGGTTTTTTTTTTTTTTTAACTAGTGTTATGCATATTTTTCAAGTAAAAATTTGACATAGGCCTTAAAATATATCTTCCACTTGTATTTAAAATTGTATTTCCTTAAACAGTGGTCTAGGGAAAAAATAACTGGAGTGGTGGACAAATGTATGGACATCTACTGATTTTATCTACTCAAAAACTATTCTGTGCTTCTTTGCTAACAGGACCACAAGTTTTGCCTTGAGAAAACACCTCATGGAGATACATTGGAGGGTCTATAAATCAAAGTGCTCCATCCTTCACTTGTCAAGGTATACAAGAGAATAGACTGCTACTCTCCTTAGTACCATCAAGTTCACTTTGAAAACTGCAGGGTAACATAAAGCTGAAAACTGTAAGACATTTTCCCTAAAATGATCCCTTAGAACACTGTCAATGACTTACTGCTTCTCTAATTTCTTTGTTTTGTGAAAAGCCTAGCTACTTAATTTTCCATTCAGTGACCCCATAGTCTATAAGTACCTTTTCACTTATGTTTGGTAGTCCTTTTTTATTATCACTAATAAAGAGTCTTGTCTGATAAAGGAGATCATAAAGAAGATACTTTAGGTTCAAATAAAACATATCAAACTTGGAAATACTTTTGTACTTCTGTGTCAAAATAAATCTAGAATTTGGTTACCTTTGTTGTACTATAAAAGTGCCCAGGGTCCTAAATGAACATTCGTGTAGGCTTTTGTTTTTCCAAAAACTTGTACATATTAAATTCATTTTAGTTCTTTGTTTTCTTATTATGTATGGGGATTACTGAGTAACACTAGTGCTTTTCTATCCCAGAGCATTGCAATTATAACTATGTGCAGCCTTGTTTGATTATATCAGTTTAGGTTTTTTTTTCCCACTGCGCTTCAAGATATTTTGTAATCATTCAGCAACATTGCGATCTTCAAATGAGTCCCCTAAGGATGCTTTCAAATTACTGGTGTTGTCTTTTACATCTCATATCATTCCTTAGATGTATCATTAGTAAAAATCATGGTGCTTCATTTTATTCTAGAAGATAGGAATGAATAAATGTACTTTTGAAAAAAATGTTACCTCCTTAAATTCAACTGAGAGTATTTCAGATTTTCTCAGGGGCATGTCAACAAAAACAATTATTTAACTTCAAGCAATTTTACAATCAAGTCATATACAGCAATAGCATTATTTAAGTAAGAATTAAGCTATGAAGACAAGCTCATTTGAAAATTAATTCCTCAGTAGCTCTCTACTAAATCATTATTTCAGGCAGAATCAACTATAGAAAGCAATATGAACATTTTTGCTATAGTCCACGAAGATGTATCTATTACCAAGAGAACATTAACTGTGTATGTTAACAAAGAAAGATGAGATAAGTCCTGTCACAGAAATTATGAAATAAATTATTTTTAGAATACTGTGCCTCTTCCTTTTGTTATTTTCCTTCGGACCACTCATCAGTCATTGCTTAGATTTCTGAGATCCAAATCAAACCAAGACTTTTAAAGCTTAATCTTGATTTATTTGTCTTATTCTAATATGTGTAGAACTTTCCTGCATACAGCTTTCTGAGAAAAATCTCTTTTATGAATTTATCAATTATAAAAAATAAGAAAATCTGAGGAGAGAGAGGAAAATAAATTTATATATTAATGAACCTTTTAAAAATATTAATATGTTTATTTGCTTTGGGAAATACAAAAACTCTATTTTATACTCTCTATACCTCCATCATCTACTTATATCTTATCTCAAGTGATACTTAAAGAAAGAAGGAAAAGGAAGGACAGAGGAGCATTAGCAAATAATGGCTTCAAATATTTCAAGAATACATTTAAATTTATGTCCTTAGTCTCCAGTTGAAAAATATGAAGGAGGGAATAGTCTATGTAATGCAAATCAACAGTTAACGTGTGCATTTTTTCCTTTTTCTGAACAAAAAAGCTTATTCAAAAAAGACATATTCATTCTCATAGTCATTTTCCATGAATCTGTCCTGGAACCTCATAGAATTACAATATTGTTAGAAAATCAGAGCCAGAACCAGATAGGAAGAACAAATACTAATAAACACAGATGATAAAAATATGGACATTTTGAGAACTCATTGTAATGCTCTTTTTTGGATTACTCTGGCTTATTGACTGCATATTTTCAGTGGGTTTAATATTTTCAGAATTATATTACTTGGAATGCCAGGATAATATGCTAAATAATAATGCAATGTGATAACTCTACTTACCTTACCTTCTAAATTATTCATAATATGCATAATCATGTCCAGTAATTATGGTATGAACTCGATAGTTATGGCTCCATCAGAGAAAATAGCTTTCCATTTTCTATATGCTATTCAGAAGAAGTCACAGGTATTACATTGTAGCATACATGGAAACTACAAGCACAAGGTAAGTAAATATCAGCTAGAAACAGGAGCAAAAATCTAGTTTTAAGGGGAAAAATTATAGATAAACTTAACAAAGAAGTCATTCATGCTTCCTAAATTGTTTAGAATAGATTAACTCCCACCTAGGCTATAGAAGTTTTATATATATATAAATTATATTTATATAATATATTATTCCCCATCAGTGTGCAACATGATGCAATAGCTAGGTTTATAAATTAGATTAATATCACATGAAACTGTGGGAATATGGGTTAAAAGTAATTTAAATAAAAGCTGTCAGAGCTGGCCAATCTTTCCTATAATTTATAGTCAGTTCTTTAAAACTTTTTGCTATCTTTTAACTGCACAAAATGGTTGTAAGTACAAAGTAATATGAGTTTCATGTAGGTTCAAGAGCAAATACTTAGAATTGCATTCAATTATTATTCATGATTTTTCTTTAATTTTCAATAGATAATGCTAAGTGAAAACAAGCTTCTAATATACTATAATGTTAACACCTTATATCTGTAATAAATATTATTTTGCATAAGATTCACTCTAACAAGATTAACTGTTTCTGGGAATCCTCACAAATGTCCAGTTATCAACATTTACTTTAAGTCTGAGATAGAATGTTAAAATGATTCACTATTTGTATCCTTGTCCAGGTACCATTTTTAAATGTGACTATGTTTCAGGAAGAATAGCAAAAGGAGTAAATCTCATGAATATCTTTTTATTGTGTTTCTAATCACCATTAAAATGTAAGTTTCTATTAAAATTGAAAACAAAAAGAATAAATTGAAAGAAGTAAGTTGATATAACCACATTGTTATTTCCCTCTGAGAGGTGGTTCTGAAGTCTTTGGGTCTCTGAGAATAGGTATTAAAATCTGATTATGACACTTTGTAATCAGCACAGTTCCCCAGAGAGGAGAAACTATGTCAAACAAGAGTTCTCTTCATCTTTTATGAGCAATGCTTTGATACCAATGACTCTCTCACCATTTGCTTTATCTTACGTGAGTGTAGAGTCTCCTGGCTACTGTCACCTTGTGAAATGGAAACACAATCCGTTTGCTTTGTCGCATAAGCCATCTTTGAAATTCGGTCAGAGTTCGTTATGCTACTTGTGCCTCATTTAGGCCCAGGCGTGGAAGAACATAAAACTAAAAGCTTAGCAAGAGACACAGACAAAATGGATTGCAGGTTTGTAAGGAATTAGAAATTACTTTAGGAGAGATGGAATCTATACAGATAGGAAATAATCATCCCCAAAGAAAAACTAGCCAGCCAGTAGAGAGAAAGAGTATAAAGTACAAGAAGACTCCTGGGAAAAAAGGACAAGCACACACAGAGAATGAAAATGACAAAGAGTTGTATATGAAAAGCCATTAGAAGGAATGTTATGAAAATGTGCATGCTAAAACAAAAGGCAAATGCAGCACTAGCAGGCTGAAGGAAAATAATGCTTGTATATATCTGGCCAGAACTGCAAAAGAAAATATATTTTGGAAAGGCAGTTATTATTGAACATGTAGAGAAAATAAGAAAAAGGCAATAAAATATATAAGAATTTTGAATCCCATGCACTCTGGTATAAGAGTGATACTGTGAGAGTAACTGAAATTTGACAGAAAAATAAATAACTGTAGTATCAATATGGCAAAATATAAGCTGCTTTAGAAATACTCAGGGGGATAGTGAGAAGACAGAACTCAATACACACTCTTCCTGTGAAAAGTATATATTACTTTCATATAAAAAAGTATATAATATCTAAATTTTATACTCAATTGATTGCCTTACTGAATATGAACTGAAGTGAAGTTAAATTGCTGTTCTTGGTCAAGGTTAGACAGTAAAAGGAACCAATACCCTAAGCATGCTTTTAATGGTGCTGGGTTTTTAGTGATTCCTAAATGTACAGTGTAATTTCTCTTTTTCTATGGCGTATGAATATTTTTTTCTTTTTGCCATTTACCTTGTGACCAATTTTCCCACCTTTTGAAACATCACAATAATTGTCACTTTTTCAGTGGCAATTGCAGATTGGCAGCGGCAACTGGCAGATTGCTCAGCTGTCTGTCTTTTCTGTCTGTTATCTATATATCTATCCACCTACCTAACTCGCTATGGTTTTTAGAAATTGGTTTAGAAATATCTATTCTATTTGATGCATGTGTATACGGCATACATATACATACATATATATGTACATATACATGTACATATTTATTTATTATTTTAAAATTCTATTTGTTCTAGGGCAGGCTGAGAGGTTACCAAGCACTTTCACTGAGGGATTTAAGGGCAAGATTTGAGAAGTTTCTGGGGTCACTGACATCGCCTTATAAATAAAATCTTGCTCTAATTTTTCACCTTCTGTAATGTTTGTCCACAGAAAGGGTAAATTATTGTTTAAAGGACTAGCAAGGAAATAGACTGGTTCTCTGATCACATTAAATTCTCTAATTTCCTAATAGTAGATCTTTTAAGTTCATCTGTAGAAATCTGTAGTGAGTGCTTTCTTTGGGTTTGTTTGTTTCACATCTAGCATGTAAATCTGGTTGATATCTTCCAGTGCAGCACTTTTTAGTTGTCTGAATGAGACAAGTAATTTCATCCTTCTAATCCTCCGTTTCCTCATATACAAAATAGAATATATAATAAAAACTACTTTGAAGTGTTTTGTTTGTTTTCAATTTTTCTATCTTTAATTATCATGGGTACATAACATGTGTGTATATTTATGGGATACATGTGATGTTCTGATACAAGCATACAATGTGTAATGATCAAATGAGGGTCATTGGCCTATCCATCACCTCCAGCATTTATCACTTCTCTGTGTTAGGAACATTCCAATTCCACTCTGTGCTATCAGATATTGGGTCTTACTCATTCTGTCTAACTGTACTTTGTACCCATTAACCATCCTCACTTGATCCCCCACTCCTCCCTACACTCCCCAGCCTCTGGTAACCATCATTCTACTTTCTTTCTCCATGAGTCCAATTGTTTTAATTTTTAGTTCCCACATATGAGTGAGAACATAGAAAATTTGTCTTTCTGTGCCTGCCTTATTTTGAAGTGTTGTTTTTAATAAAATAATGTGTTTAGCACAGTGCCTGACATGGACAAAATAATCAAAGTTAGCTATTATTATTATAAGATGATAATATTCACATATATATTTACAGAGCTATGTAGCCAAATTGTAAGTCAGCTCATGCTAAAATTTCCAAACATTCTACTTAACTAGGTAGTGAGGGTGATACCAAGATGGTTTGAAGACATTGGAGAAAGGAGAGCTAGACAGAAGGATCACTGGGAGTGATAGAGTAGGAGCAACATGTCAAAAGCATTATTAACAGAAGTATTTAATATAAGATGTGCAGTGCCACAGTTAACACGCTGGGATTCTAAAAGAACGAGTGTGTACAGATTTATAGTTTAAATGATAGCTCTAGATAAAATGAGTTTTGTGTATAGTAATTGTATGTAGCCTAACAATCTTGAATTTTTATTTGGGCCCAGATGGAATGTCATGTAGAATGTTTCATGATGTGTTTTGCCCTGAAAAAGAGATCAGAATTTGCCTATTGTTGCTACAATCACATTTTTGTTCTTTAATAATTTTCAATTTGGTGATGTCTCTGCAAAATAGGTTACTTATCTTTGCACTGTTTTCTATTCTCTAAATTAAGAAAAAGTTTACATTTAAATTTTTTGCTTGTCATCATTTTCTTTTGTCATCTTGAAACTCTGAAGACACATCCTGGGGTTTTACTGAAATTGACTATATTGTGAAAGGTGATCTTTTTAAGGAGTAAGAATTAAGAACATAATGCTTAGTAACAGCAAATTTTTAAAAAAATATAATCTCATCAGGGTTGATAGATACTGTTAAGAGATGACATAAGCAGCATTTCAGCAAACTTTATGGAATATTCTTCTTCCTTTGTAATAGGAGAAAAACTTTCTTCTATCTTCAGAGTAACAGCTATACCCATACATCCCTTTTCTAAATTCCAAATTTAAAGAAACTTCAGAAGTCTGTTTCTACCTGGTTTTCACTCTGTGTTGCGTTAGTTGCAAAAGCCCTAAAGTTGAAAGAAAATTGAGAAGTATTGATTCGTTCGAGGCTTAGAGAGAGTAACTTAGAAAAATAAAATCATATGATTGCATCTTACATCTCTGTTGTAAAGCAGTAATTTATTTCTTTGAACCAATGCACTCTCTAAAATAGGTTTGAAGTTATTTTTAATATAGACTTCAGAGACTGTTTTTCTCAAAATAAATAGATTACTAATGTTTATAGACAGTATTTAAAATATTTTTAACAGTTTGCATTTTTCTTCTTAAAATAAATGTGCTTTGTAGAAAATATGGTAATCTGTTTTCCTGAGACCGAGAGGGTTCCTGGACTGGACTTTTAACGATCAAATCGGACAGTCCTGGGCAAACCAGCATAATTGGTTACACAAAAATTATTACACAGAAAAAACATGTAGCATATGCAAAAGATGAAAATCTTCTATGTGGCCTTGTGTCTTCCATATAACCACATTTTGAATTCAACCATAATAAATAGTTCAGATTTATAGAAGGATTCTAGTTTTCTTCATGTATATACTTCTCCAAAGAGCCACTGATGATGGAATGTCTGTGGTCATATTTAAATGAAATATATATTGACCAAGGAAATGTCCATTTAGTATTAAAGATAATATTAATAAAACTGTTGCTAATTTAATTACGTGATACCGTTAACTGCATTTTGAGTCAGATTAAAAGGGGAAAATGGTAAATAGTGTAATATAAAAACTAAGCAGATGCTAGGCCACTGATAATAAAGGAAGAAAGACGTAATAAAAATGTATAGCTGAAACTTACCCCTTTTCTTTTTATTTCTAAATGCCAATTTCATTTCTAGAGTCCATTAAAATTTAAGAAATCAATTTAGGAAAACCCAAAACAACCAGATGTTAATCTGGAATAATTTGTTTCAGTTAGAATATTGAAAGAATAATACAGTATTTTTAAGCAAATACTTTGCACCGCTTATGAACATTAGCTAGTAAGCATTTTGTGCACTGTTCCAACTATATATTAACAAGGAAACACAACACCAACAACAATAAAGGGATACTTAGAGAGTTCAGAAATCTTTTGGGACATAATTTTTTATATATAAAGAAACTTTAAAATCTCCCCTTGACATAAATTAATTACCTAAATACTGCTCCATTTCTGTGTTTTCCATCTACAGCAAAGACTTGTATATATATATGGTTCATGTTTTCAATTTTTACCTTCTCATATACCATTCCCATGTATATATTTACTTGTATTTCTAGCAATGGTTTTCTTCCAGTTTGCTCAAAATACACAACAAAATGCCCATTAACATCTTAATGTCTTTACTTTGTTTGAATAGATATCTCAAACATGAGAAGGAAACATACAATCTTTGGCCCCGATCTGTACCGCTATCTTTCTTCTTCATGTCAGTAACATGTATCATCGACCACGTGGGATCAAAATCCAAAAGGAATAGTTGATTTCTGTTTTTCTCTCTACCTAGAATACTGTCTGGTACACAGATTTTGCTTGGCAAATATTTGTTAAATCTCTTAATAAATATTTAATTATATTTAGAAAAACAAATTAGAAGTTGGAAACTAGTCTGTATTAAACACATGCTCTGTGTACAAAATTTTTCACATATTAATTTAGATGTGTTTTAATAACAAGAAATATTTAAGTAACACTTTATGAAGCACATTCAGAGCATTTATTTGCTTACTTGCTCATAACCATCTGGGGATGATATTGAAGATTTTGAGCTTTGTGACACCACTAAGCATGTCTTCTTTATTCCCTCATCCACAGCATCTAGTGCTTAGCACAAAGTACATGTTTAATGAATGTTTTTGAATGAATGATGCGACTCACTTAAAAATCTCCCTATTGAATAAAGAGTGAAGGCAGCACACAAACCCAGAACCTCTCCCTTAAGATCCTGTGAGTTTACCTTTTTATAACACTGACAATATTTGCACACAAAAAAGTAAGATGTATCTAAAACCAGTTACTTATTGATATAGCAAAAATATATTTGTGACTCCCCCTTCTGGTCCTCTCATTTATTAGTTGTTGGATTTTGCTTTGACTAGTTATCTCAGTTGATTACATTTCATTCAGTGTGATGAAAGAACACTGAACTTGGGGACTAGTCCTGGATAAGTTTGTAAATGCCCGCAGCTAGAGCCCTTGGACAAAGCATTTGATCTGCCTCATCTTGATTTTTCATATGGTAAGAAATTTTGGTTTAAAGATCTCAAAGTTCCATAAGAGGTCTGATAATTTTTTTTTATATTTAAGATGCTTATGTGACCATAATTTCATATTTGATTTCTGTCTCAGTCAATTTTATCTTATTGTATGAATTAAAAGCTTTAATCTCAAACCTGCACCCTATTATATCTACTCTTGCTAGTGACCTCAAGTGAACCTGTGCTATAGAATACTATGTCAGCTTAAATATTTCTTTACTAATGAAAATAATTCAATTTATATCTTACTTATTGTGGGATATATGTTCTTTATGATTATGGATGAGTACTATGCCTCTATGTAAAAAACAAATATAAAAGACACGCCATACAAGTTCAATTAAGATACGATTTTCATAGGGAAGCCTTCTCAGATAGCTTTATTAATGTCATCAATCCCTGCATACTCCTGTCATTCTCTCTCACATTATGCGGCTTTATTTTCTTCATAATATTGTCCCAACTAAAATTATCCCAGTGCTTATTCTCTGCCCTTTCTCTACTCTGGCCCTCATTAGAATGTAAATTCCGGCCGGGCGCGGTGGCTCACGCCTGTAATCCTAGCACTCTGGGAGGCCGAGGCGGGTGGATCGCTCAAGGTCAGGAGTTCGAGACCAGCCTGAGCGAGACCCCGTCTCTACTAAAAATAGAAAGACATTATATGGACAACTAAAAATCTATATAGAAAAAAATTAGCCGGGCATGGTGGCACATGCCTGTAGTCCCAGCTACTTGGGAGGCTGAGGCAGTAGGATCGCTTAAGCCGAGGAGTCTGAGGTTGCTGTGAGCTAGGCTGACGCCACGGCACTCACTCTAGCCTGGGCAACAAAGTGAGACTCTGTCTCAACAAAAAAAAAAAAAAAAAGAATGTAAATTCCCTGTCAACAGGGATTTTGTATTCTTTGGTCCTATAGCCCCAGAATCTATAAAAGAGCTTGCCAGCTAATAGATACTTAATAAATATTTGAAACAAAGAATAAATTATCATTTTTAAATATTGTTTAAAGTTGTGACAAAATTTGATAAGATGTGTGTGTGTGTGTGTGTGTGTATATATATATCTTACAAGTAGAACTTTAATTGAATAATTTTGGACATTTTTTAAGCAAAATCAAATCAAACCAAAGCAAAAACAATCCAATTTCAGAATGTGACACCCATAATTTACCATGTGGCTTTCATTTCTGCTATTATAATCTTACTTCTCATCAGTCCATTTTTATTTCCCCAATTTAAGTTGAGTAAATGTTTTAATATCAATGATGTCTGCTTTAAATATTTCATACTCTAAATCATACACATTTTTAATTGGCTAATGAACAAAGTGGCATTTTTGGATAATTTATTCATTCATTAAGGTGTTATACCTGAGAAAATCTTGCCTAACATGAACAAAAGGGAAAACATATATTACTTCTAAAATAGCAGTAGAAATATCCATAATCAGTGAATAATATGATAAGAATTGTTCTAGTCAGTAACCTGCAAGAATAGATTGTACTTTCAAAAGTGCCATGTGCTCTCCAAGCAACCCATGCATGTCACTGTCATAACATTTTTCATAATTATTTGTTGCAATTGCCTGTTTACTTTTCCATATTTCTGTTAGACTGCAAACTCCCTGAGGGCAGACAAAGGGTCTTTTTCTAGCATCACCCTGGTGCACGTGTGTTTTCGTAATGATTTTTTTTTTTAAGCAGTGAAATGGGAAGGAAGCAGGGCAGAAGGTAGAGGAAGAGTAATAATGAGAATGGGCGAGACAACAAAACACTACTCTTGCAAATTTTATGTCCAGTGTTTTTACGGTTTTCCACTGTGGCGATGTACCTTTTGCAGTATTATACTGTGGTGATGTCCTTTAACTTTGTACCTTTTCCCTCATCTTTTTAGGTAGGTTATACTCTGGTCATATTTTATTATCTATGCTGGTGAGAGTATGTGTGTGTGTAGCTGGTTAGCTTTCTATATCTACATCTCTAGCTATATCTATTTGTATATCTCTCTGTCATTTAATCACCTGCTTTTTTTTCCAACTAAATTTTTATTATAAAAGATGTGGGGGCAGAATGTGAAAGTAATTACAGACATACAATTCTTTGCTTGACATAATTATTTAAATTAAAATAATAAACTCATAAGACTCATTAATTTTGAAAACATAATTGAAATATCGTAACTGAGTGCTAATTTATTCTGTCAGTGGTTTGACAAAGTATTGCTCTTACTCCACATTAATATTTTATTATCTGAATTTAATTGAAACATCCTGACTAATGATATTAATTATTTATTTGCACACTTAAATTACTCTAAAAATGTTATGTCTTTGTTTATCAAGTGAAGATTCTATATTTCTATTATTTTGACTAAAATGCATATCCATATGAAATTTAACTGTAGTCTAACTTGCAAAGGGCATGACAAATACCCTTTACAATCACCATGAACCAATTAACAAGAAACCCTACCCTACATTTCTTTACTTATTTGACTAACTCAATTTTCTTCTAGTTATAAAATATAAGCCCTTTCTTGCTAACTCATTCTATCTCAGACCAATGTGCTTTTTCATCCCCTAAAGGTTAATTTTCTTCAAAAAGCAGAACAATGTCTGTATTTTCTCATATTTCTTTATGAGTTCCCAGTGATACGGTTTATTCACCACCTCAATCTAAATATTTTGTAAACTCAACAATGTCCTTTTCATAATAACATCCAGAGGAACTTTTTCTTCTCAGATTTGTTTGTTACATTCTACCATTATTTTTCTTTGAAATTTATTTTGTCTGTATGAAATCACATTCTCTCGCTTCTTTACCTCTGTAATTTCCTGTTTTCCTTTTTGCTCCTAACATCTTACATTTCAGAGTCTGTTTCTCAGAATTATTTTTTTCATCTTTGTTCTATTTTCTTTTTATTTTGTACTGTTTGAACAACTGTTACACTTAATTTTTTCTGCCCCCAAACTACTCTACCTTACAATCTACACTGATTGCCTTTATAGCACCCAGATTGTTATCCAAGGCTTCCTTTAGAATTCCTTTCTCACTCAATTTGTAATTTTTTTTCATATGGATTGTTAAGATATATTATCTAGTTCAAATTATTCATTGTATTTTGTTTTGTTGCTATAATCTCCCAACTATTCTCTCTGCTTCCAAACATTAATCCCTCCTTCCAATTTTCTAAAAAGCAATTCTTATTTCATTATCTTTGTTTAAAATCTGATAATGTCTTTCTCCAGTTATTATTACATAAATAATAAATTTCTCAGTCTAATAATAAAGAACCTTTATGATTTGACTTTTTTCATTCTCATCTCCCTGCATATCCTTCATTCCATATTATGCTCTAGAAAAAAAAAAAAACTACATATACTCTCCTGAATGTGTAATAACTAATATCTATTTTTTAAATGTTAATCTTTTGAGAAATGCCAATGCCTTCCAAAAAAATCCAATCTATTCCTCAAAAACAAAAAAGGCACCATTTTCTTGTTTAAGTCTTTCCTAACTTCTTCATATTAATTTAATCATTTTCTCCTTTATGTACCACTAAATTTTATTCCGGTTTTATTTCTTATTTGTTAATTAGTTAATTAATTTACTTATTTATTTTTAGAAACAGAGTCCTGCTCTGTCATCCAGGCTGGAGTGCAGTGGCGCCATCATAGCTCATCATAACCTAGAACTCCTGGACTCAAGAGATTCTCCTGCCTTGGCCTCCAAAAGTGCTGGGATTATAGGCATGAGCCACTACACACAGCCTCTGACTACATTAATGTGAGCATTACAGTCTATTGCTTCCCTTATTAGGCTGATATATACAAGTAGAGAATATAATTTTACTTAGATAATTACATTTGTATCTGGCACACTAAGTTTTTGCCAAGCAATGCCAAAATTTGAAAGCAAACCATAAGAAGCTAAGGGAGAGGCACAGAACATATTTTCTTCACCAGTCTTGAAAGGTATCAACACTGCAGGCACTTCAAACCCCCAGAACTGAGAGACAATTCACTTCTTTTTTTTTTTTTTTTGAGACAGAGTCTCACTCTGTTGCCTAGGCTAGTGTGTCGTGGCCTCAGCCTAGCTCACAGCAACGTCAAACTCCCGGGCTCAAGGGATCCTTTTGCCTCAGCCTCCCGAGTAGCTGGGACTACAGGCATGAGCCACCATGCCTTGCTAAGTTTTTCTATATACTTTTAGTTATTCAGCTAATTTCTTTCTATTTTTAGTAGAGACGGGGTCTTGCTCTTGCTCAGGCTGGTCTCAAACTCCTGAGCTCAAACGATTCTTCCCCCTCGACCTCTCAGAATGCTAGGATTACAGGCGTGAGCCACTGCGCCTGGCCCACTTCTCTTTTTTAAGCCCTTCAGTTCTAAGTACTTTGTTATGGCAGCCCTAGCAAAGTAATACAAAAATAATAGTCTTCATATACAAAAACAATAGTAAGTTAAAGGCCGTTATGATAAAAAGATCCTCATTAAAAACAGCAACAAAGAAGATTGAATGCTTAAATAAATTTAAGAAGAAATGTCAAAACATATATGAAGAAGATTTTTAAAACATTCCTGAAAGATATAAAGTTAGACTTGAGAAAATGGAAAGAAATTTCTTAACAGGTAAGTCAATATTATAAATATATCAGTTCTTCCTAAATTAATTGTAAATTAAGCACAATCCTGACAAATACACTAAAAAGTGTCATGGAATTAAATAAGTTGATACTAAATTTCATATTAGAATAAAAGAAAGAATAAGGCAGGAAATCACTCCAAGAGAAACTATGAGTACAAATCATCCCTAGGAGTTATTAAAACATACCATGAGGCCGGGCGCGGTGGCTCACGCCTGTAATCCTAGCACTCTGGGAGGCCGAGGTGGGCGGATCATTTGAGCTCAGGAGTTCGAGACCAGCCTGAGCAAGAGCGAGACCCCATCTCTACTAAAAATAGAAAGAAATTATATGGACAGCTAAAAATATATATAGAAAAAATTAGCCGGGCATGGTGGTGCATGCCTGTAGTCCCAGCTACTCGGGAGGCTGAGGCAGTAGGATCGCTTGAGCCCAGGAGTTTGAGGTTGCTGTGAGCTAGGCTAACGCCACGGCACTCACTCTAGCCTGGGCAACAAGTGAGACTCTGTCTCAAAAAAAAAAAAAAAAAAAAACATACCATGAAAGTAGTGGCACAAAGAAAGAAAAATGAATTTTAGATTTAAACAAAAAGTTCAAAAATAGACTGAAGACATATGTAGATTCTGTATATCATATAGATGAAATCTCAAATTTTTGGAGCAAAAAATGTATTTTTCAATAAATCGTGATTGATTCATATCTCATATTGACCCATATCTCAAACCATACAAAAGATAAACTACAAATGGATTAAGGATCAAATGTAAAATAATTAAACTATATAGGGATAACAATATTTATGGGTGAGTTTCTCTATAACATTTCTGTAGGAAAAGGATTTTGAATTATTATTGCATATTCAAAGACAATAAAAGATGAATATATTTTACTACATTAAAAATGTTGCATTGCAAATAATACCATAAGCAGAATGAAAAGACAACTGAAAAATGGGAGAAAATAACTGTAACATTTATCACAACATCTTCATATTTTTTATAAGAAAATCTTAAAAAATTATAAGGAAATAACCCCCCTAAAATGAAAAAAAATATGAACAGTAAATTCATACAATACAAAGATATAGAAATGGTCCTTAAAAGAAAAAAGCAAACAAACAAACCTAAAACTCACTTACCAGATTGGTAAAAATTACAAAGTAGAGCAATAATGAGGCTTTGTGGAGGGAGGCATACTCATATATTGCTGGTGAGAATGTAAATTGGTATACTTTTTGGATGGAAATTTGGTAATACTGAACAAAATGTATATGCCCTTACTTAAAGAACTTATACATACAATCCTACTTGCATAACAGTTATCGTTAGCATTATGGTAATATTTCAAATACTTACTACCTCCTGTATATAAATAATTAAGAAGGACTGATCCAGGATGGAATACACACAGTAACAAAAGAACCTAACTGTCTTACAAGTGAATAACAAAACATACTGAAGAGGGTAGGAAAGACAAGAGCTAACATATAATTTTGGAAAATAATATTTTAACTGTATATTTTAAGACTTAAGGTTAAACTATATACAGACATTTTACTCTAGTTAATAAATTTGTTTCTTACAGAGTAATTTGTGATTCAGAAATACATTTATGTGTGTCCTGTATGTGTACTTAAGTATATTACTACAATAAGTAAATACCCTGTGCATAATAATAGCCAGGTTTCCCATGTTTTATTGATGAGAAGATGGTCATGTAAAAAACCATCCTCAAGCCTTACAGGGTATGCTAAGTGTCCCTCTTTTAAGCTCATATATTTCTCTGTTTTCTCACTATTATATAATATTTTCTGGGGCAGGTGTAAAGTATTGAGAACACTGCTTCACCCCAGGTAAGTCTTTAATGTCTGTTTAACTTAAGTATGTGAAATGATCACCCACAAATTATTACCAAATCAATTTCCTTAATATCTTATCAATAAAAATATGTATACCTCGGAATAAAAATCTTAGCAAATGACACATTCATTTTCATTCAAGTAAATTTTTACTCTTCAACTGAAATACAGGTGGAAAAAAATTGCTACCCTACTCTATGCCATTTTCCTTCTAAATGAAACTTTCCATCAAAGAATGATTGTGATGATACAGACACCCAGAACATTTTAGAAACAAGAAAGCATGTCACAACATAGTAATATCTGAATTTTTTATTTATTTAATATTTAATTTAATTTATTTTATTATTAAGTATTTTATTTATTAAAATATATAAATATTTTTTTATTTATTTAAATATGATTTAGCTTATTATCTACGGTGTTATAGACAAATATCTGAAAGAACATAGATAGACTCTGAACATTTACTGAGTTTTCTTTATTAATTCATTAGAATATACACCAAATGGGCTCCACTGTAATTACAAAGTCTGTTCAGGTTCACCTATGGCTATCATCTGTTTACTTAAATGGAAAATAAAGATTATTATATACATTTGAACATTTATCTAAAAAATCAGGCTTAATCTTCACCATGAAGCTTTATCAGACAACTCCATAAGAGCTGAACTATATCATTTCAACTTACTAACATGGTTCAGTACATGATCAAATATTTGCCTGAAATTAAATTGGTTCTTGCTTCCATGTCCATATTTGAAAGAGGTCCCAGACCAAGAGGTAAATGCTATCCCTTGGGTTATAGTATTAGGCAGAAACTACACATAACAGTAGTTGGAACATTTCCTACAATTACAGAACTTGCCTTTCCACCATGATTCAATTTCAATGCAAAATTATGACCCTAACAATCATTGAAAATGTAAACTATCCAATTTAGCCATAATTTCATCTTTTAAGTGTATTTGGTTTTAGTTAGGTGAGAATGTTATTTGATTTCAGTATTTTTCTGATTATAGGTGGTAAGCAATAGATTTAGGTACTATGTTGACATTTATTGCAATCGTTTGATTAAACAGGGAAAACAAATCAAGCATACAGTTGAATAAAATACTGGGAAAATTTTGTTAATAAGATGCTATTATTTGTATGCAATTCATTAATCTCTTACTTTGACATATGTTGGAACTTTCAAGACTGATTAATATGACTTTTATAACAGTTTGAGACAAATCTTGAGTTTTTAATGTATACTGAATATTTTAATCCAATCTAATTAGCAAAAGTCACTTTTCAGATTAACTTTTTATCAATGCTTCCAAAAAGAGCCTTAAAAACAATATACAGACATACATGGAAAACATTTATGTTTCTATTTTGGCCTTACCTCAAGTCCCTACATTCTGGATTTTACCTAAATTCAATATATCTCATGAAATTAACTTCAGCCTTCTATTTTTGTTCTCTAATTTGCCTAATAAATTTTTTCTGTAATCTGCTATGAAAAATGATATTTGGCCAATTTTCTTACCAATGTTCTACTTAATGGGCTCATTTAAATTCAATGTCTCTTTCATTGCTTTATAAATAAAATTAATCAAATATAAAATGAATTTTAATATGTACAAGTTACTTATATAGCTTTGAGATGATAGTGAAGGTGGGTCCAGTAAGGGGACTCATGATGTAAAGGTGACATGCCACCTCTGTAGGAGGTCACATTGCAGGAATACTTGTGTTCTACATTTTACACATTCAGCTCATGTTATACTCTTTATATCAGTGTCACTCAACAAGCAGTTCATATCAAAATTTCCTAGAGATATTTTTAAAAATATGAATTCTTGAGTACCTATTTCAGAGTTACATAATCACAATCTCTGAGGATGAATCCTGGCCATAATTAAGATCTACTGATTTTTACTCTGTGCCTAGTTATAATTTTACTTTCTTTGTGTGTATATATATATATATATGAATATATATTTGTGTATATAGGAGGAATATATATGAATTATAAACTTAGGTTATAAATTAATGTTATATCTGGTACAATTATAGCTTTATATTATGAACATTTGCTCATATGTGATAATGGCATAAATTTTATGACAGTAATTGGTCATAAAATATAGATTCTCTGAATTCATTCAGTAATCATGCACTGAGTCTTTTTATAAGAAAAATTCAATAATAATGATTATAAATCCTTGAGGCAACCTGAAATATATTCAATACCTTTATTTTACCAGTTATACCATCAACAGTACTGTGTCATAAAGGAAGGTGATAAATACGATAATTTTCTTAATTATCATTTCTTAGTTATCATTTCACTATGTATATGTATATCAAAACATTTTGTTGTACCCCTTAAATATATACAATTAAAAAGAAGGAAAAGTAGAATGGTGATATAGGTTGATAGATGTGAGTCATTTCTCTTGCTACAGTCATTTGCAAAACCAATGAGAAAAACTCAGAACTGACATTAAAACTGAACATAAGGATAAATCAACATACAGATTTATAGATTAAATGATAGAATGTACAAGATATTTATCAAAATAATCTGGGTGGTATGATTGGAGTAATCAGGTGGGGATTTAGGTAAAAAAAAATATTGTCCATGACTTGTTGAAGTTGGATCTTTGGTATATTTATATAATTTTCCATAAAAAAATTTGTTAAAGTTAAGGGAAAAAATAGATCAATATGCAATTTAAAACTCTGATGAGTTCACAAGGAACTGAGTAGTTATTTTGAGCATTGTAGTTCAATTCAGCAAGTGCATGAATTTCTCTTCCTTAACCAAAATGCAATTAGCATCCATGAAATTATACATTTTTCCATTTTCCTTTGCCCACCTATAATAATTGTAGCTAACGGCCATCTAAATTATTCATTTTATATAATGAACAAGTGATTATTCTTAAAATAGATCCTGTGGTGTTTTAAATTGCTTTTCTTCATTCTCCAGTTGGCTTAGAGACCATTTCTGAGTTAAATATTTCTTAATGAAAAATACTGCCTCACTGAACTTTGCTTTATTTGTGAATTAAAGGAATAATTTGAGATTCCTAAAATCCAGAACTGCATCTCAAAGTGAAATGCTAGAATTTCGTATCTCTTCTCTATGCACCTTTTTCTGAATTTTTGGTTTTGTTTTGCTTTGTTTTAGAAACAATATATTCTCAGAGGACACCTTTTAAATCTATTGCAGACCTGGATACAAATATATTATCTATGTGCTGGTTATTTTAGAGAAGTTGATTTTATCAGTTAAGACATAAACAGAAATTATAAAATGAATAGAAACGTGCCGTATGAGAGAAGGAAGACAAAAAGACAAAATAATATTTCTGGTTCCTTCTCTCTGTCTCCCTCCTGGCATTTCCTGTAGAGAGGAGAAGCTGCTAATCAAATTGCCTGAGTCCAAGGGATTAATAAGGTTATATTTTTTAGAAGGTAAGATCATTGTGCAATGGCTATTTGTCTTCTATTCTTTTATTTTTTCTTTAATTTTCTACCACGTTTGTATACCATTCACTTCCACATGGGTAAGGCATGTGGAACTTGACTCTCCATATACTCACTTATTTGTGAGTCCTTTTATTTGATTCTGGTTAGCTAGGCAGATGAAAAGAATAAAGCCAAAGGTTAAGAAGCAAGGGAAGTTACGTGTTTTCCTTAAACTAAGTACTGCACCACAGCCTTTACAAGATCCTAATAATGTGGATTTTAATTTGGATGTTGCTTTCACATAGCCCTCTCTTCACAATGGGTGTGTGCATGTGCGCACATTTAAGTGAGGGCCATCAGAGGTGATTGCAGATGCTCCTGCTATCCTGGCTCACAATAACACGAAACTACCACAATAAAGCCTTAATTCTAAAGGCTTTACATGCACATTGGCAATGGCATTAATTTAACCCAAAATTAATGGCTGAAGATTTGGTTTATTTTATGAAATTATTTCACTGAGCAAATAATTATTTCTAAGTTTGAGTGCCTGACTCAATGGCTATGTAAACAGTGGGTGAAAACCTATCAAATCAGAACTTGAAAGGTACAAAATCCAGAAACATTTACTCTTATTTCACCTGTGTTTGCTTGAGCTTATGGTTGACATAGCACACCTTTAAGCTATGGAAATCCCTTCTCCTTCTTTGCTCTTTTCGGGAGCCAGCAATTGATTTTGCAGCCAGCAGGAGCATCACGCCCAGCTGTGTCCTTTTCATGTCTGTCTTTCCCTTGACTTTACCTTGTTGTTAGTCAGAAAGCAATCACATAACCCCAACAGTGTCAAAATTGTAGCGTTCTAAATGTTTCAGCTTGTGCCTCTGAACATTCAAAAACCTCCTGACTGTTATATGGTCAAGAACTCATATGTGCCTAATCAAGTAGGCACTGATTTAGCTAAACTATACAGAGACAAAGACACTAATTTAGCTAAACTACTGTGTCTTGTTTCAAGAAAAGTAATTATTTTAGTGCAAAACTTTTTACTACACTGCTAAAATAAATATTGTGCAATATTTAAATATGAACTGAAGTTAAATAAATGGGTAGACAAAATTCATTATAAACTGATGAATGTGTTAAATTAATATACTTTGAGTATACAATTTTTTTTTTTTTTTTTTTGAGACAGAGTGTCGCTTTGTTGCCCAGGCTAGAGTGCCGTGGCGTCAGCCTAGCTCACAGCAACCTCAAACTCCTGGGCTCAAGCGATCCTCCTGCCTCAGCCTCCCGAGCAGCTGGGACTACAGGCATGCGCCACCATGCCCGGCTAATTTTTCTATATATATATATATATATTTTTTTTTTTAGTTGTCCATATAATTTCTTTCTATTTTTGGTAGAGACGGGGTCTCGCTCTTGCTCAGGCTGGTCTCGAACTCCTGACCTTGAGCTATCCACCCGCCTCGGCCTCCCAGAGTGCTAGGATTACAGGCATGAGCCACCGCGCCCGGCCTGAGTATACAATTTTTAAACAAAAGTTTTCTCCTCTGGTTTTGTTATAGAGATAATGATTATAAACTTTAAAATAATACATATGAAGGATAAACAATTATAAAGTCTAGTTTCTATACCCATATTTCTTTTTTCTACATTCATTTCATATTATCCATGTTGTTAACTGGGGCAATTGCCCAAGAAAATAGACCAGAATTTAAAAAATTCCACTTACAGAAAAAGTAGTACCAAAAATCCTGGGTTGGTGAGATGTATTGAGGTGTTTAAGGCATTTTGTGGACTTACATGGGGTGGGATGCTTTCTAGGAGTCGGAATAAGAGTAAGTTCCATAAATCACGTTTCACATCTCTCAGGCATACAGAGGCCATAGATAAGTGAAGCGTGCTGGTGGAAGACATAAACGTAGGGCAAGGAAAGCTACAGCTGGTAATTCTCAGGCCTCAAAATGAGACATCAAGTAAGTCTTCATCCAACTACAGTAGCTGAGTAGGAATTCCTGCTTCCTGTTTAAAAACCGAGAAATCTGAAATTTATAATTGTGGTATATCCAACTTTGTAAATGTTGGCCAAAAACCCATATTTTTTAAACCTTTGTGTAGGCCAACCATATCAGGAAAATTAAACTCATCTTTTTGAGGAATTCCATCTGGAAATGGTGTTTAGACACTGAAATTTTTTTGTAAGTTATTTATTTGATCAATTCCTCACTTAAAATCTTTTGAAGTTTTTCTACAGTTCACCAAGTAAATACAGATTTCTCAGCATGCTATTCCCTGTCCTCCACAATATAGGTCCAACCTCACTTAAATTCTTATATTCTTCCCTCTGTATTCTGTCACTACATTCCTGCCTTTCTTCATACTATTTCCATCTAGTTCACTTTTTCATTTTGGTTTCAAGGCCCATATCAAGTGCCATATTCTTCAAAAAGATTTCTTTCTCTGATCTCGTAATTGGATTTGATTTTCCTTTTTCTGAAGCACCAGGGAGTATTTACTTTCTCATATGACACTTAAGTCAAATTTGTTCAATGGTCACTGTTCCTTGGCTACTCCATAGACAAAATATCTACACCTATAGACATATCGTATCTCAGCATGCCTTGCTCCAGCTTGGAATATCAGGGTGTTTTCAGTGGTGTAGGTATGACAGAAAGTAAGAGAACTAATGTGTACTGAGGACTCATAAAAGGCCAGGTGTTTGGTTTCGTTACTGAGAAATATTTGAGTTATTTTTGATTCTGCTTATGCTCCACTGTTTTTTTAAAAAACAACTGGCATAGTGAAGCTTTAAGAACTGAAATATTTGCAAGAAATGTTCTGTCACAGAAAGGATACTCGATGTATGTGTCTCACATTCCATTCATTTACATATTACCATGAGCATGTTGCCAGTTGAGAAACGTTTTTTTCAGAACATAATGCTATAATGTTTTTTCAAAATAAATGCCTGTTATAAATATCCCCTTAAAGTGTTGACAACTACTGGCTGTAATATGAAATAAAAAGTTCTTCTTGGCGTTTTTTCTAGTAGTAGCGAAAGCAATTTTATGCCTATTGTTTATGAAAGAGATGTTATTTCAGAAGATTATCTCTTATCCCATGATATGGTTGATGCCAACTCTAACAGGTCCCATAAGATCACGTGCTTTCAATCTGGTATCCTTCTATTTCTTCTCTGCATGGATTCTAGAATCATATTTCTAAAACACACATTGATTATGCTACTTCTGTATTCAAAAGCCTCTCGTGGCTTCTCATGAGTTTTAAAATGAATTCTAGCTCCCTACCAAGGCATTGAACAATTCATTTAATCTGAATCTGACCTATCTGTCTGTCTTCAATTCTCTCTTACAAACCCATGATATTGGGCAGACTCACTGCCTTATGGAAAACATTTTGAAACTGTCAGTGTGTAAGGCAAGAAATAGAAAACATTCTTGATATTTTAACAAGAAATAATTCAGTATAGAGAATTAGGTGACCACAAACTGATGTAAATGCTGAAGGCTAAAAACCAAATTCTAACTGGGGGTCCCAGAATAATTCCCCAAATGACAAATTGATTCACTAGGGCAGCCTCTATCTCTGGAGCCGCCACAGGAATTTATTTCAGAATCAAAAAGCCATTCCCAGAGCTGACACCTGACATTCAGAATACTGAAAAATGGATAATGGAACATAGCTGCAGAAAAATGACCACCAAAAGTAGTTGAAAAGTGGCCTCTGTTTCATGTTCTCCACTCAATTGTCTTCTCCAAGATCACTTTGGGGAAAATTAGCTTCCTCCTTTGAGGAGAGAAAAAGTCTCTGGGAAATAGTGGCTGTCCTTCTTAAAGCCCTTCTCTTTTATTTAGAGTTTCTTTCTAATATGTCAGCATTTAATTGAGTGAGGTCCTCAAATATTTTTTTCACAGGATCACATTATTTAGAAGAAAGGAAAGGGTCTTTAATAGAATGAATGATTTAAAAGATTTAAAAAATAAAAGAAGATAATTTAAGGGAGTGAGAGATTGAGAAACAATTCAGATATCTGAAAATCTGAATTTATCTTAATGGATTCTCTGCTTCCTAATGATTGACCATTATAAGAAAGATCATTTGTGATGTGGCCACTTTACACACGTCTCTTAATCAGCCCCCTCACATCTGCCATCCTTGCAGGTATTCTGACCCCCAAAAATTAATCTCCATGAGGTAAGATATTTGCCCAAGTTTAAATGGAAAAATGTTAGCATTCAAATCTAATTCTGACTGCTTCCAAAGCTCTTACTCTGTAAAGTAACACCCTTTGTTTATGTTTAACATAAAATTTATGCCAGTAGAAAATATTAAAAACATATTGTAGCTTTGGTATTGTTTAGAACTATGAAAAGAAGGGAAATGGAAATGAACATGTTTCAGTTAAACTCAATAAAAACGTAATTTTAAATATATATTATTGTAAAAGGATAATTTGCATTATTTAAATGGTGTAAAGTAGATTATTTGGCAAGTATTCAAGTTATTCACAGGGGAAAAGCAATAGTATTTCACACCATGGACAATTATTGGCACAATGTGTACTTTTTTCCCTTAATAATTCCATGTTCCCCTTTGTCATATCTGCACAATTGTCACATCTGCACAATACAGAATAATTAAAGTACGTTAGCTGCATTGAGGAAAGGACATTTGGTTTTAATTAACATTAGACAATAAGAAAGGCAATTTCCTTTATGTTATTATTCATTGTTTGATGCACACATACACTCATACTTGTATACTGAGTCTACACACAAAAAAGCAACTACATGAAATGCTGCAAAGCCTCACTCTGGAGTTATACTAGGTCTACCTAAAAAGATACAAAACATTTTATGCAGAATTCATTTCTTCCCATAGACATCTTAGACAATGTGTGACATTCTAAAGGAAAAAAATATTTTAAATCAGTAGTCAGTTTTATAATGATTATTTTAAAAGTGAGCTAGATAATCAACAAAGCTTCCCGTATCAGAAATACAGAACTCACTGTGAGAGACTAAAATCACAATAGATCTTCATGTTAAGTTAGACTTTAAAGAAGCAAGAACAACCTATTACCAATGACTTGTCTAATACATTTTAATGCAAAAAGAAGTTAATCTTATAATTGAGTAACGTGTCAATCAAACTCATTTCATATAGTGTAGGAATGCATTTATATTGCCTGTGTAATAAACTAGTGTATTCTATTCCCCTGCTAGGAGGATATTGACCAAGTATATCAATAAGCTTTTGCTGCATAACAAACCACTCCAAAGTTTAGTGGTTTAAAATAAAAAACATTTATTTAACTTATGATTCTATGAGCTGGCCTAATCTGTGGTCTCTCACTCTCCAGGAGGCCAGCTGGAACTTGCTTACAACTGTGCAGGATTCCAATAAAAGAGTGGAAGTGACTCTGGACTCCTGAGCTTAGACTCAAAATTTTTGCATACTGTCATTTATACTGTATTCTATTAATATTAGCCAGCCAAGTTACACAGCCATACTCAAAAGAAGTAAAAAGAAATTTCACCACTTGATGGAAAAAAATTCAAAGCCACATTAAAGGATATGAACACAAGAAGGATTGAAGAGCTGTGCCCAGTTTTTCAATCTTCCAGACTATGTTGGAAAACAATTTTTGTTGGTTAGATAATTCTCTTGACAAAGAAGTGTCCTTCAACCAAAAATAAGCATCAGAGGAAGGGTTAAGGCCTGAATAGAGAAAAAAGATTGATTCTCTACTCAGTAAAAGACAAATCTCATATTCCTGCCTCATGACTTTCAAATTGGGATATTGGCTTTTTTTTTCCCTGGCTTTGGACATGACTGAAACTTTTGTTCTTCCTGAGTCTCGAGTCTGCTGGCCTTCAGACTGGAAATACATGATAAGCCCTCTTGGTCCTGAGGCCTTCAGACTCAGACTGTAAATAAACCATCAGCTTTCTTGATCTCCAGCTTTCAACTCACACTGCAGACCTTGAGACTTGGTAGTTTCCATAATTGTGTGAGACAATTCCTTATAACAAATTACTACACACACACGTATTTATAATATATACACAAACACATACACAGAGCTCTATTTTCCTGGAGAATCCTAATAGAAATGTATTTTAAATATTTTTATAATGATATTTTTTATCTTCCTATCTTCATCATGATGCCCTGCAAGGCAAGGACAACACTATTTCTGTGTAGCATTTATACAATATACTACTTTAGATATCTAAATTATTATCAGGTCTACATTAATCTATGTCTTTTCTCTCTCTGTCTCTTTCTGTATATATACACATATACTATATATAAATATATACATATGTATATGATATACATTCACATATACATATATGATTTATGCACCTATATATGCATATGTGTATATAAATGTGTATAGAGAGATGGATAGATAAACAGAAAAATAGATATTTACACTTAAATGAGCCATTTGATTGTCAGATTTAATAACCAACATATTAAAATTCCAATATATTCATAGACTCAGATAAGGCATTCTATCTTTATCTTTTTAACATCTTGAAATATTCTTCATTAACAGTAACTATTTGTATGCATGAACATAATGGAAAAATATTAATCTATTCTAAAATATGCAAAATAGCATCCATGGTGAAATTTTATAAATTATTTTTGACAAGAATGACAATAAAATTTATGTTCTGAAATAATGAATTAATAAAAAGCAATGAAATGTGGGATAAAAGTATTAAGACTCATAAACATAAATATACAAGTTTAAGATTTTCTTTAATTTGAATACTCAGCACAGAGTGAAAATAAGGCTCAAAGTTATATTCTTCTAGATTTTGCCAGAAAAAATATCTTTAACTAATTTCAACTCTGTATAACAATGTAGATATTATAATAGTCATGGCTTCAGTATACTTTGATGTGATATTGTTAGGTAGATAGTGAGGGATTCTGGGTCTCTTAGGGACAAAAGTTGGTTCTGTTGCCCCCATCTTGGTCCTGCCCAAGCCTAATTCTCCATAGCTGGGGGAGGAGGGAATACCCTACGAATCTGCCAATCAGAATTTGGTGGCCAGCTGCAAAAGAATGCAGAGGACTCTCTAGCCCACAGGCCAGGCCACATAGGTACCATAAAGTCTGGAAAGTGACCTAGAACCCACATGAGTAGTTAAGGCTCAGGTCATGTGACTCCTAACTGCCCAATCAGAGTGGTTCCATGGTGACCTCTGAACCCCAAGTGAGGACCCTATCCAGACACTATAAAATAGGATACAGACCATAGCCCAGCTCTTTCTCTTCGTCCTTCTTTTTGCCTGCCCTGCTGCAACAACGGCACGGTAGTCATCTGTGGCGTATGTACCATGCTCTGTAAACCTATATCTTGCTCTTGCCCTATAATCCTATATTTCTCTCCTCAATAAACCTCATTTTCATGCTTGCCTAACTTTGGTGTGTCTGGTCATTCTTCAACCATGAGTGCGCCAAGAACCGACAGTTTCAGACTGAAATCTAACAATATGAGTTAAAAATCCTAAATTCCATTAAAAATCAGAGATATTAATTGATTTGTTTTAAGATTGGAGAGGAGCCTCATTTTTATCTTGATGATTTGTGTATCTGATCACACTTAAACGGTAACGCCTGTCTCCTTCAGAAATACTAATAGAGCAGTGGTTAGCAGCTGAAGCCCTTGTATCAGATACTCCTATGGTTAAATCCCTGTTCTGCCACTTAAGAATTATTTTTGATAGTGAGATACTTCAGCTCTCTAGCGCCCAATTTTCTCATCTGTGGAATATGAGTAAGAATCACACCTATTTTTCTGGTTATGAATAAATGAAAACATTCATTTATTATAAAATTGATGAAGAGTCAGCATTCAACTCAAGATGATTCAAAGATCAGATGAACTCTACTAGCTTTCCTACCTAACAGTGTGTACGTGTAGGGGGGGGGGGTGGGGGCGGGTGTGTGTGTGATTAAAAAAGTCGGTAAATTTTTCTTAGCCTTACTTTGTTAAAAATGGGAAATAATAAATAATTTCTTCATGGTATTTTATATATATACCTTAAGAAGATACTATGTATGCATACATCTAGAATGGTTTCTAATAAATGGGCATTAAATAAAAATTAGCTTCCTTCTTAAAAAAAGTCTTGAGGCCAAATTGTAGTGGTAGACTATATTAGCATATATTAGCAGGATATGTAATAAGAGCAAGGCCATGTGGCCATGAACAGTCTATGACAGGTGCTATCAAATACCCATTGCATCACAAGGGTAATGTGAGTCTGAACATGGCATACTTGCCCAGAGCCCTACATACTGATCTTAATCCAGTAGACACATACTATACTTACTAAGGACATGCAGTCAGGCCTCTGATTCTAAAACTTATAACTTTTCTCCCAATACATTTCTCTTTTATTCATACACACACAAAACTCTCAATGAAAACATTTTGTTTCTAACAAGCTTATAAACAGAACAATTTTAATTTAAATTAGCCTCTTATGAACACTGATTTCTACCTCATACTACTGATCTTTTTCACCTACCAGCACATGACAAAATAAATAATCAGAATCTTTTTTTTTTTTTTTTTTTTTTTTTTTGTTGAGACAGAGTCTCACTTTGTTGCCCAGGCTAGAGTGAGTGCCGTGGCGTCAGCTTAGCTCACAGCAACCTCAGACTCCTCGGCTTAAGCGATCCTACTGCCTCAGCCTCCCGAGTAGCTGGGACTACAGGCATGCGCCACTATGCCCGGCTAATTTTTTCTATATAGATTTTTAGTTGTCCATATAATGTCTTTCTATTTTTAGTAGAGACGGGGTCTCGCTCAGGCTGGTCTCGAACTCCTGACCTTGAGCAATCCACCCGCCTCGGCCTCCCAGAGTGCTAGGATTACAGGCGTGAGCCACCGCGCCCGGCCAATAATCAGAATCTTTTAATAGTAAATATATTTCGAGGGAATTTATAAATTGAAGCATTTATCACAATATTTACATAGTTCAATATAATTGAAATTACTATTATCAAAAAATTATAGCCATTCCAAAGCAAAGAATTTATGGGATTTATTGCATACTTGCAACCGTTCAAGTTATTATTTTAAATTTCATTTGAATGATAAGCCCTGTTAAACACTTGACTTTAAGTCTTATATGAAAGGGTCCATCCTTTATGTTTATAAAAATTATTTTTATTTCCATTTTAATTAGTGTTATAATTTTCAAGACAAATAATGCATATAAAAATATATTTCCTCTCACAGAAATCAAGTAATTATTAATTTATGGAGGTGATTATTTTTTAGGAAAAAACAACCAAAAGGGAATTATGATTAATTTTATTCTTTCTTTCTAAGCATGAGTTTTATCTCCTTTTAACTATGCTCATAATTTTCCTAGCACTTTATTTCCCATAGGATTCATTTTTAAAATTAATCATTTTAAAGCACTATGTAAATAGCAGTAACTTTTCAAGTTAAAATGACTAACAGTGATGTAGCCCTCTTAAGACATTATTATTTGGGTTACTTAAAGTCTTATTTTCAAAATATGCTTGCAATAGTCACAATTAAAATTCAAAGGACATTAAGAAAGCCAATAAAAGATATATGTAAACTTATTTTGTCACATTTATAGGTGACTTACAAAGCTACCCACAGCTTCATAAGGCAAGATAATTGGTTCCATTTCTTTTGGATATAGTACAAAAATAAGAAACAAAAACGTGCTTTTTATTTTAAATGATCTCTCCCTCATTTTCTCTTGTACATGAAATAGAAAATCTTATTTCTCAATCTCAAGAAGATGGAGATGAGGTTAGGTGAACAAAGCCAGAGGCAGAGACAAGCAGCTTTATTAGATTTTCCAGGGCCTCTGTAAGAATTGTTAAACATGCCCAAGGTGACCAAAGTTTTCAAATAAAGATAAAATGGATGAACAGTAGTATTAAAGGAAGCCTTCACAGAGATAAATGTTTATTGCACATTTTCAACTAATAAGCAAGCTTACTATAAACTAAATTTCAAGCTCAGCTTAATAATTAAGGGGAATAATTTCATAAACAAATAAAAATTAGGAAATTGATCTGTATTTTTTTTTTGTTTTGTTTTGGATGAGATTTCTCTCCATTTCATGATAAAAACAGGGGCTTAAAAATGTTATACCTCCTATTAAATCTTGTGCCACTCTCAGAAATATCTAAGGAAATAGGAGTGTGTAATGCAGATAACAATAAGATTTCTTCTCAATGAAAAATATTTTCATCATTTTTATTTTCCTTGGCATTACAAATGTAAATATTTTCAAAGAAAAGCTGACTGAATGAATAGTTAATAAAGTACTCTAATGTGAAAACATATTCTTTATTCTGAAATCTTAGTTCATTTTTTTACTGAATGTTTTTGTTGTGTTATGTCCTTTCCTTTAGTTAAACTCATATTTCTCAAATCTTTGAAAGGATGTGTGCACATAGGCCTTAACCAATGAAACTTTATTTTTTCTTCACGATAGCATTACTTTCTTATGGAGAGTATTATTTTTTAAAAATCCATCACTGCTAAATAAAAATCAGCTCCTATCTGGGCATCATTTGGCCTATATGTCATTTAGTTTGTAAAGTGAGCAAAATATTAAACAGTTATGTGGCATTTCTTTGCTTATAGGATGTTCATTTTTTTTCTTCTTTCTTAAAAACCCAATTTTGTTTCTACCAGAAATGTGGACTTGCTCTCCCAACTTTTCTTGCAACCAGAGATGGCCCGTTGTGCATTGTTGCCAGTGCAATGATATAAGCAGGGAGATCAATAAGTCATCTTAAAGGAGGACAAAACCAACTTGTTTTCCTTTTTTTCTCCTTGCAGTTATGAATATTTGAACAGGAAGATAAAAAGACTGCATCATGAAGATGCCATACCAACCCTGGAGTTCTCTAAGTCCTTACTGGATAAACCAATAAATTCAATTGGGTTAAGGCATGCTTTTCCCCCAGACAGTGTGCATCACATCCATTAGTTGTGAGAGCCAAAGTCAGTACTTGTAACCAAAATATTTGTAACCCCATAATATCTTGAAATAAAGAAAATTAATTTAATTTAATTTAATTTAAAAAGGCATGCTTTTCTATTTCATGCAAGTAAACATAATCCTAATGGGTAAAAAGAAAGATATAAAAAAACAAGAAGAGCAAATGAAGAGTAGAAAAGGAAAATTTAATTGAATTTCTTGTCTTAACTAGAAAAATATTCCAGTAAATATTGTATTTGATAGAATGAGAAATTACAAAATCTATTTTACAGTTTTCAAAAATAGCATACTTCTAAATGATCTAGGCTTGATTCAGCCAAGATAGTGTTAATAAGAGAGAGAAATGTTTTCAATTCTATTTTTATGATATTTGATAATAGTATAAAAAATATATTTTATATTCTTGAGAATATTATTGATAATTTTTAATATTAACAATCAAAAGTGGTATAGAAAGTGTATTAAAATACTTATAATGAATGTATATTTAATTTATTCAAATAACACATTTATAACTAATATCAAAATGATAAAGGTTAATAACTGTATTTAACAGAAAAGAATCAATAAAGCACTAATGACTATTATAAAATTAAATTGTGCAAAATATAACTTACCACCAATGGAGAAGCTATTTCAATAGTAGTAGGAGACTGAAATTAATGTAACGCACAAGAGAAAAATTTTCAAAGAGTACAGTATTGGAAGAGGAAACCACCGGATATCATATTATATACTATGTTTTGAGAATTCCCAAAACACCTAAAAGAGATGCTGTACTAGCATAAAAAATCCCCTGTGATGAAAGTTGCACAGGCTCTCTCTGAAGCCCATCCAGAACTTAAATATCAATGAGTCAGTCTATTTGTCTGTTATAGGAGAATACCCTTTATATTGTTTAAACCCATTGTCTTATAAGAAATATGAACAACCAATCTATGTTCTCAGAATAACCCATTTTGTAAACTGTACACAATTATCTGCTCTCTTGATTATATCTCTTGCAGGTTATATAATCCTGAATGAATTTTCTGTTTATAAAATCTTTTAAATCATTCCACTAATTGTCAAACTTTTCTTTAAATATCTAATGTTTTTTAAACATGAGACTGATAATGGATTATAAACTGTAACAATATTATACAGAATAATATGATTTTAGGTTCAATAATATTAAGAAGTCATTTAAACTTGACCATTGTGCTACACATAAATATTGCCAAAATTATTAAGTAGTCTCTAGTTTCTGCATTAGTTGTTTGATGGAGAATTATGCAGTCTTCAATTCTAAATAAACCATATGTCCTTTTTCCCTGTTGGTTCCCAGATCCTGCTTTTACTTCCTTTTCCGCATGAAAGTCCTATACTTATTTGAGGAGTTGTCATGCTTCTCTGATGACTTCTTTCTTTTCTTTAGGCTAAATCTCAAAATCAATTATTTCTAATACGAATAGAGTTTTTTTTTTTTAATTTTCTCAATAGTGGACTTCTTTTATTGATTGCCAAAATTCTCTCTCTCTCTTTTTTTTTGATATGTCCCCTCCTACCTCCAAGACTAGAAAATGGCCAGATGCAGTACTTCGCATGAATCTCAATTTTGTTTTGTGAAAATTCTTTAAGACCTTATTCTTGTCAGCACAGAGAAAACCTTCAGCAAACGTTGCTGAGCAGAGAGGTGAATGAGTAAAGGAGTAAAAATAAAATTAAAAATGGAATGGTTTTCATGAGTACCTCCAGATAAAATCCAGTTGGCTCCTCTTCTTATTTGCAGCCCTCTCTAAAGAGAAGAATGTTTAAAATTATCTATTACATACTTTTGCATTATTATGGAAATCTCAAAATTTTTATTTTGCAGGGTATACTTATTTCTGTTTTAATAAGGATACTTTTCTTCCTCTTTAGTCTTCCTTCATTCCCTATGGACCTTTTATTTCACTGCCATCAATTCAGGCATCTTATGTCTACATTATAATAATCCTGTAGGAATGTAATTTGCCCAGATCAAAATATTTAAATACACACGTCTCTTTCTTAGGGCTCTCTATTCTTAGGACAGAGGCCCCTCCAAATGCTTGTTCCCTCCTTCACAGCTTTGAGTTTTCTTCTGAACAGAATAGTCAGAAATGAAATGGGACCTGAGGAAATTAATTATGTGTCCTCCGTCATTTCCTTCTATTACATCTCAAACTCCAGGAAGATTAATTCCTTACGTTGTCAATTTCTAGGAGAGTAGCTCAGTCTACACTTCAGCTTTCCAAGTAATTTTTATATGTTAATGATAATGATATTGCATCCATCTGAGACTCCCCGTCTTTTTCTGTATCCATTTACATTACTCAACATTGGTCTGGTGCTACTGCAGTTTTATCACTAACAGCAGATATACAGTATATATTCTTTCTCCTTTTTTTTTTTTTTTTTTTTGAGATGGGGGTCTCAATCTGTCACCCAGGCTGGAGTGTAGTGGCACCATCATAGCTCACAGCAGGCTGGAAACTCCTGGCCTCAAGTGAGCCTCCGCTTGCCTTTGGAGTAGCTGGGACTGACTATATAGGGGACCGCCATCACACCCAGCTAACTTTTTAAAAACTTTTTGTAGAAACGATGTCTCACTATGTTGTCCAGGCTTATCTCAAACTCCTGGCCTCAAGAAATCCCCCCATTTTGGCTTCCCAGAGTGTTAAGATTGGATTACAAGTGTGAGCTACAGCACCTGGCCTTATATGCTCTTTAGCTTCATCCCATACTGCAATTTTACTTCTCCTTCTCTTTTATTTCTTCTCAAAAAGTTTTCAGTGCTTGTTTAAATTCCAATTTTTGGCATATGTCAATAACTCTTCAAATACATCAATTTTATTTAGCACAGTATGCTCCTCTATTGCTTTATTTCTATTTCTTTACCTTCCATAGATCTATTTTTTAACCTACCCACACTTAATGTATGTCCTATTCAGTATATATCTGCAGTTTTTGCATATGTGTGCATTTAAATAAAATATATCAACTTATTCATTCATTTATTTGTTTACCATATAATTCATTTAATAGTCTTGATGGAACATTAACTGTGTGCAAGGATATTAATATGTCAAAGGCATAAAAATGAAAATGAAAAAATTCTAGACCTCAATTTTCTATTAGAAGAAGACATAAACTTTAAGCATTATTTATGCTATTCTCTTTTTAAAGAATGTTTCCCTTTCACTCTAGACCATATGGTGATTTTTCCCACTTGCTCAGTTATATTAATCATACAAACTTCTAGAATTATTCCGTTTTCAGACTGAGTTTAATAATCAAATTTTGTGCTTTAGTAGCACTCCATGTATAATATAGCTAATCTATTTATAATGTCTGGCTTACTTTTTCATAACCCTTGGGACTTGTGGGTTTCTGGAATATACATATACATGTCTATTTTTCCAGTGCTTCCCATACAGAGTAGATACTCAATACATTGCTTTGAATGCCTGAATGAATGAATCAATGCATTCCTATGTACTGTAATGAAGTTTTGAAATATATATCATTGGGAAGATGGATTATCTTCCTTTGAACAATATTTTTATTTGCCTTTTATTAAAATGAATTCTTCATTTATTTCATGGTCATACTTTCATTCTTTCATGTCAAATTTAAGAAATATTCTCTACATTTTGTGAAATGGAAATTTGTGAATTACTTATATTCTCCTTCTTAGAATTATAGTATGTTCTAACTGAATTAATCCATAGAGAGTTTGAATATTATTGTTATTCTACCAAGTGATAATTTAAATTATATTGCTATATTTAAAACTATACGATCCCCACCCAGTTAAAACTATCTCTATTGCTTACATGGTATCAGGACTATCAGTTAAAGATGAGTAGGAATCTCATATTAATATCATATCAATTTTTATTTTAAATAGGGCATTTTGGTAATTCTCATAATAAGATCCTTCAGACAAACACAAGACCCATATTACTCTGTCCTGGACTGTATAAATAATTTACTTATATTTTAAATCCCACTAATAGCATCATTAAGTTTCTGGCTCCAATTTAACTTGCTGCTATGCATTTTTATAAACAGCTCTTGTGGGATGTGCTTCCATAATTTTCCATGAATTAAAGTCCATGAGGTATCTGAGTGGAAGCTTCCAAGCAGCAAGAGCTAACTGGTCTACCATCTGTAGCATTCAAGAACAAGCTGGATGGGCACAGTGACTCACCTGTAAATCACTTTGGGAGGCCAAGGCTTGAGGTCAAGAGTTCCAGATCAGCCTGGGCAATAGTGACACTGTGTCTCTACAAGAAACAGAAAAAGTAGCAGGACCATGGTGGTGCGAGCTTATAGTCCCAGCTTCTCAGGAGGCTGAGGCAGGAAGATTGCTTGAGTCCAGGAGTTTGAATTTGCAGGGAGCTATGATGATGCCACTGCACTCTAGCCAGACAACACAGTGAAACCCTGTCTCAAAAAAAAAAGCCTGCTAAGATAAACAAATTAGCTTCTGTTTTTTGTGAATATGAATCTAAGGAATATGATTTTATTCCCAGATTTAATTTCTCCCACTCAACAGCATAAATAATGAGCAAAGTAAAACGATGCTGATTGATCCTAAGACACAGTTACACTCCCAAATTAAAAAAAAATTAACATGAAAAGCTGTTTTTTTGTATTGGTCTTCTTCAAATATCTGCAGTTTTATAGCTACACATTATCATTTCTGAAATGAAGTGTCTGTATATACTAAGGCTGAGAATGAGAATGAGTTCACCTGTTTTCGTCTGGAAACATTTGAAAATCAATATCCAAAGTTGAGAATCTGTAAAGAAAAGTAACTCAGGCCCTTGTTAGTGTGCTTTTCATAGATCCAAAGTGTTCGAAGGCAGTAGAAGTGCACAGGTCTCCATCTGATTTACTTGTTGGGTACAGGGACTTCCACTTGCCATTGTCAGCAGCTCGGGAAAGTCAATAGTATTTTAAGAGAGAGACACAGGAGAGTTAAATTACACATGAGATTATGAAGAGCTAATGCAAATAGATTGTTTACATGTCTAATTTCTTATCCAGCTCTGAGTATAATGTCCTATCTAGCAAAAATGGGAGGTCAAGTTTGAGTGTAATTGAACATATTCTATTGCCAAAAGAAATGATCAATTCCTGGGAAAAAGTACCATAGAAAATGTTCCTGTTTTGAGATTTTCACAAATATAAGAGACATAATAAATTTAGGTAGATTTCCTACCTGTCTTTTAATTAAAGGCAAACATTAATGAAATTGGAGATCATTACTTTTCTTGCCACACTGCCTAGGAGATAACAGCAATAATGATACCACTAATAGTGATATTAATAATTTAACTATACTATAATATATGATTTTACTTTATTTTCTTTATAACAGAATCATATAAAGGTATACTTTTAGCTTATGATAGTTTAGTTGATAAACTTACAAGCACTTTTTTTTATTCATTACGGTCATAAATTTCATCAGTCTTTCTATTTTTAAGATCTATTTTTTAAGTTTGTATAATAGTACTGATAACTTTATATATATATATATATATATATATATATATAAAAGATGTTTTAAGACATTAAAGGAGCTTAATGAAAAGAGAATATCCTGATAGTGTTAAAATTACAGTTTTATCAACATGTGTTCACAAACATTCTCCATCTTGTCTCCTGTAACTACTACCAAGTACTTCTTGAACGTTCTGATCCTTTCTTCCTTAAATATTAGTTCATCTGTGCTAATTTCCCTTCAATCTTCTAGCTGACATGTACATCAAAAATCCCTTGGGATAAAAAGATAAAATTTTAATTGAATTTAACATTAAAAAGTTTTATCCCGTTTTCTTTATACTAAAAGAATATAATCACATTTTTCAAGTATATCATATGATTAATGATTAAAATATTAATCCACTATATAATTTATTTTGGAAATATTTTTAAATAAGTCTGTCAAGTTAATAAAGATAAAAGTGATTCTCAAGTCTATTTTTTTCCCACTTATTTATTTATTTATTTTTATTCAGGATATTATGGGAGTACAGACATTTTGGTTACACGAAATGCATTTGCCTTGCTCAAGCCAGGGCCACAAGAGTGTCCTTCCCCCATACAGTGTGCCCCATCTCCATTAGCTGTGGGTTTACCCACCCCACCTTCTCTACCCCCACCCTCCCACCCCCCAACCTGACCAGCAACCAGTGAGTATTACTACCATGTGAACACCTTAGTGTTGATCATTTAGTACCAGTTTGATGGTGAGTGCATGTGATGTGTGTTTTTCCATTCTTATGATACCTCACTTTGAAAGATGAGCTCAAGCTCTATCCAGGATAACATATGAGGTGCTAGATCACCATTGTTATTTGTAGTTCAGTAGTATTCCATGGTATATATATACCACATTTTATTAATCCACCATGTAATCATGGGCATTTGGGTTGTTTCCATGTCTTTGCAATTGTAAATTGTGCTGCTATGAACATTCAACTGCAGATGTTTTTATTATATAATGTCTTTTTTTTCTTTGGATAGATGCTTAGTAGTGGGATTACTGGATCAAATGGTATTTCTATTTTTAGCTCTTAGAGGTATCTCTAAATTACTTTCCACAGAGGTTGTACTAATTTGCAGTCCCAGCAGCAGTGTAAGAGTGTTCCAATCTCTCCACATCCACACCAGCATTTCTTATTTTGGGATTTTTTGATAGCGGTCATTCTCCCTGGAGTTAAGTGATATCACATTGTGGTTTTGATTTGCATTTCCCTAATGATTAGAGATTTCCCTAATGATTAGTACTTTTTTATATGTTTGCTGGCCATTAGTCTGTCTTCTTTTGAAAATTTTCTGTTCATGTCCTTTGCCCATTTATTGATGGGGTTGTTTGAATTTTTTCTTGTTGATTTTCTCAAGTTCTATATAGATTCTTGTTATCAGCCCTTTATCGGATATGTAGAAAGCAAATATTTTCTCCCATTCTGTAGGTTGTCTATTTGCTCTAATGATAGTTTCCTTGGCTGTGAAGAAGCTTTTTAATTTGATCATGTCCCATTTGTTTATTTTTGTTACTACTGTGATTGCTTTGGGGGTCTTGTTCATAAATTCTTTACCGAGGCCGCTATCTGAAAGAGTCTTCCTAACATTTTCTTCCAGAATTCTTAAGGTTTCACGTCTTAGGTTTAAGTCTGTTATCCAATGTGAATTGATTTTTGTGAGAGGTGGGAGGTTGGGATCCAGTTTCAATCTTCTCTATGTGGATCTCCATTTTTCCCAGCACCACTTACTGTATAGAGATTCTTTTCCCCAATGTAAACTTTTGTCTGCTTTGTCGAAGATTAGATGACAATATGAGAATGGTTTCATATCTGGGATCTTTGTCCTATTCCAAAAGTCTGTATCTCTGTTCTTGTGCAAGTACCATGCTGTTTTGGTTACTATAGCCTTATAGTAAAGATTAAAGTCTGGCAGACTGATGCCTCCCAAATTGTTCTTTTTCCTTAAGATTGCTTTGGCTATATGAGGTCTTCTCTGGTTCTAGATGAAGCATACAGTTATTTTTTCTAAATCTGTAAAGAATGATGATGAAATATTGATAGGGATTGCATTATTTCTGTAGATCACTTTAGGTAGAATGATAATTTTAATAATATTAATTCTACCAATCCATGGGCATGGTAGGGATTTTCATTTGTGCACGTCTTCTACAATTTCTTTTCTGTGTTTTGTAGTTGTCCCTATAAATATCTCCCACCTCCTTCATTAAATATATTCCTAAGTATTTAATTTTTATTGATGCTATTGTGAAATATGTTGCATCTCTGATTTGATTTTCAGCTTCACTCTTACTGTCATATATGAATGCCACTGATTTCTGTGTATTAATTTTGTATTCTGAGACTTTACTGAATTCATTCATCAATTCCAGGAGTCTCTTGGTTGAATCCTTGGGATTTCCTAGGTATAATAGCATATCATCAGCAAAGAGTGAGAGTTTGACTTCTTCTGCCCCCATTCAGACACTCTTACTTCCCTTCTCTTGTCTGCTCTGGCAAAGAGTTCCAGCACTACGTTGAATAGAAGTAGACATAATGGGCAAACTTGTCTGGTTCCAGTTCTAAATGAGAATGCTTTCAATTTTTCCCCATTCAATATGATATTGGCTGTGAGTTTGTCATATATGGCCTTAATTTTAAGGAATGTACCATGTATGCCTATTTTGTTGAGGGTTTTATCATAAAAGTGTGCTGGATTTTATCAAATGCTTTTTTGCATCTATTGCGAGAATCATATGGTCTCTGTTCTTGCTCTTATTTATGTGGTGAATTACATTTATAGATTTGTGTATGTTGAACCAGCCTTGCATCCCTGGGATAAAGCCCACCTGGGCGTGGTGAATTGTTTTTTTGTTGTGCTGTTGGATTCAGTCTGCTAAAATTTTGTTGAGAATTTTTGTACCCATGTTCATGTGAGATATTGGTCTGTAGTTTTCTTTTTTTGCTACATCCTTTCTTGGCTTTGGTATCAAGGTGATATTGGCTTTAATAGAATGAGTTGGGGAGGATATCATACTTCGCAATCTTTTGGGATAATTTCTGCAGTATAGGTATGAGTTCTTCTTTGTATGTTTGGTAAAATTTGGGTGTGATCCCCATCTGGTTCGGGACTTTTTTTTTTTTTTGGAAGATTTTTTATTGTTCCAATTTCTGTGCTTGGTATTGGTCTGTTCAGGAGTCTATTTCCTCCTGTTTGAGCTTAGGGAGGTTGTGTGTTTCCATGAATTTGTCCATTTCCTCCACATTTTGTAGCTTGTAGGCATATAGATTTTTATAATATTCAAAGATAATGTTTTGTATTTCCATTATGTCTGTAGTGACCTCTCCTTTTTCATTTCTGATTAAGTTTATTAAAGTCCTTTCCTTTCTAGTTTTTGTCAATCTATCATGAGGGCTATCAATTTTGTTTATATTTTTGGAAAACCAGCTTTTGATTTTATTTGGGTGGAATGTTCTGTAGACATCTGTTAAACCCATTTGTTCTAGAGCTCTGTTTAAGTCCATTATTTCTTTGTCTATATTTTGTTTGGAGGATCTGTCCATTTCAGACAGTGGGGTGTTGAAATCCCCCACTACTATGTCATTACTGTTTATCATGCTATTTAGTTCATACAGGGTTTGCTTTATATATGTGCGTGCTCTTGTGTTGGGTACATAGATATTAAGAATTATTAAGTCTTCTTGTTGGATTTTTCCTTTCATCATTATATAGTGACCATCTTTGTCTTTCTTTACTTTTGCTATTTTAAAATTTATGCTGTCTGAAATCAGAATCACTACCCCTACACTCCTTTGGTTTCTGTTTGCCTGAAAGTTTGTTTTCCAACCCTTGGCTGGAGTAAAAGTTCTGCCTGAAACCATAGCACACCACAGCATCTGGGTTGTGGACCCCAAAAGCGGCAGCCACTCTCTGGCAGAGCACAAGTGTTGGGGAAGACTGTTCAGTAGTCCTTGGATGCCAGATTGGGGAGCTGAGTCAATAGCACACCTTGTTGTCACTTGTGTGTCACCCTCAGGCAATCTGTCCAGCAGGAGGTCTTGCACTTTCTGACATGCCCTGAGATGGCCTAACCATTTGCAGTGGTTTCCAGGGTAGAGTCTCCTTTTCAGTGTTCACCTTTGTTGTTCTGGTCCTTCTGACTACCAGAGGTGAGATGCCTGTCTCCTAACTCCCTCCAGTGGTAGCTCAGATCATTCCCTCTCCACCCCAGTGCAGTCCTAGCACAGAGCTCCAGGGAATTCAAGATGTTTCCCACTATTGTCCCCTCTCCACAGAGCCTGTCTCCTGCCATGATTTTGCATCGACTTCAGGCAGGTCCCTGTCTGAGTGGGTGTGGAGGTCAGTGGGGAAGCAGGACATTCTCCTGTGGGTCAGATCCCACCGCACTTGCTGGCCAGGCAGGCGCAGCCGTCCCACGCTCTATTGTCTATTGTTTATCTTGCACTCTCCAGACTACGCAATCCTATCTCCCATTCACCTTTTTTTTTTTTTTTTTTTTTTTATTTTCATTTTACTTTTTTATTTATACTAGCTGTTTCTCTGCAGTTTCACAAAGCTGTCCTTGTGGGGGAGCGATCCACTCGTGTGTAGCAGAGTGAGTTCTTCACCTCCTTCTCTGGGAGCAGGGAGCCAGGAGGTCACCTTGATTTCACCATTTTTCCTCCCTCTCAAATCTATTTTTGATTGAATTGTATATGGCTGCAAATATTTGATAACTTTGGACTTATAAAAATGTCACATTTAATTTATTTAAAGTAAATTCACACATTTACATTTAGGGGAAATATTAACCTTGATTATCTCCCATTATAATAAGAAACTCTAGTAATTATGATTTAAAGTTTGTTTCTTTCCTTATTTTTCAAAACGTGTAACGTTACCATTGCAGTTGGAAATATATCATACGTCTTCCTTTGCTGTGAAAATTTTCTGACTTTTAAATGGGAAATTCTGTCATCTATAAGAAAGTCTCAGTCACCATTTTCTAATAATTTGCAGGCAGCTTGGAACAGACAAAGGAACTTGGTCTCTGGAATCAAGGAAAGGCAGGTTAAGATACTTGTTCTGCCATTGTGTGACCTTGATTCTCCTCAGTCTTGACCTCTCTGAATCTCATTATTTCCATTCTTTGTTAAGAGGACACTAGAACCTTCCTCTGGGATTAAAATGAGTAACAGATATACAATGTCTAAACCTGTGCCCAGGACAGTGTAGGCACTCCTTCCCACTGACTAAATGTGTAAGTACTGAATACATCCTTGATGTAGGGCATGCCCTCTCTTCACAATTTATTTTTTATTTTTTCTGCTAAAGTAGAAATGCTCTCGATATGACTTTGTAGATTGCATTCATTACAATAAAATCCATCTTATATTCTCTAAACTGGCATTTCTTGTTTTGTTTTTTGTTTAATTTCTTTTCTAAGAGCAAAGAATACAGAACAAAGAAAGACAAAAGTAGCATCATTGCAATTAACAAAATAAGGCTCACATTGTATATGCAGACCCTGAGATCAGTAGAGGTTAGGCACACAGGTTTCAGAATTCTGAGAGCATGAATCTGCAATTCTTTTGGGCTGAGGTTTTTCGAGGACTCTTAGTGTTTCCCTATCTACAGGCATAAACTATGAAGATTATTTTATAATTAAATATTTCAGCCATTTTACTACCCCTACTGTAACTCATAGCTGATAATATTTAGTGATCTTCAGATGCTAATTGGTATATTAATGTCCACTTTTATTCTGAAATGTTGGTTCTTGGTGTGCTCATGGCTGAAGAATGACCAGATACACAAACACCAAAGTAAGGCAAGCACGAAAATGAGGTTTATTGAGGAGAGAAAGATACTATTATAGGGCAAGAACAAGATACAGGTTTATAGAGCATGATACATATGCCACAGAAGACGACCAGGCCCAATGTTGCACCAAAGGGAGAACAAATGGAAGGGTACAAAAAAGGGCACTTGGTTTTGGTCTGCATCTTGTTTTATTGTGCCAGAATAGGGACCTCCCTCATGGTTCAGAGGTCACCAAGGAACCACTTTGGTTGGACAGTTGAGAGTCACAAGACCTGAGTCTTAACAGCACATGCAGGTTGTTCTAGGTCAATTTCCAGACTCTATGGTACATATGCAGCTTGGCCCATGGGCTAGGGAGTCCTGCATTCTCTTGCAGCTGGTGTGCTAAGTTGATTGGCAGATTCATGGGGTATTCCCTCCTCCCCCAGGTATGGAGAGAATTAGGGTGGGGCAGGATCAAGGTGAGGTGGCCACAGCACCCACTTTCATCCATAGGAGGCCTGGAATCCCCCATTTTCTACCTAATATTAAGGCATTATCCCATTTAATCATCACAAGAGCCTTATGAGTTAATTACATCATTATCATTTTAAAGATGCAGAAACTGAGGCTTAGAGAGTTTAAAAAAATGATAGTGTCAGAATTTTAACCCAGGATTTTCTGACATCATAGCAAGTAAGCACTTAGTCATTGTACTATACTCACATTCTTACTACAATTGAATTTTTGGATCATGTATGAAAGCAGTATATTTCTCATTCAGAAAAGCTGTCAAATTTATCAGAAGAAATCAGTTTTCTACATTTTTGTTTATTATTTTAGAACTAGTTCTAAAAAGTAAATGTATGCAGGATCTTTATTTTTATATTCCAAGGAAAATAATGAATTGGAATGTTGCTTAGAAAGGAGGGTGTAACACAGTCTAGCTGTTAAAAAATTCTTAAAAATATCTATTAAATTTATGAAGATATAAACTAAGTTTAGCATCAAAGAAAATTGTCCTGTTTCTATTCTGTTCTCTAAGATAGATTTCTAAATAAAAGCTGATATTGAAGCAACTCTCCATAACAGCTAAACCACTTTGCAACTCTTCATATCACTAGATCTCTGGATCCTATAGTTTAAAAAAAATCAATCTATGATACTTATTTTTATTAATGATCATATTGTTAGGTAGATATCAAGGGATTCTAGGTCTTCTAGGGACAAAAATTGGTGCTGTGGCTCCCATCTTGGTCCTGTCCACTCTAATCCTCTCCATACCTGGGGAAGGAGGGAATATCCCATGAATCTGCCAATCAACTTAGCACACCAGCTGCAAGAGAATGCAGGACTCTCTAGCCCATGGGCCAAGCTGCATATGTACCATAGAGTCTGGAAATTGACTTGGAACAACCTGCAGGTGCAATTAAGACTCAGGTCATGTGACTCCCAACTGTCCAACCAAAGTGGTTCCTTGGTGACCTCTGAACCACGAGGGAGGTCCGTATTCGGGCACAATAAAACAAGATGCAGACCATCACCAAGTCCCATTTTTTGTGCCCTTCCCTTTGCTCTTTCTTTGCTGCCACAATGAGCCTAGTCATCATCTGTGGCATATGTATCATGCCCTCTAAACCTCTACCTTGCTCTTGCTCTGTGATCTTATCTTTCTCTCCTCAATAAACCTTACTTTCTTGCTTGCCTTACTTTGGTGTGTCTGGTCATTCTTTGGACGTGAGCACACCAAGAACTGACCTTTCAGACCAAAACCTGTCCATACCAGGATAGTTTTTAGAATTTAGCTGATATAAACTACTTAATACATATATTTTTTGATTACCCTATGCATTAACTTGAATGTACAACTCTGCGCCTCTGGGTTTTGGTGAGTGACCAGGATAAAAGGGATATTGGGTTGTTGCCAAGTCCTGATATGGTAGTAAATACAGAAACTTCTTTCCTTAAGGTAACTCTAGATATTTTTCCAAGGGATTCTTCTTGGAAAAGTTTTAGACCAATGTCCTTGTCCTCCTCTATGCCTATGAGTCAATCTTGAGAAGGAAGATTATCTGCCACTGTCACAAATATAAAGAAATATAAAGAAGTACAATACAGTATGAAGAGGCCGAGCCATGTGATCCAGCCAGGCCCTGCCATCTGTTAGCTGTGTTTCCTCAGTTTTGTTCTCTGTAAAGGGTAATAATAACATCTGAATTATAGGAATGTTGTGGGGAGAAATAGATGAGAAAGGTAGAAACATTTATCGAGTAGGTAATACGTGCCAAGTATTATACTTGTACTATGGTAACTCATTTTTATAAGTAGAAAAGCCAAAGATCAGAGACATTGTGTCATTTGCTTATGGTCATATGGCTATGGAAGAGAGGACGTAGGATTTAATCCCAGGTCTTTGAGATTCTAAAGACCATGTTCCTCATCACTATGCAGAGTAATGTATAACACAGAGGGGGCTTTCCTGCCATAGTTACAGTTTAACACTGACAACAAAGGCTGTTTTACTCATGGAAGAAAAATGATAACAATATCCCTGTTGACAGAGAAGAGCCAGAAGTCTCTGTCAGAGTTTGAGCTAATTACAAAGACCATTGGATTACTTGGCTGAAACATTATGGCTCAGGGAAAAAAAAAAAAATTAAACACATAATTTTAGGACATTAGCTATCTAAATCTCTGTTTAATATATTTATGGTAATCACTTTAAATTTTAATTTAATTTGCTTGTTAAAATTTAATATAACAATAAGATCTTCTCTGGTAGAGTGCCTATTATTTAGAAACAGTGGAAAACAGTTTATTCATATTATTAAGTGGATGACTCCAGGAACATTTATGCGCTTTATCCCTGTACATGTCTGTTACTGTAAAAGGTTCATACCTTGCTTCTATTCTTCATCTTCATTTGGCTCTGAGTAACCTGTTTTCCAACTTAACTCCCACATGCCCTGAATTCAGGAATTCCCTCCTGTGCCTTCTAGAACTCATGAACTATCATCAGTTAAGAGATCCCCTAAGAATTTAGGTTCTTCTCTGTTTCTCCTGCAGCATCCATATGGCATAAGTTTTCTGATATCTGTTTATTTATGTATGTATTTATTTTGCTTGTCTGTTTCCCTACATCCCTCAAACCTCTGAGTTGGTAGTGGTTTGATACTCCTCTTTGATACTTCAAACTCATTCTCTATTTCTTCTCTCTCAAAAACAAAGCTATCCAGCTTTGAATTACATGCCATCCACTCTACATTCACTAAATATCCACTTTAGGATCACTCCCCTCCTTTAAAGTTCCCTGCTCACCGCTCTCTCCAACACTAGCCCTGTTACGAATATCGGTGCTTTTAAAGTCCCGGTACCTATGTAACTGATTCTTTCTCTGTCCTACTTCAGCCATTCATGTCATACCAAACAGGTTTTCTACTCTAGTCGTAAATTTGAATCATCTGGGGAGCACTTGGAAAAACTGTGACAGCTCAGGACCTACACTGGAGCTTTGGGATCTGCTTTAATTTTTTATAATTTACAAAATTATCAGGAGTCACTGACAAACAATACCACCTTATTCTAGCCCCGTCCTTCTAATGCTCCACACTGAGTAATCCTTTCACTTTCATCAGCATCCGTCTATCATACTGCTGATTTTTATTATTCCTCACAAGTCTGATATCTTTGCTTCACTCCCGAATAGCAAAAACTCCATGGTCCATGATTTAAATCACTCTTTTCCACTTACTCTCATTTCATGTCACTATCTAGCAAAATCCTCTGTTCTTATTAATTCCATGTTCCTTCTACTTTATGAATGAATCTGCCCAACAGAACATGGCTGAATAAAATCACAGTTGGTCTAATTTAAAATTCATGACCACTAACCTAAACTCTGTAAGACCAGGAATTTCTTGTTTATCATTATATCACAAATGCCTAGAGGAGCATTTAGAATACAGCAGAAGCACAATAAATACTTGTTGAATAAATGCATGGTATGGAATTTTCTACTACTGTAGCCCAGCAAAGCTGTTTCCATTGCCTCCTTTCCTAGTCTAGTGTTTATTACTTTGTTTCTTTCTCTCAAGACACCAATTAACATCCTAAGCTAATGATTTGCTTATCATTTCTTTGAAAAAATAAATAGGAGAACTACAGGAGAACATAAGCTCCTACTAGTTCTATCTACCTACATGCATTTGAGCCCATATACTCAGCCTTTCTTCTCGTGACTAAGGAGCAGTTTAACTCCTTAAATTATGCACTAGGTTCCATCCCTTTCCCAGCTAAGTCACAATCTTTCTCTGGATTACATATATATATATATATATATATATTTTTTTTTTTTTTACTTGCTACTGAATCAATCCAGCCAGCAATATCACACATAATTTCTTTAAAAACAATTTCTCCCTTGACCTTTATATTGCATCTAAAGACCAATCGCATTGCTCTGCAGTTTTAGATCACACTGTCTTGAAAGAGAGTTTTAGTCTCAAATTCCTTTTCTCACATTCTCTTTTGAATTTTGCCCAAACAGAATTTTATCTTTACTACCTCACTGCAACTACTGTTAGGAAAGTACCCACTAACCTCCATTTGCTAAAGGTTTGGTCAATTCTCAGAACTTTCTTTACTTGATCATCTGCAGAATTTTGACACAGTTGATCACAGTTTCCTCTTGAAAACACTTTCTTTATTTGACTTCTAGGACACTATACTCTTGTGTTTTTTTTTTCCCCCTCCTGTGACTGTTTGTCTTCACAATCTTACTGCTAATCCCTTCTCCTCTTTCAGACATAGAAACCTTCAGAACTCAGTCTATGTTATTACCTTGGTGATCTCACATCAACATGTGGCATAAATATTATCTACATTGTGACAGCTTTCAGAATTATATCTTCAGCCAAAACATCCCTCCTGAGCTCTTATATCCAGCTGCCTGGTCAGTGTTTCCACAACAGCAAAGAAGAATCATCTCAAACTTCATAGGTTCTAAATCAAACCCCTGATCTTCCCCCTGACCAAGCCTGTTCCAACTAAAATATTCCCCATCTCAATAAATGGCATCTCCATATATTCAGGTTCTTGGTCTAAATTCCTTGCTTAATTCTTTATTCCTTTTCTGTACCTAATCCAATAAAATCTTCCAGCAAATCCTGTAGATGCTATAATTCTGACAACTTCTCTTCATCCCCACTGATAGCATTACTGTGAACTATTTATTTTTGTCATTACATTAGCCTTCTAACTTTTCCTATGCCATCCCTCACTCCACATTAGTCAGAGTGATTATTATTACTACAAGCCAGATCTGTGTTTGAAACCTCACACACGGGGTTTAAGCCAAAATCTTTACAATAGCTTACATGTCCCCCATCATCAGACTTCCTTTACAACTTGACCTCATTTTACCACTCAAATAATCTTGGTGAGCATTTCCAACTAGCTTCCTTGCTCTTATTAAATACTCCATGCATGCCATTATTTTCACTTTCTGGTCCTTCTGCCTAGAATATTCTTTCCCCAAATATGTACCTGGCTTGTTCTCTCAGCTTCTTCATGTTTTTGACCAAATATCACCCTCAAGGAGACCTTCATTAACCATGCCATATAATATTACAACCCCACATCCACCCAGCACTCTCTTTGCTTTGATATTTGATTTTTTTTCCTCCAAAGCAGTAGTCATCACCTGACTTGTCATATGTCTTTCTTTAAGACAAAGAAAAACACAACAATTTATTCATTTATTTTTTTCTATCTACCACTGTAATAAGAAGGTAAGCCGTATTATGACAGGAATTATTTTTCTGTTTTGTCTATTTTCACTGATTTATCCCTAGCAACTAGAAGGGTATGTGGCATACCAAGAGTGTTCAATCTGTTCAGTGATATAGTGAACCAATAGATTAATTTTATCTGCCTTATGTATTATGGAAAACATGAAACCTGAGTTTGAAAGTCTACTTCTATTATGAGAAAAAATAGAAATGTTTTAGACTACTCTAATATTTCTCAATTGTGAAATACTGGGTATTCAGTTGATAGACTGTGAGTGATAATTAAAATATAAAAAAAGCAATCCAGTACTGAAATTTGAAAAATTCCTAGAGCCAAGACATATCTTTTTTTTTTTTTTTTTTCTTGAGACAGAGTCTCGCTCTGTTGCCCAGGCTAGAGTGCCGTGGCATCAGCTTAGCTCACAGCAACCTTAAACGCCCAGGATTAAGCGATCCTACTGCCTCAGCCTCCTGAGTAGCTGGGACTACAGGCATGTGCCACCATGCCCAGCTAAATTTTTCCTATATATATTTTTAGTTGGTCAGATAATTTCTTTCTATTTTTAGTAGAGACGGGGGTCTCACTCTTGCTCAGGCTGGTCTCGAACTCCTGACCTCAAGTGATCCACCTGCCTCGGCCTCCCAGAGTGCTAGGATTACAGGCGTGAGCCACCGCGCCCGGCCCAAGACATATCTTTTTTAGTTCAGAAATGATACGTTAGCAACTATATAGGAAGATAGAATTTACATTACAGAACTTTTTTAAATGGAAAAACAATATACTCTTTTTAAGAACAAATAATAACAAAATGAAAACATATCTGTAATATATGTCACAAAAAGTTTATAAACTTATACAAAAGCCTTTGAAAATGGTTATATGCAATAGCAACAATAAGGCAATATATGTAACCTAAACATTAGTACCCCCTAATATGCTGAAATAAAAAAAAAATAAATAAATCTACATTAAAAAATGTGGGTAAAAAATTCATATGGAAAGAAAATACAGGGTGATCAATATACACACATATAGTTATTTAACCTCACAAGTAACCAAAGTAAGTTTAAATGATTCTCCCCATCATATTGAAAATGATTAAAAGTATAGACAATGCTCAATTTGTATACAGGGATCAGCCTGTGAAAAAGCCCTGACAAGACTAAGTTTAACATGTCCAGGGCATAAAAGCAGGCCAGGGCTTCTGGAATGCACTAAATCAAAGAGACAACTCATTTAGGCCATTGTAGACTATGAGATAGTATATGTATTTATTTAGAAGTGAAATGGGAATATTCTTAAAGTTGTAAGCAGACAAATGACAGACTTTGTTTAAACTTTTCAAAGATCACCATGGCTGCGGTGTGAAGATTTATATAGTAGTATGAATGAACCCAGAGACTTGTTGATGAGTTTATATCTCTATCTTTATCTCTATCTATATATCTATATCCCATTAGGTAAGACTGTCTCAGTGTCAAGCCACTGTACCAAATCCCTAAAGGTACCAGGTAAGAAATATGAATGTGAGAACTGGGCAATGTTCAAGAAACATAAAGCAACCCTCTCAGTCTATCTTTTTTTTTTTTTTTTTTCACTTTTGATAAAGATACGGTTATAGAAACCATTATGGGTTGAACTGCATCCCCCCCAAAGTATAGGGTGAAATCCTAAGTACCCTGGTACCTCAGAATGTAACAAACAAAGGTTTCGTATTTCTAAGCTCCAGAACCGTGAGATAATAAATTTTGCTTTCGTTAAATCAGTCAGTATGTGGTACTTTGTTTCAGCAATTCTAGAAAACTAATACAGGCTTTGATACTGAAAAATGGTGTGCTGTGATAACAAACATCAGAAAATGTGGAAGTGGCTTTGGAATTTGGTCATGGTTAGAGACTGGAATAATTTTGAGATGTGTGATAGAAAAAGCCTAGATTGCATTGAAGAATCTGTTAGTGCAACTATGAATGTTAAAGGTCATTCTGCTGAGGAGTGAGATAGAAATGAAGACCATGTTATTGAAAACTGGAAGAAAGTTGTTTCTTGTTAAAAGTGGCAGAGAAATTGTAGCAATGAACTTGAATATTTAGCCGAGAAGATTTCCAAGCAAAGTGTTGAAGGTACAACTTTCTTTCTCCTCACTGCTTATAGTGAAATGAAAGAAAAGATAAATCAAAGAAGGAACTGTTAAACAAAAATAAACTACCACTTTTTGGAAAATTCTGTCTATTCAGATAGTGTACTTTGTAAACAATGCCAAAAGTGTGGCTGGACAACCCATTTGCTAAAAAGATTAAGTGTGTGATTTAACAGATCTAATCAACCACTAAGCAGAAGCCAGGAATAATGATGTGATTATCCAGGAAACATCTGTAAAGGACCGTCTTGCCTGCTGTCTTGGTTACCAGGGAATCACATGGGAGGCTGACTAAGATTTTGAGAATTTTATAACAGCAGAAAGACTACTGGCTTGAACTGAAAGGAACAGAGATGAGATAAAATGAAAAAAGAATGACTCCATGGCAGAGCTATGCATGCAAAGTTCCAGCGGGTGGGGCTGAAGCCTTAAGGCCGAGCGGTCAGAACTCCCCATGTTGGTCCGGAGAAAAGATTGATCAGCTACAAATAATTATCCTAAAGCCTTAAAACCTAGTGTGGAATTTGCTCTTCTGTGTTGCCAACTTACTTTAGACCAGTGGCTCTTTTTTTCCTTCGAGTTTGTCCCTTTGGGACTGGAAATGTCTGTTTTATGTCAATAACTTGTTTTCTGGTTTTATAGATCCACAGCTGGGGGTAGAGGGTTTTCTCCCAGGATAGAGTATATGTTGAATCTCAACCATACCTGATTTGGACGATATATATACGAGAATTAGAGTTGATGCTGGAGTGAGTTAAGACTTTTGGGAAGTGGGGATGAAGTGGACATACCTTGCATGTAGACAGGAAGTGAATTGGGGGAGTGGTGGGCTACTGAGTGGACTCTCATGGATTGAATTGGGTGCCCCCCACCCCCACAAAAATATATATTAAAGTCCTAACTTCCAGTACTTCAAAATGTGAACTTGTTTGGAAATAAGATCATTGCAGATGTAATTAGTTAGGATAAGGTCGTACTGGAGTCGGGTGGGCCCCTCATCCAATATCAGTGTTCTTGTAAGAAGATGGCCATGTGAAGACAGAGTCACATAGAGAGCACCATGTGCAATGACAAAGACAGAGTGTTAGAGTGTGAGTTTCACGCTGAAAAACCATTAACCTGCCATTCTGCTTCTGTAAACCTGTTTGTTCCTGCTTGCTACCCTCAACACAGAAATTCCCAAGTGACTACAACACCCATGTTCTGAGTAAAATGATTACAGCACCAGCGTTTTGCGTGAAGCGATTACAACCCCCATGTTTTGTGTAAACAAGATATGGCCCAGAGCCCAAACTGCCCAGATTCTGTTACACCAAAGATAAGAAAATGATATAATGCTTACTCAAGGCTTTTTGTACACGTTTGGTCAATCTTAATAATTTTCCACCCACAAACTTACAATATCAAAACTTTCCATTTCAAAGCCTTGCTGCTGCTCTTTGTGCTGCCTTTGGGCAGTGTAGAGGGTGGTCGCTGGCCAGCTAATAAAGACTTCTGATTTGGCTCAATTCGGTCTTTAGGTGGTCATTTCTCGAGTCTCAGACCATAACAAGAGAGATTAGAAGTGTGCAGCTGCAACCCAAAGAATGACAATAACTGCCAGCCACCCACAAGAAACTAGAAGAGACAAGGAAGGATTCCTCTATAGATTTCAGAGGGAGCATGGGCCTTCCAATACTTCGATTTCAGATGTCTGGCTTCCAGAACTGTGATATAATACATTTCTGTTTAAGCTACCCACTTTGTATTACTTTGTTACAGCAGGCCTAGGAAACTGTTATAGAAATGTATATTCTTCTATTTAAAAAAAAAAATAGTATGAGAAAGATGATGTATACCAACTGACCTGCAGTCTTAATTGCAGGAACCAATAGGAGTATGTAATTTTTGCCTTTTAAGAATACCAAATAAAACCTTCCTCTATCATTTAAATCTTTATCCAGTGCAATGAAATGTCATAGGAAAGAACAACATCTGATTCGCCTTACCTGAAGTTTTGCTACCTGGCTTTGTTATTCCAGGTTAACGTCATTTTTATCCTTTTGATTATTAAAAGGATCCACCATCGCTATTTTATTATCCTGTTCTGCTGAAGGAAGAGTAACCACGCATTAATGACCAAGAAAACTAAGAGAGCATTTAACTATTCTCTTCCACTTAAAGTGAAGCTCAACCATTTTATTTTTGAGCAGTACTGACAAAATCAGCACTTAAACTATTAGATGTATGCATTAGATTTCAGTTATTTTGGCATAATTTCTCTGTTTTCCTAACTGTATTCCAATATTTCACTTAATTTTCAGAATTGTCTATGTTATAGCTTCAGAAATAAGCATTGAAAGTCCCATCTAGATGGTCATAGCCATTCAGTTTTAACTGCCTTCCTATCAAATACTGCCTGCTGTTCATTGTACCCTCATTCACAACCATCATGGTAGGTAATTTCCTATTAAGAATTACTCACTGCATCTTCTTTGACTCCAGAGGAAAATTTTTGTTTTTCTACCAAGAAAAAATGCAATGTGATTGGCAATGTGATTTTCATCAAAGGGAAAAAGTTTATATAGACTAAATGTGTAGCACTGCAAGCAATTAATATTCGAAGAGGCTGTATAAATGAAAGGATAAATATTAATTCAACTTGTTTATTTTCAATTGTTAAGGGAAAACCTTTTTACAACTGAATCATTTTATTTGTTTTGGTTTCAAATTCATTATTCTCATAAATTTGCTTTTATTCATGTGAATATTGATTTGAGTTTTGTTTTTGTAAAAAGAGAGCAAATGCACTTAAGTAAGAAAATCAAAGAATTTACAGCCCCTAGAATAGTAAAGAAAATAAATGAAAAGACTATAAAACCAAGTCCCAGTGCAAAATCCATTTATGCTATAGTTGAAAAGTACTTTGTAAATGAAAACATACTATTTATAACATCGATAAAAAGAGAACAACATTTGTAGAAACTATTTATTTGCCATGCCTTAATACTTACTAGGGGAAGAAGGTTTATGGATTTTTCTCAGAAGATGCCAGCTCCTCTCTGTCTGGCCTGCTATAAACTGTTGATAATTAACAGGCTGTCAACTGCTTCTCTAAAACTTCCATGCTTCTAGTTCCCATGAGTGCCACCTAATATAATCCCCAGGTTTCAAATGCCCACATCCACACTGTAAAAAGAAGAACCATATTTATTTGCTTACATGTTGGTCTCTGATTATCAGCATCTCTAAAACTATTTGGGGTATATATTAATAATTCTAAAATTATTTTGGGTATATAATTATTTTGGGTATATAAATTCTCCTTTGCTTATGATTGCAAAAACATATCCACGGAAATAACATCCTCCCTAAAAATCAGTGCTTATGTATATCATCGGTTCATGAATATACTTATATTTAAAATTCCACGAATACCGGAAGCATCTTTCTCAGAATTCTATATTATTTATTTTCTTTCCTTGTTGATTCTTCCCAGCCCACCCCAGGCCACAGCTATCCCCTGGAGAACAACAGCTGCAACCTGACGTATCTCCAGGCACCGACTACTGTTATCTACCAGTGCCTGTCACGGCGGAATCCTAGGGCGTCATTTGTACCTGCATAGCTTCTCAAACATAAAGAGCTTACAATTGAAAGTATTTTATACTATGAAAGCACAGAAATATTTTGCTCCATATAGTTAGAGTTTATTCTTTAGGGGTTCAAAATATAAATGTGGAGAAACAAGACACAGAAGAGCCAGGCTATAGATGTAACCCCTGTCTTGTTTTATTACTAATGTTGTGTTTCAAATGTCGGTTTTTGGTGGGCTGTAGGAACATCTGTGCATGTTCATAAGGCAAATATGGATATAGATTGCAAGCTAAATAAAAAATACCAATTAATATCCTATCCTGAGTTAATCTGTGACCCTTTTCTCCACTTTCATTGCATTTTATGGGATGAACTACAATGTAAAGTGAGCTGCCCATGATATAAAGAGATACATATTTTTAAAAAAACAAATAATTAAGTAATAGGATATGATTCAAAATGTGAATATAATGATATAATTATACCCCCAGGACATTTACAAGGCTTGATTTGAACTCAAATGCTTCTAAACTTTAGGAGGATGATTAATATATTTAATATGGAAACTTTAGCCCTCACATTTGCCTCATTTTAAATATAAGTACAATTACATTATTATAAATAGATATTGTATCAAGAGATAAAGAAGATAGTTAGGCAGTCTAAAGGCTGCAAGGGCGACACAAGAATTCAAAATGGATTTTACTAAGATTATTAAATATGGATTTAATTAATTTGGTATTAGAGGATTCACCTTCCCATTAAATTGAACTGTGACTCACATATATAAAAAAGTGACAATCGTGCAGAAATTGTTGAATTAATAGCCTAGAATTTCACCCCTAAGTAATAATCACTCCTATTCCTCACTATAATGTTATGCCACTACACACAACTGCCTTAGGTCTTAGGGCCTACTTGCTGAGAAAAGAGTAAATCTCCCCTGTTCCCTTATTGCAAATCTTTCCATCTTATCTAGAGTATTTCTCATGGCTCTAGGCTGTACAGCACTCTTGAGGGAGGGGTAGAACACTATGTAAACAAACATACTTTCCTGAAAGAAAAGTCCCTGAAGTTTTGTGAGCAATTTTCCTACTTGTTTGTGCAGATTTATCTTTTATTATTACTCCATAGTATAATTTCACAAAGAAATGAAATAAAGTGGTTTAGTTCTTTTTGCACATTTAGTGTATGTCTACCTGTAATCTGTAACATGCCTACACTTCTATTTTTCTATATAACTCTGTATACATTAAACAATGATTGTGATTAATGAATGTATCCTAAAATGGATTATATCCATGGAATTTGAGAACCTAGGATTAAAGGAGCCATTAAATGGCCTTGTAATAGAAAAAGTAGGTTATTACTAAACTGTAATTTCTAAAGTTGTTTCAAAATAGATACATTTAACAATCCATATGACTGTCACTTGCAGAATAGACAACTCTAGAATTCTTTTGAAATTTTTCAATGGTCCATCTGCTAATTAGTCCTTGTGATACCAGTATGATTATCAAGGCTGATTTACAAGTGGCATATAGGCAAGAAGAGAAAAAAAAATCTTAGAGATGTAAATTAGGATCAGATTTAGTTATAAACAAATATATACAGAAATAAAAATTTAATCCTATGAACTGACAAAATTAACACTGCTACACAAAATTGCCAGATTCTTTTTGTATATTTTAGTAGCTCCAACTGTTAAAAGTGGGAGTGATATGGCACAAAGTAGGTGACTAATTTTTTTATAGCAGATGGGGTCCCACATCTGTGTTCAGGCACTTACATTAGTACCTTCATGGACTCTTTCCAGAATACACATCCTATCTCTGAGCAGGTGCAGTACTCCGTGAGGTAGGACACATGCACAGCAAGTTCTAGACCTCAGTGGTATTCTGAAGGGCTTGTCATGTTCTTATTTCTAGTTTACACAGTTGTCATAGAACCTGTGGAATCTCCCCATGCAAATGTCTATTTCACCAACAAAAACACCTGCTAATAATAATTCTACAAAAGGAAAAAAAAAAATCTCTGGTAGAGAGTTCAATAATGGCAATTAAACTATTTAAGTATTTACCTTTGGATTGTTGATTTCTGATCTGCATAATTCAAATTCTAACTCTACTTTTATCAGACCATGTATTTACAAGAGTTTGGTTTTAAAGCTATTTTTCATCCCCCCACCCAAAATTAATTTCATTGACTTTTGAGGGGAGGGCAAAAGACAAAGGAAAATAAAAAGAAATGTGAGTGTTTAATACACTATATGGCAACTGATAGAATAGCCAAATAGGTAAACAGTTATTATATAGTTCTGGAAAAGAATATAGCTTGAAGTATAAACCAAGGGCTTGATCTGAGATCAATAAGTAAAAGCTACAGCGAGAGAGGTTGCAGAACCCTCTGAGGAGAAAACAAGCGTGCTGGCAAAGTGGTCTAAGAATGGGAAGCATTGCCATAGGTTATAACCATTCTGGGGGAATTGGAGTAAACACTTGCCAAGGACACTGCTGAAGGAGATCTGGAATGAAGGGAAAAGTTGAAGGAGATGATATTTCAAGTTATTTGCAATATTATATTTCTATGACAATACTATCTCTTAAGATTTCTTGTTTCTTGATAATATAACAGAAGAAGAAAATACTGATTAAATTGACCCAAATTATACTACACTTGAGTGTGAGCTGTGCTTTGGTTTATATAGGTGCTCTCAAATTGACTTGCAGATATAAGACTCATCTATGTACAGAAACATGGCTGTTGTAGTCTCACAACTAGGCAATTTACATTGTGGGAAAGCTGAAGTGCTCTTCTTATATATGTACTTAAAGAGTAGTAGGAATCATCTAGGGAAAGAGAAGAGACAGAGGGCTGAGAGTGTGGGAAGAGAAAAGGATTAAGGGAATCCTGAACAAAGCAAGCAGCTTGGGCAAACAAATGCGATAATAAACACCATAAATGGAGGGGGCATGGCAACAAGAAGAATGGTATTGTTGGAATTAAAATATCTGAAAATATCAAGGATAAGTGAGGGTGTGATTCACTGGGAAGTCTTATACAGACTTTTACACTGCATAATATAAACACACTTTTCAGGATAATACCTGATATTCAAGGGTTTAAGTGCAAATATGTGCACCCACTTTTGAAAATACTTAACTTCATCGTGCTAAGTTACATAAGTACATACTGGAAGGTTCCAACATCCCTTCAGAGAAACAGCCACAGCTTGTCTGCAATTTGTGTTTTACTCCAGCATGTCCCAAAATCTTGGCTCAATAAACCTCTAGGGATTGAGATTTTTACCTCAGTCATTTATTTGAGTCAACAAACGGTGAATACAAAAGGACCTGTGAGAAGAGTTTGGCCTTCTTAACCTGTGGCAACTTTCCAATTGGTACTTTTGGTACCAGCTAGAGTTCCTTACTGCTCTGACCAACTGGGCAATTCACTGAGGTTTGGGGGTTGCTCTCTCCAGAGATCCCTGATCTCTGGGCTTTTTGGTTGAGACATGAACAAAAGCTTTTCAAAAGAAGATAGTTAGGCCGGGCGCGGTGGCTCACGCCTGTAATCCTAGCACTCTGGGAGGCCGAGGCGGGTGGATTGCTCAAGGTCAGGAGTTCGAGACCAGCCTGAGCGAGACCCCGTCTCTACTAAAAATGGAAAGACATTATATGGACAACTAAAAATCTATATAGAAAAAATTAGCCGGGCATAGTGGCGCATGCCTGTAGTCCCAGCTACTCGGGAGGCTGAGGCAGTAGGATCGCTTAAGCCGAGGAGTCTGAGGTTGCTGTGAGCTAAGCTGACGCCACGGCACTCACTCTAGCCTGGGCAACAAAGTGAGACTCTGTCTCAACAAAAAAAAAAAAAAAAAAAAAAAAAAGAAGATAGTTAATACTTGAAAGAATATTGTTAAAAATTTTCCAAAATTAATGGTAAACACCAAACCACAGATCCAGGAAGGTCAGAGAACACCACACAGGATAAATGCCATGCAATCTATACCTAGACATGTGATATTCAAATTACAGAAATCAAAGACAAATAAAATATGTTAAAAGAAATCAGGAGAGAAAGAACACCTTAACTATAGAGGAAGAAGTATAAGAATTATAACAATTTTGTTTATATTGTGACATCATGAAAATCATAAATTTTCAGATAGTAAAAACTAAAATTAAATCCTTAGGTCTATATATTAGGAAGGTCTGTCATTATTTGGAGAGGTAACGCCTCCTGGATCATCATCCTTCTGCTGATTAGATCAATACAAACAGAGGTGGGTTATAATGGCTCATTTCTTGATACTACTTGCTAAATTTAACCTTAAAATATGCTTCAGACACCTCCTTACCCAAAGAATAGTTGTAAAAAAAAAAAAACTTAAAAATCAAACACTGTTGAGTTTCTCTTTATCACTGGAGCTCAAAGTACAGCAAAGTGTTAACTGCACATTCCTTACACTTCTACGTTATAATCAGGTGCTGACATTGATCTTATATAGGACAGAGAACTAAAGCAACTTTTCCAAGGTGACATTTGATAAAGCAATTTTCTGCATAATAAATGTCAGGTGCAGAGGGAAAAAAATGAAAAAGCTAAGGACATCTAGTTTTTAAATCCAGTCCCTTACCTAAACTATGAAAGTTTTGTAGCTTATGCTATTTCTGATATCAGTTTCCACATAATAATGTAATAGATATTACTTTAAGAGTAAACTCCTGTGGAGGCAATCCAATTTATTGGTTCACTTCATTTGGTGATACTGGCAAGTTCAGTTGTAATTTCTAAAGGAAGATTAAGGAGGAAAAATATCTGACTAGGTGGAGATCAAATTAAGTTATATGGCAAATCAGTGCAAAGGAAAAACATTACTTTGGTTGCTTTTAATTTTTGTTACTTCTGCTTGTTTTTTTTTTTTTTCCTACCTATTTTCACTCATTTAATTTTCTCAAAATGTTATAGGTGAACCGTGAAACTTAATGAAGTTTTATAATCTCAGATATTGTATTACTATGTGTATTAGTATAAAATATAAAAATTTTTCTGAGGCAGACTCTTGAGTTCACTGCTTTCTGAAATGAACTTCAGGACTGTCTTGGATCTGAGGCAGGATAACTTAAGCCAGGACAGTTGAGAAATAGATAGATGACAGCAGGTATTTACTACCTGAGTAGTTAAATAGGTATTTCAGGCCAATCTTCTTTTCACAGTGCTTCGCCAACAGTAATTTATAAGGTGTAGCCATCGATTAATTCAAATTGCACGTCAGAATGAACAAAATATTATTTCATCAGTTTCTATAACAGACATCTAAAATGTGACACTGTCTCTTAAAAAAGTCAAAGTGGTTGGTGAAGATATTTTTAACTTATTTTAATCAGAATCGTTTTTAAAGAAGTTCTAAACAATAATTTTGTAATTAAAGACAATGACAAATTTTCATATTAACTATATAGTCTGAATATTCTCATTTTGAAAGTAATAAATTTGAAGCCTGTTACACATATACAAGTCATAAGCATGCATGTGTGTATATCATTGCATTGTACATATTCTATGATTATTTTCAATATTTGTTAACTGTTATTCATATCAATATATTTTTAAATTCATTGTGCTAGGAAGGCTGTTACTGATCTTACATTAGTTGTTCTGCTAAAAAGTGTTGGTGGTATAATATATATTAATAGCTGGATTAAGTATTAAATTCTGAATGGGTGGCAAAAGTTCTGGATTCCTAGAATAAAAATTCAGTTGTTTTGTATTTTTGTTTACTATTTACAGCTAGAACACAAATTCTGGGATATATATAGAAATCACGGCTTCTTATCTGTACCCATTATAAGCCACACAATTTTGAATTTTGATAATCTTTGTTATCTTTATTTTCATTTTACTATGATAACTAAAAATTTCCTAATTGTATAATAGTAAACTAATATGATAATAAAGAGTAAGACATAGGAAATTAAATGCACCATTTAAATATATGATAATAATTGTAATGTCTCACAACTGTATTGTTAAGTTTGACTAATTTCATAATGTTGATAATTTTAATTAATATGCTTTGTATTTCTAGTACTCACTAGCTCAGAAATTATTTTCTGCTTCACTAATTCAGGTACAAAAAGGGTTTGTGAACAAGATGATACAAGGATAAAATGTTAATAAAACACTGAAATGCATAAATGATGTTTTAAAACTACAATATTACAAACCATTCTTTAAAAAAGAACACAAATGAAGAATAGTTACATCAATAAATTGCAGGGAATTAACTGGTCACAATTTCTGATTTTTATTCTGATTAAATATAAATAACATTTTTCAAGTTGTGAGAGTTTTTGATCTTATCTTTCATATAAAAGATGTATGACTGGACATTACTTATTTCTACTCATTGATTTTTCAGTACTGCCAATTTATATTTGCATTCAGTCATTTCTCACCAAAGCATTTACCTGTCCAGAGGTCACAGTAAGAGCCACTAGATAAGACTACGGTGCCCATGGTAGCTAACTAGATCATATGCGGATTAACTCCTCAACAATAATTTGCTCCATTCAATCTTGTAAAATATAAAGCCCAAGAAGCATGTTAATAAGTATTATTTCTAAATTTAGGCATAGTTTAATAAAGCTACTTAGCAGTAATGATGTTGACTGTTTTGACCTTCTTGTTAAACTATTAATATTGTAGGGCACTAGATAATCGTATTTGAAAGAATAACTATTATCTTATAGAAATAAGTGATTATATATTAGATATTTAGCCCTTTTAATGCTGGCCTTTAATTCAATTAAATTATTGATTTAAATCTACATTCTGAGAAGTTAATCAAATTATTTTCAATTCTCCCAAAATAACATAGAGCAAACTTTATCTTACAATGAATGCTTGTTGATCTTTAACGTGAAAATTATTACTCTGAGGAAAGTGTGACAGAAAATGAATGTATGTAATTTTCTTACTCAAAAGCATTTATATAAATGTTAAATTTTTGAATCACTGATAGGACAGCAAATTTTACGGTATAGTTAAACATAATTAATTCCCTTTTCATAGCTTAAAATAAAGTAAAAATCCATTCAAATTTATATTTTAATGATACTAATACAATTTTTGGAAACGTTTTATTTCAAAAAATGGCTAAAAGTAAGGCAAAGTTAAAAAAATTGAAAATACAAGAGGTGAAATTATTCATACAATTGTATAGGTTATTCCTACTGATTTCTTTAGATAATAATGTTTTTAAAAGAAGCATACATATTAGCTTTCTAGGGCTCCTGTGACAAATTACCACAAATTGAGTGGCTTAAAGCAATATATTCTCTCATGGTTCTGGAGGCTAAGTCTCAAATCAAGGTGTCTGCAGGGCCAATATGCCTTCTGAGGATTATAGGAAAGAATCCTTCCTTGTCTCTTCTGGTTCTAGCTTCTGGTTCTAGCAGGGAATCTTTAGCATGCCTTGGCTTGTAGCAGTATCACTCCAATTTCTGCTTCTATCTTCACACGGCCATCTATCCTGTGCAGCTTCCTATTTCCAGATTTCTCTTGTTCTATAAGGACAGCAGTTATTGGATTGAGACCCTATCCTAATCCAGTATGCCCTTGATTACATCTGTAAAGACTTTGTTTTCAAATAAAGTCATATTCATAGGGATTGAGGGTTAAGAGTTATTTTATTTGGGGACAAAATTCAATCTGTGACACTTACCATAAGCTCGATTTACACACTAATGTATAACATACAAAATGTTTAACACATGTTAATATTTAACTTACATAAGCAAAGTAATTGAAATTTTTGAAATATTAACATACATTATAAAGGTAGTATAATATGCATCTTATGAGAGATTCTAATGATAGATTAACATTACGAATCTCTTTTTGAAAAGTAATCTCAGGTTAGTAAACAACATTGTGTTTCATCAAGGAAAAAAAAAGTGACTTGGGAGAATTACCACTATTTCTTATTTATTTATTTGCCTGTTATGGATGCTACTTCCATAATATTGAGCCATTATTTATCTTATGTGGAAAAAATATAATAGATATTTACTACTTGATTTTTCGAGAGTTCTACATTCCCAAGATTCATGCTGCTAGATAAATCATTACTCTCCATATTTTCCAGTTGCTTCTCTCAAGTTAATTGTTCCAACTTCTTATGATCCTTTAAAAAAATTGAATGTCTCAGTCCTCACCATAAAAATTTTCCCTGAGTATCACAACCTCTAGCATCAAAGTGCCAGAAAATATATGCCACCAGTTCTGTCTCAGAGTTCATTTCTTTTTCATGATTGGAATGTGTTAGAATTGTACTACTGAGATTTTCTACTGATACAGATGCTATCAAGCAGAAAAAAAATAATTTTAACACTTTTGGAAGAAAATCCTTTAATATATACATATTTTCTTCCTTTCATAACATTTTTGGAATTTTATATAATGGGCCATTTTCTTAAAAATACACATCATTATAGAAAGAAATGATTGTGGCTGAATATATTTTACATATAATTAGCAAATCTTCTTTGGCATATATAATACTAATAATGCTCTATTTGTGTCTATTACATTTTATCCATAAAGCTAAAATTTAATATAATAATCACCATCTAAATAGATAATTTTTTAAAAAGTCAGTGGTTTAACAGATTTTACATAAGATTTTACTTTCTTAGAAAACACTTGAAGTGCTTATAAAAACTAGAAATGTTTTAATAATATAGATCTATTTTATTAGTTTTATTATATATTTTATTGAGGCAATATGAATGTTCAATAAAAGCCACAGATCTCAATATTCAGTTGAATGAATAGCATAAATATAAGTTAAGTGACAATCTCTATTCCCTGGTTAATGTAACTTGAATCAACTGAGAGGGTATTTTTCTTACCCCAGAATGTTTCTTTGTACCTCTTTCCAGGCAATTCCAATTCAACCCTTGTTCCCAAGAAGTAACCTCTTTGTGATTTCTGTCATTGAAGACTAATTTTGTGTTTTGAGTTTCATACAAGTAGACTCACAAAGTATACACTCTCTTTGTGCTTTTTAATTACTGATTGATATTATATTATGTGATATCATAATTTATTTTTTAATTATTTTGTTGATTGGAATTTCTCTTATTTCCATTTTTGTAATACAAATAATGCTGCTACTATAAGCATTCTTGTACATGTATTTTTATAAACATCCATTATCATTTCTTCTGAGTAAATATTAATATATCCAAGTGTGGAATTGGTGGGTCAGAGAGAAGATGTATATTTAACTTCATAAGAAACAATTAAACAGTTCTTCAAAATGTTTATATCACTTTACATTCCCACAAATAATGTGAGTTCCAGTTTCTGTATATCTTCACCAAATTTAAATGTTATTCACTGTTTCTTTTTCACAACTATAGCCTTTTTAGTGGGTGTAAATCGGTACTTCAATGTGATTTTTAATATGCAATTTTCTGATAACTAAATATATTAAGCAGTTTTTCCTGTGTTTATTTTATGCTTTTTTAGCACATCTTTACAGAATTATTTATATTTTAATTGTTGACTTTTAGAAAGTCCATATCTGTTCTGGATACAAGTTTTCTGACATATATGTGTGTTGAAAAATTTTTCTCAGTCTATGGCTTCTTTATTATTTTCCATAAAATGGTGAGCTAGGCAGAATTCTAAAATGACCTCTGAGATATTTCGTACCTTTTCCCTCAGTGTAGAATCCTTGAACTCTGAATCTGATGGATTTTACTGCCATAATTATGTTCATGGGAGTAAAATCCCATGTTATTTGGCACAATTAACCTTGAGATAAGGAGATAATTTGAGTGTACCTAATGAGTCCTTAAAAAGCAATTTTTTTTTGCATACAATTTTTCTCCACATGGTAGGAAGGGAAGTAAGAGATTCAAAGAAGAGAAGAGTTGGATATTCTATTCTGGTTTGAAAGTGGAGGGGAACCAGTAAATGGTGAGCAATGTGGGCAGTTTAGTTGCAGAGGGAAGCTCCCAGCTGGTAGCTATTTACGAGGCTGGCATTTCATTCTTACTCCCATAAAGAATGAATTCTGCCAACAAGAAGCATGAACATGGAAGCAGAATTTTCCCCTAAGCCTCCAGACTAGAGTTGAGTCTAACCAACACCTTGATTTCAGCTTTGTATACCTTAAGCAGAGAACTCATCCAGAGTGTCAATTTTTTTTATTATTTTTTTATTTATTTTTTTTTTATTAATACATAATAATTGTACATATTCATGGAGTACATGTTACATCTTGGTACCAGCACACAACATACAATGATCAAATTAGGGTAACTGGGACATGATTCACCTGAAACATTCATAATTGCTTTATGTTGGGAGCATTTGAAAACTTCTAGCTATTCTGAAATACAATAAACTATTATCAACTATAGTTGCCCCATTGTACCACTGAACATAAGAACTTCTTCCTTCTATTTAACAGAATTACCCCTTCACCAACACCTCTTCATTGCCCCTTCTCACCACCCTTACCAATCTCAACCACAATGAGATATCACTTATCTCCAGTGAGAATGGCCTTTATCAAAAAGTCCCAAAACAATAAATGTTGGCCTGAATGTGGAGAGATAGGAACACTCCTATACTGGTGGTGAGACTGCAAACCAGTACAACCTCTATGGAAAGTAATATGGAGATACCTCAAAGAGCTACAAGTAGAACTACCATTTGATCCAGCAATCCCATTACTGGACATCTACACAAAAGAACAAAAGACATTCTATAAAAAAGACATCTGCACTAGGATGTTTATAACAGCACAATTCACAATTGCAAAGATGTGGAAACAACCCAAGTTCCCATCAATACATGAGTGGATTAATAAAATGTGGCATATGGATACCATGGAGTTCTACTCAGCCACAAAAAGCAATGGTGATCTAGCACCTCTTGTATTATCCTGGATAGAGCTAGAGCCCATTCTACTAAGTGAAGTATCACAAGAATGGAAAACAAGCACTACAGGTACTCACCATCAAATTGGTATTAACTGATCAACACTTAAGTGCACATATAGTAATAACATTCATTGGATGTCGGGCAGATGGAAGGGGAGAGGGGGGATAGTTACATACACATCTAATGGGTGCGGTGCGCATTTTCTAGGGGATGAGCACGCTTGAAGCTCTGACTTGGGTGGGGCAAAAGCAATATATGTGACCTAAACATTTGTACCCCTGTAATATGCTGAAATAAATAATAATAAAAACGAATTATGGTGTTGAGCACCCAGAAGGAAGTGGAGGAACGTGACATTGGAAACTAGAGGAAATAAGATATGTTTATGTGGTGGAAGAAAACTTGCCTGCAGGTATGTGGAAAGCAAAACTTGTAAGTGACAAATTCAATATAGAGCTGAGAAGATGTCTAATCAACGTGTTGAAGACACTCCCTGGCTTCTTGCTGCTTATAGTAAACTGTGAGAGGAGAGAGATAAATAGAGAAAAGAACTATTAAACAAAAAGAAAAAAACTTGATGATTTGAGGAATTCTCAGCCTATGTCATGGCTAAAGACAATAAAATTATGAAGATGGCAGACTAGCTGCAACCTGCACACTCTGCTCTCAAGGGGAGGATTCAAAGTTGCAAGTAGATGCCAACCTATGGATGGGTCCTGTTGAAGAGAGCATTGTAAATCATCAGAGAAGTGATTTGGAGACACTAAGAGAGAAAGAGAGGGGGATGAGGAGATCCACTCACCAAGATTGGAAAGTACCTGGAGAGGATGCCTACATGTGAGGAAGGGACAAAGGCAAGAACTCCAGGGCTCCACCCACCCCCGCCCCACGCCCACCCCCACGGACACTGTGACCCTAACCATGAGGGAGCCCCCATAACCACCACAGGCCTCCGTACTCATCAAGGAACTGCTTGCAGACTATGCAGTAATGTTGCACTGGAGAGTGGGCTCAGCAGGGAACTGCTGGCTTCTGTTCCCAGGTCACTGCAACGGATGCCATTCAGAGCTCTCAGATCTGGAGCACCCTGTCTACACAGGGCTCAGCTTCACTGCAACCACCTGCACATCACATCTGACAGGCCGGGGAGGGACAACCTCAGAGCTCCCAAGGTAACAGCCTCAGTAGGACCTGCCTAGAAAGAGAGCCACAGCCGTCCGGCATCTCAGCCCACATGGCTCCTTGCACTGACCAGTGGAACAACACCCTCCCAACCCCAGCCTTGCACACCACCCAGCAGGTCATGCCTCCACAGGCCCATGCACTATGTGGAGGTCCATGCCCTTAGGGTACCCTGTGAGTCACCCCTGTGGTTGGTTCTGTTGCCTTTTGATGGGCAAAAAAAAAAAATAATTTTGATAAAGTGAAATTATCAATGTTTTTTCTTTTGTATGCGGTTAATACTTTTTGAGTTCTAAGAGAGCTTTGCCTATGCTAAAGTCAAGGAGATTTTTCAAGTTTATATTGTCATATTTTAGGGTCTATGATTCACCTCAAATGCATTTTTATTATGGAGTTGTGTAGCAGTTAATTAATATTTTTCTTATTCTTTCAGTCATCACATTGACCTAGGAATATTTTTTTAAATATTTTCCTTTCCCATACGGATTAAGCTGACAGTTTGTTGAAAAGTGAATTTGCTATGTCTAAGTTACTTTATGAAATCTTTTTCTGTTTTGTTCAACAGATTCTTTAGTATGCAAATACTCACATCTTGATTCCTGTAAAATATGTTAAATCTTTATATCAGGGTTTTAAGTTCTTATTTGTTTTGACTCTTTTTCCCTATGTATCTTCATATTAATATTAGAATTGGCATATCAATTCCTATAAAAAAGCCAACTTTTAAAAATTTTTCAGTCATATAATTGTTACAGTTGATGAACCTACATTGACATGTAATTATCACCCAAAGTCCACTCTTCTTGTGATACATTCTTTGAATTTTGATAAACGTATAATGACTTGTATTCACCATTAGGGTATTATGTGGAATAGTTTCACTGCCCTAAAAATCATCTCCCTATTAATCCTTCCCTACTCCCTAATCCCTGGAAGCCATTGACTTTTTTATTGTTTCTATAGCTTTGCCTTTTCTACAATGTCATAAAATTGGAATCATAAAGTATATAGCTTTTATTTTTTTCAGATTGGTTCTCTCACTTAATCATATGCATTTAAATTTTTTCCATGTTTTTCACAGCTTGCTAGCTCACTTTTTTATCCTTGAATAATCAATGAATGTATTTTTGTGGATGTACCTCAGTCTGTTTATCCATTCACTTACTGAAGGATATCTTGTTTGCTTCCAAATTTTGTCAATTATAAATAAAACTACTATAAAGATATACAACTATTAGGTACCTATAATAATTAAATTTTTTAAAAAAATTTTAAAAATAATAAATTTAAAAAATCTATGTGCAGGATTTTTTATGGAGATAAATTATTAGTTTGGATTTTAACTGTTCTTATTGGTGAGTAGTTTTATCTCATTGTTTTAATTTATAACTCCCTGATAACCTATGATGCTGCACATTTTTTATATATTTATTTGCCATTTGTATATCTTCTTTGGTAGGTGTCTGTTCAGATCTTTTGCCTATTTTTAAATCAAATTATTTCTTTCCTTATTATTGAATGTTAAGAGTTCTTTTGTATGTTTTAGATACAAGTCTTTTATCAGATATAGCTTGTGTAAATTTCTCCTGGTCTTTGACTTGTCTTCTCATTTGCTCTACAGTGTATTTCACAACGCAGAAGTTTTAAATTTTAATAAAAGTCCAATTTATCAATTATTTCTTTCATGAATTCAGCCTTTGGTATTGTATCTAAAAAGTCATCCTCAAACCCCAGGTCATCTAGATGGTCTCATGTGTTATCTTCTGTGAGGTTTAGAGTCTTGTATTTTATATTTAGGACTACACTCCATTTTGAGTTAATTTTTGTGGAGAATGTAAGGTTTATGCATAGTTTCCATTTTTTGCATGTTCCAGTTATTCCAACACCATTTGTTGACAAAACTATCTTTTCTCCATTTTGTTGCCTTTGCTCCTTTGTCAAAAAATCAGTTGAGTAGATTGATGTGGGTCTATTTCTGTGCTCTTTATTCTATTCCATTAATCTATAGTTGTGTCTTTATTTACTCATTTACCATGCTATATTAATTATTGTAGGTTTATAGTAAGTCTTGAAGTTGAGTTGTGTCAATCCAACTTTGTTTTTCTCCTTATATTGTGTTGGCTATTTTGAGTGTTTTGTCTTTCCATATAAACTTTTTTTTTTTTTTTAATTTCATCTTGTTATGGGGGATACAGAATTGCAGGTTACATACGTTGCTCCTGTACCGCCTTTCCCCCCAAGTCAGAGCTCCAGGCGTGTCTATTCCCCAGGTCGTGCGCATTGCACCCATCATGTAGGTATATATCCCTCCCTTCCCCACCCCCCCTTCCCAAGTCAGCACCTTCAAGTGTTACCACTCCCCAAAGGGTGCGCAATACACTCATTGTGTAGGCATACCCCCATCCCCTCCCCCACCCCCCACCTCAGTCTGATGTCCAATTGGTGTCGTTCCCAGATTTGTATTTAGGTGATGATCAGGGAAACCAATTTTCTGGTGAGTATATGTGATGCTTGTTTTTCCATTCTTGGGATACTTCACTTAATATAATGGGTTCCAACTCTCTCCAGGAGAACCATAGAGATGTCATATCTTCATCATTCCTTATAGCTGAGTAATATTCCATGGTATACATATACCACAGCTTACTAATCCAATCATGTATTGATGGGCATTTGGGTTGTTTCCACATCTTTGCTATTGTGAATTGTGCTGCTATAAACATTCGGGTACATGTGTCTTTGTTAAAGAATGACCTTTTTTCCTTTGGGTATATACCCAGTAATGGGATTGCTGGGTCAAATGGCAGGTCTACTTGAATCTGTTTAAGATACCTCCATAATGCTTTCCACAGGGGTTGCACTAGTTTGCAGTCCCACCAGCAGTGTATGAGTGTTCCTATCTCTCCACACCCACGCCAACATGTGTTGTTTTGGGTTTTTTTGATAAAGGCCATTCTCACTGGGGTTAAGTGATATCTCATTGTGGTTTTGATTTGCATTTCTCTGATGATTAGGGATGTTGAACATTTTTTCATATGTTTGTTAGCCATTCTTATATCTTCTTTCGAGAAGTTTCTATTCATGTCATTTGCCCACTTTTTGATAGGGTTGCTTGATTTTTTCTTGCTAATTTTCCTGAGTTCTAAATAGATTCTTGTTATCAGTCCTTTATCTGATGTGTAGTATGCAAAAATTTTTTCCCATTCTGTAGGTGGTCTGTTTATTCTCTGGACTGTTTCTTTGGCTGTGCAGAAGCTTTTTAATTTAATCATGTCCCATTCATTTATTTTTGTTGCTGCTGTGATTGCCTTGGGGGTCTTCTTCATAAATTCTTTGCCTAGGCCAATGTCTGTAAGAGTCTTTCCTACATTTTCTTCTAGAATTCTGATTGCATCACGCCTAAGGTTTAGTTTGTCAGCATTCACAAAATAGCTTCCTAAGATTTTAATTGTAATAATGTTGAATCTATAGATCAAATTGAAAGAACTGACATTTTGATGATACTGTGCCTTCCTGTCCTTAAACGTAGAATATTTTTCCATTTATTTTGTTTTACTTTGATTTTTTAAGCAGAATTTAGTAGCTTCTATGCATTTTTTTTAGATTTATACTGAAGTCTTTTATTTTTTGGAGTGGTTATGTAAATGGTATTGTGTTTTTAATTTCAATTCCAGTTATTCATTGGTGTGCACAGGAAAGCAATTTTTGTGTGCTGAAATATTTTCGTATAACTTTGTATCCTGAAACTTTGCTATAATTGCTTACTAATTGTTTTTATTTTTATATAGGTAATTATGTGACCAGCAAACAAAGATTTATTTCTTCATTCCCAATTTGTATACCTTTTATTTCATTTTTCTGCTTTATCAAATTAGCAATGACTTCAGTACAATGTTTAAAAAGAGTGATAGGAGAAGACATCTTTGCTTTTACTTTAATATTAGTGTGAAAGCTTCTAGTTTCTGATCATTAAATATCATATCAGCTGTAGGTCTTGTGTAAATGCTCCTTATCGAGTTGAGGAAATTTCTTTTTATTCCTAGTTTGGTGAGACCTACTGATATGGTAATAGTTACTGCATTGAATCTACAGATCATTTTGGAAAGAATTTATGACATGTTAATGTTGAATCATTAATCTATGAACAAGGAACACACGTTCTATTCATTTTTTCTATCATTTTTAATATCTCAAGCATTTTCAATAAAGATCAAATATGCTCAATCGGAAAATCATAATGAAGAATTAATGAAACTAAGACATAATAACAAGCAAAATTAGACAAATTTTTTACTCTCGTAGAGACTATCCCTATCCTTATATTATGCATATTAAATTGGTTTATATCAGGAAACAATTCTGGTCAAAATTGTTATAATTTGTACAACACTTTAATCTAATACCTCAATGTACCTTAAATATTAAGATCAATAAAAACCAACATGAAATTTACATTCTTTAGTGTAGAAGGCCTGTAACCTGGACTTCTAAAAGCTAACATTCTGTAAATTATTTGACTAAATTATTCATGTCCTGTCATTTGGTGTTATGTAAAATACATTAGAGTTCATCATGATTCACAAGCAGTCATTATAATTTTGATACTAGGCTGGGGAGTTATTTAAACATTATTCACCTCAGAATTGGGATGAAAGGCTTTAGGATGTATTTTTGGAACTAAGCAAACATTTCTCTGGAAAGCATAAATTTGTAGATGACCATAAACTTCCAAACAGTTTAAATAGGTCAAGACCAGGGATTTACTAGATTTTAAAAGACAAAATTGTGTTGACAAAGCATGAAGCACTGTTTGCAAACTTAATGCAAATATTTTTATTAAATGTTTACTAATACTTCAATGGTTTATTCATAGAGACAATTTTTTTTTAGAAATACAGATATGCCTGGAATTGTGTAAAATCCAATGAGTTTAAAACTGCACCCCATATCTATTATGCAACCTCTTTTACTTTATTGGTTTGTGCTGTGCATAACCAACCCCCCTCCACACACACACACACACACACACACACACAGACGCACAAATCATTCCTTAGTTAAGACTCATATCCATGCTCCAGATAAGGTGTCAGTTGGATTATTTTAAACTGGAAAAAAATTATAGTTGTCACTTCTCTTACTCAACTGTAGTTTCACTTTTAGCATTATATTTAGTCAAATACAGGAGCAAAGATACAATAAGAGAATTGTTCAGAAAAGTTTAGAAAAAGCATAGAAGAAACAAGTCTATAATCTTGGGCAAGAAGAGAGAAAGGAGGAGAAGTTTTATAAAACAGCATAACTAGCAGAAAATGTGTCATAAATTGAGTACTTGTTAATAGTTCTAGAATTTGATAGAGTAGGAAAATTACAGTTAATAATAACATTTTATATTTCAAAATTGCTAAAAGAATTGTAATGTTCCCAACACAAAGAAAAGATAAATGCTTAAAGTGATGGATATCCCAATTATCCTGATTTGATTACTACACATCACATTCTTGTATCAAAGTATCACATGTACCCCCAAAATATGTACAACTATTATATATTTATTTCTAAAGAGAATTTCTAACATGATTTTTGAGACAGAATATAAGTGAGGTTTGTGGTTGTGTGTATCTGTTAAGCAGTGTGTGAGTGTATTTGTGATAACTTAATCATGTGTGGCTAGAATTGGATCTGTAATTACTTATTTTATTTGATTTTGCCTGACAAAGATTGAAAAATGAATAAAATAAAATCTACAAGTCGATTACTTAGCATCTTTGGGAATTACTATGATAAGCATGTGCTTTCACAGGCCCAAAGAAATTCCCCAAGAACCTGTAGTCCCAAGGGAACAGAATGCTTGGATATATCCACTCTACTCTAGACACGCTCTGCCTACTTGAAACATCTTAATCTTCCCTACACACTTTTAATATAATTACCAGTCTGAAACACATTAATCATTAAACAGAAACTTTTTTCAAATTAATCAGAAAATTTACATTGCCAGAGATGCCAGTGAGAGTATTCAATACCAAATACTCTGGCCAATAAGGAATTAATTGTAAAAATTAATTTCCTCATTTATTTGGGGTTTCGGTAAGTAATAGAAGTCAGAATAATCCAAACAAAGGTCAACTAAAAATAATTGATAGAGTGAACACTCAATTTAAAAAACAGAAAAAGAAAGTAGACATTATATCCATATCAAATATAATTTGTGGCCGGGTGTAGTGGCTCACGCCTGTAATCCTAGCACTCTGGGAGGCTGAGGCGGGTGGATCATTTGAGCTCGGGAGTTTGAGACCAGCCTGAGCAAGAGCGAGACCCCGTCTCCACTAAAAAAATAGAAAGCAATTAGCTGGACAACCAAAATTATATAGAAAAAATTAGCCAGGCATGGTGGTGCATGCCTATAGTCCCACCTATTTGGGAGGCTGAGGCAGGAGGATCACTTAAGCCCAGAGTTTGAGGTTGCTGTGAGCTAGGCTGATGCCATGGCACTCTAGCCTGGGCAACAGAGCAAAACTCTGTCTCAAAAAAAAAAAAAAATTACATATAATTTGTTACAGCTTGCTTTTTTGGAAATATTCAGAATTAAACTGGCTTTAAATAAAGAAACTAGCCTTCTGAATAAGTGTTTTCTGAAATTCTAGTAGACATTGTGGTTGACTCCCTAAAATCCATTTTATAGCATCCCCAGTGTTTAACAGTAATGCTGTTTTAAAGAGTGATAGCAACTCCAAATACATGTGAATGTCATCCCTTTATGAGAAAGATTGTGTCTAGAAAGAATACCTGAATCAATGACATTAAGGGAAAGGTTGCTTTGGCATCCCTGAAAAGCAAGAAGACTGAAATTACATATGTTTTTAATGATATGATTGAGACATTAAAAAATTACACGTACAATTGAATTCTACAGGTTGAATTGAAGCCATGGATCAATAAAATGTAATGTTTAATCTATTTAGAAACATTTGCATTGCAAAGCCAGTAATCATTACTGGTACAACTTTTGAATTGTTGTTTAGATTAATGAAACAAAAAGTAAGGAAGAAAAGAAGAATAGTGCTATCTCCTTTCATCTTTTTCCCTTTTGAGTTCTACAACTAATTACACTTCTTTGAATGTTTAATTCTTCATGTAGGAACTTATCTTCGCATAGTGTCAGTCTGGGAATATTCTACCACTTCTATACTCATTTATGTATTTAGTTTATAACTAAATATTATAAAGTTCTTGATTTTTCTCCTCTCTAAATAATCTATTATTTTTTCTAGGAGAGAGCAGCAAGAGGAACATAGCTAACAAGTCTGCTCCATGGTGGTGACATATACGACCATGGCTTATTTAACATGAATATCTACAGTATGAAAATCTATGTGTTCCTGATGGGCATGAGAAATTGCAAGATAACAAATCACTAGAGCCTCAGAAGAAGAAAGCACAGCAACAGCTTCTAGTACAGCTGGTCAAAAGCAGTAGCAAAACAGCTAGATGATGTTAGTTTCTGACTTAACGGTAATATCAAAATACCAAACATACCAAATCTGCTTTTCCAAGCCTAATTTGGACCATGAGATTGGTTGTGGGTTTTGGCTATAAACACACTATAGCATATCCTTTCCCTGCAGGCTTTATCACACGGAGCCTTCGTCCTTTTTCTTAGAGCAGGCTTCCCTACTCTGTCCAAAGATAAATGTGGCTTAATTCTCTCTCTGTTTTCGTCTTTATTTTTCCATTATCAGTGAATCATGATACATTAAATCACAAATTTGAAGTCTTATCTGTCAAACTATTTATAAGCAATTCTCATATAAATAGAATTATGCAAAACTGGTTCTAAATTCTGGAATAATATAGCAAAACATGACTGTAATAATTTAATTCGTGTCTATTACCTTCATCTCCTACTATATATTGAGATTTCTTCTAAAGTTGAAATATTTTACATTTCATTTCATGGAGAATAATTAATAAGGGACAATGAAAACATTGATTTAGTCTATAAAGAAGTTTTAAATTATTAGTAATATTATAAATAACTAAGGAATTAAATTTATATTGGAAGGAAGTAAATCATTAATATAATATAGAGATTTTAAAAATGAGCAAATTATTTTTGTCTTTAATTCAATATTCCTTTTACCTTAACCTAAATAATTGCAAAGTGCAGGGGTTTAGATGGATGTTTAAAATATTAACAGGAATTAAATAAAATAATATCTGTGTTTATACCAAACACTAAGACAAATATTAAACATTTTAGTCATGTATTCAGATATTCTAAACTAGGTGAAATTATGACATCACACCAACTAAACACTGAGTTGACAGATAAAGTATTTTATTTTTCAGATATTTGAAGATTGTTGGTCTCTATTAATGGATCAACATGTATTCTCTTTCTATGATCCACTAAAAATGTAGACATGTATATTTTTGGTTATGAAAGTACATAATGTTTCTTATTATGGATTTATCGAAAACTGTAAACATAGACGTTTATGATCTAATATAAGATAATTTAGAGGAATTTAGAGGATCAGCTTATTGACAGTATTGAAGCATTCTTTGTTAGGAAGATTAATATATTAAAGAGGCATTAGTGATTCAAGGTGAATTTTATTAGAACAAATCACATGCTGTAAAATACTATTTGTGTTAATATGGGTTATTGAAATGACCAATAGTGAATCAAATGAAATTCTGGTAAAAATTCAAGATTAAATATAAAATCTATGGGTGTGTGATTCCACCCATGTGTCATGGTGTTTTTTTTTTCTTAATTTTGTGATTATTATCAGAGTGAATCAGATACAAAATTATCTGCGTATTCTATGGGAATATTTGGAGAGATAATATAATTTTATTTAAGAGAGAGAATTGGACAATGATGGAATAATTGCTACTCCATGAGAGAGCAAAAACAGGAAGACCACTATTTTAACTATTTTTGTTAAATCATCCCAAACCCCTTTGGAAAACATCAAATTAATGAGGGATTTTGCACAAAGTATAGCAAAATATGAACTCCATCAGGTTCTCCATATGTACCTTACTTAAATAATCATTCCCTAATCGTATTATGGAGATAAAGAAATTTCTAATAGAGAGACAGCAATTACTATCTATTCTACTACAATGTGTGTTTCTACCAACCACCCACATGGGAAATGATGTTAGTGTAACAAGAAAGTTGTGCTGGCTCATAAACCTTTTGACCTAGGCAAAAAACCCATATTGGGAAGAATTGAGTTCTTCCTTTTTTTTTTTTATTTCAGTATATTATGGGGTACAAACATTTTGGTTACATGTTATGACTTTGCCACACCCAAGCCATTGATTTGAGGCATGCCCTTTCCCCGTTACCATGCTCACCGCATCCATTAGTTGTGAGTTTACCCACCCAACTCCCCAAGCCCCAGTGAATATTACTATCATGTGAGCACCTTAGTGTTGATCAGTGCCAGTTGAACAACAAAATTCAGTTTCTGACCGTGTTGAATAAACTTAACAGACTAAATGGAAATTCTGAAATTGAAAAAGACATCTGAATTGAAGAATGTATTGAATAAATACAATAGCAGACTAGACACAGCAGGAAAAAAAAGACATTGAACTCAAAGACAAGGAAATTAAAAATATCCAACTGAAGCACAGAAAGAAATAGTGAGAACAATAACTAAACAGAGTTAGCAACATGAAGGAAAATATCAAATGGTTTTACATATATGCAATTAGAGCTTTAGAGTAAGGAGAACGGGACCAAGGAGGAAGGGATATTTGAAAAGATAATGGATAAATTTTTCCAAATATGATTTAAAAATAAACAAACAAATTGAAGAAAAAAACATAGATAAGAAAAAGTGCAGGGGCCAGGTGTGGTGGCATGTGCCTGCCGTCCCAACTATTTGGGTGTCTGAAACAATAAGATTACTTTATCTCAGGAGTTCATGCTAGATAAGCCTGGGATATACAGTGAGACCCAGTCTAAAATAATAATAAAAAATAAAAACAAAAACATCCAAACAAGCAAAAGTTCAGGGGACCTCAGGCAGGATAAAAAACACAAAATACATTCCTAGGCTCATCATGGTCATACTGTTAAAAACTGCATTTCATAAAGCTACAGCAAAGTATAATTAAAATTCAGAGAAATGATGTCTACCTTCTTATCACAAACAGAGGAAGACAAGAGAAAACAGAATAATATGTTTAAGTGATGCAAATAAAAACAGCCTAGAATATCATAGTCAATTAAGATACTTTTCAAAATTGAAGGTTAAATACAAACTCTTTTCAGAGAAAATAAAGATGAGATTATCTGTCATTAGCATATCCACACTGCAAGAACTCACAAAGGTAGTTATACAGGCAAAAGAGAAATGATTGAAACCCCCATTTAAAGGATGGGACTACTAATTGTAAATATTTTGTTAGATATAAATGACTATTTTCCCTAATTTCCACAGAACACTATGCATTACATAAAACAAAAATGGTAACAATGTATTGTGAGTTTTAAAAATTATGTAATGTAACATATGACAACAATGTCATATGTTTAAGAGTGGTAAAAATAGAATTGTAGCTGGTAGGAATCATATGTTGATTGGTATTATTTATTAGATATAGGATAGCATTTATAGATATACTATTTATAGATTTATTAGATACTGGATAGTATTTATTAGATATAGTCCATAATGCTGCTAGAAACATTCAAGTATGTGTGTGTGTATATATATATATATATATATATATATATATAATGTCTTTGATGCACAACGTGCATGCATACTCTTTGTTGTGTGAAACTTAGGAGTAAAATTTATGGATATGTGCACATTATATTTGAAAACATACTGCCAAACAGTTTTTTCAAAGTGGTTGCACCAATTTACACTTCCTTCAGTAGTGTACAAAAATCCCTATTGCTCCTTACCCACCCTAGTCTTTGATATTTTCAGTCTTTTCAATTTTAGGCATTCATCTTATATTATCACTTTGTGTTTTTCATTTGTATTTCCCCGATGACTGATAAGAATGAGCATCATATCATGTGATTTTTAGATTTCTGACTATTCTGTGTTGTTTTTGTTTAAGTATCTTGCAAATATTTTTGCTGACTTATGTAACTTTCAACATTTTTTTTCTTATCTATTTTCAGGAAAAAGTTCTCAGTAATGGTCCATTGATGATTATCTTTGTTCCAAACATCTTCTACTGTGCTGTGGTTGCTATTTCATTCCCCTAATAAGGTTTTGAATACACAAATGTTTTTAGTTTTAATATAATCCAATTTATTAATTGTTTGCTTAGTAATTAGTGTATTATGTGTATATTAAAATTTCTTTCTTTAAAAAAATCCTTTATTATGAAAACTTTCAAAATTAGAGAAAATAGTACAGTGAACCCATATATCCAAAACATAGAGTTAATAATTTTTAATATTTTACCACAGTTTCTTCATATATTTTTGACTAACACATTTTAAAACAAATTATAGACTTCAAATTTCATTTCAGAATGCTTCAGTTTACATCTCTAAAGAGGACATGCTCCTACACAATTGCAATATCATTATCACATTTAACAAAATTAACTGTTTCTTAATATCATCTAATACCTGATCTATATTCACATTCTCCAGTTGTCCCCAAAATGTCATCTCCAGCTGGTTTGATTAAACAAAGACTACACATTCCATTTATCTGTGAGATCTCTAATGTCTGTCTGGGGGATGGACATGCTTGTAGTTCTGACTTGGGAGGGGCAAAAGCGCTATATGTAACCTAAACATTTGTACCCCTGTTATATTCTGAAATTAAAAATAAAAAAAAGAAATGTCCATTAAAAGTTGTTTCCTTACCCCCAAATCAGGTTCCTTTACACTAATCAAGTTTTTATATATGCATGTTACTGTAATTCATAGTGAATTTTCGTTATTATATCACATCCAATTCCAAAGGTTAACATATAAAAGAAAATAAGCTTAGATATTTAGAAGAATTTTTCACTTTTTTTCCTGTAGTCTTATCAACCATTGTCACATTATGGGTTAAAGGAAGCCACATTTGAGAGTCTCTGCTAATCCCTGTTTTACGTGTTTTATATGGTAATTGGCTTCTATTTTCCTAGGCGACGATGCCTCATGCCTCAGTTTATAGATAAAATAATGTAAGGGGGTATTAAAATAAGTTTATTTAATATTTTAGGAGCATTATCCTTATTATAGAGGCCTACAAATTAATCTTTAATTAATGTTATTGGATAGGCATGAACAGAAATTAAGTGAAAAGTCAGGTGTGAAAAATTTGTAAAGATATGCCTCAGAGGATAATATTGTTGATTAACATTATTGCTATAAATAATCTTGCAGATACCTTATAGTGCACATTTAAAAGTTTCCTTGAGGATATACCTAGAAGTAGAATTTCTAGGGCTACAGAGAATGGGCCTTTTAAATTGTAATAGATGATAGATGCTCAATTTTTTCCCAAAGTGTTTAATACTCCCATCAGTCTATATGTGTCTAGTTTGCTCTAAATCCTCACTGACAATTGATATGATGAAACTTTTTGGATTTCTAACAATGTGTTAGGTGTGAAAAGTCATCATAAATTTGTTTAAATTTGTGATTTTTCTGTTTAATATTCAGGTTATACATGTTTCATTTAGCAAATCATATTTTCTCTTCTCTGTAGTAGTTGTTCAAAACTTTGCCTTTTTTCTGTTAGGTCTTCTGTATATTTTTATGCTACTATTATTGTCCTTAGCTTTCCTTTATTTTTATAGATACTAATCCATTAGGAGTATTATGTGTTAGAAATTCCCTGTTGCAATGTTCATCTTGCTGTTCTGCTTGCTTTATGGTATATTTTGATGAATAGAAGATTTCAAGGTTTTATACTTTTATCTCTCTCATATAAGTTGGTAATACACCTGGAAAGGATTTTTGGTGTATGTGTGGTTGGTCTTCAATTTCTCTTGGATGTCTCTCTGGTATTTATACTGGTATTTATAATGAACAGAAATTTATTTCTTATAATTCTGAAGGTTGAGAAGTCCAATATCAAGGAACCAGCAGGTCTGGATGTCTAGTGAGGGCTTCATTGCTGTGTCCTCACATGGCAAAGGAGCAGAAAAGAAGGAAATCACTCCTGCAAGGCTTTTAATAGTAGCATTAGTCATTCATGAGGGTGGAGCCCTTATGACAGAAACATCTGCCATTAGCCCCACCGCCCAACACTGTTACATTGGAAATTAAGTTTCCAACATATGAATTTTGGAGGACACACTCAGAACATAGAAGTTGCCATGTCAATATCTCAGAGAAGAATGGCAAACCCAGAATAGGTGTTTTCTCAGTGTATTTAAAGAACCGTAAGAAATGTAATCTGACTGAAATGGCTTGTGCAAGAAAAAACAAACACCACATGTTCTCACTATGAAATTGGAACTAACTGATGAGCCCCCATGTGCATAGAGGGAAGTATAACTCAATGGAAATCAATCAGGGTGAGGGAAGGTGGGGTTGGATGAAAACCTACCTAACAGGTAAAATGAACATTATCTGTGTGATGGGCGCACTTATAACATTCACTCAAGCATTACAAAAGCAATCAATCCAAGTAACTGAAAATATTTTTACCCTCATAATACTTTGAAATTTTTTAAAAAGGGAAAAAACACCCAGCTGTTTCAGAAGAATATCGAGGATAAAATTTTGATTGGAGTCAGATTTTTTTAGTTAAAAAGAGAATTAAAAGTCATAGTTTCTTCTTACATCACAATGGATCATTTTGTGCCTTCTTTACTTGAATGTTTTCTTCATGTAAACAGTGCCTGCATCTAATTTTATTCACTACTATATCTCCATTTCTTAGAATGCTTCCAGTTACATAAATTAATGTTGAGTGAAGTTATGATGAGTATCAATGTAAGTCTTAATTGCTTTTTATTAATTGAGAAATTGGAATATAAAGAAAGTTCATAATACTAAAATGTAGAAACACAAGCAACTTCATTTTTAATTCAATTTTTTCATTATAAAGGACATTATATAGGACATTATATAATTCTCTTGTCCATTTCTTGATTATCTTCTAAGAACTAAGAGTGATTTATCCTTATTCTGAGCTGGACTTTCAAGTTAGTAATAAGAATGTAAGTAATATTTATGGCTTCTCATGCCACTGTGCCAATAGAGATATCAATAATCTTGAATTTATAGTTCTGGTTTAATGGCAAATTTGTTATTTTTGAAATGAGATGTCAAAAGAGTGGCTTTGTTTTTATAACCTCCAATGTAGAAAAAAAGTGATTAACAGGACTTCAGCAAAGTTCTTATAAAGTTTTCAGTTTTACAATTATATGTGAAATACACTATTTTACACTGCTTGGGCTCTTATGATGACTGTGAAAAAATATAGAAAATATACATATGCATAAAATAAAAATTTCTTTGACTTCTACATGTTAATATGAAGAGCATCTGAATTTATTCTATCCCCCTCTAATTTTAATTTGCTTCTGTATTGAACATTTCTTTTGCCTGGAGACTTTTCTGATATTATGGGGATATTTGGAAGATTTGGGGTTGTCTTGTATAGAATGAACGATTTAGGATCTTTACCATTAATATTTGTCAAACCTATTATTGAAAACTATGAATTTAATTTGGAAGATAAAACTATCTATTGTGCTATTAAAAGTATTTTATCTTCAAGGATATTTGTGTGTATTTTGATACCCGGATGGGATTATCTTTTCAACTGTAACCACCCCATTAAATAAGCATGATCCATGCATATCAACAGAAAGCAATTTCATTATTCCTTCCTACTGACCAGCTGAAATTCATTTAAGAGAGATATTTTTTGCTATGACAGTGCATGAAAACTCTCTCATAAATCATGATTTTATAGTTACCCTCAAATAGAGGAAAGTCTCACTTTAATTTTAAAACAAGTCTCAGTTAAATAATTAAAATCCCTAGTTTAATGAAGTAATCATCACCACAATCTGGTTTGGAATTAAATATTTTCCACTCTCCCTGATGGGCCAAATTCATGTGGGGCATATTCATGCTAATGGTAGACGTGATAAAGGCTGTGGACAGTTTCCTTTTCTTCTGGTGTGCTTATCGTAATTTTTGACCTTTCTGGGGTTGAGAACATGGGTAGAAAATAGGGAAAAGTAAAGACTTCCTTGACTTGTAGTAATTTAAGATGGCCTCAAATACTGGCCTTAGGTGAGGTTGAAACTCGACTTCATGTAGGACATTGTATGAATTTTTAGAGGCTCTCTACCATTCTGCTCTACCCACAATCTCCATTTCACAGATAATATAGATTTTATTATTCTAGCTGCTACTAATTCCTCTGATACTTACAAGTTTTCTCTTTGTTCCCTGTCATCTAAAGATCTTTGGGGACTGAATATAAAATTTTTAATTCAAAACTATTTTCTATAGACTCATTTCATCAGGAGTATAATTTGCCATCTTGATGATGCTACTTCCTAAAACATTCTCTCACTCTCGCTCTCTCTCTCTCTCCCCCCTCAAACCTGCCGTCTCTCTCCTGTGTTCAGGCCAATGGTGGCAGAATCTAGCCTTATTCTTCAGGCATGTATGTCAGATGCAAGCCCAAAGAATCTCATTAAATATGGAGAACAAGTATCATTCATTCTAAATTGTCTCACTGCCGCCACCTTTTTCATTTGGCTTTAGTTGAGGGAAACATAAATACTCCTCTTTCTCCTACTTGTGAGTGTTAGAACTCACAGGAAAGTAGCAATTCTTTCTACAAATATATATTCCATTAATTTTCTCCCATAAAACCTTTAACATTTTTATATGTTTAAAGTTAATGAGAGAATTCAAGAGTCACCTAGGTGGCTTTAATTAATTTCCTTTGTAAATTTACATTTTAATTCGCCTCCCATCTCACTTAGATATACATAAATACATTTTAGGGCACCAATCAAAGCTTCCAGTTTAACCTCATTTAACACTGTCATGATTTCTTATGTTCATAGTATGCTTACCCAGTCATTTGAAGTTCTAGAAAATCATTGTGCTGTGCTTGATTTCAATTTATGCCACTACCTTTCTAATGTGTTTTCTGTTATTTACATGTTAAAATAAAATTTCAACCACTTAAACATCTTGATGTAAATACGGACATTTTAGGCCATTAAACAACTAGAAATTACTTAAGACAAGTAACACCTTGTATATAAACAAAGAATAAAAACTTAGTACAAGAAAGTATCATAATTTTACTTCAGTAATTCCAATATTACTCATCAGCACTTATGAAACATTATGCATATAAATGCTTGTGTTTTTTTTTTTTTTTTTTTTTTGCTACTAAGCAGGAGGACAGGATTCTTCCTGAGAAACCTTGTTCCTATAACACTATAGAAGCTAAATCACTTTGAAGATATTTGACAATAGGTGCAATGAAAAAGATAATTCCTGTGAAGCTTCCATCATTTTGCAAATGTTACTTAATAACATAAAAATCTGAATAGAATCTCTACAGTAAAGGGAACAAAAGTCCATGGAAAATATTACATATTTTTCTATCTTTATGTGACTATTACCCATTCTCTAAAAATTGTCATTTCTTTCAGGTTGTCTATTCAATAACAAACTGATCTTACTTGAGCTAAAAGCAAGTGTGGGCATTGCCTGTGGATAAGGTTAATCAATCTGTTTGTCATTATTATCAGTTCATTTTTTTTTTTTTTTTTTTACTTTTCCACAAAACATGTTTCTGTTTTCTTAAAATATATATATATGTGTGTATATATATATATATATATTTTAATAAACAACAGAAATTTATTTTTCACTGTTCTGGGGGCTGGAAATTCCAAGATCAAGGTGCTGGCAGATTTGGTGTCTGATGAGGGCTCACTTTCTTATTTATAGATGGCACCTTCTAGCTGTATCCTCACATGGCAAAAAGGGTTAGAAAAATCTCTGAGTTTCTTTTAATATGTTTTTGATAAAGATAACTCTAGTAAAATAAGTTTATCCTTTTCTGGAGATGAATTTCCTAGATTATAACAAGCACTTTTTCCTCTTTGGTATAAAAAGTGATATACACCCATGAGCAGGAGGTGTAGATTTTCCAAATAGCAGAATTTTTCTGATTTGTTACTCTACTTTGTTCCATGTAAAAATTTAAGTAAAATGAATTGTGATACTTTAAAATGAATGTGAATATTACGTTCACTTTAGATTATAAAGAAGAAAAATGAAGTAATTCCTGAATGAAATGGTGTCTAAAGTGATGCTTTTAATAGGATTAGAACATTATTGAATTATAAAACACATGTGGTGATAGTCACTAATCTTAAAGTGCTATAAATCTTTGACCAAATGATTCATTTGAAAAATGTAAATTCTATACTTTTAAAAGGACCATTTAACTTATAGATGCTTTAGCAAGCTGATATACTTAAGCATTTAAGGATATAAAAGTGCAATTATTTGTTAAATGGTTAGATATGGCAACTTTTGGATCCTTAGAGAATAAAAATAATATTAATTCATGATTTTGTTTTTGAAATAGTAAACTTATATTTTGCTAACACATATTTTGTTTTAGAATAAAAATGACAAATGATGAGCTCTTCTTCCTGGTAACAGCTTCAATTTGTTAAGTACCTATTTTTCGCTTTGTATTAGGTATCAAATACATTTTAATAAATTGTTAATGAGATCTTACTCTCTGCTCTGCTATAATAGATGTTGAAAATATAAAAATGAATGAGTAGTTTTCATCACCTACAGGGAATTGCTTAAGCATTGAGTTGCAAATCAAAGTTATTATTGGGTCAATGGAGATATGTCTTTGGTGTTATGGATGCAAAAATAAGAAAGTGAAAACATACCTTTGGGTACCTTCTCATTCTTGAATATTTTTTACCTTTTCTAATTTTATATAATTATATAGTTCTTCCCTGTTCTACTGAATGTATTAATACTTGTAGGAGATTTATAATGAATTAAATTAAATAGTAAATATTACTACTCTATTATTTTAAAGGACACACATGATTTATATGAGAAAATATATTTTAAAATATGCCTACTATGTCTCAGAAATTAAAGAAAATAGTCTGACATATAAATGTAACACTTTCAGCAATTTTACATGCAGCTGTATTCTGTAGATGAATCACTTTATTACCACACTAGATAACTTATTCCTCTTTCAAATTTGTGAGAAATTTCAGAGGAGTGCTATAACATCCAACCTCCCATAAAATGATCCTTTATACATTTTCAGCACTTAATCTCAAGATTCTTGAAAGTTCTAGTAAATTGTCTTTCTGGTAAAAGATGAAGCCTAAATCTTCCTGCATGTGGGCATCATAATTATCTTCCTGAGATGTTTCAGTTTTACAAATACTTCCAGTTGTTCTCAATGCCACATATGTAGATGACCAGTTAAGTTGCTAAAGGTATTTATTAATACATACAGGAATTTTTGGTAGAACTATGCTGTAACATTTATTTTTATTTATATTTGAGTCTAGAATAAATTATTATATTTATAAATTTATTTTCAAAACACAGGCAACTTCAAGGCAAAAGAGTGTTGGGAGAAGAAGACAAGGGGACATTTTCTCTGAATTTCCTCACTTATGACAGTCAAAACTCACATTCTTTTATGTTCTAAAAAGTTAAATAATAGCTGAATTGAATTTAATTCTGTATTTGTGTCTTAATCAAATAGTAAACCTCTGTTACTATCCACAGATTAGAAACTGTCAATAAAAGAGATAAATAAATCATCTAGAATGTTCACAGATGTACTCTGCTTCAATTATAGTGCAATTCATAATAGTCAAGCTATATATAACTTATCTGATGTTCTCAGGAGGAGTTTAAGAGTTGCAAGCTTCCACCTCCAGGGGCAACCTTGATCCACCTAAATGAATGACAGAGAAGCACACAAGAGATTAATTAACAAAAACAACAAAATGTTAAAAACATTTGGGAAATGAAGCTTCTTGTGAAAAAGTCTATGTGTGTGTGTGACTCTGTGTGTGCATGTGTGTGTGCATGTGTGTTTATGTATGAGGTGAGGTTGGGAGAGGGTTCCTAGTTTCATCCTGGGGTGAAACACATGTGGGAGCAGCAGTAAGTATTAGGCAAAGGGAAGTCTTGAAGATTGGCTCCGGCTATTTTTCTATACCATTCTTATCTTTTCATAATGTAATAACTGCCTGCCTCTGCCTACAGAACTGTCCATGGCTGTCTAGGCCTCCTGGATAGGCCATGCTGGAATGGATAACTTTTAAAAGCCTTTGAAGCCTGACAAATGGTACTTGGGTTCTCATTCTACAAATTCATGCTATCTTCTTCATCTTCAGAGATATTAGTTTACAACCTAAAGTGGCTGTTTCTTTCCAAGTCTTCATACTTCTGAGAGTTTAAAGATAAATACTTAAAGAGAGAAATTATCTGTTGGAGTAAAAGCAAAGGGATGTGATCCTTACTGGGTCTTGTGGTAGTTGTGGCTCCTCATCCTGAGGCTGACTGCCCCTCTCTCTCCAACTCAACTAAGAAGGGAAAAATTTGTGCCAAGCTTTCTTCCTTCCTCAATCTATTCTATGTGCTAACGTAGCTGATCTGGTGATTTGCTGGAACCAGTTTATATCTACACCTGTTACTTGACTCTGCACCTCTCTTCCAAGCTCTGAACACAGTGATGACAACTGGTTAATTGATAGCTGCCACGGGGTGGGTATATAACCACAGAAATTGTAAAATGCTACAAATCAGACTTTTGTTTAGAATTCCTGGCTTTAACAGAATACTGTCTATAATAATAAAGTCAATTGAAAATAATAGTCACCTAGGAAATGCAAATACAATAAAACAAAAAAACTAAATTAAATTTTTGCCAATTGAAGCAAAATTAATGGAATGGATGGAAAAATTATTGAGTATAATAAATATATTTAAAGGAATAAGAATGCTGTTGGTAATAAATTATACATAAAAAGAGAATATGCAAGATCAAGATGGCTGACTAGAAATGTGCAGGTCTTGCCTCCTTCAAACAGAAGAACCAATACAGCAAGTAGACAACCATATGTCAAATAGAGCATTTAGAGGAGAATTCTGGAATTCAGAAGGGAAGCAAAAGGAATGCTTTGAGGTATAGATGCTTGAAATGGCATCATAAAGAGGGAAGCAAGGCAGCTGGATGAATTGGCTTGGAGCCAGGAGAACTTCACATTGTGGGAAAAAAATGGTAAGCTAAAAATCCCTAGCATTCCACATTCCCACTGTGGACACCTGCAGTCCTAGCTACAGGAAAGCCCCGCAGCACTCATGGGCCCTAAGCCTAGTGTAGGGAGCTTCCTGGAGTCTGTGTGACTGGATAGTTCCAGAGAGCTATTAATAATTTGTACTGATTTCACCCCAAGGATACATGGTACTACAGCATGGCATTATTTTGAGAGCAGAGAAAATACCATACTTTACCATGTCCTGAGGCCCAATGCATCTCCACATCTCTGACACCCCAACAATATTCCTCACATCCACCCAAAGGGCTGCAGGGTTGTCGTACCAGCTAAATCCAGCAGTGTGGCTGTGTCACGTACACTTGAGCTCATGCAGCATTATGCACTCTGGGAAATGAAAAGTTCAGCACATCAGTGAGGCTGCCCATAGGACACAGGGAACTTTCCTTCCTCCAACCACCCAATGCTGCAGAGATAGTCGCTTCTGCTCTGAAGCATGAGCTTATGGCATGAGTGTGCTGCACGATGGCCAGTTATAGGCTTACAGGAGGGATACACCCTCAGTGGTACTCTGCTCAATATGCCCATGTGGTATTGCATGGAGGGTATGGCTCATTTCCCACTCTTCATGTATAGGTAGGTTTTTGCTGTTGTTGTGACTGGGGAATTCAACCCCTGGGTCTTGACATTGCTGGATCCATAGCTGTTTTCCCCAGCACCCACTCTAACCACAGCACTGGGGGACTGGACGGTTCCAGGGAAATTGAGGGTCTCCTGGAGCTGTATATTCCAGCTGACAGGACAATGCAATGTGCTAGAGGGCTCCTTAGGACAAAGGAAATCAAGGAACCAGCTCCCTCCCTTTCAAGGGCCCTCTCCTCCTCCTCCCTGCCCCACACACTGCTGTGGAAGCAGCTATGGCTGTTACTGCTTAGAACCAGTGAGGTTTCTACAAGGGACAACTAAACCAAGAAACTTGGGAGCAGCTGCCCCTCCTCTGACAGAGTGCCTATTACACCCAGGCTTCCTCAGAGATTCGGGCTCATGCTTTTCCCTCTAAAAAGTCACAGCAAGTTCTTTCTTGTGCCCTAAGCACAAAAACTACCACATCAGCTGAGGAAGGGCTGGGCTAGCAGTCCTCTCCCTAAGATGCCTGTCACTTTTTGTAGGAACCTATACTCCTTGGAGACAAGTTCCTGGCACAACTACATTTCCCCATAGCAGCATCTCAGCCAGAGCCCACAGCCAGTCTGGTAGTCCTACTTCAGGCTGAGCTGTCTCACCAATCTGTTACAGCTGGGCCAGGGTGGGAGCTGGTAATATGGGTGCTTTTGCACCCCCAAAGAACAGAGACTGCCCTTACTGCTGAGAGAGGGAGGTGTTAACTGCTTGTATGCTCCATACCTGCCTGGCTCCACTAACCTCTTCAAGAGGGACCCCTCCATCCTGTTGCAGGCACACAGTGCATCTACCTTCTCCTGCCCAAACATTCTTCCAGATCTGGAGATCACTGCACCTCTCACTATCACAGCTAGCGTCTGAACTCAAGGAGGCTTTAGGGCAAGTTCGCAAGACCAGTCTTGGTCTGGCTCTCCTCAGGACTCAATCATGCCATCCAGGGGCCTAAGGACTGTGGATAACCTAATGTAGTCCACCACCATTGGCACCTGAATACTCTCCCCGGGGTCTGAGATTAAACCAGTCCAAATTGCAAGCGACACTACAGTGGGTACCTGCTTTCATGAGCTGAAAGGCAGCATACCTCTCCCTCTCTGCACAGAGCAGCAGAGTTCCCACCAGAGAGCAGGTGAACCACAAAGCTGACTGTTTTAAGCTAAGAGAAGAGGTTCCAGATGAGAAAGAACCAGTATAAATACTATGGAAATATGAAAAAAAAAATGGTTGTTTCAACACTCTCAAAGGATCACACTAGCTCTCCAGAAATGGTCTCCAAACAAAAGAAAGTTTTTGAAATGTCAGATATGGAATTCAAGATATGGATCACAAGTAAGCACCATGGGATCCATAAGAAAGTTGAAAACCAACACAATCAAACAACAGCAAAAAACTTAATTCAGGACACAAATAAAAAATTCACTAAAGAAATTGGTATTAAAAAAAACTGAACTCTGGGAATGAAAAAGTCATTTATGGAATTTGAAAATACAATGGAAAGTATTAACAATAGACTAGACCAAGCAGAAGAAAGAATGACAGAGCTTGAAGCCAATGCTTTTGGATTAATCCAATCAGTCACAAATAAAGAACAAAAGAACCAAAGACATGAACAAAGAATCTGAGAAATATGGGATTATATAAAATGCCGAAAATAAGAATGATACATAGTGCTGAGGGAGAAGAATAAAAAGTGAAAAGCATGGAAAACCTATTTGAGAAAATAATGGAGGAAAATGTCTCTGGTCTTTTTAGAGATTTAGACATCCAGATACAAGAAGGGCATTGAACTCCAGGCAAATTCGTTGCACTTAGGACATCACCAAGGCACGTAGTAATCAGACTGGCCAAAGTCAAAGTGAAGGAGAGATCACAGATCTACTTTGCAGAATGAGGCTCGGTGAGCTTAAACAAGAACTCTAAGTCTCAGATGAGACTGAAGCCCCAGCCAACACCTTGATTGCTGCTTTCTGACCCCCTGAAACAGAGAATCCGCCAAGCTGTGACCACACTCCTGACCCATGGAAACTGCAAAATAATAAGTGTGTATTGTTTTACCCACTAAGTTTGCAGTAATTTGTTGCACAGGAATAGAAAGCTAATAAAGTTAGTTACCCAGTCTTCCCATTTTTTTCTACAATACAAATATTGTTTAAACGGAAGAAACTATCACAATTTTTATAAAGAGCTCTTAACCTTTTAAAAGTACACACTGAATTACCTAAGGTTAAAATGATACAATGCTGGGACTGGCTTCAAAATAATTGGGAGGGGACAATGGAACAATACAGATGAGATGCGTTGGCCATGTGCTGATAATTATTGCAACTAATTCATGGATTTGTGGGGATTTGCTGCCCTAACCCTTCTACTTTTGTATATATGTGAAATTTTCCATAATAAAAAAGTTTTTTAGAAATTAGACTTGTACATACAGAATTAGCTAAAAGGATGTTTCTAGTTTCTGCTAGAGGGAAACTAAACAAGTTAAATGTCTAACACAGGGAACTCGTTAAATTAATCACCAAAGATATGCAGTGTGTTTATATGTGTCTTAAGATTGATTGCATAGAAAGATGGGACTGTTAACATTTTTCTATGGTTGTATTAATTAGATATATAAATAAAATTTTTGTAAACAACAACAACAACAAAAAAAAAAAGATTTGTAGGAATATAAAAAAATCAAATCTACAACAAGATAAAATTTAAAATGTCTACCATTCAATCTAAGATTAGGAGGCATTAAAAAACGAATTGGGAAGCCACAGTGGCTCACGCCTGTAATCTCAGAAACATGGTTGGCTGAGGTGGGAGGATCATTTGAGGCCAGGAGTTCAAGACCAGCCTGGGCAATATAATGAGATCCTACCTGGTGGAGTGTGCCTGTAGTCCCAGCCACTCAGGAGGCTAAGCCAGGAGGACAGGAGTTCACGGCTACAGTGAGCTAATATTGTGCCACTGCACTCCAGCCTGGGTGACAGATCAGGATCCCATCTCTTTAAAAAAAAAAAAAAGAATTAGGAAAATCCAACCCAAATTTAATAATACAATTAATAAACACTAATACATTAAAGCAGTTATAACTCAATTCCATGAAATTCAAAAATTTAAGTATTTGCAAACTAAACACATTTCTAAATAACCTTTGTGTTAAAGAAGAAATAAAAAGGGAAATTATAATGCATATTAATTTAAAGAATGGTAACACAATTTATCAGAATGTGCAGGATGATGCTAAAACAGTACTTAGGAGAAAACTTATACTACTAAATACCTACATTTCAAAGACAAAGGATATGAAATTATAGAGCTCAGCTTTCACTTTAAGAAATTAGTAAAAGAAGAGCAAATAAAATTTAAAGTAGAGAATGCATTAAATATCAAAGTTTGGAAATTAACAAAATAGAAATTAGGAAAACAATAGAGAAACCCAATGAAATCAAATCAGTTATTTGAAAAGATAATTAAAATTCATAAACTTCTAGCCAGAAATATTACCAAAGAAATCCTTATGACAATAATTTTTATAAAATAGATAAAATGGACATTTTCTTTGAAATAAACAAACTACCAAAACTCACTCATAATAGCATAATCTGAGTAGCTCTATGTCTCATAAAGCAGTTGACATTTTAGTTAAAAGCCTTTCCACTGAGAAAACTTTCACCATGTGGCTTCACTTATTAAGTGTTATCCCACTATTTAAGGAGAAATAAGACACCCATGGGAAAAAAAAGATATTAAAGAAAATTAAAACTTGTTATCTCTTATCAACCTAAATGAAGATATTATAAACAAATTCTTAATCAAATCCAACAATAAATACAAAGGACAACGCATCATGATTTATTGAAATCTTTCCCTAGAAATCAATGTAGGAAAAATCGATCTTTTCCTGGAATGAAAGGTTAGTAAACATTAAAAAAATCAAGTAAAATCATTCACCATATTTAAAACTAAACAGGAATAATCATATGATTATATCAATTATAAATGCAAAAAATTGCAAAATATGTCATCCATCCTTGGTAAAATCTCAGTAAACAAGAAAATAAAGAGAACTTCCTCAAACTGATAAAGGGCATCTGAAAGCTGTCTGCTAAAATCAGAAGCAGTGAAAAAATGTCAGTATTCTCCACTTCTACTCATTATCTTGGTGGAATTTGTAGACATTGTAATTAGTCAAGGAAAAAAATAAAAGCAATAAAAAATCAAAGAAAGAATTTGGAAAAGTACATGATGAAACCTCTAGGTGTGATGGATGCTTTCACACTTGATTGTGGAGCTCATTTCATATGTCAAAATCTATTATGGTATAAATTTAAATATATTATGTTTCTTGTATGTCAATTAAATATAAATAAAACTGCAAAGAAAAACGTGGAGATATCACTTTGGGTACATTTGCTTGGCAAAAAGTGAGAAAGCTGGATAATGCAAACTATGTCCCCAGTTTTGGAACTGGGGACAGAGCAACTCTAACACAGTTCTGTGTTCTGGAGCAAAAACTAGTAGTCCTTTATTAAGTAAACTGCACATCCACTCTGCAATAACCCCTCTGCTAGATATATAACCGCCCCAAATTCTCACATCAGACATAAGAGGGTGTGAACAAGGATACGGATTGCAGTGCCATTCATTGTGATGGAAAGTTGCATGCAGTATAAGTGACCATCAGTGAGAAAGTGTTAGAGTAGGAGACAGGGCTGAGACCAGATGTAGGGGCTTGAAGATTGGGTGCAGGTGTTAAGCAGAAGTTAACTGGAGGAGCTAACAACCACAGGCACAGGCAAAAACCTGCTTCAATCAGCTTGTTAGCTATCTTTGCCACCTTATATGAACTTTGGCTAATTACAATATCATTTACATTGTGGTTTTAAAATTTCTCCACCCTTGAAATGGCCATGATAGTTCCGAAACAACCATATAAAGTATGAAAATGTGAGGAAACCCAATTCTAGGAATTACTACCCAAATTTTTAGTAAAAGCCGACCTTAGGCCTTGAATATATTCCTCCCTTTAATTAGTAAGCTATAAAAGATCCAAGACCACTTACTCTCAATGCAGCTGCTCTTTTTGAGCTTGCCCTTCTCTTTCCTGAGAGTGAAGTTTTGCTTTCAATAAAACTTTTGCTTGCTTGGCTTATCTGGTGTGTCCTGAAATTCCTTTTTACAATGAATACCAAGAACTTGGAAAAAACCTCCATTCAGGCTGGTGAAGTAGCAGACTCGATATGTATATTAATATAGTATTGAGTGAAACAAACAAACAAAACCAAAGCAACAGACTGGATGAACTTAGCAATAGTGTGGCATAAAACAAGCCAAAAAAAATACCTAATTATTGCATATGACTATTAGTAAAAATTAATGTTAACAAAAATGTCTTTTAACTAAAATAAGGACACGTATTTTAGCATGACACATACCAACAAAAAGAAAATGCACACCAAACACATTAGCATGGTTACTTTGTTGGGGTAGTTAGGTATCTGAAAGTAGTAAATAGGGAGAAAAGTACACGAATATATCAATGAACAAAACTGAAAAACAAAACTTATATAGGTCATAAACAAATTAATGTTGATAATATTGCATGAAATATATAATTAACTCTTGGACGTTAAAATTAACAATTAAAATATAAAAAATTAGCTATCCTCACATGTTCACGAATCTCTGAAGTATTACAGATGTAGATCATAGCCATTATAAAATCAAGGTTTGTAAATTGGGCTTTTCATTAACTATCCCATCTGATGCCATTTTCAAGTTGTTTGGAAACCCCAGAGTTAGTAGAGCAGGTGAATTCACAACTTGGAATAAGTAAAGGAGTGTGAATAGTCTCTAAAGGGACATAGTCAAATAGCTCAATGGTCCCTTTTGTTAGGGAAACATTGTAGGACTAGACAGGGTCTTGTGCAGAGACCATTAATAAAATTAACAGTCCATGTTGGAATTTCTCAAAATATTCCCATACCCAGTCCAATACACATTTCTTTCATTAAAGGTCCTGAGTCAAGAGAGAAAATTTGTATTAAATGCTCCAAGACCAACAGGAATTTTTTCCAGGGAAGGGGAAATGAATCAAGGAAGCTGGAAATCTAAAACAAAAGTTCTTTTTGCAATTTCCCCATGTTGATTGCCAGGAAAGTGAGAAAATTAGAAGGGACCAAGTAAGACATTTTACCCAGTTGAGTTGAGCCAAGCTCACTAAAAGGCCTAAGGAAATAGAAAAGAAAGGGTTCTCTTTTTTTCCCCTGTTAGTTAGATGACCTTGAGTTATGTGAAAACTCTGACAATTGGTTGTAGATATTTTTGTTACTGTGTCACAGCTACCATTGAACAGTTTCAGTTGATTTTCACAGAATATAACTGAACTGTACACAAGGAGTGACAGGAATTCACAGGTTCTTGCCTAATGTTCTTCTTTGCATCCCCTCCTCTACCTCCACAGCCTCCTGAATAAAGAAGATAAAATAATTGGGCTTCTTTATGAAAGGCTCTCTCCTCGAGGAATCTTATAAAATTTCAGTAATAAAATGTCTACAAAAACAAAGAATGTGGAATAGATGCCAACAGCCTTAGAAATATGAGTAGGATGATAGTGGAGTGGGTGATAGTGGAATTAAGAAAACAAAGCCATCTTCGCTAACTTTCCCTGAAAAATTAGCTAAACATAACCTGGGTTGTGAGAAAAATTATTAACAGGGATATAAGCCAGAGCCTTGGGCAGGTTGCATTTGAGTTTCTAAATCGTAACTGATTCTGCTATGAAATGCATGGACTAAATCTCTCTCCTTGCAAACAAATATCCTGAAGACTCTAAGGTGTGAATGTATTGAAAGATGATTAATTTAAAATTACCATTCAGAGAGGTACAAGAGGACAGTGTGCCTGAGTGTGAACAAGACTCAGTGTCATAGAATTCCTGTTGAAAAAATTGAACAAACCAAAATATCTCATTAAAAATATTATTTTGAAACACATGACGGAGTGTGCCAAAATAGGTGGAATATTTGATGAAGGTAAGTGAGAAATCTAGAAGCCTTAAGCTGTAGGATTTTCAGGTTGCTTAGTATACTATAATAAAATGATCCTAGAATAATTTAATTTTTTTTATTATACATTAAGTTTTCAGGCATATATTTGTTTTTTGAGCACCTAATTTTGTTTGATTAGAGCTAACAAACTAAAGTAATTGAGGTTGAAATTAAGGGTAATATCTAAATGACAATCTGAAATCTGCAGAGAATACTGAATTTCTATGAGTTTTTTAATCCAAAATTCAAGTTATTGAGGAAAAATATTTGATTCACCTTGATTTGAGGCTGAAGATTCTGAACTGAGACAGCAAAAGACAAACCACAATCTTCCTCCTCCATTCTTGGTCTATTTTACCTGGATTTATGTATTATAATATAATTTCTTTTCCAGAGATGAATGCAAAACACTGAATTTATAACCCATTTTTAATGCATTTTCAGATTTTATTAGGGAAGTGTGAGAATGTCTAAAATTTTCTTTTCCTAAGTGTCTTTGGCATCATATTTGTACTCCTTTTCTTCTAAGTACCTTCTTTTTATTTCCTTCGGGGTGTGTGTGTGGGGGGGGAGGGGGGAGGTGTTTGGATTGCAGGACCTGCTCTTCATCACCCTGACTTAGAGCTTATTTCTATTTTCTAAACAACATATGTTTCACAATCTGTCAAAAATATTTTCCCTTTTTCACATGAGTTGGCTACGATGGATTCTATATATCTGTAGACATTCAAAAGGATTATTTTAGCAACAATAGTTTAAAACATCCAATTGGTGAAAAGTAAATACATTTAAAAAATAATCTCCTTTATACCAAGAAGAAAATAATGCTTAACTTTTAGGCAGTAGTTACATATTTTTAGGAATTTATATGATGGATATTAAGAAAACAAACTGAATTGCTAATCCAAGTTTTAGGATACTTCTTTAGTTGATAGTCTGGTAAATATCTTCTCTTTTTAACAAAGCCTGGATATAATAGATACCTATTATAAGGGGCAACTTGACAGCTTAAACACACTTATGACAAGAAAATGCCTTTTTATATTTCTTTGGAATTACTCAAGCAGTTCCTGCCATCTTTTCTGTCCCAGAAATATAATGGTAGATTCTTCCACTGCAATTAGTGGAGGACCACTAGTAAGGATCGGAGAAGATTTAAGAGGGCTTTTTCATCAGGGGAATAAAAGATGCTAAGGTACCTCTCTCTGTTTCAAACTTACCCATTTCTCTCTCCCAGGTAAAACTCGATCACATAGTTGCTAAATGTGTTCTATGCATGCTCTGTGTAACCCATGCTATATAACTTTTGGAACATTTCTTAATTTCTCTAAGCCTCACTTTTCTCAATTGTAAACTAGGGATAGTGATAACTTCTACCCCCTAAATGTTACTGTGAGGATTAAATAAGAGAGTAAATCACTTAGCTTTGAAGATGTCATGTAGAGAGTGCTCAAAAAATGACTATGGATAGATCAATAGATTTACTTTGCAGCATAAAAGACATAATAGGTCAGTAAATCATGCAAATCAGATAACGTGGGAGATTAGAAAAGGAGTTATAGGGTTCTTGAAAGACAGGAAGAACATGATGACAGAGTGTAATAGAGATCCAAGAAGTATTTGGTGACAAATTGTGCATGTCGTGTGCATCACAGTGGAGCCTGACCTACCAATTTAGACTTAAAGGAAAAGAAATGCAGCTCTAGAAAGTGTAGGCAATCACCAGAGCACTGATTTTGGCCTGGAGTGAATCAAAATGAAGAAAGTGGGGAATAAAGTTACATAATTGTTTTTTAAATGTATGTGACACTCAAATATGCCAGGCTCAATTGCATTAATCAGAACTTTACAATCAGGAATACATTTCATTTTCATATAACCCTATGAGATATGGTTATTATTTGTACGCTCATTTTACAAATGAGGAAACCGAGGTACAGAGAGATTAAGTGACTTAACCAGGGCCACACAGTTAGTGACATTAAGAGCTAGGGTATGAAATCAGGCTATTTAGCGGAAGAGTCCAGAGTCCTAATCACAATGTGATTCTGCCTCCTTTGTTGTGGTCCAAATACTGCAACTGGATATCTAGACCAGAAATAATTGCAATTGATAACAAATGACATTGTGTTTCCTGAAAATATATTTTGCCTTTCATCACATCTGAATTTAGAGAGAGCAGGAAGAGCTGACTGTATTTATTGGTCTCAGAAGTGTGGAGAATACTCCCCAAGAAATCTGTAAACCCTGCAGGAACAGATATATATATTTTCAGGCCATTAAAGAATATTATTTCATTACTTAGGTAATTCTATATCACAAATTTCAAAATAACTCTACATAATATGTGTATCATCTGTATTAGAAAGTATATGTGTGTTTTTAAAATATTAATAACTGCTAATATTTTCTCTCACAGTCACAGTTTTGGGTATCTTATTGTCTTTTATGAGCTGTGGACAATTGTACTTAAGTCATATATCAAAAGAATAATTACATGAGATCAAATTTATAAAGGTGATCAATTGGATAGAATCAACATTAAATTGATGTCAACTATCATTCATTTAAAACTGATCGTTGTTTTTTTGTGCATTCACGATCGTGTAGATAAGCATATTAGCAATCTGTTTATAAACTCCCAAGTTCTTGCCTTTCCATAAGTTCCCTGGTTAATTAAAAGTACGAAATGCTGTTGTTGGTGGCCTGTTGTCTGCCCTATTTCCCTATACTTAGAAGCCTGGTAATGTCTGGAATGAAGAAAGATTTCTGAAAACTCCCTAGTGTTAAGATTGTGGAAATAGAATTTTAATAACATTTGCCATAAAGTAACTAAAAGTCAGTAAATGGTAGGAAAGGTGAAATTCTGTATCCAATTCTGAGTTTAGGGATGCTTTTTCCCCCACTTAAATAATGAAAAATCCTTGGTATCGTCAATTTTCCTCTATGCTGGATTGCCTCTTTTGCTCTTGACTTTTACGTTCTCCAGAGACCTGGTAATCTGAATCAACTTCTGATCTGGTGAAATAAGGGAAAACTCTACTTCTCTGGACTACTCTAACTCGTATCCTGGCCTTGTAAGTTAGAGGAAAAACAAAAACAAGCAAACAAAAATGAATAATAGCTGATGATTTCTTGCAAGAAATCATTTCCTTTTTTTATGCAATGTCATTTTTTTTCTCAGTTCCCTATTTTATGGACAAAGAGTGACTCCCACCTTTGTATCAGGCTTATTTAGACTTTAGGCTAACACAAATGAAAATACAATGTGAATTAAAGTAGGCTCCCAACTTAGATATTTTATTTAGGACAAAACCAGAGGGCAATTAACTTATCAAAACTATAATTTTGTCATGAATAAAAATATAATTTTTTTATATTTTTTAAATTAACAAGGCAATTATAGACACTGCAATGCTTCTCTTTTCTGAAGTTTTTGGTGTATGAACTGAGAAAGATTTGGTAAATGTGGTTCAAATTCAAGATCATGTCTCCAACTTAAGTATATATTTCACAGTTACTCTAATTGAGTGCATTCATTTTTCATTCTTGGTTAGAAATGAGTAATATGTTGCTAAGCATGCATTTTAAATGAAGTTTCAAAGACCATAGTTTTATCAAGTGAATTTTGATGTCATTTCTCCTTTTTTCTCTCTGCAGCAAAGTTATGCTTTTCTAAGGACCAACGATTAGGAACTGACCCTACCACTATCTAACTCAACATCCTAAATAAAAATTACAATATGGTTTCTTTTTCAATCTATAAAATATGAAAATAGTTTCTTATCCTATCTCAGAGAACTCCTGCTTTTTCAAAGTAAACTTCTATTGGAATATCACATACATATAGAAAAGTACACAAATCACAAATGTTCAGTTCAATGGATTTTCTCAAAGTTAATGTACCATAGAAACACAAGCTTGATAAGAAATAGAAAATTAATGTACCCAGATAAGGAAAAAGTACTAAATTGCCTACCACACACAGAGCTGTACTGGCTAGGAGTGCTCAACAAAATTGTTACAAAATAGATTAAGCAAATACCAAAGATGACTACAAGGCATAACAGATACGCCTCAGCACTTTTTTGAGGCAACTAACTAGCTTAAGCCAGCCCTGACTGCTTTAGGACAGCTTTCGCTGTCCTATGATACCCTTTAACTAATTGTAATACTAAAATCCTGCTTAGTGAAAAATTATAATATCATTAACATAACATGGATTGTATAAAGACACATGATTGTACTGTGATTTTCTCCCCCCCCAAAAAATCTCTCTCACACAAGATATTTGATTAAATTTTGTTCTTTTTTATTCTAGTTTTTTAGAGTTTTTATGACACATTTAAGAACTAAAACCATTAAATATTCCCCAAGAAGGTGGGTGGTCAGGCTCAGAAGTCAGAGGAAATGGCTTCCTGGATATTCTCAGGGCCACACTGTGACAGTGATAGAAAATGTAACAAGGCCGGGCGCGGTGGCTCACACCTGTAATCCTAGCACTCTGGGAGGCCGAGGCGGGTGGATCGCTCAAGGTCAGGAGTTCGAGACCAGCCTGAGTGAGACCCCGTCTCTACTAAAAATAGAAAGACATTATATGGACAACTAAAAATCTATATAGAAAAAATTAGCCGGGCATGGTGGCGCATGCCTGTAGTCCCAGCTACTCGGGAGGCTGAGGCAGTAGGATCGCTTGAGCCGAGGAGTCTGAGGTTGCTGTGAGCTAAGCTGACGCCACGGCACTCACTCTAGCCTGGGCAACAAAGTGAGACTCTGTCTCAACAAAAAAAAAAAAAAAAAAAAAGAAAATGTAACAAGACTTGTGAAAAGCTGTGATTGTCCTCTCCTTCATTAAAGGGAGTTATTTTTCTCTCTTTTGTTTTTTAACATCCCTGATTTTCTTTTTGTAATGGGCTACAATTTCTGATGAGCCATTTGGCATTTTCTTGAAATTTTTGAAACATAGATTTTTTAAAAAATGATACCTCGAATCATAATTTATGAAAAGAGCACATATTCTTTAATTTTAAAGTGTGTAAATATAGTAAATATGAAGTTTAAATGAAAGGTCATTTGGTTAGCTAATCAATTAATCAGGTGGATTGCCTTGTAGGCAAGTGTGAGCAAGGTTGAGGAGAAAAGCAAGATAAAGAACTAGGGGCAAAGCAAAGAGATCATCCAAGCTAGAATACAAGGGTGTAAAGTGTAAAGTGCAATCTGCTACACAGAAGAAATAAAAAAATCTCACCACCATTTATTCCCTCCAATGTCTGTCTGTCTGTCTTTCTTTCTTTTTCTTTCTCTTTCCTTCTTAATTTTTTTTTATATAATATGATTTATTTTATGGTACATCCTCATTTTCATTACTGTTATTCTACTGATAGGGCATTTAAGTTCTTTCCAATTTTTAACAATTATAAATAATACTAGGCCAGGAGCCATGGCTCATGCCTATAATCCCAGCACTTTGGGTGTCATTGTATTGCCCAGGCTGGTCTCGAACTCCTGGCCTCCAGTGTATTTCATTTAGAGAATACATAAGGTCTTTCACAATATACTTTGGTAAAAACAGAAACAAACAAACAAAAAAACAACAACAACAAACCTAAAAACTTAAAAGCATGTATAGTGGCATCATAAAGACAATTTCAAATACTTACAAATATAAGGATAACAAATACTATAGAAAGAGTATGAAGGAGACTTACAAAGAAATGGTGGAAAGAAGCCAGCAATGGGGGAAACTACTGAAAGAAAACTATCACTGTTTGAAAAAAAATGAAACATTTCATTTCTACAAGTCTTCCTGGGCAGATGAATCACATGTTCTAGCATGATTTGTATTAAGGCTAACATGATGTTAGGCTGTATTAGCATAAACCTAGATTATGGTAGTCCCATTGTAACTCTGCACTGTCAGCCTTCTGGAACATCCATGCTCAGTTCTGCATGTCACCTTTTAATATTACCTAGGTAAAATTAAACATGAATAGACAGTGTGACCCAAATAAGGTAGGATCTAGATTAAATAATATCTGAAGAACAGTACAAGGAGATAAATATGTAATATATAATGTACTTAAAGGGAACACATTTTCTTAAATCTAAAATGTCTTCTCTTTCAATGAAGAAAACCTCATTATTTTATTATTTCTAAAAGTAAAATATAAATGAAAATATTATACAACTTTGAATTAATCAAAGGAATCCCTTATACCCTTAGTGAGACTGACACAAGTAATCCCAGAAAATAGCACTAACATTTATAGATCCTTCAGAAATTTCTGGAAAATTATTTTGAGTATTTAAATTTTCTGCAAAGAGAATATACAAAGAGGAAAGATAACTCTGGAAAGAAATGGCTAAAATTTTCTAAATAATAATAACAAAAATGTTCTGTTATTAAAATAAAAAAATATTTAATCTAAAAGAAAGTGGTAGTCTAAAGAAATTTAAGTTCTGCCCTTCAGTAGGTTCAAATCGAAGAGCTAAACTTCAACATAAACTGTATTTTCATCATTAGTTCAAAAACACCAAATCAAGATAAGGTAACAAAAGACCTGGAAACATATTGATTCAGACCCTACAAGTTAATTTAAAGATAAGATGAATAGAAAAAAAGACCATTGAAAAATAGGATGAGCCAGGGAAATTGTAGTTTGCCCTTTATTTGTCCCTTCTGAATTTAGAACTGTAGAATATTAAAATATACATATGTCTATGTACATAAAATATCAAAATAAGAATGATTTATTGGTTTAAACTTTATAGATATAATATAAATTTAAACATACAACAGTTCATTTAATTCAACCCACACATGTTGGGCGAACAGTATATACAATTTTACAGGCTGTACTGAATTTGCTCACATTTTAGGAGAGAAAATAGATGTTTTTGGTTTACAAAATTCCTTTTCTTCAATGTTAATGCCAAAGTTTTACAAAACAACGATAAGCCATAATTTTAAATCATTTCAGACTAAATGTTATCTTTATAAATCCTCTTTGAGTTTATATTTGAAAAATAAAAATCCTATGGAAATTTGTCCACATATAAGGCTTTTCAGATGAATGCAAAATTTATTGGACAAATCAAAGTCCATGTACATCAATATTGTATTGTCTCTCTAGTAACTATAATTATATTCAATGGAGAAAAAAATGTGTAGTATAAGGTACATATTTAATGTGTTCATTAGTCATCCAGGGTGTACATAAATATGAAACAGTTATGTGTTGATGTCTTTGATAGAGATGGAAAGGAATTCACTTTTTCCTCCTTTAAAAATAATACATTATTTGCCACAAACAATGACAGATTATGACAATCTTTCAAATGTATTCTAATCTAAGAAATATAAAAGAATAAACTGTCCTGTATTAAGAAACTAAATAAAATACAATTACTCAGAAAAGTTTCTTTTTCCCATAAATAGCTATAGATAATTACAAATTGATCTTCAGAATCTTCATGTAGAATGTGACCAATTTTCAGGGTTTTTTCATGACATTTCATGCGATTTGGCATGATACCTTATAATAACTTCATTTTCCTCACAGGAAAAAAAAATGAGACTACTGCACAGTAAGAATTTGCAGTAAATCTCACAAGAACTCAGTAGCTTGGCATTTATTGCCTATCGCTTCCTTTTGATTTAGCAGGTCTGCCCTTCAATATTTCTTCTCTCCAAATACTTGCCCAACTCTGTTTTTAAAACAATTTATATCAGTGGCACATTTTACAGCCTTTGGTAGTTTGTGGCATTCGTTATTGTGTCAGAATGGTCCCACTCTAGTATATTTAGAGAAACTTCTGGACATCTTTGGTAAAACTCAATTATTTTAAGGGTCTGTATCTCCAAGAATGAAGGGCATGGTACCATCTAGTGATATTCCATGAGGGGAGTTTTTTTTTTTTAAAAACTATAGCTATATATTTCACTGTTGGTTTAAAGTAAAATGGTATCTACTATCTGGAAGTAGATTTATTAAAATTTTAATTCTTTTTTATTTTTATTTTTTGAGATAGAGTCTCACTCTGTTGCCTGGGCTAGAGTTCTGTGGCGTCAGCCTAGCTCACAACAACCTCAAACTCCTGGGCTCAAAAAATCCTTCTGCCTCAGCCTCCCGAGTAGCTGAGACTACAGGCATGTGCCACCATGCCCGGCTAATTTTTTCTGTATATATTTTTAGTTGTCCAGATAATTTCTTTCTATTTTTAGTAGAGATAGGGTCTTGCACTTGCTCAGGTTGGTCTCAAACTCCTGACCTCGAGTGATCCTCCAGTCTCAGTCTCCCAGAGTGCTAAGATTTCAGGCGTGAGTCACTATGCCTGGCCCTGAAATTTTTATTCTTTATTTTTTGAACTTGTTGAATAGCAAAAATGCTAAACTAGAAATACATGCAATAAAGTGTCCAATAATTTTGTATCATAGGTTTGATTTCCAAATTTATAATAGAGTTTCTTGTTTTAAGTCTTTTATTATATGTTGAGCTAAAACTCAGATTTATTTTTTGAAAATTGCTATATTTTCTTTGAGCGTACATACATTTTTCCATATTTCTAAATATTCAGAGAAGTTTTAATGTGTTTGCTATTAGCAGATGATTCATAATATTCATGATTTTTCATTAATTTCTATTGAAATTGTCCCAGAAATTGATTTGACTTAAATTAAGTAGTCCTAGTATTTCAGAATTTCAAATTGATCTTTATTAAAAGATGATGGTAAACCCACAATCTTATCACTACAAAGCACTTCTAAATTATTCAGAAATATTTGTAGATATATATCAGCAAATTTTTCTCTCTCATAGTTTAAATTATGTGTTCTACAACAATGAGTTCCTTTGTAAATATAAAACATATGGATAAAATTAGAGCATAAAGAATATCCTTTACAATTATTCATTAACTCTTCTTTAACACAAAGCCTATCAGGTTGGTTTTTGTTTTTCATTCTCTAATAGGAAATGTGAATTCTTGAATCACACAGAACACAATCAATTTATGTCTTTTTAAAAAAATTGTGATATATGACTAAATAACTAATTAGCCTCAGAGTGTCCCAAAAAGAATTTACAAATTACGGTAAACCCTGTTTAAGATGACTACAAAAGATGAGAGACATTGTTTTACTGTCTATATAATAATCTTACTAATATTTCTGAATGTGATTTTTATACCATTTGGTTTTATTGGTATGTAAACTGGAGAAAATATCATTATATAGTAGAATAAAACAAAATATAATTACTTTTGTGATTCTATTTCTTAGAGCCCATGATTTACCTAGTTGAATATGTGGAAGTCACTTAGCCCTAAACTGAAAACACTAGGTATACTAAGGGTTGAAAATATTATATCAATAACCATGGTTTTCACACTACATCCCATCCTTTTGAACAAGTAAGCTACTAACTACCAGTAACTCTACAGTATAAACTGCCAAATGTAGCCTCACAGTACTATATATTGAACTAGTTAAGCATTAGAGATATATTATTAAAATCACATTTAAGCTGCACATTTTATTAATCCACTCATGTATTGATGGACATTTGGGTTGTTTCCACATCTTTGCAATTGTAAATTGTGCTGCTATAAACATTCGAGTGCAGATGTCTTTATTATAGAATGTCTTTTTTTTCCTTTGGATAGATGCCCAGTAGTGGGATTGCTGGATCAAATGATATTTCTATTTTTAGCTCTTTGAGGTATCTCCAAATTACTTTCCACAGGGATTGTACTAAATTTGCAGTCCCACCAGCAGTGTAAGAGTGTTCCAATCTCTCCACATCCACACCAGCATTTGTTATTTTGGGACTTTTTGATAGAGGCCATTCTCACTGGAGTTAGGTGATATCTCATTGTAGTTTTGATTTGCATTTCCCTAATGATTAGAAATGTTGAGCACTTTTTTATATGTTTGCTGGCCATTATTCTGTCTTCTTTTGAAAAATTTCTCTCCATGTCCTATGCCCATTTATTGATGGGGTTGATTTTTTTCTTGTTAATTTTCTTAGGTTCTGTATAGATTCTTGTCATCAGCCCTTTATCGGATATGTAAAATGCAAATATTTTCTCCCATTCTGTGGGTTGTCTATTCACTCTAATGATAGTTTCCTTGGCTGTACAAAAGCTTTTTAATTTGATCAGGTCCCATTTATTTATTTTTGTTGCTGCTGTGATTGCTTTGGGGGTCTTCCTCATAAATTTTTTGCCTAGGCTGATGTCTGTAAGAGTTTTCTCTACATTTTCTTCTAGAATTCTTAAGGTTTCACATCTTAGGTTTAAGTCTATTGTCCATAATGAGTTGATTTTCGTGAGAGGTGAGAGGTGGGGATCCAGTTTCAATGTTCTGCATGTGATTATCCAGTTTTCCCAGCACAAGGCAATAGTAACCAAAACAGCATGGCACTGGCACAAGAACAGAGACATACCTTTGGAACAGGACTGAGAACCCAGATATAAAACCATCCTCATATTGTCATCTAATCTTCAACAAAGCAGACAAAAATATACATTGGGGAAAAGAATCTCTAGTCAACAAAAGGGCAGTTCTTAACAGCAGGCTGCAAGTGTTAACCTTCAGAGGCAACACTCCTGGGAGAAAGAGTGCCTAAGGGAAGGGCATCCAGGTGGTAAGCTACAGCATCTACTAACTTTTCTCCTCCTTTTAGAATCTAATTGTCAGGATGGCAGCAATAATTGTCTTTTTCTTAGTGGGGGAGGGGTCACTAATGTATCTTAGATACCTAAAGTAATGCATATCACATAGTAGGCACTAGATAAACATTCATCAAATAAGTAAGCTTTCCCTCAGGATCTAAAAGCAGACAAAGATGTTTAGCTTTGGGCTTCCTTTGCTGGCAGGAGAAGTTAATCTAGATTGATTTTTATCAATGGCATAAACTTTACAGGATGCCAGCTTCATGCTAGAATTTCTGTTTAACTCTGTACCTCGTTAAGTCTTCTCCTGTTTCTTGACTGGCATCATGTCTCTAACACCTAAGTCCCTGATGTAGGCATTTGTATATAGCACATGATTCCAAAATTAGAACTATAATTTCCACAATTTGTTTTGATTTGCTTTCTTCATTTTCATTTTTATTGGTTTCATTCATTTTTAAGAATTTTGAATATGCTTAGCTCTTTTTGTAAGCTTAATAAAGTATTTCAAATAAATTTATACTAATTTACTTCATTTGTGGTGTGAGGGTTTTTCAGAACATATAATCTTTCTGTTACTTCTGGCTGTTTCCAATCAGGCCTGTTGGGAAACTAGCAACTCAGTTTCGTACTTATTTGTTGACGGAAATATTAAATATCACTGTTCTTTGCATATGTTGCTAACTAATCTTCTTCCAAATTTACTAAAGTCATTTTTTAAAAAAATTATGCAAGTTGTGTCATGTGCATTACCTCTTTCAATGTCTCCTTATGACCTATTTATTTTGATCAAATAGCACAAAACCAGTAGATTAAATTATTTTTATGAACAAATTGATCTACTTTCTGATCAGTTGGGTAGGAAGATAGCAGGTTTTAAAAGTGATCCATTTAAAAGCTGTAACCAGTTTTCAGGATGCTGTTAGAAGCAAACTCATACAAACACAGCCTTCCTGCATCACTATCCTTATTGACATTAACAATCTTTCCACATGCGTATGTCTTCCCCCTAATCCTGCCAACCCTCACAACACCTATACTAGCGGTTCCCCTTTCAAGGCTCAGGCAAAATATTTTCTCTGTGCAGTATCTCTGTAGAGCAATGTGATTTATTTCTAACTCTTTGGTGATGGTAGTAACATAATGTTTTGTTTTATCTAGGTCCTTTACCCAAATAAGGGCTCATAAAAAGAAGCAAATAAGTCTCATTATTTTTTATAAAGAAAACACCTAGCATAGTTGTTTGTCTCTAGTAGGTACTCATGTTGAACGTTAAATGACTAAGCAAATGACTAACCAATTTCCCCATTTCTCAGATGCTTTCAATGTTCATATTTAATACATAGATATTTTATAAAGACACCAGAATTTGACTAATTTTTCCTTTCAAATACATGTAGCCACAAACCACTGAAATAGAAATTATGACTTTTACATGATTTTATGACATTTATGTCAATCATTTTAACTCATGCTTGTTAACTCTCATTTGTAAAATATATCATATACAACACAGTTGTTCACTATTGCCTCTAATATCCATTTGTTTGTTGTAATCATTGTCATTGTTTTCAGCTCTTATATGCACCTTGTTAGGTCAACTCTCTAATGTCCAGGTATAAATTTACGAACACTGTTGTTTTGTTGACATATATAATATATTCAAGTCAGACTTTAAAACTTTAAAGATTTTCCACTGTTTATATTATATTGTAGTAGTTTTCATTTGAGAAATAGTCTTCTCTTTAATAACAGTTTAAAACTTATTAAAATTTAAAAAATAATTTTATAAGTTTATTTCCACCTTAGGAAAAATATTATGATGGTGAAATATAGTATCTCAAGAATGGAAAAACAAACACCGCGTGTATTCACTATTAAATTGGAACTAACTGGTGAACACACATGTGCACAAAGGGAAGTAAAACTCAGTGGAAATCAAGCAGAGGGGAGGGGGAAAGAGGGGAGAGGCAAAAAATTACCTCATAGAGAAAATGAACACTATTTGGGTGATGGGAACTTTTATAGCCATGATTCAAGCATTATAAAAGCACTCCATGCAACTAAAAACAATTGTACCACCTTAATATTTTTAGGAAAAAAAATTCATTACATTATTATTAAGATGCCTTCTGGGCGAGGCACAATGGCTCATGCCTATAATCCTAGCACTCTGGGAGGCCGAGGTGGGAGGATCGTTTGAGCTCAGGAGTTCAAGACAAGCCTGAGCAAGAGTGAGACCCCATCTCTACTAAAAATAGACAGAAATTAGCTGCACAACTAAAACTATATAAAAAACGTCACCAGGCATTGTGACACATGCCTGTCATCCCAGCTACTTGGGAGGCTGAGGCCAAAAGATTGCTTCAGCCCAGGAGTTTGGGTTTGCTGTGAGTTAAGCTGATGCCATGGCACTCTAGTCCAGGCAACAGAATGAGACTGTGTTTAAAAAAAAAAAAATCCCTTCTTTGGTGGTATTATAAGTTGAATTTTATCACCCAAAAAGATGTGTTGAATTCCTAACCCCTGATACCTATCAATGTGACTGTATTTGGAAATAGGATTTTTGGAGATGTAATTAAGGTGTAAATTAGCATGAGATCATGGATGTGGGAGTACAAATGGGCACTTAATCCAGTATGACTCTTGTCCTTATAAGAAAAGAGAAGAGACACAGAAATAGACAAACAAGGAAAATATTATGCAATGAAAGAGACGGAGATTGGAGTGATAGAGCAGCAAGCCAATGAATGTCAAGCATTGACAGCTACCACACGAAGACAGGAAGAGGCAAGAAATAACTCTACCCAGGGTCTCAGAGGAAGCATAACCCTTCTGACACTTTGACTTTAGAGATCTAGTTCCCAGAAATGTAAGAGAATAAATTTCTGATGTTTTAAGCCAACAGTTTATGATATTTTGTTATAGCAGCCATAGCAAACTAATACAGTGCGGCATATGTTTAGTCCATACAGGCAAACAAAGCCAGACAAATCTGTCATACACATATCTGTATTTGTGGAAAAAGATATATTATAATATGCTTCTTCAAAGAAAGATTTCTTTGGGCAAATATGTCTGGGAAATACTGCATATTATGTCTTCCTTTTGAAGATTGTGGTGGTTAATTTTATATGACAACTTGACTGGGCCATAAGTACACAGATATTTGCTCAAAGATTAGTCTGGGTGTTTTTGAAACAGTGTTTTTTGATGATATTAACATTTTAATCCATAAAGTAGATTGCACCCTATAATGTGGATAAGCCTCATACAATAGTTGAAAGCCTAAATAGTGCAAAATACTGACCCTCCCATGAGAAGAGGAAATTTTGCAGCAGACTACCTCCATATTCATCTGCAACATCGGATCTCCTGGGTCTTCAGCCTGCTGGCCCATACGACAGATTTGAACTTTTCATTCTCCAAAATTGTGTCAGCCATTTCCTTGTTCCCTCTCTCTCTCGTATTGGTTGTATTTTTTGAAAATCATTGACTAATACAGAAGTTCATGAGTATTTTTGTGCATTAACTCTGAGCAGTTCTATAGTGAGTTTACTTATACAACTTCATTTAAATCACCTTTTACACAGTTTGATTTCTAAAAGTCTTATTTAATGAATTCCTATGATGTCTCATTAATTGACTACAGCTACCTTTTAAAGTAATATCATATAACCATTAACATTTAGTAGTATTTTCTGTAACACCCGTAACTCTTCAACTTCTATTGAAAAGCCACAACTGCCTAAAAGTATGTGATATTATGGCACTACAAGTGACATGATTTCTGCAGGCCCTGTCCAATCCATGCTACAACAATCTCTTGTTTGTGCCCAACATATGAACCAGGAGTATAATTTCAATTGATTGGTCTGAGAAATTTGGAATCAGGTCCTCCAATGATAATCAAAACAAGCAAATAAATCTCATTTATTGTAGATGATAGCTACATATGCATTCTTGTTATTTTATCACAGTTAACAGGGTGGTAATCTTTGATTAAAATAAGTAACTATATACAAAATTATTATATGAATGCAATGACATGAAAATCACCATGCTATACAAATATTCGCGTTAAGCAGTAGCATGCACAAAATGATTAGATTTCAGTGGTTTCACAAAAACTTATTCAGTTGATGGAAATGGAATTTTATAAAAGTGACCAAATTGAATAAGTTCTATACACTACATTTCAAAGAATGAAACCCATTCATAATTATTCTATTTTGATTTTATATTCCATTCTATTTTTATCTTGCTTTTGTATTGATTTACTGCTGTCAGATTATTTTCTTATTTATTCAAGATTGACTTGTGCTACATTTTTATGAACAGACTTAGTAATGTACCATAAAAACAAATTCACAAAATTTTATAGGATTAACTATTAATGCTTCCTTGAAACAACTTTTCTCATTTTTTATTTACAGGGAGATAATACTGTTTTTTATAATTTACCTTGATTATTAATTTTAAGTACATGCCCTTTGCTTTGGGTAGATTTCTAGTTTGATTTATTTCTGTTTTGGAATACATCTCTTTCTACTATCACATTAATCCTTTTGGTTCAAGAGCTTAATGGGAAGTGTAGATATTCTGACTTAGAAAGAGCAACTACAAAGTAGTTTGGCATTCCAAAATCAATCAAGAAACTAACAAATCACTTCAATGGCTTTCATCTTCCGAAAGGCTAACTTGTAAATCATGAAAAGGTAGTAAGCTTATGTGCTTTAGAGGATGATAAGGCTTAAAGAGCACATCAGAGGAAAGTGGGATGCCATCAAGCCGAGACAGGTCCTAAAAAAAATAAAGTAAGAATCTTGAAGGTTTGAGTAGATTATATTATTAAAATTTGGTCTTCTGTCCTGTGCCCTATAATTCTGATTATAAAGTTTGCATTGTATAATTGGTTTTAATTATATTGATTCTCATTACCGTATTTCTAAAATGTCCAAATGGAGAGATTTATTTTTGAGAATGGTTCTTTTCAGTGGCTAAAATTAATTTAGTACTGGGGACCTTTTTATGATCTCCATTGTCACAAATATTAAGTTGATAATTTTGTGAATCTGTATTTTCTATAGTACAAGTCACTGCATATTGAAGAATTGAATCATTAGACACAGTATCCACAAGAGAAATATTCAGTGAGATATAAATTGCTATTATCACTATTACCTAAAGGGAATATTCACCATGTGAGCAATCAAGTTTTAATGTTTCATGTCAAAACATTTTGTGTTAACTAAAAAATTGTGAACAACCTCTTCAAAATTGTTTATTAAAAAATACAAACATTTAAGTAATTATTTTAAAATTTAAAAACACTTCAGGAGGTTTAAAATAATTGGTATCATCCATAATATAGTGCTCTCTCACAATAAAGGAATCAAATTAAAGTGGAAATACAACAGAAAAATTTCTAAAAAGGTGGAATATGTTAAATAACCCAATTAAAAATGGGTAAATGGCATGTATAGACATTTCATTGATGAGGATATACAAATTCCATATAAGCATATGAAAGAACATTCAATACTATTAACCATTATGAAAATGCACATTGAAACCAAAATTAGATATCACTACAAACCTGTCAGATTGACTAAAACAAAATATAGTAAAAACACCAAATGGTCAAAAGATATGGAGAACGGCATTACTCCTACATGCTTGTGAGAAGATAAAATAGCATAGCCATTCTAGAAAATACTTAGGCTGCTTCTTACAAAATTAGAGTTTTGATTACAATAAAACACAGCAATTGCACTACTGGCCATTTACTCCAGAGAGATACAAAATTATGTTGACAAAAAATTTGTACACGAATGTTCTTAGCAGCCAGCCCTATTCCTAATAGCAAAAAATTGGAAAGAACCTAGATACCTTCAACAGGTGAATAGTAAAGCAGCTGTGGTAAATACATGGCATGGAATACTATTCAGCAATAATTGAGAACAAACTATTGATATATACAACAACTTGGATGAATCTCCAGGGAATTATACTAAGTGAAAAGAAAAGGCAGTCCCCCAACCATTTATATAACATATTTGAAATAACACATTTTTAAAATGGAAGACATTTTATTAACATGTTTTTGGTTGCCCAGAATTAGAGCAGGGGTGGGGGATGTAGAAAGGTGTGGTTATCAAAAGGGCAACACAGGATATTTGTCTTAATAGAAGTGCTCAGTGTATTTACTGTGGTGTTAACACATGAAACTATGCAAGAGATGAAACTGTATAGAACTAACTATGCATTCACACACACACACACACACACACACACACAAATACAAGTGAAACTGGGGAAATCTGAATAAAATTGATGAACTGTATCAATGTCAGTATCCTGGTTGTGATATTGCACTTTTTCTTTTTTCTATGTTGTCATTGGGGGAAACTGGGTAATGAGTACACAACATTTCTCTGTTTTGTTTTTTTATAACTGCTCATGAATTTATAATTAAAAATGTTAGTAAAGGATATATGATGGGACATCAAATGTTTTCAATATTATTTTATGTGATATGAAAGTATAATAAAATCACAGATATCTACATAAAATATGAATCTAATATGCCATTTATCTTGTGACAACTTAGACTCTAGAAAAAAACACACATTGCATTTTACCATAATATTAAAGTTCTACATATCTGCCTGCCTCTCTAGCTCCATTTTTGTCACACTATATTTTATATTTACTATGTTCCATTCATTTACCTGATCTTACATCATTCCACACCAGATTATTTGGTTGCTTGATCTCTGCTAGAAATGCCTTTTCCTGACCCTTTCATCTGCCTAACTCCTTTTTAACCATTTTAATTAATTCTAAACTGAGAAAATTATCAGTGAATCTTTCACTCTCAGTTAGCTTCTCTTTATCTATGCTTGCATAATACTCTTTCCATGTCTTTCTCAGGGTATTAAGAATGATCTATTTAAAGAACTTATTTCAGTCCTTTTACTCTACCTCATGGGAACAGGGATTGGAAATCTCCGGAACCAAGCACCGTGTTGACATAGAACAAATATTCTATAAGCATTGATTGTATGAATGGAAGTTTTAGATGTAATTTTGAAACATTTCTTTTAAAATTTAGTACTGTGAGATTTATAAACAGAAATTGTGTTGTTAAACTTTTCCTTACTTGTACATTTTTTTTTCTGAATTGTTTCAGTTCTTAAGCAATTTCAATGACTTGTAAAGATTCATGTTCTATATATCTTTCCTTTATGGTTTTGATGAAATGTCCTGATAATTACTTAAATTTGCACCAAGAGATTAAAGTAACATCTTATATTTGTAGGGTTGTGTTGCCCTTAGGAAATTATACTCAAGCATCCTTGAAGAGGAAGAGCTTTTGAAAACTGGATGTTTTGAAATTAATTTTTTGAATGTACTTTTACAAACCCATCAACTCCTGTCTATCTTAGAGCACTCAAGGCAATTATATTCAGTGTATTAATTTAGAGAAACAAAAAAATTGTTAAGTATACACAAGAAAGTGTGCTTTAATGAAGAAAAGTCCTGAAATTAGAATGTGTAAATTATTTTTTCAATTTTTCAAATTTTTAAAATTATTATGAGTGCATAATAGTTGTATGTATTTATAGGGTGCATATAATCTTTTGATACAGGCATAAAATGTGTAATAACCAAATGTATTTATCGTTTATTTGTGTTAGGAACATTCCAATTCCATTCTTTTAGTTATTTTAAAGTATACCATAACTTATTATTGACTATTGTCACTTTGTTGTGTTATCAAATATTGTTCATTCTATCTAACTGTCTAACTATACTTTTGCACCCATTAGTCATCCCAGCTTTATCCACTCCTCTTCCCTCCCTCCCCACAACCATTTCAGCCTCTGGTAACTATCATTCCACTCTCTGTCTCCAGTAAATTTTTGTTCAGATCTGGAAGCAGATTAATAACTATATGTCCTTAAAAAAATCATGTAATACTTTTAAATCTGTTGCTTCATTAATACATTTATAGAGTACTTCAAAATATTCTTTGAGGACAAAAAAAGCTGTGGATATAAAAAAATATGTAGTTCTTCAGTCAATAAATGCAAAAATAAAAAAATGGAATTTCATCAAACTGGAAAACTTCTGCACAGCAAAAGAAACAATCAACAGAATAAAGAGACAAATTATAGAATGGGAGAAAATATTTGCAAACTATACATCTAACAAAGGGTTCATATCCAAAATATATTAATATTAAGGAACTCAAACAGCTAAATAATAAGAAAACAAATAGACTGATTAGAGAATTAGAAAAAAACCTACCTAATGGGTACAATGAACGCTATGTGGGTGATTGGCACACTTATAGCCCTGACTCAAGCATTACAAAAGTGTTCCAGGTAACAAAAACATTGGGACCCTTTAATGTTTTGAAAAAAAAATATTATCCCAGTTCCTGTAATTTAATATTTAAATTTTTATAACTTGTGCTGTTATCTATGTATAATTTTGTATAAATTCACTGTTTTATGTATGTGTATAATGAAAAATTGAAGCTATATAGTATACTAAATATAAACACTTAATCCTTGGAAAGCACACAAATACTTAGAATGTATGCATGGTGGAGCTTTATTTTATTTTGGAAAGTGATACAATTTCATTTAGAAAATCATATTTCATTTTCCAAATATTATTGAATTATATGTAATAATATATGTCATTTTAAAATACAAATCTTCAGTTTTATAAAATATCAGTGTTTTAATTAATTATCCTACCTTCATGTAGCATAGCAAATTATATGAATATCTTTTATATTTAATAATATGAAATCTAGATTTCTTTCAAAAAATGTGAAAATTTTGTTTTGCTTTGTATATAATTAACTCTTACTATAAACCAGAAGTGAATCATAGCTGCAGTTTTAAGGCTCATATTATTCTTTTTTTTTTTTTTTGAGGTTTGAATATTTCATAATTACTCTAGACTTTCAAAGAACTTCATTCAGAAATAGGTTTAATTTGAAAATTCTTTTTTTTTTTTTTTTTTTTTTGAGACAGAGTCTCACTCTGTTGCCTGGGCTAGAGTGAGTGCCGTGGCGTCAGCCTAGCTCACAGCAACCTCAAACTCCTGGGCTTAAGCGATCCTACTGCCTCAGCCTCCCGAGTGGCTGGGACTACAGACATGCGCCACCATGCCCGGCTAATTTTTTGTATATATATATTTTAGTTGTCCATATAGTTTCTTTCTATTTTTTTTAGTAGAGACGGGGTCTCGCTCTTGCTCAGGCTGGTCTCGAACTCCTGACCTCGAGCGATCCACCCGCCTCGGCCTCCCAGAGTGCTAGGATTACAGGCGTGAGCCACCGCGCCCGGCCTAATTTGAAAATTCTTGAGGTATTTTATTTTACTGAAATTGTATTCAGTAAATTCAATTGTATTGTTTTTTTTAGGGTAGAGAAGATAAAAGTAGACCTGTTATAGATTTATGAGTTTTAGCAAAGTGTTCAGTTTGTGTGTGTGTGTGTCATAAATCAGTAAGTAAAACCAGTGAGAAGATAGGAACAACTTCTTTAAAACTAGCCACATAAACACCAAAGTAACTATGTGAAGTGCTGAAAATCTTATTTCTGAGTGTGGCTGTGAAGGTGTTTCTGGAAGAGATTAGCATTTGAATTGGTAGATTAGCAGTTCCCAACGTTTTGGCACCAGGGACTGGTTTCATGGTAGACAATTTGTCCACAAACCATGGATGGGGAATGGTTTCGGGATGATTCAAGCATATTACATTTATTGTGCAGTCAAACCTCTCCGTTAATGATAATCTGTATTTGCATCTGCTCCCCAGCACTAGCATCACTGCCTCAGCTCCACCTCCGATCATCAGGCATTAGCTTGTCACAAGGAGCACGCAACCTAGATCCCTTGCATGCATGCATGTATGCATGTGCCCATGATTTACAGTAGGGTTTGTGCTCCCATGAGAGTCTATTGTCTCAGCTAATCTGATGGAAAGTGGAGCTTATGTGGTGATGGGAGTGATGGGGAGCAGCTGTAAATACAGATTAAGCTTCTTGCTTGCCTGCTGCTCTTCCCCTGCTGTGAGGCCTGGGCGCTGACTGGATTGTTGATGATGTTTGTTTTTCACTCATTTTTGCTAGGGTTAGCTTGTGGGCTTACCAAAACTGTGACGGAGACAAGTGCCCAGTGCAGGAAAGAAGTGTGGATGGAAATGGTAAATAAAATAATGCGTGGGCCATGTGCAGACTAAATTAAGTGTTGGAGTCTGATTTAAAGCCTGCCACCAGATGTAGCTTAATTGTCACTTGCCACTGCACTAATAGGGTTTTGATATGAGTCTGCAAGCAATCGATTTATTATGGTCTCTGCACAGTCAAACCTCTCTGCTAATGATAATCTGTATTTGCAGCTGCTCCCCAGCACTAGGATCACTGCCTCAGCTCCACCTCAGATCATCAGGCATTAGATTCTCATAAGGAGCACGCAACCTAGATCCCTTGAATGCACAGTCACAGTAGGGTTTGTGCTCCTGTGAGTATCTGATGACCCCGCTGATCTGACAGTTGATGGAGGTTATGCCTTGACACTAGCAATGGCAAGTGTCTCTAAACACAGGTGTTGCTTCACGTACTTGCTGGCCGCTCACCTCCTGCTGTGCAGCCAGGTCCCTAACAGACCACAGACCAATACTGGTCTGTGGCCTGGAGGTTAGGGACTGCAGCTCTATCACAATTGTTTATGGTTTTAGCAGATAATCCCATAGCACATACATCACTCAGCACTCATTAAGAGTAAGAAGCTGAATAGTTAGGTAAGGAGAAGTGGTAAAAATCAGGGTATAAAGGATTATCATTCCAGAATTTTTCCTAATACAAGTTTAATTATTAAATGCATTTAAAATTATGCAAGTAGGGGAATGTTAGTTTTATAGTTGTCTGTTCTCTTGCTAGATAAAGTGTATTTGGGGAAGAGTGTGTGTGTGTGTGTGTGTGTGTGCACACGCACACGTATATATAATCTCTCTACAAGGGAGTTTAAAAACTGTACAAATATATGTATATATAAAAATAGTAGCCATAAATAAATAATATTAAGTGAAGAAATTAATTCAGATAGGTATTACGACAAGAGAAATACAGAAAATAACTAAATAACAGAAAGAAAATAATAGTTGCCAGACAGAATAATGCAATATTGAAATTGAAGGTTAACAAATTCATACTAATTTTCCATTGTGAGATTCTGTAATAGTTTATTTGAAATTATCTCATTAAGTATTTTTGATGAAGCTCTTACTGCCCTAAGTATTAACAATTAATGTGATGCTATTTCTCTGAGAAGGTAAGTAAAACTGATTTTATATGTGATACAAATATGTTTTTACTTAAGGAATAATCCATTTGTCTTATAAACACTGTAAGGAGAGAGTAGCTCCCCACATAGGGCCGTCTTTGTCCTTACCTATTCAGTTTAACTGCCCTTGAGAATTTGTCAAATCACATGTACTTGAAACATAACAGGTAGCAGCTGTTAATTAGAAAAACTAAACTCTGCCATGGTCAATTCATTGTTTTAACAGTTTTAACAAAAAATAAATAAATTTACAGACTTTATCGTAATATTACTTATCAATCAAACAGTGAAACTGATCTCTACATGCCTCAAAGTGAAGGTGAGAGGTCAAATAGACAAACTGGCCTTATTTATACTGCCACTGTTAAGTATAATTAACAAATTCAGTAGCATATTCCCTCTCAATGTAGCAGAGACAGAGGTCTATTTGACATACTGGATTAAAACATGAGATAGTGAAAATACAGTTTTGTAATTAAGAAATACTGCTAATTTTTTAAATGCCATTCTATCATTTTCAAATTAGTCACTTTATGACATCTTGCTAAGTGTACATACATTTGAGGGTAAAGACGACAGATAATGATAAAACTTACATGCCCTTTATTGCAATCCTTTGTTGCATTTATATGCTTCAAATAGAAAATACACAAAATGCTGAAGATTATTGAAAAATGTTGATTAATTGCTATGAAACATTACATTGAATAATCACAAAGAAAATTGCCATAAAAATAGCATGTACATTATGCACTGTTATGCATTTTCACCCTGTTTATAAAAGTGGTTGAAGTCACAGTTTCATCTTATTTCATCATGGCTGCTAAGGATCATATTTCTGTTTTTTCTTTCATCTCTGCAGTATTTTGAAATCATATTTTGTCTAGTTTGATGTGCAACAGTGGTAAGCATCATTTCTTGGAAGCCACTGAAAATAATGGATTCTTGGCAGAAGCATGACTTTTCATTTATTTAAACTCAGTGCTTCTTTTTTGTCTATAGCAAATACAAGTTTCTCAGAAGTAATTGATTTTGTAGCTTGAGAAGGTATCATTTTTCTTGTTACAAATCTATGCAAGGTTCCATAGCTCTGTGGAACCTCATATTATTTTATGTTTTCTTAATATTTATGGGGGTAGTTTAAAAATAATGTTATTTAGAATGTTTTATTTATTTTAACTTTAAAAATACTGCATATCATCTGATTTTCCTTAGTTACACCCAATTATTCTTAATACTCTAGCAAGTTTAACCTGATACATTTGAGGCCTTCAGAGGGGCTAAGTAGTTCATCTTAGCTGCTACACATACATCACTAAGGGTGAATTCCAAATACTTTTAGGGATTTGTGATCTGCCCAAATCACCCTTTCTCTCCTTTAGGACTCTTACTAATGGATACACATAGAAATCAATAGCTAATATCAATTTTCTTGATGGCTAGGCAAGTATTCATGCTTCCTTCTTCTCTTAAAGTTCTGGTAGAGCTCAACCCTCATATAGCTTAGGGCAGGAGGCCTAAAATATGACTTGGAAAACGGTCTGTGCATGTTTCCTACAAAGCACCACTTTAAAGGAAAAGGCTATACATTCATTCCTCTGTGACCCAGAGTGTAAATGTGGGAAAACATGCTGGAAGTATCCTTCCCCTCTGCTCCTGCATTTAAGCAAATAGAACCACAAAGACTGGAGCAGGGATTTTAAAAGAGGGAAATAGAAACAAAGAATATAATCACGTTCGTACAGGTAACAAGACAAATCCAATAAACAGAGCACAATGAATCAACACACAAAACACAGCAGAAGCAGAAAAGGGGGAAGAAAAACCAAGATACAAAAAGGCAATAAACAAATTGCTTAAAAATCACGGATTGATGGCAGAGATAGAAAGGCTAAAACATGGCTATTACAGAATAGCAAGAAAATGTTCCTGAGAAAATCTGCAAACTTATGATACAGTTAATTTTCCCTATTCCTGAATGCAGAATTTAAATGCATATGTCTTACCCCTGTCAAAATCCTCAACTGACTGACTCGCTTACCTATAAAATGAGGATTGCTATGGTAAGAAAGATGAAATAAAAGAACTTGGAAGTGGCCATCACTACAAATATAAGAAAATGTCACCACCAACAGAAACAATATTCTATCCCTGGGTAATTCTCAGAGATTAGTATTGCCTTCAAAGACATGAAATTTAGTCATCTGTTTTAACCACGAAAAAATTAAACAGATTTGGAAAATTACTATGGATCACTATAAAATTAATCAAGTGATCTCCATAATTATAGGGGCTATTCAAATGGTATATATTTGCTAGAGGAAACATTATACTCTTTGGAAGTTGGTATGCAACTATTATTTTTAGAATGTATGGCATATTTAAAAAAATAATAAAAATATTTTCTTTACTCAGCAAGATAGCTGAGTCTTCTTCCTGATCTCTATCACAATTTGGTTCACAGAGTCCTTGACTCTCTGATATGGTTTAGATGTTTGGCCCCTCCAAATCTAACATTAAAATTTGATCCCCAGGGTTGAATGTCAGGCCTGGTGGGAAGCATTTGGGTCATGGGAGCAGATTCCTCATGAATGGCTTGGTGCCTTCCCCTCAGAAATGCACGGCCTCTCCTTTATTACTTCACAGATGAGCTGGTTGTTTAAAGGAGGCTGGCATCACCTCCTCCCTGTCTAGCTCCATCTCTTACCGTGTAACTTGTCCACTACCCTTTCACTTTCCACCTTTATTGGAAACTCTTTGAAGCCCTCACCAGAAGCAGATAGTAGCACCATGCTTCTTGTGCAGTCTGCAGAACTGTGAGCCAAATACATCTCTTTTCTTTATAAATTATCTAACCTTAGGTATTTCCTTTACAGCAATGCAAAATGGATTAACACCATGACCATCGCAGAGAACAACATGAAGATTCATCGTACTGACAACATAATTCTATTTAGACTTGGTGAATAGGCAATAGCAAGAATCAATGTCAGACACACACATATATAAGAGATAAATCTTGTAACATTGAGGTGCTACTTTATCAGTGAATTTCCTAGACTACCTATGTTCTGGAGAGTGTCAGAATGCCTGCATTGAAAATGAAGAATGGATGGTTTGTTGGCATTGATTGTTGGAACTCTAGATTTCAGAGATGAAATATTCTACATTTGCACAAGTTGCTCTGAATCATAACCAGGGAATTATATTGCTATGAGAGGGGCCTAGAATAAGGAAAGCTTTAATATAATTCTAGGATATGATACAAAATTCCATGCACCTTATGTATTAGAAATCAGTAGAGATAACAGTGCTTAAAGTGCACGTGATAAATAAATGCATTTGCAAATTACAAAAGAAAATTATTTCACAGATCCCTTGGGTTTTTTAGTAAAGCCATGCCTTTCTCTACTAACCAGTACCATATAGCTACTCAGACCTAGTGCAAATGTAATACTTGACCAAGGGATATCTGGACTATGTGAGCTAAACCGTTTATCAAAAGTATCTGATGTTATCTGATATGTCAAGGTATAATATTGTGTTTCTCTAGCAAAAATCATTTATAAAATAGAGATATTTTATAAAATATTAGACTTAAGCCTGTTTGGAAGGCAAATGGAAATTGCTCGTGGTTGAGACTTCAAGTTTCTTATGCTACCAGAAGTCTCATGGTGGAAACTTTGGGGTTTTCTAGATATAAGATCATACTGTCTGCAAAGAGTAAAAATTTGACCTCCCCATTCCTGATTGGGATACCCTTAATTTGTTTCTTTTGCATGATTGCTTTGGCTAGGATATCCACCACTATACTGAATAGAAGTGGTGACAGTGGGCATCCTTATATGGTTCCAGTACTTAGTGAGAATGTTTCAACTATTCCCCATTCAGTATGATGGCGGCTGTTGGTTTATCATATATGGATTTTATAATCTTGAGATATATACCCTCTATGCCTAGTTTGTTGAAGGTTTTTGTCATGAAAGAGTGCTGGATTTTTGTCAAATGCTTCTTCCACATCTGTTGATATGATCATATCTTTGTTTTTGCTTCTGTTTATGTGGTTAATCACATTTATTGATTTATATATGTTGAACCATCCTTGCATCCCTGGGATGAAGCCCACTTGGTCATGGTGAATTATCTTTTTTTGATGTGCTGTTGAATTCAGTTTGCTAGTACTTCACTGAGGATCTTTGCATCCATATTCATAAGGAATATGAGTCTGTAGTTTTCTTTTTTTGTTATGTCCTTTCCTGGCTTTGGCATCAAGGTGATACTGGCTTCATAAAATGAATTGCGAAGGATTCCTTCTTTCTCAATGTTATGGAATAATTTCTGCAGAACGGGTACCAATTCTTTTTTGGTCTGATAAAATTTGGCTCTGGATCCATGTGGTCCAGGGCTTTCTTTTGTTGGAAGATTTTTTTTATTGCTGTTTCAATCTCATTGGTCATTATTGATCTGTCCAGGAGTTCTAGTTCTTCTTACTGAGTCTTTGGAGATTATGTGTTCCCAGAAATTTGTCCATTTCCTCTGCATTTTTGAGTTTATGTGCATAGAGATCTTCATAGTATTCACAGATGATATTTTGTATTTCTGTGGTATCAGTTGTAATATCTCCTTTTTCATTTCTGATTGAGATTATTTGAGTCCTTTCTCTTCTATTGCTGTTAATTTAGCAAGAGGTCTATCAATTTTGTTTATCTTTTCAAAGTACCAATTTTTTGTTTCATTGATCTTCTGTATTATTTTCTTGTTTTCTATTTCATTTAGTTCTACTGTGACCTTAGTTGTTTCTTTTCTTCTGTTAGCTTTGGGTTTGGTTTGCTTTTCTTTTTCTAGTTTCTTGAGACATGAATTGATAAATAAAGTCTCAGTTTACAAAATCAATGTACACAAATCAGTAGCATTCTATACACCAATAAAAGTCAAGCTAAGAGTCAAATCAAAGACTCAATACCATTCATAATTGCTAAAAATAAAATAAAATATTAATACCTAGGATGCTGAAAGATCTCCACAAAGAGAATTATGAAATACAGAGGAAAGAAATCACAGATGGTACAAAGCAGTAGAAAAATATAGCATGCTTATGGATCAGTAGAATCAACATTGTTAAAATGTCCATACTACCCAAAGTGATTTACAGATTCAATGCAATTCCCATCAAAATACTAATGTCATATTTCACAGATCTAGAAAAAATAATTATATGCTTCATTTGGAACCAGAGAAGACCTGAATAGCCAAAGCAATCTTAAGCAAAAGGAAAAATCAGGAGGCATCCCATTATCAGACTTCAAACTATACTATATGGCTACAGTAACCAAAACACCATGGTACTGGCACAAATACAGAGACATAGACCGATGCAACAGAACAGAAAACCCAGATATAAAACCATCCACATACAGCCAAGTGATCTTTGACAGAGCAGACAACAATATATACTGGGGAAAAGAACCCTTATTCAATAAATAATGCTGGGAAAATTGGATAGCCACATGCAGAAGAATGACATACAATCTATATCTCTCACCATTCACAAAAATTAATTCAAGATGGATAAAGGATTTAAAAATAATGCATGAAACCATAAGAATTCTACAAGAAAATATTGAAAAACTCTTCTAGATATCAGCCTAGGCAAAGAATTTATGGGGAAGACAGCAACGGCAATCACAGCCACAACAAAAATAAATAAATGGGACTTGATTAAATTAAAACACTTCTGCACAGATAAAGAAATAATCAACAGAGCAAATAGACAACTTACAGAATGTGAGAGAATATTCACAAGCTATATATCTAATAAAGGGCTAAAACTAGAATCTACAAAGAACTCAGGCAAATCAGCAAGGAAAAAATCAACCAACCCCATTAAAAAGTAGGCAAAAGACATGAACAGAGTTTTTCAAGAAAAGATAGACTAATGGCCAATAAACATATAAAAAATGCTCAACATCACTAATCATCAGAGACATGCAAATCAAAACCACAACAAGATATCATCTAACATTAGCAAGAATGGTATTTATCAAAAAGTCCCAAAACAATAGATACTGTCATGGATGTGGAGAGAAAGGAACACTTATAAATTATTGGTGGGACAGCAAACTAGTGGAGCCTCTTTGGAAAATAGTATGGAGAGTTCTCATAGAACTAAAAGTAGATCCACCATTTGGTCCAGCAATCCCCACTACTGGGTATTTACCCAAAAGAAAAAAAAAAAGTGATTTTATCAAAAAGACACTTGCACTTGAATGTTTATAGCAGCATAATTCACAATCCCAAAGATGTGAATCAACCCAAGTGCCCATCAATTCATGAGTGGATTAATAAAATGTGGTATATGTACACCATTAAAAATATAATTTAATACCTTTTGCAACAATCTCGATGGAAATGGAGACCATCTTCCTAAGTGAAATATCACAAGAATGGAAAAACAAATGGTACATGTACTCACTATTAAGTTGGAACTAACCAATCAGCACTCATGTCCACAGATGGAAGTAAAACTCAACAGAAATCATGCAGTTAGGAAGGGGGAGGAGAGTGGGTGAAATCATAACTAATGGGTACAATGTACATCATCTGGGTGATGGTCACACTTGTAACTTTGACTCAAGCAGTACAAAAGCAATCCATGTAACCAAAACATTTGTACCCTCATAATATTCTGAAATTTAAAAAAAAATCAATATCTGCAAAACATAATAAAGTGCAATAAAATGAGGTATGCTTGCACTTAGATTCATTTCTGTTTTCTTGGTTGGACCCTGAATAATAAGTAGATAAAATTTAATTACACATTATATAAGCTGGTACTTAACTACATTATATGAATATTCATAATTATACAGCAATAATGTTACCAATAAAATGTTTTATAACAATTTCATATGGCTAAATATATCAAAAGACATTTTGAAGTCCCATCTATTTAAGAGAATCAGAATATATATTAGAATTTCACCTATGAAACACAGTGATTGTTAATATAAATGAATACTTTCATTTTATTGTAGTATTTTAGTTTGAAGATTATCTATCTATATGTATGTATCTATCAATCTTTACCTCTACCTGTCATTTCATATATCTTTCTGTGTATCAGTCATTATAACATATTATCCCTGGAACAGTACCCTATTTCAGTTACTCTGGATTTAAACATTAATAACTGTGTTTCAATGCATATATTTTAAAAAAATAGAGAGAGCCTTAAATAATATTGATATATTCTCAAAATAAGGTAATACATTTTGACTAAAGCTAAAACTTATTTTGATTGTAATAAAACCAACAGTCATATCAGCCACAAATAAAACTGGTGTAAATCTCAGGAGTTAAATGTGGAATAGACTATACTTTCTACTTGTATACTTTTCTATTATCATCTGTAAAATTTCTTTGATTATTCAAATTTTACTCAAGTTCCTTCATCTTCATTTGTATGATTCAAAAGAAAGGAAGAACAAGTTGCAAAATATACAACGTCATTATTTGAGTTTTTCTTTCTGAGGGAAACAATAATTTGTCTAGGCTATAATGTTGCCAATAGTGCTATCAGAAATGTGCAGAGTGGTTTTGAATCAGAGCAGATGGAGGGTGGTGGTAGAGAAGGTTTTCATGTTTTCATTTTCCTGAGGTTTTATAAAAAGCACCCTTGTGCAACAGTATGTTTAATCTTGCTAAAAACTGTTTAGACAGTTTGAGTGAGGCTAAACTGGAACACTTAAAATACAATAAAAGCCAGGATCCTGAGAGTTTTGTCTAAGCAATGGAAGGGTACAATTTGATAAGCATTTTTTTCTTTGCCCATTTCATCTTACTTTCCTTTATTCAAAATGTCACCAATTTACAGTTCAGTTGGCATTTGGGATGAAAAGAAATCACCTTTTTTCCAAATGTGCATGCGGTTGATTATGTCTTTGAATGAACTATCATTTTATCTAAGCAACAGTAATATCTTTAATACCCTTTTTTCCCCATTGACCTACATCTCTGTTCCAGATTATTAAGTGTAAAACCAGCAATTCAATCATTTTTTATCCTTGATAACATAGTCTTATCTAATATTTGCCTTGTGGATATAATTTGAAAGGGAGAATTTCATTAACATTTAAGCTCAGTGAACACATAGGGAAATGCAATTCGCTTGTGATAAATATTCTAATTTCAGCAAATGTCTTATCTTATTTTCCCTATAGATTTCTATCTATGGGAACATATATTACTGGTTATGTTACAAATTTAAAATATAGTGATATAAATAGTTTTAGGCAGTCCAAATGCAACTTTCCTTTTTGATATTTACTAATGCAGATAAATAAGTTTAAATGCCACTGATATCTTATAATCTTATGGCTAGACAGACATATAAAATGTTGCAGCATTTTCCAAAACTCTTGAAGATAAAAATGGAGTGACAATGTGTAATATATGTTCGTAAATTCAGAGTAAAATTGTAGCAAAGATCTAAATTTTTTTTGATACAACAAAGAAAATATTTAATTGATATGAAGTACCTTTAAAACTGCCTCACTTCTAAAGGTATATAATAGACACATGCCCTTAGTAGAGATTGAAGAATCTCCATGTCGATGATTTTAAAATTAAAACACATTTATCATCTCACTTACCACAAAGTTTGCCAGAGCAACAACAACAAAAAAGACAGACTATAATTGAATGTCCTTAGGATATTCCCCTGCATGAAGAAATATGATTTATTGTTATTAAAATAATAAAAGGATGGATGCTCCTATAGAACAATTGAAGGACACAGGCAATTGTCAAAGGAGAAACAAACGGGCCACAAAATATTTGAAAGGATGTCAAACAATAGTAATACTGAAATACAAATCAAAATCATAAAATATGGTTATTCCCCTTTCTATCTCCTATTAATCAGAATTCTTGGTTCTTGACACATGCTAATCATTTATCTATTAATAGGCCTACCTTTGGTTGTTTAGTTAATTATTTCATTTACTTAATAATAAAAACTCATCATTCAAAACTTAAGTTACAATATTAAAATAATCTGTGTCTAACATCTGACTATTTGGTGCCAGGTGCCACCTCACCATCACAATCCCCTGCCTTTCCTGTACCCAAGAGGCCCTCGTTAGGAATCTTGCATTCACCTTGCCCTGTATTTATTTTAAAGTGCATGCCTTAAGAATACATGTGATATTGCTGTTTCTAACTTTGTAAAAAGTGCATAATGCTTCACGTAATAGGTTTTCTTTCCTCCACTGGTTTCACAGTGTACTGCTAAGATTCATCTAAACTGTAACTTTTGTGATTTGTTTTGAGATAGGATACTCGTACATTGTGGCAAATATCATAGTTTATTCTTTTACTTTCAATGTTGCATTTGGGTTATTTTGAGAAAATTTAAAAAAAAAGTGTTTTATCAACCCAAATAACAGAGTCTAAAAGACTTACAACACTCAGGCTGGGAAACAAATTTCCTCATACTATTTTGACACATGTGTAACTTAATAACGGAAAATAGCCTGCTGATACGTATTTTAATTATCTTTGTTATTTTAACATCCAGTTTTAAATTGTCTTTTTTTTTTTTTTTTTTTTTTTTTGAGACAGAGTCTCACTCTGTTGCCCAGGCTAGAGTGAGTGCCGTGGAGTCAGCCTAGCTCACAGCAACCTCAAACTCCTGGGCTCAAGCAATCCTTCTGCCTCAGCCTCCCGAGTAGCTGGGATTACAGGCATGCACCACCATGCCCAGCTAATTTTTTCTATATATTTTTAGTTGTCCAGCTAATTTCTTTCTATTTTTTTAGTAGAGACAGGGTCTTGCTCTTGCTCAGGCTGGTCTTGAACTCCTGAGCTCAAACGATCCTCCTCCTGCCTCAGCCTCGCAGAGTGCTAGGATTACAGGCGTGAGCCACAGCGCCCGGCCTTAAATTGTCTTTGATTTAGCATTTTATGATAGAACACATGACCCTTGAGCTGAAGTCTAGACATAAAGGCTCTTTATAAACAATATAATCAGGATATATAACATCATGTTTTGGTATAATTTGCTTCAACCAATAATCCTACTGAAATTATAAATAAAAAACTTTGTAAGAATTATAAACATATATGCACATGAAGCATTTTCATTAAAGGAGCCCTAAATTTCTTGGACAATTTCAAAAAATTGCTATGTCTCTGTGTGTAATATCACATGAGCTCAAGGGAAATTCTGTAAACATTCACATATTCTGATAAAGCCAGAGATATAGTGAAAAAAATTTTAATTACCATCTTTCCTGAAATAGTGATAAAGAAAAGTAGCCCCAAAATGTATCGAGCTACAGAAAAAAAGATTGAACAACAGTGAATCTAATTTCCCAAGGGTGTTTTAGAAGGATAGTCTCACCTCTCTATTTTAGCAATCATATTCATTACATTGCGTTTACTGATAAAAGAATATGCTCTACTTCCAGCAGTTACAGTCACTGATGTCAACATAAATAGAAAGAAAATTTTATATCAACTCCTCTTGAGAACAAAATACTCTGTCTTCAAAACTTTTTAAACTGTCTCATTTTAGCATACAATTATTAATTTTAAAAGTTCATTTATCATTAAATGAGATGAAGGATGATGATATACATACTGTTTTAAAAGGTAGCTAAAGAGTTTACTACTCCCCTTGATTGTAACCAAACAATTAGGACCAACCCTGTGAAACACCAGAGATAGAAGTTTGGGAGAAAGGTGGACCACGGATCAGATTTAAGGTGTTGAGTAGCTAGACAAAACCATTCTGTTGTAGAAAGAATGAAATTCTAAAATATCATTTGAGGAATAAAAGAAACTCTGCTGGTGCCATCTGAGATTTAAAATACATGCCTAAATTGATAGTATTCTAGTTTCCGTTGTCTCAGATCCCTCTATGTTTGTCACACATTTCTGCAGTCTCCAGGTGACCAGGACTATGACTAAATTCAGGAAACAGATCTAGGACTCCCATCTTTTAATTTTTTTTTTTTTTTTGGTACAGTCTCATTTGCCATACATAAGCATAGTTCATTCATGGAATAATTTATTCATTCATGCAGTCACTCATTCATTCATTCACTCAAATATTTGAGAAACTATTATACTTTTACTCACAATCATGTACCAGTGAAAATTATCTAAAGTTGTTCCTGATTTTGAGTGTTTTTTTCCTGAATGATATAACCATTCTGAGCAATGTGTCTGAGACTGAAGAACTGCACAAATTTTTCAACTTTAATTACTTCAAAATGATATTTTAATTTTCTAAGCTTCAACAGTAGATGGCAGGATCATTAGCATATAATTAGGGAGAAAAGAAAAAAAAATAGTTCAGACCTCCAGAGAAATAGAATAAAAGATACTGCATTTATCCTCTCAACTGAAAGGACCAACAAAACGTACAAAGTTTATAAAACATATGTGACTCAGAGGACATTGCAATTAGAAAGAAATGTGATCCTTGACAGATAAGAAACAAATAAGTTAACCCTGTTGATTTCCCAGTTTACTGTGGTGAGAATTTCCAGGTTATGGTGCAAAGAATGAGGGACTTTGAGTTGTAGGGAACTAAGAGTCTGGGAAGAACATGGAGCTCTAGTTAGCAAGAAAGAATACTGAAGAAGAGATAGCTAGACATAGAAAAAAAAAAAAGAACTTAAGATTTCTACAAGGAAATTAAAAAAAGAGAAAAAAATAAAACATGGAACAGAAAATGGGCCCAAGAAAGAAAATAATAAATAAATGAAATCACTGAAATAGAAACACATAACTAAAGTGACAAAAATCAATAAAATAAGATAAAAACCTAGTTCTTAGAGAAGATCAAAAAAATTGATGACCCTCTAGTGAGACTGATCAAGAAAAAAATGGGAAGACACAAATTATTAATATCAAGAATGAGAAAATGAACACTACTACAGATTCTACAAATGTTCAGAAGAAAATAAGGGATTATTTTGAACAACTTTACATGAATAAAATCTGTTCTCCTTTGTTGGGAACTCTGTTGCTCAGTATAGAGGGGGAGAGGTACTGTGCCTATTGGCTTATGCAGGTAGGCGTCCACTGCAGTGTTGCCAGCGATTTGAATCAGTTGGAACTCAGACCCCAGGGAGGGTGTTCCGGTGCCAGTGGGGGAGGACTAGGTCTGGTAATCCTCAGTTCCCAGCTTCCTGGATTGTGTGCTTGAGTCCCGCTCTGGAAGAATGCTCAGGCAGGAGAGGGGCAGAAGCACTGTGGGCTTGTGACACTGCTGCTCTCCTGCATCTACCCTTTCCCCTGTGGTTGTCACAGACCACACAGATTCTGGGAAATGTTCATGTGAAGGAGCAGGCTTGTCGTCAGGCCACTGCTGAAAGCTCAGATGTGGGCAGGGCAGGTCCCTGTCCATGGTGGCAGTGGAGGTGGGTGTCTGCTGGTGCCTTCTTCCCCGGGCAGGAGCCAGAGCCACTACAGGGGAGCAGAGCCCACTCAGTGGCATCAGCTGGGGCTGGCAGTGGTATGTGTATGACCCTACCAGGTCCTCTGGCAGTAGGAGCCATGGTGGGGGCTGGAGTCCACTTGGTGGCATTAGTAGGGGCGGGTAGCCTTGTGGGTTTTTTACTGCTGGGGCCTCCTGGCAGTGGCAGCATCTGTGGCATGGTGTCACCTGACCCCAGGGCTCATAAGAGCATCTTGCTTCCCCACTATCTCCCTGGTCTGGCAACAGCAATGAGGAAGTGGCAGTAGCGGAGCTGGCTCCCAGGCAGATGCAGCACTCAGGGCCCAGGAGCCTGTGGGATCCAACTGTGCTCCCTCCTTGGAGCAGTGCTGTGTACTTTCCAGGCTGCTCCCGTGTCAGTCTTGATGCCCAGGTAGGGAGAGGCCACCTTGTGGCTTCGATTACATCTACACGGGGAGTGGGGGGTGCTTGGCGTCTCTCACTTGCCCCTTCCCCACACATGGGTTCCTCTCCTAGGTACCACTGATCCAGCCTGGCTGGTTGCTCTACTTCCCTCTTGCTTTTGGTGTCTCCGTTGCTTCTCTGTTGATCCTGATGCTCTACCCCCAGTGATCTACCCAGTGAGTCTGATTGATAGCACAGCACAATATATATTCATAAAGCAAATTATTTAAAATATAACTCCATATCTTTTAGAGCTATAAACTGTTGTAAAGTTGTACACTTTTTCTGCCACTCACCTCTAGATCCAGATTTAAAGGGCTCATGTAATTGGCTCAATTCTGTCTGGATATCTCTTGATTAACTTAAAGTCAACCTATTGGTAGACTTACTTCCATAAAATTTTTTTTTGGCATATAATGAGTAATAACTCATCATAACTACAATGTTTGTCCACATTCAAGAGAAGTATGGAGTCACTGGAGTACTTTTAGCATTCTGACCCCCATGGTTTCATTTCCTTTATAACATTCTCTTTTAAGGTAAAATGATAGATTTTCCCCTTTCATATCTGTTTGAAAAGAATCACCACATGATGACTTGTATTCTCTTATTATTCTACTATGCCTTTCAACATTCCTCTTGGTTGAATTGTAGAAGCTACATGCTTAGGATAATTACCTGTATATCAGTGTGACACAATTCTATGACATTTCAAGAAAGCCAGTTCTGCCAGGGATTATGGATGATACATCTTCAAATGTCAAATGTTCATAAGAATATTAGTAAAGGATTCTCCAAGAAAAGATTCATTAATTTTTAAACTGATTTATCAAGTTTCTCTTGATTGGCTAATTCTGATATTGTTTAGAAGAAGCCAGAAATGAGGTTTTCAGAGTTACACAGAGGTAAGGTTCTTCTTAAAAGAATTATAAGCAAGGGACAGCAATACGTACCTTTGAACAAAGCTTGTGGTGCCACATTTTTCTATATCCTTTATGTGATGACCTGGCTGCCTAAACTTTATCAAATCTCTGAAGTTGTAACAGATTGGGTTTATATGTGTTTTTCTTTAAGATTTCTTAGGAAGGCAGAAATCCACTCAGAGTAAAAATGGAAATCCTGCCCCTGCTATCAATGTATTTTGATAAACATTCAGGTAGTACTATCCTCATACTAAAATATTTTGATGCCCTTAAACCAATAAGAATATTCTTTTTTTATCTTTAGGACATGAGGGCCTTGTCTAAAGAAACCTAAAAGCCCCCAGTGCCTTTTCTTTATTTAGAATTAGAGAAAAGAAAATGTACAGGTACTTAGACAATACAAAACAAACAAACAAAAAAATTAGGAAGAATGTAAATAAAAAGAACAAAGAAAATTTGGAAAAAAATTGTATTTGCTTATGTAGGTCCTCAATTATTGGTTGACTATCTCTCAAATGAAGAATTTAAGAACAAGACAGCTACATGTTCTAACCTCAACTACTATAGAAAAGAAAACAGGCCAGCAGTACTAGAAGATTTAAAAAGACATCCCTTTCCCATAGCCATAGAAACAATTGCCATCGTGAAATTCTCAAGTAGTAAGAAACTGTAAGAATTTGCAGTATTACCCTTTAAGTTGGGTAAAATGATCACAACATGAGTTAATGGGTTTATAAATACCGCAATCTGTATTCCCATCTTGAAACTCATAACATGATTAGATTAATTTTCACATTTCTCACACATTTAAATATAGAAAAGCTCGTAAACCATATTGTCTGAATATATACACATTAATTTTCTCAATTAGACACTTAAGATTGTTTTTTCAAATCATGCATGAATCATTTAAAAATAAAACCTCATTATTTATTCACTAAAGCTATCAAATTTCCTCCTAGCCTTTGCTTTGTATACAATGTGTTTTTACTCTCTGGCTGGCAAAACCAAAAGCAGTGCAGGATTGTTCAATAAGGCAAAGACAGAGGGAATCATATGCTTATTCATAAAACAACCAAGCAAAGCAAGCTGCCTAAGCAGAAATTCATTGCAGAGTCAATTTGTAGTCAAGCAGAACTGAGACAAAGAAGCTAGGTATGGCAGAGCTCCCACTGAGCTGGTCCTATTTTTAAGCAGAGCCTCAAGCTTGCGAACAGAGTCCATTATTTCTTCCTATTTTAATTCAATAGAAACAGAACAAAGCAGATTCCAATTCCACCAGCAAATTAGATAGAGCTGAACAGAATGGATTTTACACTGGCAACACAGGACAGAGCAGGCAAATGGAATCTGAGAGAAGGCAATAGAAAGCAAGAGAGCCAAATTATCTTAAATTTTATTTTAATTTCTCATTTGATTAAAATAGATTTCAAAATATTTCAAAGTGTCCAAATTAGACATTCTAAGATCAGTTTGAAATTTGGCAGAAGCATACAAGGCAATAGCTCAAACTGCAAATGAAGCCAGGAACAATGTAATTTATAAAACATTTAGTTTACCTAAATTCTAGCTCCTAATGAATTGTAGAGCTGCCTAAAGTATGTGTCACAAATATTTCAATTTTTCAAAGTTTATTTTACTTCATAATGTTTACAGAATTTTTTTAAAACAGATTAAGTTCTTTCCCAAATCAATATTTATGTGTGTGTGTGGGGGGGGGCAGTAGGGGTTGTTCTTTGATGTTTCTTTCTCTGGCCGTTATTATATTTTAGAATTGTTTTTTCAAAGTTAATATTAGTGTGTGCATATATTCCTTAAATGTTGTTATCAATGTAATCCAATTACAATCCTAATTTTAAACAATTTTATATCATTTAGGCATAAGGAAAGTTGAATATATCCTTAAAACTGGGAGGCAAGGCAACACCCCCCTCCCCAAAGCACAGAGAGGCCCAGAGCTCAGGCATCACCTGAAATGATACAGCACAAGGGCACCTCCCACCTAACTCTCTGTAACCCGAGTGGTCCACACATTCCTCCTTTTTTCCCTCCATTACTCATTGCCTTCCTGCCAATAACTGTAAGCATTTGCCATGGTCTCCATGATTCAGAACATCTTCATGAAAACCAGACATAGACATAAAACCACATAAAGACCAAATAAAATAATATTGGCTTTATTATATTTCATTATTGACATCCTGGGAAATGATAGAACATAAAACTAATGCCTAAATAATTGTTGGCAAAGCAGTAAAGGATTGATAAAAATAAAGTATCTTACTGAAATCAGTAACTAAGTTATTGGATTTGGAATTAGTTTGAAACGTAGGCTCATTTGCTTTTAATTCTCCTGCATACTAGATGTCCTTGAAAGGATAACAGATAAACATACAATGTGCTTCATATGCTACAAATGAAATGAAGCTGATTTACAGAGAGAGATTAAAAACGACAATATTTTAGAGAGAGTTGTTAGAGAATACCTCACTAAGAACATGGCATTTGGGCAGAGAGCTGATGAAACATGAAGCAAGAAACCTTTGTCAATGTCTGGACAGAAAGAATCCTCAATATGGAAGAGCAAGTTCAGTGGCCCTGACAGGTAACAGGCTTGATACAATCAGAGAATAGCTAGAAGGCTGCTAGTGCTGAAGATGTATACTTGAGAAAGAGAACGGTACAGGCTTTGGTTAAATGTAGACAAGAAATACATGACAAATATATTTCATTTTAATAAATATTTATTCCTAGCACCATTATTCCTATTTAAGCTAAAAGCTCTCAACAGTGGGAAAATGATAGACAAATAAGTGCTGGAAAATCTAAATTTGAGTGTCAGGGTATGTTTCCTTAAGGAAATTATAAACATATCTCCTAAATCCAGTGTTCATAAATGAAACATGTTTAGAAACTTAGATGAGATTTTTCATTTCTATTTCCAAATTTTAAAAAAGTATCCTTCCACCAAAGTCCTTTTATTTTTCTTATAACCCTTTCTTATCTGTGAGATGACTGACCTTTTTACTACAACATTTTTGCACAACAAACATATTTGCAAGATTTTATGTGATAATAAAATTTGTTACAGTGATATCATTGTTGAAAGAAATATTTGAAAATGTCTTTAATTAATGCTGTTCACTCATTTTTACTTTTAATTATGCTAATATATATTTGGCATTTTAATATTTTAAAAAATATTTTCAAAATTACGGAACAGTTAAAATAGTATACAAAGCTCCCATTCCCTCTTTACCCCCTTTTACCCTAAATGTTAACATTTCCCTACATTGTCTTTATCATTTTATCTCTGTGTGTATTTATGTGTGTGACTGTGTGTATATATATAGGTATATGTCCAGGTATATTAGGTATATATATAATATAGGTATATTATGTTATGATCCATTGGAGAATAAGTGTCAGATATGATGCTTCTTACCCTTAAATATTTCTGTACGTGTTTCCTACAGAAAGAACATTATATGCATAAACACTATGCAAGTATCCATTATGCACAACAACCAATTAATTGTTAAAGAAATAGGGCAGTGATTTTGAAGATTGTTTCTCAGTTAGGGACACTCTGGTATTTCCTCATTATTTGATTCAGTTAGTACATTTGGGGCAAGAATATCACAGAAGCAATTTTGGATTTCTCTTAAAGAATCATTGAGATATATACAATTTTGAATTATCCCATTATTAGTAATGCTAAATTTTGATCATTTAAGGTTGTATGGCCAGGTTTTTCCACTGCAGTTTATTTCCTTTGCTTTAGCGGGGAGATATTTTGGGACTATGTAAATAGACTGATTTCATCAAATTTGTACCCATTTATTTTAGTATCCATTGATATTTGCCTGAACTGAGCATTACTAGTATGGTGGGATTAAAAAAAATCTGTTATTTTTTATATTTATTAGTTTCCATTCTATTGTAAGGAAGAATTTCTCCTTCCCTCCTGTTAATTAATTCATAGTTTTAAGAAATAGAGTATTTCTATTATGTTCAATAGATTATAAGTCATTATCATTATTTATTTTATTACTAATATTACCACAGATTTGGTCAGTGGGAGCTCTTTCAAGCAGTCTCCTTTGTCCTTTTGATATACCCATATCATTATTTGAACACTTGCTTACTTTTTAGCATATTACAGGCATTTCCTTAGTTTTGGCACAAGATATAACAATCTCATGTTTATTTTCTCTGTCCTATTTCTGGAAAACAGTCATTGTCTAAGAAGCCCTGTGTGAAGAATGACAACTAGAATCAGATATTGCCTTTAGGTGTATCCATTAATACTAAGGTTTCACTGTTTCTAAACATTCTCACTGGACAGAAGTGAGGAAAAAACATACGTATATATTCAGATATACACAAACACATACATACACAAGCACTCACACATATGGATATATACCTGTTTCTTCATGCCTATCTGACTACCCACTCGCTCACCTATTTACTTACCTATCTCATTTATAAACCATAAATTCACAGTGTCTCCAAATCCAATTCAATATCCCAGAGTTCATTCTATTTTTCTACTTAGGTATATGAATAAATTTCTTCTCCAACTGTGAAGGACCTGGCTCCCATTCTTTTCAATATACTTTTTAAAAAAGTGAAAAACCTGCAAGCACACTTTCCTAAATAAGCTCAATATTTATGTACAGCTTTCTTTTTTCTTTTAAAGATATACAACCAAAAATTTTCACTAAAAGTTACTTGGATTAGTTTCTTTCCTCTTTTCAGCATACTTATGTTAATTTTTTGGAATAAAGTTTCAAAAATTCATTCTTTTATTCTGTTTGTATTCAAATTTATGATTTTTCTACATTCTTATTGTTTTTTCCCTCAGGTATTATATTATGAATCAAATTATGCAAAAAAAAAAAAAAACAGATTCTGCTTCTGCTTATGATGAAGTAACAGGAGCAAGATATTCATTTTCTAAACTCCCTGAAGTCTCCTCTCTCCAGATTTCACATTAGTTGGTTGCCCTGTGACCTCAGGTTTCTCCTAGGTTCTAGGAAAGTCATTAATTTGAAATTTTTCCAGTGAGAAAGAATTTTCTTAGCATACTACACTTAATAACTGAAAATATGTCAACAAAAGTATTTTTTTTCTTAAATAGAAATATTAAAACAGCTTTTAAATGAAAGAAAAGGATCATGAAGACTTCCTTAAAGAATACGAGTCAGTCTTCTTGGAGATAAACATGGTGTCCCACGTTGGCCAAGTTCTCTTGCTTCTACACATTAGAAAATTTCTGTCAAGCAAATAGAAATTCAAAAAAGTGAGTCATGCCAGTAAATCATGCAAAGTGCTTAATTAGTTTCCCCTGTAAATAACTCTTACTCTAAGACAGTCTTTCCACGGTATATCACGTTAGCCCAAGGTATAGATATTTGCCTTTGGATTTAATAGGCTACTTACTGGAGTGCATTAAACTGTGCTATATGCCAGTTTATTCCTTGTAATTGAATAATCATTTTAAAGTGTGTCAATTTTATTCTTGAGAATAATAAAAACAAGAAAAACACTATTAAGTACTATTTAAAAAATACTATGGTAGAACAAGTACTTCATGGCCAATAGAGAAGGCAAGGGTTAAACCATTTATGGGTAGTAGAACAGCAATGCCTATTATGCAGTTGTTTCCCACTCCTTCTAATTAAATTGCTAGGAAGATAAAACAAAACATAAAAGCAGGTTTGTAGCATCCTTGGAAACTAATAGATCACATGAAAATTCTTGGAAAAAAATTCATTTAACTCAAGTGTTAGTATACTTGTATTAACCTTAAAACTCTATTATTAGATAAAATCAGATGTGTATTTGGAACCATTTTTATATAGGCATTGAGAAAAAATAAACTTTATACCATATGCAAGTGGAAATGTTATTTGGGCTGGTTAATATGCTTTTATGCATTCAATCAAAATAAAGAGAGAAACATTCAGCTGTCCAAAATTAATGAAAAATTTTTAATATTTTTCTTCTGACATAATGAATTTGTGACCCATAAAAATATAATGTCATATACAATTATATGGATTGTGTCTAAATGCTTTATTTTTACTAAATACATTCTCGTTATAGGCTTAGTAATAATTGCTATGCTTTGGTTTTAATTCATTGTTTATGATTCTTTGGTTATCACACTTTTGGCTGTAAATCTATTTTATAGTTTTAATCAAAAACAATTGTTTTGCAGTGCTAATTAATCTTATTGTTATTCATTTAAAAAATAAAGTATTGTAATTTGCTAATTCCTTAAAGGTATTTAAGTAGATAATTCATGTCACCTTCCTTTTTCATTTACTAATTTCATGGTGTTTCTGTACTGTAGTTATAGAGGTGAATCAATTTTACTAAGATAGACAGCATTTAAACAGAATAAGATGAAGCAATGACAAAGGCCTCTAGGTATTTCCAACACCTGTTAAAATAATTTATTGAGCAATACATTCAGGCTTTAAGTGACAAATACTGCATTTCACCAGTCTTCCATTGTAATATTTTTATGTGTAATTGGATTTGCTTTCATAATGTAATCTTGTTACTGCCTTTCTTTTCTGTGATTTTGTTCTTTTTCTGTAAATTGATGCATGCAGATTTAAAAACCCAACAAATAAAATTGCAGAAAAAGAGTGCTTAAGGATTACATAAACTATAGGACATGGAGAGGTAGTTTCTAGCTTGATAATTCCTTTGAAAGAAAAAAACTTACCAATAAAATAATTTGGTTAATTTTGAAGATTAAGAAAGTTTATATTATGTACAAAATATTATTAAAAATAAGATCTTTGAATAAAATGGACTGTCTTCCCTATTTTCTTGCATCTCACCATAGAAATTTTTACTGACTAGTTACTGGAAAAGTTTTTGTAATATCAAGACAATGGTCTTGGTCATTGTGTGGTCTTTTAAATTATGAAAGTCTTTGGTTTATATTATATGACTCTGATTTATTAATAGAATCCTGATTCTGCTGTGGTTGAGAAGAGTTACCCAGAACAAGTGAGTTTATTTAAAGGAAATTTCTTTAGATTCAAAATACATCTAGTTCAAAGGATTAGGTAAATTAAAGGAGTTAGTGTATATTAGGACCCAGCATTATATTTTGAAGGCCATAGTTCCCAATAAAAGTTGATTATTTCTCCTTCTTCCCAGATTTTTATCCATGATGGTGCACAATGTGAAAATACAGGCTCATTTTTCCAGTAAGGAGGAAAAAAAAAAAAAAATCAAGCCATTCCTCTTCCTCTTGTACAGTCGATTCAATCCATTCAAGAATGTGCATTGCAAGGCCTTTGTTTATTCTGAACAGTTTCCCTGGTATGTCCTTACTCCTCAACCAAATCCCTACCTATGCTTCCAAGTTCGTGCTTCTTCCTTGAATCATTTTTATACCTTGAAATGCTGCTTATCAGCAAGTTTGGAGTTCATTGTAACATGGCTTTTTAGCTTGTAAATCATTTTGCCTTGTATCATTATAGTTAATTTTTAATATTTCCACTTTAGTATTAAAGATTGCACATCAATAGTAAGTTTTGTTCAAGTGTGGTTAAATGACTGCATTATTTTAATACTTAGTATCTTGTAGGACTATTCACTGCTAAATGGATAAGGCCTTTATTTCCAGTGCTGATAACTCTTCAAAAAGCCATTTTGTTATCTCCTACCTTATAGGATGCTTTCAGTCCTTAAGAGCAACAGTTGAATTATAGTCATAGTTTAAGTCATCAAATGCAAAATAAATCTTAGTAATCAGACTTTTAGAAGGGACATTAGGGGATATGCAGTCAATCTTCCCACTCTTCCAGAGTGTGACAATAAAGATATGCTTTCCATTCTCCCTGCCCCAGGAAAACTATAAAGCATGTTGGCTTATGTTGTGGGCCTTACCAAGAGGCATGGGATGGCAATTGGTGAACAATTACAGCTTGTTTCCTGCATATGTACAGCATTGTACAAGTGAACAGCCAAGTTACTTCATACCGAGTTTAGAATTATATATGACTTTAAGTCAGGAGACATGTATTTGATTATTCATCCATTCATCATCTTCCAAAAGTCTTTAGCAATGTCTTTATCATAGTAAAACAATCTAGTTTTTTTTTTTTTTTAATCCACCCCAGACCTACCTCAAATTCACCTTTTCTGGATTTGTGAAAAAGATTGAGGAAATCAAACATCCATCACAGAATGCTGTCATTGTTCTTTTCTTTTCTTTTATATTACCTTTTCTGCCTCTTCTAAACATTTGTTTCCTATCCCCAGTGGGGTTTTCAAAAGCCACTCTGCACACCCAGGTTCCTTATGTCTCTTTATAATACATTACTTTATTTCAGATTTGTTACTCATTATTCCTCTTTAATTTTTCAATAAATAATGTCTTAGTTTAGGCTACCCAGAAGCATATCTTGAGATAAAGTTTGAGTAAAAATTTATTTGGGAAGTGATTCCAGAAATCATCAACAGGATGGTGGGAAGAATGACAGGGAAGAGGAGAAGTCAACATATAGGGGACAAATGGAGCTCGTCCAGCTGGGGAACTCTGGGAGACAATGAACTCTCCTTGGAGTTATGCCAGTCAAGGTAGAGGAAGCTGGTGTATTTATTTATACATTCAGTCCCATCAGTCATTAGCTCTAACAGCAATATCTCTGTAATACTTTTGGCTTCCTTTGGTTGAAAATAAGTGTGTTCCTGTAGCAAACAAACAAACAAAATTACAAGGCCCCTCAGGCAGAGAGTTTAGATATTTTGTCAGCAACCTTCCTTGTAAATATGTAAGTGTAGAGTGCATATGGACAGGGCAACAGCATCTGCTACAGTATCTATTCAGTATTTACTGATTGTATGGGGTATACAAAACTTTCAAATTGTTTAGGTAATAAATGGAAAACAATACACAAATATTGAAGTGTTAATTCACAATATTAAAATCTTATAAATATTTTCTTACAGAAGTCATGTATCAGTGTAAAATAAGAAGTAAAAAAAATCATTTAAGTTAAAAAATGAGTGTGGTGCATACCATCTGGGGGATGGACATGCTTGAAGCTCTCACTCAGGTGGGGCAGAGGCAATATACGTAACCTAAACATTTGTGCCCCCATTATATGCTGAAATAAAAAAGAAAAAAAATGAGAACAGTTTTAGGTGGGAAACCTAAGTAATAAAAATAATAAAATGCCAGCTAAAATCTGAAAAAGTGTTGCATTTAGGTAGAGCATGGTTTCTCAAGCTCCACAATGTTGTCACACTGGCTGAATAAAACTTTGTAGTGGGAGATATCCAGTGTCTGGTAGGATAATTAGCGGCATCCTGGCATTTACCAACTCTTTATTCTAAACTAAGTTTGCAAAAAAATATCTTGAATTTGGTTATAAGCCATAAGTATGTGAAATATTAAGCAACAATATAGAATGATATTTTTGAGCAACTTATGATCTCTTACAAAAATAAGTGACTCTGCAAACTCATATATTTTTGGGCATGGATTGGGTATGGGTTGGGAATGATTGGGCATGGATGAGATTTGTGTTTGTGGTGTCATCCTAGCTTAGAATGATTTACACTGTAAATATATTTTGAATCATTCCACTAGACTATCTTGTTTAAACAGGATAAATTATTTGCCTTTTTTTCTATATTGGAAGATAATACCATCACTTCTGTAGTTCAGTATGTATAAATTTGTGGCTTGAAGAATTTAGTACTAAGTTTAGCTCACTTAGGAAAAATATTCCACAAAGAAGAAAATATACTAAAATCCCATTCATAATGAAATTTGCATTTTGAACATTTTATTTTTATTTGCTAGCACATTACTTGCTATAGATATTTGTACCAGAAATTGTCATAATTATAATGTGAAGGATAATTCTGTTTTAATATAATTTATTCTAGGGATCTATTTAAAGAAAAACTGTGCTTAAAAATTGAATGCAACTCTAACAAAGGAAAACTATTTATATGAATTTAAACATCAGTTTTTAAACATGCTTGAAAATACCAAAGATATTATCATAATACAATAGTCAACTATCAAAAGTAGTATATTTAAAATAAATTGAGGAAAAAACTTAAACCACAGGGGGAAAAATGTTAATATTTAGGAGAATATGTGAGAGCAATACATTTGTTCTGATGGCATATGAAACTATTACCTATAAAGATGCTTTTTGACATACAATGGGGTTTTGTCCTGATAAATCTATCATAACTTTAAAACATCGTTGTCAAAAATGCATTTAATCTACCAAATGTCACAGCTTAGACTAGCATACCTTAAATGTGCTCAGAACACTTACTTTAGCCTATAGTTGGGCAAAAATAATCTAACACAAAGGCTATTTTATAATAAATTGTTGAATATCTTATATAATTTATTGAACACTGTATTGTTAGTGAAAACCAGAATGGTTGTATGGGTATTGGGAAGTATAGTTTCTACTATATGCATATTGCTTTGCATCACTGTAAAGTTAAAAAATTTTTAAGTCTAGGAGGATAGACTGTACTCATTTCCTTTTAATATTTACCTATTCTAACTCTTATAGTTCTTTCTTTAAAAGAAAATCAAAAACCTGATATAGTTGTAAGATAATTTTGTGTTTGTTTAGAGAAAATGCTATATGCATGGGACTGAAAAATTCAGCTTTTAGAAAAAGAAATCTTACATGGAAATCTTTTACTATGTGAAATATAGCTTAGCCTTCAGCCGATTTCACAATCACAGGAAATCAATACAGACTCTTTCAATTTCTAAAGTGAAAAAGAATCTTTAGGGCAATCGCATCAATTTGTTTACATTTGAAATAAGGGCACTAAAGTTTCAAACGATTGTTCCCAATGTCAGATGGATAATTAATAGCAAATCTGTGACTGGCAGTCATGGCTTCTGATTCAACAGTTCATATTTCTCCCTTTTGTTGTTTCTTTCCCCCACAATTCATCTTAGTTGTCTAAAAACTATCAGTTTGTTTAAAATATTATTATTATGAGAGATGCTTAAAAACATACAAAAATAAGTTTTAATCCAACAAAAAAAAATTCAAGTGGAAGTAGAGAAATTTATTAGAAATTTTCTATTGGTTCAGTACTCCAGCAGTGAAGCTGTTAATGATTTCCATCACTCTTTTCTTACTTCCAACTGACAACCAAATTGATACATAAATTACTCCTAGCCCCGTCTTCATTTGAGCATGTATACCAAAAATTATTTTATCTTTGGGGAAAAAAACAGAAAAATAAAATGATACAAGATAGCAGCTCTTTATAGATTAAATTTTGAAGAGTTTAATCCAGTAGCCCTTTCACTGTCTTTTATCTAAGTGCATTATTACATAATCATTATTATTATAATAAGACACTTGCCATAGGCCTTCATTTTTACTTGTTTTTATATTTATTGGTATCATCTAACTTTGTCCAAAAATCTTTTCTGCATTCTTTTAATTCTTCTTCCTATACTTTCTCTAAGAATCTATGCCCTAATATGAGAAAAAACAAGAGCAAAATAAAAGGCAAAATGGAAAAGAGTGACATGTAAAATGTATGAAATATAATGTTTACTAGTATAAAATGTCTAGTAACTCACAAATGCATCAATAGTATTTTAGCCCTCTGAATGTTATGCATATTCTCAATAACAATTCCATTCTCCAAGAGTAATAATCAGCAATATATTCATCACCAAATGTCTCAACTGATTTTATTTCTCTAGGAAAGGAAAAATATGTGTTGTTGTTAGGTTATGTTAATTTTTGAAAGAACATTGCTTTATAGATACTGTATGCAACATCCTATAGTCATCCAGAGATCTTTGTCAATGAAATATGATCATTTTCATCTACTTTATAAACATTATTTTTACATACACATACATTAAAATTTATACTTTTTCATGTACAGTTTTATGAGTTTTGACAAATGCACTATAATGAAAATACAGAATAGTTCTTTTTCTTAAAAAAAGTTCCCCTTCTATATAGTAAAACCCTCCTGAAGGCTCTTAGTCCCTGGCAAACACAGTTAAAAATTAATGGAGGATCTGAGTAAAAAACAAATTCATGTGCTTAATACTAAACACAAACTTTTAAAAGGAAGTATGTAAATTGCAATTCTCACTTGTCATTACAAACCTAAGAAAAAGTACAAGTCAGAATTTCATTATACAACTCTGCCATATCTAATTGCAATTTGCAAAGGTGCTCAGTGGTATACAATATCTGAGGTTCGCAAATGCTATTGCTTTGAAAGAAAACATTTGATTCTGAAGTCATTGATTCTGGAAGTTGCACTTTAGCAATTACAGTGCTGATTTTGTCTTCTAATTTGGAGAAAGATATTTCATAGGTTAAGGAAAAAAGTAGGGAAAATAGACAAATATAGGATACTGTTTCAGTGAAAAGAACCAGGCCCTAAATTTATTTTCTTCAAAAAGAAAATTTCACTAGGTATTTGAAAAAAATTGTTTGCTGTTATTTTGTGATTTTATCAGGAAGTCTACAGAATTGACATTTACTTGTAGAACCTTATAAAATGCTCACATATTGCAGGGGAATAAAGCATATTAATAAACAGAATATTTGACAGCAAATATATATATGTATACACACACATATATGTATTCTATTTAACTGTACTATTTTTGACTGATCAATGTAGTACGAAACACATGGAAATTTAAACTTTGCTACCATCATTATTGACTGAGGTAAAATATATTGAAGAACTATTTCTAATCAAGAATAAAACATAAATAGCTTATTACTTCCACTGCTTAAATAGCTTATTAGTTCCACTACCATACTTAACTCAGAAAACAAGTTAATTGACTTTTTCATTCATAGAGTTATTTTCATGGCCAAAAACATTTAAAGTATTTTATAGTAATATTTATAAATAAGTTATTTTAACTCATATAATACCATTCCTCTTAGGATAGTAAGTTATTAAGTAAATATATCTTGAATTGTGTGTTGTGATGAGTATATCTACTTTTTTGTTTTTTGCAGGGGGTGGTGGTACCCAGATATGATATGCCATATCTTAATGTCTTTAAGAGCTGGAGGAAAAACTGATTTTACCTAAATTAAAAAATTAAAGCTTCATGGAAGAAATGGCCAGAATTACACAAAAAATATTTGAAATATTCCCTTCTGTTTTTCCCCATGCATATGGTTTATATGTATTTATCATCAAAATGTAACAGGGAGAATGACCTGAAAAAGGGTAAAAATGTTTTATGAGCTGTCTCTTTAAAACCTCCCCCACTCTTTTTGAGGATTAAAAGCTATATCCCTGCCACATGCTAGGGTTCAGGAGGGGCAGGGGAGTGTCCTTTGCTCATTATACCACAGGACATGGCTCAATGGAACTGTTGCGGGGAGGGAGGTTTGGGTGGAGGTCATGAAATTGTCTTTCCAGGAGAAGGAACAGATCAGAGTCATCAACTACAGCAATAGCCTGAAACTGAAAACCCTCTGTATTAAAAAGCTCTGTATTTTTGCTTATTGTTGGAAAAGTTGGTACCTTAAGATGGGAGACTGCCATTTTCCTCATTTGCTGGCAAATTAATAAATCTCCCTTTCCTTCTCCTCAAACCATTTGTCTTCATTTTTCTGATGTGGCCTTGGGGACAAGTGCTGAGCTTTCAGTAATGAAAAGACTCCTTCTTTGAAAATTTAGAAAAATGCAAAAGTTACATGACCATGTAACTTTAAAAATATATTCAGAGAATTCCTTTCTTCATAACATAGATATGCTAATTAAAACCACACTAAAGACATATTATAATTGTTATTCCAAAGTCTTTGAGACTTTGTGGGAGTACTGGTTGTTTTAAATGACCTAAATTATTGACAGAACATAAACATATCAAAGACGTTTCCCCTGTGGTTGTCACAGTTCAAGACAATGCTGGAGCATCTTTGTGCAGAGTGGTGGGTTGTTCCCATAAGCCACTACTGTTGGAAGCTTGTGCAGAGTGCTGGCCAAGTCCCTCTACATAAAGGCAGGCATGTTGGAAGATTGGTCTGCCTGGTACCAGTGGCAGCTGGGCGAGGCTATCCAAGCAGTGGTTGTGGGTGTCAAGGCTGTGAGTACTCACTCCACCCACGTCCAGGTGTAGTCGTGGCCCGTGGCTAATGGTTTCATGGCAGAGCAATGGACTGTGGTGGCTGTTCCCTCAGGCAGCAGGTGGCAGCCTTAGTGGCAGGGCTAGGTGGTGGCTCAGGAGCCTTGAGGGCAGGGCCAGGCAGTATCACAGGAGCCATGGCAGCAGGGCCCCCAGTCCAGGCCACTGGGCAGCTGGGGCTCTCTTTCCGTGCATGTGCCACTGGGCTTCTCAGGTGGTATCAGTGGCCACCATCCACTCCTGCACTTGTCCCACTAGTGGCTCTATATCCCTGTTGACACTCTCAGCGCATAGTGCAGCCCCAAAGACAAAGAAGGCCACAAGGCGGCCCCAATTGGGCCACCCCCTGGAAAAGCTCATTGGCGACCTGGGTGAAGCACTAGTGGGCTGAGCTTGGGGTCACATGCAGCTCAGCTGCCAGACCAGGGAAGGTATGCTGGAAGAGAGTCTCGAACTCATCTCCAGCTGCCCTCATGGCTTGGTGCAACAGGTCAGCTTCTGGGCCTTTCTCTGGGCCAGTTTTACAGACACAACCCTTCTGTCTCAGCTTATAGCCTATAAAGTCTGCCACCAAAGCTCATGTGTCTGGGGCTGAGGCTGGGGTCGTCATCTGTATAAATGAATGGATATAATTAAAAAGCATACAAATGATCACCCTGAAAGTTTCTGGAAGTTTTTCAAAAAACATTAAGTGGCGTGCAATCCTTACATGACCCTGATTGACCCATTTTGAGGAAAAAAAGGGAATAATTCTTTAGATCTCAGGAATCCTTGGTCCCGGCCCGTCACCTGGTGGCTGCCTTACAGAGGCCAGGAACCTGATCCCGTGTTTCGAAAAACAAGGACTATCAAGGGCAAAAGTCTAAACAGGGTAACCGAGAAAGAGTTTTAAAAAGGAGGACCGAGACTATTATGGTCTAATATAGCAGCATCAACAGAACCTGTTCCATTCTCTTAGGAGCTGTGCCATAAAGTCCTATACAAAACACCAGGGCCAAAAAGCCTGGTAGCAAGTAGACTAAACCTATCATGAAAAGAGTAAAATCAAGGAAAGGCTAAAGGAAGCCACAGAATTCACAGCAGTACCAGAGCAGGTGTCGGCAGCTTCTTGAGACTCCTCAAGAACACTTGCCCGTACTTGGTGGACAGTAGTTGCTGTCGAGAAACCCACAAAGGCACTCCTTGACCCTGTTCTGTGGTTAATAAATATACCTGGCAATCTGGGCAATAAGCTGGGCTGGAGGTGGCAGCCATCTGGCAGGAGGTGGTTCCCCCCTTGGATTGAGGGCAGTTTTTACAATGAATTCTTTATAACCCATAGGTAACAGACTGGGACGGCAACAGAGAGAAGGAGAAATTAGTAGATTTACTGGCTAGGAGGAGAAGGAGACAAACGAGAGTTGTTGCTGGGTGAAACAGGCACTGATGAGGCGGCAACTGGCAAAATTCTTTTGTTTTTCACAGTTACTTTTTGTTACAATAAGAGCAACACTTTATCAGGTTTCAGTTTAAACTTATCCGGCACAGGGGTTTTGAGCACGATTTGCTGCACACTCTTTCATGCTATAAAGTTTTTTACAATGACAAGGCACACAGACAGATTTTCATTTTGGGTGGGGTGTACTTTCAGGTGTCCGCCTGGCTTCTCCCCTCGAGGAGATTTAGGCGCGTCTTGGCTGAAGGTGCTCCCGTATAAAGCCCGGGCAGGTCACCGCTCTTTGCATAGGGTGAGTCACCGTTATGCCATATGATGTCACCACAGAACCGCAGGTTAGGACCCACTCAAACCCAGTAGCTATTCAGCCGTGGGGCTATAACATTCTCACATCTCTCATCCAGGTGACAGTCAGGAGGGGAGACAAGACAATAACACTATTTGTGGTTGCGTTACTCAGACGGAGGCGGCACTCTAAAAGCAACATATATTAGTATCTAGACAACAATTAACATAAAACAAATCAACCACGAGCATTCAAACCAACATGAAACAAAATCCTAAAGTTTTCGGAAAAACCAAGCTATCTGGCAGGGTGCCAAATGCTGATTCAGCCTCTCAGCCAAAACAATGTTCCAAGTCCAAAAACAATGACCAAAACCCCGAGTGACGTCTCACTCCTTGGGGCTTGTTCCTGGGATTTTAGCTGCGTCCAGCCTTCCCAAAGAACACCAAAATGGGCCCACCAAAGACAGACAAACCAGACACTCACCGGTGTAAATCCAGAAGACTCGTCCAAGGGAATTGGTTAATTTAGGGGTGTCGGCGGCCAGAGCGTAGTCTCGCTGTTGCCTGGGGCTGAGGAACGTCTCTCAGGAACTCTCCCCTAGGCTAGGCATGCGACCCTGCACCAGGTCCCAGACACCAGTGGTCACCAAGTGCCCTGTATAAGGGCGGATCTCTCTGGGGTCTCCAAATGTTATAGCCTAAGATGCGAGAAATGACCACCTAAAGACCGAATTGAGCCAAATTAGGAGTCTTCATTAGCTGGCCAGCGACCACCCCTGTTCTGGGAAAGTCCAGAGACAGAGAATGGCCCCGATCTTAAAGTGGGCAGGGGTTATATACCTTTACCACTAACAATACTAACAATACACATACAGCTCAGAACATGTTGATTACAATAATTCATAAGCAAGCAAACTTATAGAAGCAAATAGCATCCGTTAAATCAAGGAACATTTCCTTGAGGAACATCCAAGGAACATTTTTCTAAGGAACTGCCAAACATAGTACAATGTAACTATACACACCGAATGATTTTAAATAATCACTTACAAGTTAATCACTTTATTTTTTTTTTCTGTTATTTATGTATTTTTCTCTCAGCTCATAGGTCATGGGCCTATGAATCACACAGCAGCAGTGAGCCTGTACACAAGATGGCTTCACTGTGGCTCACAGAGTTATAGTGATTACTGTGCCTCATCGCATCAACCAGGTGCTCTGGATTCCAGAGCTCAGCATGGCCTCAGTTGCAGCAACCCAGGAACAGAAGCCACTGGTTTCCTGCTGTGCTCACTCTCCAGTGCAATGTCACTGCACCGTCCCCAAGCAGCTCCCTGATCGGTCCAGAGATCTGTGGTGGCCATGGGAACACCACCATTTATTGTGTTGTATTGTCCTTGGGGAGAGCATGGAGTCAAAGGGTTCTCTCCTCCTGTCCTTCCCAACATGTGGAACCTTCCCCAGGTACCTTGCAGTCTTGTCTAGTGAATCACTGTGTCAACATCTCCTTCATTGTGAACATCTCCCATCACTTCTCTGACGATTTACAGTGCTCTCCATAAGAACACCCATGTGTAAATGGGCCTCTATTTGCAACTTTCAATCTTCTCCTTGAGAGGGGTGGGCAAGGGCTGCTTCTAGTCTGTCATTGTGGCCCCCAGTCAGGATCACCTTCTTTTAAAAGGCTGAATAATATTCCATTGTATATCTATATATACAAATGTATCTAAATATATCTATATATTTTTATCCATTCATTCATAGATGTGTATTTAACTTGTTTCTGTTATCTCAGGTATTGTAAATAATGCTGAGTTTTTTGTAAGATTGTATCATTTATTTGTCTAAAGTGAATAAACTTTAAACCTGAAAACTACACTAAGATATGTAGAAAATTTTTTATTGAAAACAAAACACAAGAAACAAAAAAGTGGACAGATAGTATATATATTAGCAAAAAAAAAGGCTAAACATGCTAACTTAAATATCAAGCTTCTTCCATTTTAGCTATAATTTATCAATAGACATGGGAAACACTGGTTATTGGGTGTTATCTTTTTATTAATAATACTTCAAAAACATTGTTTTGTTAATATTATAGTTTTGTTAAATGTTGTTTTTTTAACTTAAATCCATAGAATGTTAACACAATGTGCCCTTGACAATATAATGTGGAAATCACTAATATAGCCTTTTTGTAAGTTTACCTGCAATTGCCTGCTGTTTTTTTTTAGCTCACTTTTCCCTTGACTTTTAAAGCACGTTTACCTTAAGAACTGTGTCAGCAAATGTATTTACTAATATGAGTCACTCTATGGACCTAGAGGTTGAATCTGATCAATGCTTCACTGTGTAAACAAGACAAGGCTATCAGTAATGTTACTATATGGACATCTATATTGCCTTCTTGTATTACAGCCAGATGTACAGCAGACTAATGGGAGAGAGAGGGCATAAATTATTGGGTAACGTTAATGTTTGTGAACTACCCAATTTAGAACTCTATGTTCAAATCATAAGGCTCTGAGATTAGATGATGCCTTTGCAGGTTCTGATTAGTGGAAGCGTCACTGCATTTCATCACTTATTTGCCTTCTGCAGTTACCACTTTTGTTTGGTGTGCAGTTTGTCTTTTAGTCCACTTCTTTTAAAATCTATCTACTTTTTCAGAGCCATTCAAGCTAAGGTGCTCGCTAAAGCATAAATCTTCTTTGGATCTATGGTCTCATGTGCTAGGAACATTTGTTTACATGTCAAACAAACTTGTTTGATTTATTAACAATGAAAATCCAATATCTATCCTAGTTGTCAAAATACAAAGGAGGAGTGAGGTGTAGGAAATTGTTGAGAATGCAATATGGAATAAAAAGAATAGAAGTAAAGTAATATGTCTTTGCCTTTTTCCTCCTTGACTCCAAATGCCATTATGCATAAAAGCCAATCCATATTCTTTGCATTATTCTCAATTATTTAGTCCACTCTCCCTCATTATCTAACACTTCCTATCATAAAATGTTTCACCTTAAATGTAGAACAAACATCTATCTCCAACAATTCAAAATAACAAATTTAATATCTGGCTTCACTCATAATTCTTTTTATCCTATTTAGAGAAATAAATTTTATATTTCTGTCCAAGGCTGGACATAAAGGCCTCAAATTTTATATAGTTAATTCACTAGGTGCCAAAAAACTGTTTTCAAAATTTTAACACAAACACAAATCTTCTAATATATAAGCTATAGCCCTAAGCATACAATGAAGCAAAACATACAACAGAATACCGACTTTTGTTGTATTCTTTTTGTTTAAAATGTATAATCAGCAAGTTATTCTTTGTAAAGAATAACCATTATTTTCAAAAAATGTTAATATTTTCCCTTGAGATGAGATTTCCAGAAAGGATCCCTTCCTTCATATCTCACAGTACAACCTTAGAAAATGTTTGTTGTTGTTTTATTCTCAACCACCTCTTTATTAAGTTTGGTATACTACTACATTTTGGTGTATCTGCTATGAATACCTAGATCTCAACACATACTTAAATTCAAACATTTGCTTTATCCTACCATTTCATACACATATACACATATACTCATAAGAACTTCAAAAAGTTTTTGGAAAATGGAATTAAAATATGAAATTAAAAAACAAAAATTTCATTTCTCAGCATAAGCTCCATCAAGTTCAAGGCACTTTTCTAAGCAACGATACCAGCCATTTAGCCCATTCCTAAAGTGCTAAGGGTCTCGGGAATTTAACCATGTCAATGCAATCTTTTTGTATTACTAAGTGATGAAAAATAGGTGTTCTCTACAGACTTTTTAAGATTAGAAAACAGAAAGAAGTCAGAAGGAGCCAAATGAAAACTGTAAGGTGGATGCCTAATGATTTCCCATAGAAATACTGGCAAAATTGCCCGTTTTAATGGACACTGGAGACTCACAGTGGGGAGAGTAGGAGGAGGTGAGGGAAGAAGAATTCCCTGTTAGGTACAATGTACACCAGCAGTCCCCAACCTTTTTAACACCAGGGTCCGGTTTTATGGAAGACAATTTTTCCACAGACCCAAGGGAAAAGGGAAGAGGAAAAGTTCTAGGATGATTCAAGCGCATTACATTTATTGTGCACTTTACTTCTGTTATTATTACATTGTAATATTAATGGGAATAAGACCACTGGGACTTAGGGATGCTATGTCTGAGGCTGTGGGAGGAGAGGAGGTGAAGGAATTGCCTGAGTAGGGCCCTGAAATAAGGGCAGATGTTAACTGCCTAGTTGGGGGACATATCAGCGATCTGGGAGTACAGCAAAGCATGCTCCCATCTCAGAGCTTGAGGGGTCTCATGCATGAAAAGCCGTGGAGCGGCCTGACATGAAAACTTCTTATGGCTGTAGAAGTAGATTTCAGTATGTCAGCCTGGGAGAAAGGACTCCAGGCTTCAATTGTTAGAACATAGAGCCAAGTTCCTTCTCTGCCTTTCTCTCAACAATGCCTCGGTTAATGTAAAACTAACCCCCAGTGGAAAACATGTAGTTTCTTTGTTCCTTGATCAAATGGGTCACAGCTACTGAAGTTAAAGATGGCTATCTACGTACATAGCATGTATTTGGGATAAAATCAGTTAGTTTACCTTGGGACAGGGTTGTACCTACTAAAGAATTATGTGTTTTCACTTATAGAAAGGAGAGAGTAATTAGCTAGGACCCCTTGTGATTTGGGGGGAGCCTCGAGACTTCTGTTCATTGTATCCTGTGATTTTTTTCACATGAGATCATAGTACTTTGCAGCATGACAAAGAGAATGAAAGCAAGTGCTGGGTTTTAGTCACCACCACCTTTGCCTCTGAGTGCTGGGGTCCCCTGACTTCCCCACACTTTTAATACTATTCCTGTGTCTGTGTCTTTGTTTCTTTCATCTCTTGCAACACATTCTGCCCGGGGAACCTATCTTTATCAGGGACATTGCAAACCTCTGATAATGAAAGAATTATACAACTCACCATAATGTAGAATCAGTGGGAGCCCTGAGCTTGTTTTCCTGCAACTAGATGGTCTCATCTGGGGGTGATGCTCAGGAAGGGAAGGAAGCAATGGGGAGCAGCTATAAATGCAGATGAAGCTTCACTGGCTCTCCTGCTGCTCATGTCCTGCTGTGTGGCCCAGTTCCAGTATTGGTCTGTGGCCTGGGGTTTGTGGATTGCAGATGTACACTACCTAGGTGATGTGTACACCAAATGCCCAGACTCCATCACTATACAATATATACGTGTAACAGAATTCAATTTGTACCCCTTAAATCTATTAAAATAAGAAAAAAAGGAAAGAGAAAATTAAAAAAAAAAAAAAAACATTAGCCTTGCTTGGTGAGAGGAATGAGCAAGAACAATGTTGTGGTAGAGGTGGATTCTCTGGTTAAGCTTTCCCAGGTGTTTTTTTGCTAAAATTTTGGCTAATTTTCTGAATATATGTAGATATTATCATTCTTTGGCCCTCCAAAACATTGACAGCAAAATCCCTTGAACATTTTAAAAATCATTGCCATGACTTTTCCTCTTGACTGGTCCACTTTTGCTTTGACTGGTCCACTTTTGCTTTGACTGGACCATTTCCACCTCTTAGAAACCATTGTTTTGATTGTGCTTTGTCTTCAGGATCATACTGGTAAAGCCTCATTTCATTTCTTGTTCCAGTTCTTTGAATAAATGCTTTGAGATCTTAATCTCATTTAAAATTTCTCTGTTCTTTTCTGCTGCTGATCTGGGTGTAACAGTTTTGGTACCTATCAAGTGGAAAGTTTGCTCAACTTTAATTGTTCAATCAGAATTAGGTAAGCTGAACCAGCTGAGATGTCTATGGTGTTCATTATTGTTTGTGCTGTTAATCATTGATCCTCTTCAATTAGGACAGAAACAAAATTAACTTTTTCCTTGCAAATTGATATGAATAATCTGTTGCAGAAGGTTTCATCTTCAACATCATCTCGTACCTTCTTAAAATGAGTTATCCGTTTGTAAACTGCTGATTACTTTGGTGCATTGTCTCCACAAACTTTTTGTAAAGCATCAATGATTTCACCATTTTTTCACCCAAGCTTCACCATAAATTTGATATTTGTTCTTGCTTTGATTTTAGCAGAATACATGTTGTCTTGCTATGGGGCTACTTTCAAATTGAAGTTTTATCCTTTTAGGTATTTCAAACTAGATCCTCTTTAAACATGTTATAACAAGTTAGTATGAGTTTATCTTTGTGTACAAAAATGAAATTGATGCACAGTTTTTTCATAATATGTATTTTCCATGAACTTTTAGAAGTACCTATATATATATATGTATGTGTGTGTGCATATATATATTAGGTATGTGATGTGTGTGCGTGTGTATGTAACATTTAAATCTTTTAAGGTCTATGCATAATATGTCTCCTCTGGGAAGTACCTTATACTAGATAAAGTATATTATCTTTAAAAATATTTTTGAATGAATGTTGAATGAATATATATACTTAAATATCAAGGCCAGTCATTTTTGTAGAAACCTAGGTTAGTCACCTGTAAATGAAAGTCTTAGTCATTACTGTGTAAAGAAAATATAAATGATACTTTATATTCTTACATTATATTTACTTAAAGATATCAATAGCAAAATAGATTTAACAAAATACAAAGCTTTAATGGCAATTAGATATTTTTTTCTTAAATATTCTCATATTCCTTGTCTGTAATATTTCTTCCCAACATGACTTCTAAATTTTTTAACATCCAAATGTATTTTAATAAATATTTTACTTGGTTCTTTGTAAGTGAAAAAATATTAAGTGAAAAGGGTTTCTTAAAAAATAACACTGCTCACATCAGTCTTTCCTTGCCTCTAATCCTGTCAAAGATGACTTAGCCTCAATTAACATTGCTCTTTTGACTCAGAACTTGTCAAACATTTCATTTCATCATGTCTACATTTGCCCCTAGACATAGACAGAAAAACAGGCAGCAATAATCATTAAACACGAAAAGCAAAACATTTCCCTGTAAATGGCAGAATGGCATAGGATAATATGTAAGCAGGAGTAAGCAAGTAAGTAGAAAAATATATTGACAGCTCGCTTTTAACAAATCAAACCTCTTGAGCAGTTGCAAGCAAGAACCAGACACTGTGACAGGTGAACACAATGGCAGATAGATTTTGAATAAGCTGGATCCCTCTTCCCTTTTATAAACCAGAATGAAATAAATGAAGAGGAATATGTGTGGATTTCTTGCCTCAGAGAGTTCCAAAAGCATATACTCAACTTTATGGGCTAAATGGACCATATTAAGTGTAGAGAAAAGGATATTCACAGAAAGCAAACACACTTCCTTAGATAACCTTCAAACAAGATCTGAAGCTTAAGGATCTTCTTGTGCGTTATCTTGACAATAAAAAATAGCATTGTCAGCGCTCCTTGTTCCAGTACAGTCAGAGCTACGGTGAAGGTCCTCATCATGGGGAAGTCATTTTCACTAGCTAGCCTATTGAGTCTCATTTTTTTTTGGTTTCATTTTCTATCTTTGGACCTGCAAAATGATAGAAAAATATAACTCAGGCTTTGAAAATGAACAGAATGTATCTTAAGTGCATTCTGAAACTTGTTAGCTGAGATGGCTGTGAACTTCAACCATATGATGGGGATTATAACACCTATATAACTGCCCTTCAAAAGGAAGTACGTGAGATGGCATTTTGAACATTCAGCAAGTAACTGAAACATTTTTTAAGTAACTGAATCATGTCTTAAATTCTTGCTATCTCTATTATTCATTTTTGTTATATATTTTTATAATATTACATAAAAAGAAGAAAATTTTCTATTCACTATAAGTAATTTGTACACTGTGTCACAAGAGTGTCTGCTTTTCCCTATGTGGATATTTTTACTCAATATCCTCTAGCTGAAGACAAAGGCAAAAATGATGTCCAATATACTTAAAAAGAATAGATCAAAGATAAAACTGTGCTATGAATTTAAACACTGTGACACTTTGACTTATACTCCCTTATATGAAACATGATTTTTCCTTCTTTATTGTATATATTTTAAGATACAGAATATGGTGTCTTGATATTCATAAATATAGTAAAATAGTTACTACAATAAGCAAATTAACATATCCATTACCTCAGTTACTTCCTTTATGTGTTAAGAACACCTGAAATATACCATTTTATCAAATTTTCATTATGCAATGTTATGGACTATAGTTCTCATGCTATACATTAAGTCTCTAGACTTATTCATCCTACTTACCTACAAGTTTGTAACCTTTGACCTATATTATTTCCTCATCTCCTCCCTCCTTTTAACCACTTTTCTAATTACTGTTTCTTTGTATTTGAATTTTTTTAGATTCCACATATAAGTGAGATCAAGCAGTATTTTTCTTTCTGTTTGGCTTATTTCACATAGCCTAATGTGCTCCAAGTTTCTCTATGTTGTCAGAAATGGCAATATGTTATTTTTTAAGACTGGATAACATTCTATTATGTATCATCACAATTTCTTTACCCTTTATCCCTCAATGGACATGAACACTTAGGCTGTTTCCATATCTTAGCTTTTGTGAATAATACTGCAATGAACATGTGAGTACCAAAATCTCTACAAAATGCTGATTTATATTCCTTTGACTATGTACCTAACAAAGGGATTACTGGGTTATGTGGTAGTTCTATTTCTATTTTTTTTTTTTTTTTTTTTGAGAAACCTCCATATAGTTTTTTTTATAATTGCTAGACCAGGTTACATTCCCACCAACAGTATACAAGGACTCCCTTTTCTCTACACCTTCACCAATACTTGTTGTCTCTTGTCTTTTTAGTAATAGCCATCCTAGCCAGTTGCTCATGTATGGATTGGTAGAATCAACATTGTTAAAATATCTATACTACACAAAGTGATCTACCGATACAAGGCAATCCCTATGAAAATACCAACATCATGTTTCACAGATCTAGAAAAAAATAATTCTCCACTTCATATGGAACCAGAGAAGATCCCATATAGCTAAGACAACTTTAAGCAAAAAGGACAAATTGGGAGGCATCAGTTTACCAGACTTCAAGCTATACTACAAAGCTATAGTAACCAAAATAGCATAGTACTGAGGACTGAGAACCTAGATATAAAACCATCCTCATATAGCCATCTGATCTTTGACAAAGCAAACAAAAACATACACTGGGGAAGAGAATCCCTATTCAATAAACAGTGCTGGGAAAACTGGATGGACACATGTAGAAGACTCAAATGGGATCTGTACCTCTCACCTCTCATAATGGTATGGTTCTTATCCTCAAAGAGTTTATCATCCAATTAATGTCCTCAATCCATACAAGTCTCTGAGAAGTCAATCTTTTCTAAATGGATCTTAACAAAATAATCATATTAAACATCTGTCAAATCTTGTTCTTGTCAATATCATAGTTGTCATCATCCAAAATCCTTCGCTGACTTTTACTGAGCTCACTGTAATATTAATGTATAGCGCTACTTATGCTATTAGAATATTAACCTCATGTGCACGTAGAAGAGAAGTAATATTTTTTCCTCATTTGTTGCAAGGTCCTGGCTGAGGCCCCATAACAAAAGACAGATTAACAAGAGAAAAGCATACCAATTAAGAATTTAATAATTTTTATGTGACACGAGAGCCTTCAGAAATAAAGCCATAATAAAAAACAGAAATCTGTGTATTTTTATGTATAGTCAGTCAGAAGTATGTTGGAGGATAAAAGGAAATGATCTAATGGAAATAAACTGATTAGAACTTAGCAAGGCCTGTTTTTTTCAGATTCTTCTTTCTGTCCCTGTATCTTCAGAAATAAGGACATTTATTTCCTCCTAGTATAGGAAAGGCCCCTCTATAATAAGGGTTTATGACCTACCTTAGAGGAATGTCAGAGAATTTTTTTCTGGCCTGGTTTAGGTGAGAACGCTGGAAGAAAGTCAAAGAGATCTTTTCACTTATGCTGTTTCCTCATATCCCTTCAGTTTGAAATAATCAGTACAGTAAGTTGCCGTATTCGGGGTTGTGTATTTTGAGTCTTGTCATTCAATGTCATTCAAATTCTGGTCCTGGGTAGCTTACTCATATAGTCTTTCTGAATTCTGTGCCTTTCTTTAATTCTATTTCCATTGCCATAATTCATCCCCGGAGAATTGAAATTAATACCTAATTGTATTCTCTGTCTAAGGTTTCTTACCTTCAATCTACCTTATAACCTTTGTTAAATTAATATTCAGTAATTATAGTTTCATTTAATAAATACAAATAGTTGATCTTATTTTATATATATATATATATATATTTTTTTTTTTTTTGAGACAGAGTCTTGCTCTGTCACCTGGGCTAGAGTGCAGTGGCATCATCATAGCTCACAGCAACCTCAAACTCCAGGGCTCAAGAAATTCACCTGCTTCAGCCTGCAGAGAAGCTGGGACTACAGGCACATGCCAACACACCTGGCTAATTTTTGTATTTTTCTTTTTGTAGAAATGGGGTCTCTTTCTTCCTCAGGCTGGTCTTGAACTCTTGGCCTCAACTAATCCTCCTGCCTCAGCATTCCAAAGTGCTAGGACTATAGGCATGAGCCACCACACCTGACAACTTACTGCATTTTTTTATTCTTTGCCTACAAATGGTCGAAGGCTCTTTGTGACTTATTAAGTCAAATTGCCCAGGCAATAATTCAGATTTCTCCTCAAAACCATGATATGCGTTTCCCATCAACCTGTCCACTATAGAAATATACATCTTCTTTATCCTGTGCCTTCCAATATTCCTCAATGTTTTTCACATCATCTCAAGCTCTCACTGTTATCTTCCATCATTTCCAATTATTTATTTATTACGCCACAAATGATGCATTTGATGTGGTAGCTACTACAGCGAACAAAACAGATTTGATCCCCACCCTAATAAAACTTTTAATTTTATAAAACCTCTCTATTATAACTCATTCTGTAAATACCCCTACTGTTGTATTAAACTATTATATGAATGAAATTTTCTTTAAACATTTATAAAGATGAAAAGTTTTTAAAACTTATCCCAAATCCTTCCTCTAGATATAACCACCATTAAAATCCTGATCAGTTTTCAAACTTAAATAAAAATGATCAATTATCCTAAAATGCTTCCTAGTTTCTTTGACCAAGTACAATATCTCCCTTTTCTGAAACCAAAAAACACTATAAACTTACCTGATGACATACTATATTCTGTTTCAGATTATAAATATCTGTGTATTTGTTTTGTGTTCCTTACTTGGAATCTTCAGATTAAAGACCTTTTATTCAGTACTTAGCAAATCGTACTTATCCGATAAATATGTATGCTATTTAACTTTTCTCAATGAACATTAGGTCATGTAGCTTTAAAATATCTTATAGTCTCCAGTAACATTATCTTCAATGGTATTTTTAAGAGCATCTGTTGCTTCCCTACCATTTTTCTACGTCTCTTAGACTTTAGATATTTGATCATGGCCAGAGATTACACAGATTAAAGACAAAATTCATAAATATGACTTAACTAGGAGTATGATGTGGCATAGTAGTTTAGACTATTTTGAGATTCTAAGAGTTAAGATATAATTTCCAGATATGTAAGGAATTTCAGATTTTACAGCAAACTCTCTATTTTCCCATATACAAAATGGGCAAGATAAAAATTTCTCCCTTATAAGTATTTGTATTTTATTTTTTTTTAAGAATTGAAACAGGTAAGGCAGGTAAGTGCCTAGCTTACTGTAAGTACAAAAGTTAGCTTTTATTATTTTATTAATTATTTTACCTCTAGGCAAGTTGATTTTGTACCAAATATGGACATATTTGTATGTCAGCATACTCAAAGCACCAGGGGAATTTGTACTAGTTTTGAAATCTGTATAGGTTCTTAAAGTGCCTCTGCCAATACTCACTCTCCTGCCAAAAACCACATGGAATGCACCACAGGGAACAATGAGGTTATTGGTTAGAGGATCTTAGAAAGCATGTATGAGATTTAGATGCGTTAGGTGATTAGAGAGTAGTAAAGAAAGCAGGGCTTGCCTATAGTTTGGATGTTGTCAGGAAGCCAGAGTAAATCTAGATTGGGAGGTTTAGTGAATCTTATCTAGAAGAAGGGAACACTAACTAGAGTGAAGCTAACTCTGAAATTAGTAAAGGAGCAGCAGTCACTGATATTAACTAGAATAGAGGGTTATTTGGTCATTTTGTACTTTCAAAAATGTTTATTTTTTTGTCAATTAACAGATATAATTATATAGTGTTTTGTTTTTGTCTTGATCTATCAGCATCACAGACTGGCCTTGTCTGATGGTGGTTTCTATGAAATTGTTTATGTTCACCAAGAGAACACCAAGTCTTTCATTGGCAGGCTGCTGGCTCAGCATCCAGGACTAGATATTACCAGGCCAGGTTGTGGTTTCAGTGATGCTTCTCTATTACCTATCAATAAAAAGTCACACATTCGTTTCCAAACTGCTGGTTTCTAACCTAAAAAGTAAAATACACATTGATCAAAACTGGAAAAAAATTCTTAATAAATGCAACTGCTTTCTTTCATGGCCTTTATTGTAAAAGAGTGGATGTAAGCATTAATCAAAATGTCCTAACAATTATCATATTGCACCTGTATAATTTTCTGTAAAGAATAGGTAAATGGTAGTATGGTAATTTATAAAAAGAGGGATTAGCTAGCATTTGGAAATTACCAAAGGTTTCTCAGAGGAAGTCACACCTGATTTGAAATCTAAAGAAAGAAAAAAGAAAGAGTGAGGTAATCAAGGAAAGGAATAGTACTCTAGGGAGAGAGATCATATCTAAAAACATGCAATGAGTAAGGATTTTGTAACAGGATTGGGGAGAAAGTGGAAGCTTGGTGTATGAAGAAAGAGTAGGCTGAAGTGAGGTCAAATCATGCATATATATGTCTGTATGTGTGTGTTTGTGTGTGTCTGTATTACAATAGTCCAGGTGAGGGCCGATAGGAGCTGCACTAATGGGATCCACTTGATGGCAAGACAGGAAGAAACAAGACAGATCCAAGAATATTTAAGAATTAAAATTGATAAATTAAGGATAAATTTAATAAAGAGTTAGTCAAAATATAGGTGACAAGACCCTTGGTTACAATGCCATTCACTTATTTAGGGAAAATTGATACTATATTGGTTTAGAGGGAGAGAATAGTAATGAATTAATTCTTGCATAGGATGCGATCTGAATTGGTTTTCAAATATTTAATCTCATGTAGGTCCCTGGATAAATAGATTTAGAGCTCATAAGGAAGGGTTGGGCTAGAGATATGCATTTAAAGATTGACTATAATTGAAAATTAAATTCAATTTTTGTGGATACAGATCTTACACTTCTTATATAGTTTTCATTTGTGCCCGTGTGTCTGTGCTTTAAGATTAGCCTAACAATTAAACGGATGCCCTCAAACCATTGGAGTGATTCTGAATCCCTAAATCAAATAAAGAATTATTAACTTTTCTTTAAGATGTTGAAATAGGGTCTCTGGGATCAGATGAGTGCTAGCAAAAATGCTAAAGTTCTCCCAGCACATCATAGTTTATGTATTTAACCTAACAAACCAGATTGTGTGGGTTTCAGTTAAGTTTTTCCTAGAACTAAGAAAAACCAAAGAAAGTCTAAGGAAAAAAATGAATGTACCTTCTGTTCACATCACTCCTGTCTTAGAACTTCTTGGTAATTCTTTTCCTTTTTATTCCAAGTAAAAGACTTACCAATATATTCCTTGTGATTGATTTTATGAGCAGGTCTTAGTTCCTATAAACAGAAATCATAACATCTATTGAATTCAGAATTCTCAAAACAAATTTAATATGCCTTCACTTCTGATGTGCCCTCACAGACTCTTTTAAATATAGAAAAGTTCATTGTATTTACTGAAACTGGCCTTATTTAGAGTTATATTGTTAATAGAATGTATAGAAATTTCTTGTAAAATAGGAAACTATATATGTATATATATGTGTATACGTATATGTATATGTATTTGGCCATTGGATGCCGGTATGGTTTGGTTTTAATGACATATCTTGATTTCCAGAAGGCGTATGTACCTGGTTATCAACCACCTACATGATTTCTGATTTACTGGTTTATCTCTTAAATTGAGGACTTCATTTCAGAAACTGGACACAAACTGGAGGGATGATTTGCCTCGCTATCAATGCCTTTATTTTCAATTCCACACTGGCTCTCTTGAAACTGACACACTCTTTTCTCTATAATCTACCAAAGCAATGGATTTCTGACATTACAGCAATGATTTCTATCAAATAATTTTATTCTCTCACTTTTAGGTATTAGTCACCACCTTATTCAGATCAAGTATTATGGAAACAGGAACTCAAGACATTATTATAATGTTGGAGTTTTTAAAAACACTGATATATGAGTCACTCCAAGATTAGGATTCTTGTTTTTTCACGTTCTTCTTGTACTATTAGATAAGTTGATTAACCTTTCTTGTCTTTGATTTTTAAAGTCAAGGTAATAATAGTATTAACAGGCATAGTAACAGTAGTACCAAGTGAGGAACATAGTCACAAAAAGACTAAATTATAAAAATAAGAAGTAAAAATAACATGGCATTTTTTTACTACCCATACTGAAAGTATACCATATTCTAGGTAAAAATCAAATTAAATTTTAATCCATGATGTGATTTTCCAAATATGATCTTTAGTCTGATTTTACCACTAATTATTCTTCAGATTTCAAAAGAAATATCTCATTTGACAAAAGAAAATTCTATACTAGTAGGGGTTTAGTGTATTCAATTTTACCTGATGGAGAGGAAATGATTTTTCAGTTAACAACTGGCCATTTTTTAAATGATACATATTTTAATAGCCAAATATCATGTCATTCTACTAAATGCTATATAAGTACAATTTGAATATTTTTACAATTATTTCAGTAATCAAAAAATGTTAATCTCATATTCATATATTGGAAAAAAGGCAAAAAGTTGCATATGTTGTGCTAATTTCTTTAAATCAAGCAGGTGATACTTGGATAAGGGCATTGATTAGGCACTCAGTTCAATAAGACTTCCTATTCACCTACATGTATAAGACCTGTGGAACTTCTGATAGGGCCTGATCCTCTGGTTGATTCCGTGAATTTCAGCTGGATTCCCTGGGCCCTCTGAGGGTCCATCCTCCTCAAGGTTGGATACTGGACTCCAGAACTGTAAAAATGCCCAAACCTCTGTTTTGCTTTTCAGCAGTTTTCTGTTTATTTCATTAGGCACTTGACATACCCAGTTTTATGAATCTGGTCCATGTTTTAGTACAAAAATCAGAGTCTGTCTCACTTCTCTGAACTTCCTCCCTCTATTCCTGGAATGCTGGACCCTCCATTCAGTGCTCTGGCAGCCTTGAATTCTGTTTTGTGACTCCAGTAATCTGAGGCTGGCCAGAATATCCATGGCCTTTCTGCATCTTAATCATGGCTCCGTACTTGGATCTCAACCTCTAGCACTGCCTCAGTAACAGACAAATGCCTTAAGGCAAAAAATGGCTCATTTCTCTGAGGTTTTCTTGCCTCTAGAAACCCTTAAAGTCACACTACTACTTTTATTCATAGGCCATTTCTATATAATCCAATTTTCCTAAATTGCTTTCAGTGGAGGGGTAAGAACAGGGAATTCCATTTTACCTGGAAGCAGAAATCTGGTTTCCCCTTTATTTTCTCTTCTTACTCCCATTTGTTCTGCTCTTCTTTTCCCATTTTCTAAGCATGCAATAAGGAATAAGAGCTAAAAATTATACAAGACTATAATAAATGTAAATTAACAATGAAAAAAATTCAGTAAATCATGATTGTTTCTAGGGAATTCTGACCTTCAAATTTTATTAGATTTCACCCTTTACATTGCTCTTTTCCAAATGTTTTGCAATTGATAATGGTCATCTCATCACTGCAGTAAACTTCTTAGTCTTAGCTTAATTAGCTTTTCATCTAGCTTTCACTTTTTCTCTACATTTGTTTCTCATACCACTTTACATGGATAATCTGTTATGAGCAGAAATATGAAAGCATTTTTAAAAACTTTTCTACTCTGGAATCCATCCAGATTTAGTTAAATCCTACTTTTCCTGATATCTTTCATTTATTTTTTTCCAAAAACAAGAGAACTCTTAGAATACCTTTCTGAGTAAAAATTGTAAAGAAAGGTTAAAATTCAAACAAGTTAAAATATTTGGGAGCAGTTCCAGATTCCTAAAGTAGGTTTACAAAAGGAATGCTGCCATGGAAATTCTTAACTCTGCATGCATAATTAAAAAATATTTATGATTATTTTAGTAACAATTCTGTCATATTTCACATGTCAATAGAATTCACATAAGAACATTCATTTTAACATGAAATATGAATAACAAAGAAAAACTATTGCTTTGAGAGGTAATAAATGCTTCTAGAAATTGCTTACGTTGTAATGACTAAATCTTCCTTCATATTTCAATTGTCTCATTTTATGAAATAAAAGAAAAATGTTAAAGAACTATTTGAACAAAAAATGTGAATTAAAGTCAATTGTTATCATAAAAGAAAAAATAACCCAGACCCTTGAAGTAACCCTTGATTCACAATTAAGTCACATGTGAAAATGTTATTTTTGATATTCCAGGGTGTTATATGTGAGACTATCCATAGAATAAGTATTACCAAATTAAAATATTAAAAGTGCTTTGACATACCAAGTGTAAAGTGGAAGAATGGTTTATAAGTTGAAATGATTTGTAAATAAAAATATTTCACTTTGTCATATTATATTTTGATGTAAGTAATATAAAACACATGTGAAAATGTGACTTCTGCTTTAATAATTAAAATGTCACCAGAAATCAGAAGATTAAGAACCTATTATTCTGAATGCAGGAAAACTGAATGGATTTTTAAAGGAATTTAATATTTTCAGAGACAATGCTAATTAGCACCATTGTTCATAAAGTGGTGTTGGCATGGCTTATGAAAGTGTACACATCTCATTGTAAATTATTCATCAGGAAAATATGTTAAATATTGGAGCCACTTTCTTCTTGCATTAAAAAAATGCTATCCTGAAATCAATGTTCTATTGCATTTCCCATAAATCCCTTTTCAATAGCATGTATAGACAGAAAGTCAGTATAATATCTTATTGCTCACTTTTAAAAAATGAATTGTTTTGTATATAAATTATATTTTAATAAAAGTGTTCTATTCTACACTTGTGATAGAAAACAATTTTTATCAAATTTTTAAGCAAATAGCTGTTCTATCATTTTTACTTGAAATATTCATTAATGTGCTTCTTTCATTTCTTTTTTATGCCTTAAAGAAGTCTTTTAGAAAATTTAAAAAGTGTAAAAGCCACTTGTTTATGGAACTTAGAAATTTAGAAGTTTCCTCCTTCATTACATTTTACTCAAACACGGAGACTAATAAAACATGAATGTGAGTTGTTCAAGATGGCTGACCAGAGACATCAGCTACCATATCATCTCAAAAAGAAGGAAAGTTTTAGAGGAAAAAGGGAAAAACAAACAAACAATAATAGATTGGGTGTAATTCCAAGGGAAAACGTCCAGAACCTACCAGATATTCCATGTGAAGAAGTTGTGGAGCAGAACAAGAAGGAGCAAGATATCAACACAACTCAACCCCTGAGAGGCTTGGAGCCCAGCAAAAAGGGTAAGTGGGGTGTTTGTTTCTCCTTCCCTCACATCTCCGGGAGTCCACAGGCTCCAGAGCTGATAGAGAGCATTTCTACCCTCATAAGCCCAAAAGCTGCTGCTGCCAGTGAACTGGGAGCTTCTTGAGGACAAAGCACCAGGCTACCAGTCCCCTTGGGGTCAATTCCCATCACCACAAACCCAAGGTGAGAGAGAAGGCAGCATTTTGCTTCTCCACCCATTGTGCACCTTTGTTATCCCCCTGGGACTTCAGCCCTCAGTTTTTATCTTGTTCATTCCCACACAAACATTTCTCAATTCTAGCCCAGACTGCAGGAGCCACAGGAGGCCAGTGGGTCCCAAGAGATATATGTGACCCCAGAGCCTCGACATTTTGGCCCGGCTGCCTTCTAGAGAGAGAGAGACAGAGATGACCAGAGTGCTAATTTTCCTCCATTCAGATTCTTTTCCACTCCTCCCCCTCTCCCACCAACTGCTACCAAGAGAAATGATTGAGCCAGGGTGCATGAGCAGCTGTTTCCCCTCAGTTGGTGTGCCCACTACACTGAGGCTTCCAAAGAGTGGGGCTCAAACCTTTCCCCTTAAAGGCCTGTAGTGGACTAAGGGGTACTTGGACTATATGCTCCCTGCTCACTGGCCCTCCCCAGTGCTGCTCACCTGGCTGCTGCACCAGAGCAGTGCATGACCTGAAGCAGAGGGACATTAAATCTGCTTAAGCACCCCATATGCAACTCGGGACCATCACACTTCTCCCTGGCATGGTCAGGGATTGACGTTCAGGGATCCATGGATAGGCCCATAGGCCAGATTCAATACTCCCAGGACTTGATTGTGTTGCTCAGGATGTGGAGGGAAGATTTGTGAACTAATCTTAGGAGATGAGGGAGCCCACATGGGAAGAACTGAAAAGAGAGTGAAATGTGGGTCCCAGCTTCAATGCACTTGTGAATCACCCCTCTCCCAACAGGAAAGCCACATTCTCAGCCCAGGATGGAATCTTACACAGGGAATCTTCCAGCCCAAAGCGCCATTGCCTCGGGTATTCAGGTGCTTCCTCTATGGGGCTAGAGCCAGCCACAGCTAATCTGAGCTCCTGGCTGCTGGCAGATGCCAGAAAAAGACCATGAAGCAGAGGAGGGGGAAGAAGAGTGAAACTCACTACTGACAGCCAGATTGTGAATCTCAGATGGCCTCACCCCCATACGCAGACTTTCTGTCTTGGTGGGGTCACTTCAGCCCCTCTTTGGTAGCTTTCCCCAGCATCCTGAGAGTGGACCCTGGCCCCCTGCCAAGACAGCTACCTTACCACCTTACCAGCTTTTGTGGAGCCTGAAGGCAGGTTCACCTGCCCAGCCCGCCCAGCATCACTCACCTACCTGCCTCTGCAGTGGTGGAGAATAAGGACTCACTTGGAAGTTCCAGGGCCCCACCAACTGCCTGGGGTATTCAGATGCTTCTCCTAAGGGGGTAGAGCCAGCCACAGATCCCAAAAATAACACTTAAGTTTGTTCTTTCCAGCAAGTGCCACCTACTGGAAGGGAGGTTATTTTTTACAGACCTTTACAACATTTACTGACTCAGTTATGGGTGTGGTTGATTCTTACCCACAAGGACCACCTACTGTCTCGGAGATTAAACTGGGCCTCTCAGAGTAATTCATGCCATTAAGAAAACCACAAGGCTGGGGAAAGAGAAAGGATTTCAAAGACCTCCATCCTCTCTCATCAACAAGAGACAGAAAATCTCCCCACTGCTACAGACTACAAACAACTAGCAACTGAGAAAACCATCACACTAAGGATATCTTTAACCAAGGCATCACACAGAACCTAGACCCCCATCAAAGCACTCAAAAGCAAAGCCAAAGGATTTTATCCAACATGTGCTACAGTTGGGTAAACACTTGTGCATACACTTACAAGTGATGGGGGGAGGAAGGTCCTATCTAAACAATAGAAAATCCAAAAATAAGAAATGACAGCTGCTCTAGATGAGAAGGAATCAGTGTAAGAACTTTGGAAGTAAGAAAAAGCAGAGTAAAAGGACCCACCAAAGGAGTATACCAGCTTTCTAACAATGGATCCCAACCAAAATGAAAATATTGAAATAGCAGATAAATAATTCCAAATACGATTTGTAAGAAAGCTCAATGAAATCCAAGATAAAATGGAAAACCAACTCAAGGAAACCAAAAAAAACAGTTCAGAAAATGAATGAAAAATTCACTAAATAGATTGACATATTAAAAAATAAGTAGAACTTCTGGAAATGAAAAATTCATTTAAGGAAATACAAAACACAGTGTAAAGCTCTAAGAATAGACTAAACCAGGCAGCAGAAAGAATTTCAGAGCTTGAACACAGCTCTTTCAAATTAACCCAGTCAGTCAAAAATAAAGAACAAAGAAGCAAGAGGAATGAACAAAGCCTACAGAAAATAGGAGATTATGTAAAATGGGAAAATATAAAAATCATAGACATCTCTGAGGGTGAAGAAGAAAACACACAAGGGCTGGAAAACATATTTGAGGGAATAATCGAGGAAAACTTCCCTGGTCTTGCTAGAGATTTAGGCATCCAGGTACAAGAAGCTTAACAAACACCTGGGAGATTCATCACAAAGAGGCGATCAAGACATATAGTCATCAGACTGGCCAAAGTCAACATGAAGGGGAACCACTGTGAGTTGTGAAGTAAAAACATCAAGTAAGTTAGTTACAAAGGAAAACCCATCAGGCTAACCATAGACTTCTCAACAGAGACCCTACAAGCCAGAAGGGACTGGGGTCCTGTCTTCAGCCTTTTTAAACAGAACAGTGGTCAGCCTAGAAGTTTGTATTCTGCAAAACTAGGCTTCATACATGAAGGAGAAGTAAATATTTTCCAGACAAGCAAACACTGAGGGAATTGGTCAAGACCAGACCTGCCCTGCAGGAAATACTCCAAACTACATTATACATGGATCAACACAATAGACACTCACCAGTGTAAAACCAACCAAAAGTTAAAACTCAGCACTCTAAAGCAATAGAACAAGAGATACCCACCAATTCATAAGTGGATTAACAAAATGTGGTAGTGTATACCATGGAGTACTACTCAGCCATAAAAAAGAATACATTAATACCTTTTGCAACAATTTGGATAGAACCAGGGACCATTATCCTAAGTGAAATATCTAAAGAATGGAAAAACAAACAGCACATGTACTCACTATTAAATTGGAAATAACTGATGAGTACATATATGAACAGAAGGAAGTAAAACTCAGTGGAAATTAAGCAGGGGGGAGGGAGGAGGAAGAGAGGGGCAAAAATCTGCTTAACGGGTACAATGAACACTATTTGGATCATGGACACACTTATAGCCATCATTCAAGCATTACAAAAGTGATCCATATAACTAAAAATTTTGTACTCCCTTAATATATTGAAATTAAAAATAAATAAATAGATTTAAAAATTAATGTCATGTATTGCTGTTATTATTATTTTACTTCCATTTTACTTGATGAGAAACATAGATTGACTTACACAATCTACATACTTGACCTCACACAAATGAATCAGGTCTTTATAATGTTCCTTTGTGTCTTATATAATAGGGAAATATTTCATTGGTTAATTAGGATATAGATATCACAACAAAATTTTAATTAGATATACCCCTTTGAGGTGTTGGGTAATATTTAAAAATACATGTACAATCTATTTACAAAGATCTTTAAAGACTCTTTGGGCATTCAGAAAATTTGGTAGTTTATCCAGGCATTTATGAATAAGATCCAAATACAATGATACCTGATGTGATACCATAGGATAAAGCTTATGAGTAATTCTGAACTATGTATCCAAATACAATTTGAATAAATGATAAATGTGAAAAAGGAAAACCCTCTCCAATATATGACAACACCTTCCCATTTTATTCCCTGACCTAACACCACAAATTCCCTTTCACCTAATGATAATATGAAACAAATCTTTTGTTGTTCCATATGGATTTTAAGATTGTTTGTTCTATTCTTGTGAAAACTGTTACTGGAATTTTGATACAGATTACATTGAATCTATACATCACTTTTTGCAGTATGGACATTTTAACAATATTAATTTTTATATTTCATGAACACAGCATATCTTTTTATTTCTGTATATCTTCTCCAAATTTTTTCATCAATGTTTTATAGTTTCAGTGTAGAAATTTTTCACCTCCTTGGTTAAATTTATTTCTAAGTGGATCTTTTCATTCCTTCCTTCCTTCATTTTTCTTCCATAACTTTTCTTTCTTTCTTTCCTTTCTTTTCTTTCTTTCTTGATCCTATTGTAAATGGGATCATTTTCTTGGTTTTTCTTTGGATAGTTCATTGTTACTGTATAGAAACATTATTGATAGTGTCTTGCAACTTTACTGAATTTGTTTATTATAATAGTTCTAACAATTTTTTGCTAGAGCTTAGCACTACTACATATTTCATCTCAACTTTGTCCTGGAAATCCTGAATTCTACTGGACATTCCCTGAATTTGATCTTTATTCTAGGACACTTTCTCATTTTCAGAATATTTTGTTGGCTAAAAATAGCATTCAGAAAAATATAACTGTAGATTTCTAATTTTTTTCTTGGTTATTTTGGAGTTATTTTTTGTTTATATGTTTCCCTCAAGGCTAGAAACATACATGAGTAAACATGCCATCCATTCTTTGGCAGTTAGAGATTCCTTTTTCAGATTCCATTTTCTTTCCGAAAATCTTATCCATTTTTCAAGTGATTATTCTTTAATAGTATGATTAGGCTAGAACAATATTTTCCATTATGACTTTTAGAATCCTTTTTCGAGGTGTAGCATAATTTTAACAACAGTGCATCAGAACCCTTATTTAAAGTCTACTATTTTGAAAGTCTATCACAGGATAAACTAGAATTCATAAACTTTTGAATAAGATAGATGTAACTTTTAGGTACATGACTCTCAGGAATATAGTAAAAAATCAGAGTCTGTAAACCAGAATAATTTAAATACAAATAGTTCTCTTTTGGGATTTTTGTTAAGGTTAATGATATAATATATAATACAGTGACTAACAGAACTTATGACATAGGAAGGGTTCAATAAATCACTTCCCTTATCCATTCTGTTGTTTCATTTTTAATGTTTTGATTAAAAAAGCATTATCTGTGCATTGTGTCTGACTGAATGATCTGTACTATATTCTCACAATACCCCAGCTATCACTCAGAGGCTTTTATTATATTTTCATCCTACACATGACAGCAACTTCATATACAATACTATCCACCACTCCTTGATACTGTGTTAACATTGATTTGTCATTGGTTACAGTGGAATATGAGCCATATGCAGAGGATGAAAAATAAGATCACTTTACCTCACTCATGAAATTTCATTCCGTATGCATAGGATGACACCAAGATTCTACATTTTTAAAATATTCTTCAAGTGACTCTGATATATATTCAAGCTTCTGGTTAAAGAAGCTAAATTAAGCCTCTTTCTTTGGTTTGATTAGCAATATCATACTAAAAAATTAATAGGAAATAAATGGAAAGAAATTTTGATTTATAAAACAATAATAAGACACAATTGGCAAAAGTGTACATTTGAGATCCTGCAGTGTAGCTCATTTTTCTTAGTCATATGATAGTTTAGTATCACTTTAAGAAAAAACATGCATTACTTAACTTGACCTACATTTTTATTAAAAATTATATAAAATTTAATTTATACTTCAAGTTTTCGTTTTCCCTTACCTGAATTTTATTTTCTCAATTTTTTTGGATGATATTTATTTAGCTCTTTCCTTCTTTTTTTCCCCTTAGACACCAGAGTAGCTGGGAAACTAAGAAGAGGCAGCAATCTCTGATGAAATATATTATGCTAAGGGAACTATATTGCCAATATAGAGAATATCTTAAATAGATCTCTACCTATAACTTCTGTTATAAAATTAACCTTTTAAAATTACTTTTAATATTCTCTTAGTGTTTTTATAGTTTCATGGAATTGTATTTCAAAAATAAAGTTTCAGTTCAGGTAAAGTTTCCATTAACAGAAACTTTAGTCATATACTACCCAGGAATATTTTTTAAAATATAAACACAAAAGGTAGCCTGGTCTTTTGAGCTCTGAAAATTTTGGTCTTAGCTTTTTGTGGAAAAGCAGTATATGGTTTTATCGCTGCTACTGTTCCTCTGGGTGAAATAAACTATCATGGTGGCAAATGCTGTTATGTTGTTCTCAGAATTGTAGGATTTGGATTTAGAAATTGGAGCATGGAGACTACCTTAAATCAAAATAAGTGGTTGTGTGCCAACACTGTCTAGCCAAGCACATAGTTCTGGCTTTTTTATCAATAAGTTGTTTTGAGAAATGATTTTATTTTATTTATTTATTTAGTTCATTATTTATTTTTTTATTTTAGTTTCTTTTTTTGTTTCAGCATATTATGGGTGTACAAATGTTTAGGTTACATAATATTGCCTTTGCCCCACCCAAGTCAGAGCTTCAAGCATGTCCATCCCCAAACGGTGCATACCGCACCCATTAGGTATGAATATACCCATCCCTTCCTCCCCCCTCCCATCTGCCCGACACCTGATGAATATTACTACTACATGTGCACATAATGATGATCGGTTAATACCAATTTGATGGTGAGTACATGTCGTACTTGCTTTTCCATTCTTGTGATACTTCACTTAGTAGAATGGGCTTTTAATGTTCTAATCAAACATGTAAAAAGATAAATTAGGAATGTATAGAAAAGTCATTGAAATTATTGGAAAAATAAATAAAGCCAGAATAATTAAGAAAAAGATCTCAATTTTTCCACTCTAGCTCATTTTGTTTTAATTTAAATATAGAAATAGACAAATTGAGAAATCATTAGTTCTTGATTCATACCTATATTAAGAAAATCTTGTAATGATGATAAAATATGTAAACATTAAATACATCATGATTCAATAATTTATCTAATAGAGGCACAAAGTGCCATTGGTCACAGAAAAGAAAATACTTTAGCTAGAGAATCATAGAGAGCTTCAAGAATAAATTACTTGTGAAAGTAAATAATTGTCAGGATTACACCAATTGTAATATAAAATTAAATGAAGGTCAGTGAACTTCAAATGTTAAGTGTGATGATAACCACAAACTTGTTAATTTAGTTCCCTTTAGTTTTCTCCATTTATGTGTCAGTGATTGTTACATAATTAATAATCCATAACCTATGCTATGTGTGGATGATGATCTTTATTCTTGCATCTATAAATAATAATAAAGGGTACACCAACCATGTGATATAGTGATGTACTTGTGTCTTAGAAAACTACCTAAAAAGATGACTCCCTAGTATTTATAAAGAAATCTTATCTCCTGCAATTGAGGAGAGACATTTAAATTACAGTAATACCACTCAGAGAATCACTGCTGTTCTCATACCATATGAAAATCTTTCATATTCTCATCCTTCGGCACTAATTAATTTTATTTCAAAAAGATCAATATATAATATAATTTAACACAGACAATGTACTGTCAGCATGACAGTTACTAGTGCAGGCAAGGAAAAATGAATTGCCTGATAATGGATGAATTCCACATTTAGGTATCTAAACCTTTTCAAGCTTTTAACAGTCTCATTTTGTATGCAGGTAGGCAATTCTGGTGCAGCAGATTTAACACTTTCTTCCTAATTCAGTTCAGACTTTGAACTTTCTTCAGAATATTTGTTTTTCCAGGAACATTTAACTTCATAATTATTTTATGAATTATGAAACAAAGTTCTGTGCATTTCATAGCTATCAGGTGAAGCAACATGTGAACACAAATAGGAGTAATCAGTCACAGATATGAAAAAGATGATGTCACAAAGACTCTGATTTCAAGGCATCCTCAACTGTCCTGTGGATTTCAGCCACATTCATTAGCAATTACTTTCTATATCAGGAAATGGCAGATGGCACATTGTTCTTCAAACAGTAAAAAAGAAAACAATTTTAAGTTAGTGAACAATAATTGTAGAGAAAAAAAATCTTTAGAAAGTTTTACAAGTGAAATGGAATAGTTTGTGTTTTGAGGGTTCCATTTATCCAGATCAGATAACCATAATTACACCCACAGAAAAATGTCATATTTAACCCTACTATACTGCAGAAACCTTGCCTTTTTTATATATTATTTTATTTCATTCACACAGCGAAGTTGGTATTGTCTTTTTTTAAAATGTGTATATTTTAAATTGGCAAATAAAATTGTATGTATTTATTGTGTGCATGTTTTGAAATATATATTGTGTGGAATAATTAAATCTAAATAAAATTGCATTGCCTCACATTTATCATTTTTTCAATGACAACATTTAACATCAACTACTTTATCATGTTTCTAGAGTACAATATATCAGCAATAACTATAGTCACTGTACTATACGATAGATCTCATAAACTTATTCCTCCTCCCCAACTGTAATTTTGTATCCTTTGACCAACATATCCCCAACATTCCCCCATCCTCATCACCCCAGCCTCTAGTAATCACCATTCTACTCTCTACCTCTATGTACTGTCATCATGACATCAACTTTCTATGACATCAACATTTTTGGATTCCCCATATAAGTGAAATCATGTGGTATTTGTCCTTCTGTGTTATTCAATTTCACTTAACGTAATGTCCTCCAGTTTCATCTATGTTGTCTCAAAAGACATAATTTCATTCATGTGGTGTTTGTTTTTCCATTCTTTAGATACTTCACTTAAGATAATGGTCTCAAGTTCACCCAAATAGTTGCAAAAGGCATTAATCCACACTTCTTCACGGCTGCATAGTAATCCACAGTATACATATTCCATATTTTGTTAATCCACTCATGAACTCATGGGCATCTGAGTTGATTCCACATCTTTGCAATTGTGAATTGTACTGCAATAAACATTTGCATGCAGGTGTCTTTTTTGATAAAATGACTTCTTTTCTTCTGGGTAAATACACAGTAGTGGGATTGCTGGATCAAATGGTAGACCTACTTTTAGTTCTTTTAGGGATCCCCATACTGTTTTCCATAGAGATTGTATTAATTTGCAGTCTCACCAACAATGTAGAAGCATTTTTTTCTCTCTGCCTCCACGACAACATCTATTGTTTTTGGATATTTAATAAAATACATTACTGTAAAATTTAATTTAATAAGACATTATTATAAGAATTACATATATAATACTAAAGCATAAAAGGGGAGAATAGAAAACTTTAATATTATCTTCTAAGATATTTTTCTCTAAGTCATATTTATATCAAAGTTATAATTTAGTTTATGTTACAAAATAATTTTTATTTTAAAAATCTTATCAAACTAATTTTTGGCTTATCTTTTTACTGATTTCTATAATTTATATCCAATTTAATTCCCAAAGTTGTTTTGAATTTTAGGCATAATATTATTTTTAATTACTTAATATATTTTAAGTGAGAACTCCTTTAAAGAATGGAGAAATCTTAAATAAAGGAATTAGTATAACCTGCCACAAATAACGTACTACTTTCTTTGAACCTAAATCTTCGCATTTATAAAATGGGAAGGTACATAACTGAAAAGCATCTAATAGCATTCCTAAACATAATTATTGTGCTTATTTTTAAGATGTCTAAATTTCTATAATTTAGAGTTTTAATAATTAGTCTTGTATATGCAGTAAAAAAAGAACAATAATAAATAGGATTACCAATCAGTAATTTGTGGGGAAGAATGGTTAGAAAGATCTTAATGATATGGGAAATGTATGTAATATATTTTCTGAAAAATTCTAAGGATCATATGGTACAGGAAGAGTCTAACTATATACAATTTACTATAATCATTGAAATTTAAGCATGATGGAATTTTAAACTTCAATTTCTACCTTATTTACTTAAAGTTTTCTTATTTAGTAGATCATTGGAAGAAGAAACATTTTAGAAAGAAATGAAACAGAGCTATGACTGCTGTCATTTACTTTTTGTTGCTCACATAATGAACAGCTTTATGAACTGTTTCCTGAAATTGCAAAAAATAGAAGCAGTTTTCTATTATGTACTTAACAAGATGATTTTTTTTTGCAGTTTAATTTTACATAATTTTATCTTACAAACAGATGAAAAAATTTTAAAAGTTTGAATAGTTACAAAATAGTTTCCACAGAAGAAGCAATGCCTTCACACAGGGAATGAAATGGCTAATTTAATCACACGAGACTTTTATTTTTTTTCTTTCTTTTTCTATTTTTAACTTACACATTATTACAAAGACTCCTGAAATTGTCTCCTATACTTTCACAATTATCATACAAACTCTTGTTATGTGAGCATATATACCTAGTTTTTTTTTTTAATGAAATAGCCAGGAAGTTTAATATTAATCAGTATGGTCTTTTAACATCAGCCCATTTTTACACCACTAGTTTATAAACCTATATATATGCCCCAACCATAAGTGTTAATAGTTAACATTTAAACTGAATCATCTCAAATTAGTAGGGGGGGGGGGAAATGTAGTGTTATCTAATGTAGTAACTAATATCTGGTAACACTATTATATTTCATCAACTTCTTAAAATGTATCTAATTGGTAGTCAAAGTATTTATCATGACAAAGGAATATATTCATTGGTTATCTCTAATTTTATATTACTAATATTTGATTCACTGGTTTCAAATCTTTTTATGTAACATTAGGATGTTAACTTGGGAAAGTTAGGCCAAAATTCCTAGAATTTGGCATAGAGGCAGAAGGCATTTCAACAGCAATATGGAGACATTATAGATTAGAATTAACTGAAAAGAGAATGACAATAGTTAAGCTTTGATGTTCCTGAGAGAGTTGGAAAGATAATTTAACTTTGACAAACCACAAAACAAAAATCTCCTTCTCTTTAATTTGGCTGAATCTTTAAAGCAGGCATATCCAGTTTTAGAAATGTATATATGCTATCCAATTTGAAAACACTCAAATACTTTAGTATGACAATCTTGCTGTTTATGAAGAAGTTCAATGGATTGATTGGTATAACGCCTGTTGTTTAGGTGTTATTATTTGTCCTTTGGGGAGCAGGTTCTTGTAATCCTCTATTGAGAAATGTACTTCTGGATTAGACCATGGTTCTTCATTCTGATTCATCATTAGGAAAAATAGACAAAGACAAAATTGAAGAGGAAAGTCCAGGCTCCTTGTTATTGGAGATCTATACATACATATCTGTATTTACATCTGTAGGTATCTACCTATCCTTATTTATGTCAATATCCATATTCATATCTGCATCTATATAGTGAATGGAATGCACTCTCAGTGGGATATTCCAGATTAGGAACTTACTTTTCATTTATCCTCAACCTGTCACTCTGAAAAAGCAATTTTGTACAATTTTTCTTATCATATCATAAGGTAATAAGAAGCAGTGCTCATGTGATTAGGTTAAATCTATATCCAGACTACCTGTATTTTAAATCTTAATCTGCCACTTATAAATTAAACCCTAGTACATCAATGTCTTCATCGTAGGTAGTGACAGTACCTACCCTATAAGATTGTTATAAGAATAATATGAGTAAATCTCTTCAACTAAAACTGAATCTATGGTAACTGCTATAGATGATGGTTGTTAAATAAAAATAAATTTAAAAAATTTCAGATTCTTTCCTTGGTTTCAGTATGAATGACATACTTGCTTCTAGTTTTATGTGTGTATAAAAATGTATAACCTAAACTTTTATACCCCCATAATAAGCTGAAATAAAAAATGTATACAAATTTTAATACATTCCCAAAGTATCTGAAAAGCACAGAAAATATAAAATGGAAATGTCTCTCTTCAGACATCCAACTCCCATAAATTAATAACTGCTAATAGCTTTAGTGTATTTTTAATGGCAATAAGAAAATACTGTTTTGTATGTCTTTTTTCACGTAACAATATACACTAGAAGCACTTTCTAAGTTTGCACAAACATATGATTTTCAATGGTAGCATAGTATTCCATCTATAATTTATTTAACTTACCATTCTAAACAGATTGGTTTTCAATCTTCACTATTATATGCAATATCATAAAGAGCCTTGGTTCTGCTTAAATATTTGTATATATAATGTTTAAAAATATATATTATATAAATATTCAGTTACATATATATGTAAAGTTGTAAAATCAGGAAGAAATAGTCAAAGATATTTTTCCACTAGAAGTGAAGCATGAAAAGGCAAATAGCTTTCTCACTTTATGAATCATTGCAACTAAGTTGATTTGAGAAATGTGTGCTATTAATGGAAGTAGAAAACTCATGATGGGGCTGAATACCCGCTTGGGCTGGCCAACTGTACCAAAAAGTTTGTGTAGTTCAATATTTATTTATTCAATTTGCGGCATTTTTGGTGGGAGTTTTTTTTTTTTTTTAACTGTTTTGTTGAATACTGGGTTATTTAAAAGTTGAAAGGTATTGTATTTACAGAATTTATTAGATGTTAATTATTTGAAACATTTAAAACAAAAGCATATTTGTTTAAGAGGTAGAAAAAAAATTAATACATTAAAGTTTGCCATTTCATTATGTTAAATAATATATTACAATATCTTTCCAATTTGTTATAAGACATAATTAATATTCCCTTAATGAAGGTATTTAGACAAGATTTTGGGGGCTATCTCTGTCATGATAAGCTTAACTTACCATGAGGCAATTATGCGTGTTTATTTCAAAGTTTCATACTATGCCCTATATTTGACTTTTTAATAACCTATGTACATCAAGCTATAAAGATACTATTTATAGCCTATAAACTAATTTGTCTTTTCAGTCTTAATTTTTTATGACAGATTGCATTTATATGATGATTATATATTACCAATAGCATCATATCCTAATAGTATATTATTTAAGCTACTTAGGATTTTAGTCAAAATCAAAATTTTTTTGTATAATAAAATAAATTATAATACACTATTCATAGGTAAAATGTCTTCTGTGTGTTACTTTAAAAGGAAAAATAGCATAAATTAAGGAAAGAAGCCCAAACATCAATTCTTAAGTTTGCAATCAAAATAGTATGATCCAGACAGCATGTACTATTATATACATATATACATACATAACAGTATATGCTGAGGGGAAAAAAAAAGAAAGTAAACTGTTTTTGGGGGGAGAGAAGAGGGGAGAATATGGCTGACTAGAAGCAGCCCCCACACACCATTCTCAGAGAGAGGATGGAAAGTTGCAAGTAGATGCTTACATACATATGGACCCTCTTGGAGAGAGCACTGTAAATCATCAGAGAAGCGATGGGAGACACTCAGAGTAAAGGAGAGGTGGACAGGGATATCCACTTGCCTAGACAGGAAGAAACATGAGGGAGATGTGTACACATGGGGAGGAGAAAAAGGAGAGAATGACAGTCTTCATGTTCCTCCCACAGACACTGTGACCCAAGCTGTGAGGGGACCCCCAGCACTACTGCAGCCCTCTGTACTGGCCAGTAAGCTAGTTGGAAACTGTGCAGTGACATTGCACTGGAAAGTGGGCTCAGCAGGGACCCTCTGGCCTCTGTTCCTGGGTTGCTGCAGCTGATTCCATTCTGCCCTCTCGGGTCTGAGGCACACTGTCAACACAGGGATCACCTGCACTGCAACTGCCTGCACATCACCATAGGCAGGCCGAGGAAGGAGCAGGGAGAGCAGACACACGCATGCAGCCCATGACCAGGAGACAAATGCCCACCCCCCTCAACCAGAGAATTCAAACAGAGTGGGTGCCAACACCACTTGAGATGTCCCATGGTAACAGTAACAGTGAGACTTGCATGGGGAGAGAGCCTCAGCCGTTCAGCAGGCCAGACCCCACACCCTTGCAATCCTCCCAGAGGACTATGCCTCCACAGCACTACCCAACACGTCACCTGTGGTCCACACTCCACCAAAGAACTGCTAGCTATGAGATGTCCCCCGCCACATGCCACCATTTTACCTGGACCTGGGTGGAGTGAATGCCTGCAGCCCTGACACCCACGGGCACCACCTAGATAGCCTCGCTCAGCAGCCATTGCCACTGCTGCAGAGAGACCTGGTCAGAGCAATCTCCTAAAATACCGCCTCTGTGGAGAGGGACTCACCCAGCCCCCTACCCAAACTTCCAACAGCAGTCTGGAAAACAACCCACCACTACACACAAAGATCCCTCAGCAACGGCTAGGGCTGTGACAACCACAGGGGAATGGCATAAGACAAAATAGATACATTACAGGATCTCAATGCATCCACCCCTCTCCTGTCAGATCAATCTTCTGAAATAAGACACAACTGTGCCATCTGTGGACCTCTCCTGCTCCTCACTAAATAGGAGAGTTCCCAGCAAAGGAGAACAGCTGCACACACAGCAAACCTATCTGCCTTCAACAAAGACATTAGCTTTCAGCTGAGAAGAAACCAGCAAAAGAACTCTGGCAACATGAAAACACAAGCCAGCTTGACAACCTCAAAGATCACAATAAACCTACAGCAATGGACTCCAAACAAAAGGAAATTGTCGAAATGGAATTCAGAACATGGCAAATAAGATGAATGAAATTGAAGAGAAAGCTGAAAACCAACACAAAGAAGCCAAAAAAATATTTTAGAACATAAATGAAAAAAAAAAAAAAAAAGAAATGTCACTAAAGAGATAGACAACATAAGAAATAATACAATAAAACTTAAAGAAATAGAAGAGTCATCTAGGGAATTTCAAAATGCAGCAGAAAGCTTCAACAAGAGGCTATACCAAGCAGAAGAAGAATCTCTGGGCATAAAGACAAGACTTTTGAATTAACCCAGTCAAAGATGCAGGAAAAAAATAAAGAGGAATGAACAATCACTCAGGGAAATATAAGACTATGTGAAGTGTCATTCTGCCCAAAGCAATTTACGAATTCAATGTAACCCCCATCAAAATACCAACATCATATATCACAGATCTAGAAAAAAAATAATTCTAGTATAGTCAAAGAAATCTTAAGCAAAAGGAACACATCTGGAGATATCACATTACCTGACTTCAAATTGCACTAAAAGGCTTTAGTAACCAAAACAGCATGGTATTGATGTAAAAGTAGAGATACAGACCAATATGACAGAGTAGAGAACACAGAAATAAAACCATACAATTACAACTAACTGATCTGCAACAAAGCAGACAAAAACACACACTTGGAAAATGATGCCCTATTCAATAAATGGTGCTAGGAAAACTGGATAGCCACATGCAGAAGAATGAAACAGGACCCATATCTTTTACCATGTTGAAAAATTAATTAAACAGAGATTAAAGACTTAAGTCATGAAACCATAAAAATTCTAAAAGAAGACATAGGAAAAACTCTTCTGGACATTGCCCAAGGCAAAGAATTTATGACTAAGACTCCAAAAGAAAATACAGCAGAAATAAATAAATACATAAATAAATACATAAAACTTAAAAGGCTTCTGCATAGCAAAGGAAATAATGAACAAAGTAAACAGACAACCTACAGAATGGGAGAAAACAGCCAAGTATACATCTGAAAAAGGACTAATGTCCAGAATCTACAAAGAACTCAAATGAATCAACAAGAAAAAAAAACAACTCCATCAAAAAGTGGACAAAATACATGAACAGAAGTTGTTCAAAATAAGACAGACAAATGACCAGCAAACATATAAAAAAATGTTCAACATCACTAATCATAAGGAAAATGCAAATTAAAATCACAGTAAGACAACACCTTACCCCTCTCAGAATGGCCTTTATTAAAAAATAAAAAAAAAAACAAATGCTGGCATGGATGCAGAAACAAAAGATACACTTATAAACTATTGGTGAGAGTGCAAAGTAATAAAATCTCTATGGAAAACAGTACGGAGAATTCTCTAAGAACTAAAAGTAGACCTACCATTCGATCCAGCAATTCCACTACTGGGTATCTATCCAAAAGAAAAGAAATTATTTTATCAAAAAGACACCTACACTCAAATGTTTATCACAGCAAAATTTACAATTGCAAAGATATGTAATCAATGTAAGTGCCAATCAATTCATGATTGTGTAAAGAAAATGTGATATATATATATTATATATATATAAAATATATATACATACTGCTCAGCCATAGAAAGGAATAAAATAATGTCAGCACCAACTTTGATGGAACTGAAGACAATTACCCTAAGTGAAGTATCTCAGGAATGGAAAAACAAACACCACATGTTCTCACTAATAAGTTTGAGCCAAATGATGGGTACACATGGGCACAAAAAAATGTAAAGGACATTGGAAACTTTGAAGGGGGGAGATTAAAAGGGGGATGAGGGATAAAAACTTACCTATCCAGTTCAATGAACACTGTCCTAATGGGGGACACACTGAAAGTCCTGACTTTAGCATTGTACAGTTTATCCATGTAACAGAAACATTTGTACCCCCTTAGTATATTGAAATTAAAAAAAGAAAGAAAAAAATTCCACTTAATGAGTTTCTGAGACTCATACTTGACATTAAGAAAAGTACTAAAAAATTAAAAGACAAATTAGCAAATATTGAATTTTGAGGTTTAAACCAAGTGTTTCCCTTAATAAAATTTTGCAAATTACAGTTTCATTAAGGCCAATATTTCATTCAATTTTTAAAATCTGGTTACAAATTGTAGTAGGAATTATTCTACATTAAATTCACTTTTGCATTACTGGTTAATTATTATTTACTAATGATCACATAAGTGCTGAGAAATTCTTTATCTCTACTTCTTGCTTTTGTTTTCTTTTCCTAGAATGAAAAAGCCTATATAATGTACCCAAATCTTGACAATGATAGTCATTTATATCAACAAAAATTTCTTCAACTTTAAAATTCATAAGTAAACAATGAATTACCTGAGAATAATTAAATTCATACTATTGAATGAAAAATATTATTGGTTTACTACACGTATAAATTCAGAGAAGAAAATATATATGAAGCCTAATAATTTTCTTTATGCTTTTCATAGTATCTTTGATCCTTCTTACTAAGCAACTCATTAAATTACTTGGCCAAATATTCATCCATGAGAAACTCCTTGTTTCTTAATGGCTGCTCAGGTTTAATCTTGTTTTCCCATGTTTATGTATGTGATCTTTTGATCACACATTAGTCTAATTATAATTTCTGTCTCGGCATGCACAACCATGCTAAGCAAGAATCTGCCTCTAGTCTACCACAGCATCTAGTGACTCATGATCAAGTTCCTAGAATGCTTAATGTTAGTGATTCATTTAGGACCGTGGTATTCATCAAGCAGTTTCTCCTATCTAATGCAAAATTAATGGCATCGAGATTTTAGAATGCTCCTAATTCATTAAGTACACAATTATTGATCACCTGCTATGCAACAGACACTGCTATTCTGTGGTATAGCAATCAACCATACAGTCCCTGCTTTCGAGGAGTTCACTACCGAGTGATCTATCAGAATGTGCTGTTTCCTGGCTGTTCTGCAAACAGCAGAAGAAGACAGATAAGCCAGAAGTGGAGTCTGATTGATGAAGGGTTAGCAGGGCTGCAGTGATGATTTTCCCAGGAATAAGAATGTGTGAGTGCATGAACTCACAGAACTTCATGACGACTTTGAGAAATTGAAGTTAGTTCAGCATTACCAAAGAGAAGCATATACGTAAGCATGTATCAAGAAGTACTGTAGAGGTGATTCAAGAAAGTTCTGTGTAGGTTGACCTCTCCTGGACATAAGAGAAAAAGAAATTAGATAGCTGTCTGTGCAAGTGAAATTATCCAAAAAGTATTGTGATAAACAGAGATTAGCCACAAATATGGACAGTAAACAGAGGAATAGATAAGTATATGTCATGAAATCTCCTGTGAAGGAAATGAACAGGGTTAAGTACATGTCCTCCAGTGAAGGAAATAATAAAGGATAATAGACCAGAAGGAAATTTAAAGGCTCAAAAGGAATAGCATTCAAAGAATTGAGCCTGGGCTTGTGGAAATGGGGAAATAGTCATAGAAAAAGAAAACAAGTAAAGTGCTTTCAAGTGAGAGGGTGCTTGGCACAATCCAGGAACTGCTAGAATGTTGCTAGAGAGTGCAGAATGACAAATGAGTAGGGAAGTGGCATGCGTTGGAATTTTATCTGTTAAAATAATTCAGAATGTTCTTTTTAATGTACTAATATATGTGAAAATAACTCATTTTTCTTTATTTAAAGATAATAAAGTAATATATGTATATATTTATCATTTGTGTAAGGAATAGCTATATCATTTAACTTTGTTTTATAAAGTATGTATATATTTCCACATCTCCAAGTTGTATGAACATTTTCCTAAAAAAATTCACATTAAGCCTAAAATATACCCTGTTCCTATATATTATATTGAATTAGTTTATTTGTAATAGTGACCTGACAATAGTAATAGTTTGGACATTTCTCATCCATTAATTGGCTTTTATTTCTTGTTTGCTATATTTATTTCTTCATGTGTTTTTCTGACTTTTGACCACACTTTACAATTTATGGATTATAACTATTTTTTCAGAACTGAAAGCATTGGAGCTAGAGAAATGGCAATTGACTTAATGTTTTATGAGATTTAAGATTTCTTTTTTTTTTTTTTTTTTGAGACAGAGTCTCGCTGTGTTCCCCGGGCTAGAGTGCCGTGGCGTCAGCCTAGCTCACAGCAACCTCAAACTCCCGGGCTCAAGCAATCCTTCTGCCTCAGCCTCCCGAGTAGCTGGGACTACAGGCATGCGCCACCATGCCCGGCTAATTTTTTTTTCTATATATATAATTTTAGCTGTCCAGATCATTTCTTTCTATTTTTTGTAGAGATGGGGTCTTGCTCTTGCTCAGGCTGGTCTCGAACTCCTGAGCTCAAAGGATCCGCCCACCTCGGCCTCCCAGAGTGCTAGGATTACAGGCGTGAGCCACCACGCCCGGCCTTAAGATTTCTTTTGATGGTGGGACAAAACATACCGACACTCGGATAGATGAGAAGCAGAACTCTTCGTTACTTACAGCTCCAAATTACAGAAAGCAGTCCTGGGCATAGGGGCTATCCCTAATTTTCTGGAACCTACCCCTGGGGAAATTAGGGCTGGTGAATAGTGGCTCCCTGAGTGTGAGAACTTGATAATGGAATTGTTGGGATGTGGATAGAATCAGCTGCACAAGAAGGGGGAACTGACCAGCCTCTAGCCTTGGTCTCAAAATTGAGTTAATGCAGTATTTAAAATAGATTGATAGATATAGATTATAAGGAACCAAACAAAAAACAAAAGAATATTAATTTTTATTTTTTAATCCAAGAACAAACTACCCATTCTTGAGGAAATAAAATTCTATTTGCTGACTCTTCTTTTGAAATTGGCTATGAGTGATCCATCTAAACTTTAAGCTACTCCAAGGGAAAATTCTAGAGTGAAATATAGTAATTACTCTCTAGGCATAATTATTAAGTCTAAAGGAATTATACCCAGCTATTATATGGATTATCCAGAGGGTTTTTTTCTCTCAATGTGGAAGAAAATGTTGATTCATGTTGAATAAACACCAACAGGAAATTGTATAACAAAGGGTGGGCTTTCATTCTTGCTCTGATTCTTCCACTTATTCCCCCAGAAAAGATCTCAAGGTTCAGTGAATATCCTTTATAAAATAAAACAATTATTCCCATTATTTTTAGAAGAGATCAACTCCAACAGAAACACTCATCTGTATACAAAGTCATGGAAACTAAACAACCTACTGATGAATAATCCCAACAACAAAAATCTTTCCTAATGAAAAACATCCCAGACTAGGTGGTTTCATACCTTAATTTTACCAGACCTACAAATAAGAACCGTTGCCCAACCTGCAGAAATTATTCTACTACATCGAGAAGGAAAGATTCCTCCCCAGCACATTTTACGAAGCCAACATCACCCTGATACCAAAGCCAGGAAAGGACTCAACAAAAAAAGAAAACTACAAACCAATAACCCTTATGAATATAGATTCAAAAATTCTCAATAAAATCCTAGAAAATAGAATTCAGCTGCTCATCAAAAAAATAATCCATCACAACCAAGTGGACCTCATCCCAGAGATGCAGGGATGGTTCAACATACATAAATCTATAAATGGAATTCACACATAAACAGAAGTAAAAACAAAGACCATATGATCCTCTCAATAGATGCAGAAAAATCATTTACTCAGACAAGAGAAGGAAATCAAGGGCATCCAGATGGGGTCATAAAAGGTCAAACTATTTCTCTTTGCTGATGATATGATCTGATATCCAGAAAACCCCAAAGATTCTGCCACGAGACTACTGGAATTGATAAATAAGTTCAGCAAAGTCTCAGGTTATAAAATCAATGTACACAAATCAGTAGCATTCTCATATGCCAACAACAGTCCATCTGAGAACCAAATCAAAGACTCAATACCTTTCACAATAACAACAAAGAAAATAAAATACCTAGGAATATACCTAACTAAGGAGGTGAAAGACCTCTACAGGTAGAACTATGAAACAGTGGGGAAGGAAATAGCAGAGGACCTAAACAGATGGAAAACCATACCATGCTCATGGGCCACCAGGATCAACATATTTAAAATGTCCGTACTACCCAAAGTGATCTACAGATTCAATGCAATCCCTATTAAAATACCAACATCATTTTTCACAGATCTGAGAAAATACTTCTATGCTTCGTAAGGAACTAGAGAAGACCCATATAGCCAAAGCAACCTTAATCAAAAAGAACAAATTGAGAGGCATCAATTTATAAGACTTCAACATATACTACAAGGCTATAGTAACTAGAATAGCATGGTTTTCCATTCCTAAGTTACTTCACTTAGTGTAATGGCCTCCAATTCCATCCAAGTTGCTGCAAAATGTATTATTTCATTGTTTTTTATGGTTGAGTCATAATCCATGGTATAAAAACAATATAATATATTGTCTTTAGCCATTCATCGGTTGATGGACACTTAGGTTGATGCCATATCTTTGCAATTGTGAATTTTGCTGTGATAAACATACAAGTCCAGGTGTCTTTTTGATATAATGCCTTGTTTTTGAGGGAATAGATACTCAGTAGTGGGATTGTTGGATCAGATGGTAAGTTTATTTGTAGTTTTTTGAGAAATCTCCATACTGTCTTCCACAGGGTTGTGCTAATTTACATTCCCACCAATAGTATATAAATGTTCCCTTTTCACCATATGCATGACAGCATCTATTGGTTTTGACTTTTTAATAATGGCTATTCTGACAGGGGTAAAGTGGTATCTTATTATGGTATTAATTTACATTTCATAAGAATTAGTAACATTGACCATTTTTTTATATATTTTTTGGCCATTTGTATATCTTCTTTCGAAAAATGCCTGCTCATATTATTTACCCTCTTTGTAATGAAGTTGTTTTTTTCTTGCTGATTTCTTTGAGTTCCTTGTAGATTCTGAATATTAGTCCTTTGTCACATATATAGCTGGCAAATATTTTCTCCCATTCAGTATGTTATCTATTTACACTGTTGATTATTTCTTTTGCTGTGCAGAAACATTTTAGTTTCATAAACTCCTATTTATTTATTTTTTGTTGTTGCTGTATTTGCTTTTGGGGTCTTAGTCATAAATCTTTGCCTAGGCCAGTGTTCAGAAGAGATTTTTTTCTAGATTTTTTTCTTCTATAATTTTTATGAATGCAGGTCTGAAATTTAAGTCTTTAATCCATCTTGAGTTAATTTTTGTATATAGTGAGAGATAAGGGTCTAGATTCACTCTTCTGAATACGGCTAACAAATTTCCGCAGCTCTGTTTATTGAAAAGGGTGTCCTTTCCCTAGCAAATGCTTTTGTTTGCTTTGTCAAAGGTCAACTGGTTGTATGCATATGGTTTTGTTTCTGCTGTGTCTATTTTGTTCCATTGATCTATGTGTTTACATTTACACAAGTACATGCTGTTTTGGTTGATTAGCCTTGTATTTAATATTATAATTTGAAGTCAGATAATGTGATGACTCCAGATTTGTTCTTTGTGATTACTTGTTTTGACTATTCAGGCTCTTCTTTTGGTACCGCATGAAATTTAGGATTATTTTTTCTAATTCTGTGAAAAATAACATCAGTATTTTGATAGGAATTGCTTTGAATATATAGATTATTTTGGGCAGTATAATCATTTTAATGATATTGATTCTTCTAATCCATGAGCATTGTTTTTCCATTTGTTTGCTTCATCTATGATCTTTCATCAGTGACTTACATTTCTCCTTCTAGAGATCTTTCACCATTTTGTATTTGTTGGGTTTTTTTTTTTTTTTTTTTTGCAGCTGTTGTGAATGGGATTGAGTTCTTGATTTGATTCTATGCTTGGTTGTTATTGATGAATAGAAATGCTACTGATTTGCATACATTGATTTTATAACCTGAGATTTACTGATTAGATTTATCCAATTTAAGAGTTTTTGGGAGGAGGCTTTAGGGTTTTTTGGATATAAGATTATATCATCAGCAAACAGAGATAGTTAGACTTCCTCTTTTGCAGTTTGCATGCCCTTTATTTCTTTCTATTGCATGATTGCTCTGGCTAGGACTTCCAGCACTATGTTGAAGAGGAGAAAGAAGCAGGACTACTTTTTAAATCAAATTAACTGCAAAGATAAAACTAAATATATACTAGAAACCTATGAAATAAAGTAAATATAAGATATATGTCAATCCATCATATTTTGCGGAATTATTATATTTAGCTTTAGATTCAAACTGTAAAAAAAAGTTCTTCCTTTGGAATTAAACATGTGAATTCAAAATATCTACTTAAATCACTAAGTAGATATTTGATGATTTTAAGTAGTATGAATTTGTTTGTGTATGTGTGTTGTGTTAAATCATTTTTTGTGATGGTGTTGGAAAAAGTTCTCATCTTTTGAGGACAGAAAATGAAAGAATTTAAAATGAATGATATTGATATCTAAGATCTACTTCACATTATAAAGTACAGATGTGGTCAACATAAGTGAGAGTTGGCCTTGAGTTTGTTGTGTCTGTATCTGAATGACAGGATCTCATTATATCATTTGATCTACATGATTGGAAATTCTCCATGATAAAAAATATTCATTTTGGCCAGGTGGGGTGGCTCACACCTGTAATCCTAGCACTGTGGGAGGCCAAGGTGGGAGGACAGCTCAAGGTCAGGAGTTCAAGACCAGCCTGAGCAAGAGCGAGACCGCATCTCTACTGAAAAAAAATAGAAAGAAATGATCTGGACAGCTAAATACATATATACATATATATATACATATATATATATGAAAATTAGCCAGGCATGGTGGCACATGATTGTGGTCCCAGCTACTCGGGAGGCTGAGGCAGAAGGATAGCTTGAGCCCAGGAGTTTGAGCTTGCTGTGAGCTAGGCTGATGCCACAGTACTCTAGCCCGGGCAACAGAGCAAGACTCTGTCTCAAAAAAAAAAAAAAAAAAAAAAAATTCATTTTGTTTCTCATGTTAAAAAAAAAAAAAAGCATAAAAAATAATTTGTCAATTTATTGGAAGACACAATTGACCCATGAAGCATTGATAAGGTGAACCACAGCTGACTATTCATGAGTTGGCCCCAAACCTCAAGTGTTGCCTTAATGTAGAGCTAGGGAGACCTAAATGGAGCGTGAAATTATTTTCTATGGAAAAGATTTTTTAATTTGTTTAGCTTTAGAAGGATGAAGCTTAATTGCAAATGTCTCTTGTTTAGCTTTATTTATAATACCTTGAATAAAATCACTAGTTATCAAAGAAAAGAGCAAGTATGTGGCAGATTTTATCACATCGTTATAGCACCTTGACATTGTCCTAGTTTTTTTACAGTTGTGAGGTTTGAGATACAGTTTAATTAGTCTCTTTAGATGTCAGCTACATATTCTGACTTCATACTGCCATTGCCATGTGATAGTTTATAAATTTTAAATAAATAATACAATTAAAGTAAAGACAAGAAACAGGAGTCAGGTTATACAAAATAACTCTAAAAATAAATATATTACATGATTTCAACTAAATAAAATCTTTGGTCTAGGTTGTCAACAACTAAAAGTTAATGTATTTTACTTCTACAAATACTCATTTTATTTTGAAATACTACTGACAGTTTTCAGTGTTATCTACACACATTAATAGCATAGTGCTTTGCTTGCTGTCATTAAATTAACAGAATGAGAAATAGTATCTATCTTTAGTAAAATTCAACACGTTCACTTCTTGTCTTCTAATTGTGACTTTTTAATCCATGACTCCAGTCCGACTTTGATAGTAGATCCTTGGTAATGTATAAGGAAATTTTAAAACTTTTAAAAAGTCAGTGTATTTTTTTATTAAATTGTCATCTTATTACAGTATCATATTATTTACATTCCTATTTATATTAACAAAAGTATAAGCCTTTAATCAATTTTCAGAAGTGCAAATGTCTGTTTTAAATAAGACGAAGATGATCATTGTTATTGGGAAAAACAATTAGAATAAGTTGTTGTTTGGGATAAGTATAAAATTCTAACCTTTGCTTTTGCTGTTGAGGTAAAATAACTAAAAATTAATACAAATAAGAAACTCCACTTGATATTTAGAGAAAAAAACAAAAGGATTAAAAAATATAAGGTGTGTCATAGAAAGTTGCTAGAGGCAGCTTCTGTCACAAATCCCTGCAGACTAATATGGGTCAAATTCTGTGTGGTTCTTCAGCATCATAACACCATGAAATCACCAACAGATAACTCCAAACTATAGCAGCATCACCTGTCAATTTTAAAACTACCTTTGTATAATCACCTTCTTTAGTTGTAGTAAAGAATCATGTACTATCCAATTCCCATGGACTTATCATCAAATATTTCACAATCTTGTTAAGTGTTGTAAGGACAAATACAAATTAAAAATAAGAGGCCAAATCCCCACTGTCGAAAAAAGGGAAGAAAATCCCTTACCCTCCATTTCTAAGAGCATTTACATAAAAAAAAACCCTCATAATTATAAGTTCTTTCTCTGTCTCTTTGAAATGTATGTGAACTGTTTTAGAGCTAAATATGCCTCTTGCCAGAATTGTGACCCTAGAATGTCTTTCTCAAGGACTTGGGACCCTATATTTGAGTGTAATCATCAAGAAAGATAGGACTCTTATCTCCCAGTTTCTACAGGAGGAAGGGTTGGGATCTAACTTTTAGGGATGTCTCCCCCTGTTGCAAAACTATCTTTTGTCATAACAACATAAATAGTTTAGTTTTCCTTTGAATAAAGCCAGCTGGTTAACAAAGAGGGTCACCCCAACTACCAAGTGAATTTAGGATGAACACAATGACAAATGGTGCTTTCAAGTCCTCTTATCTTGAGAACATGTGTGTAATGACTTGTACCTGCTTGACTGTATAAAAAGGTGAAATTTTTGTCTTTGCAGTCTTAGCAGATTGCTTGTAATACACATCACATTCTAGTTTCATGTTTATTCAGTAATAAAATTGTTTCTCTTCTACCTTTGTGGAGGGGTTTTCAGGGTTGTGAGATTTTGTTTTTAATTATATTTCCCTAACATTATACATATTTTCTTTAGTATAGTATATATTTTAGTTTTCTACTACATCTCTTGTCCATGCTGCATTCTGATCTCTTTTGTTTACACTTAGGAAGATAAGGCTCACTGTCTTCAAGTTTAAACACATAAGAAATCAGATACAATTGCCAAATATATTATAGAAAATAAATGGTTTGGGATTTCAGACGAAATTAAAAAAAATACAAAATGAGTGCGATGTGCACTGCTTAGGGAATGGACACGCTTGAAGCTCTGATTCAGGGTTGGGTGGAAAGGGCAATATACATAACCTAAACTTTTGTACCCCCAGAATATGCTGAAATTAAAAAAAAAGGAAAAAAAAAAGAATAAAAACAGAAAAAAAAAAAAAGAAAAAAGAAAAACGAATCAGAAAAAAAAAGAATATGGAAACAATTGTTATCTAATAAGGAATCCTAAAAATAATGTGCATAAATTAACATGGATAATAATGAATTAAAGTATCTGTAGATAAAAAACAAAAAAAAGAATGCAAATACTTAGTGCCTGAGGCAATGCTGGGGGGGTCATCCTGTTGCCTCCATGCCCAGTCCCTAGCTGTTCTAAGGCTCTAGCCAGAGGTAGCTCATAAGGTGTTTTAGTCATCTGCCCTCTCCGACAAGTGTGGAAAATCACAGGGAAACACATTGTTTTAGCTTTATTCCTGTTCCTTGTTTTTATCTTGCTTCTTCTTACCTATAACTAATTTAGAGTTCCTTATTATAGTATCATGTGTCCATTAAAGTAACTCTAAATGCTTCTGGGGAACAACACAGTATATAGATAAATAAGAAATAAAATGCTCTGGGCTGAAGATTCTGTCACAAAAAACATTAGGTGAGCTGTACACATTCCAAATTTTTTTGAGGTTCCGAATTCTTCTTTTTTTTTTTTGGAGACAGGATCTTACTGTGCTGCCCAGGATAGAGTACAATGGCATCATCATAGCTCACTGCAACCTCAAACTCCTGGGCTCAAGCGATCCTCCTGCCTCAGCCTCCCAAGTGCATGGGACTACATTATCCTGGCTAGTTTTTCTATTTTTTGTTGAGATGGAGTCTCACTTTTGTTCAGGCTGGTCTTGAACTCCTGGCCTTAAGCAATCTTCCACCTCAGCCTTCCAGAGTGCTAGGATTACAGGTGTGAGCCACCATGCCTGGCTGAGGTTCCTAACTTAAATAAATTATGTATTGAAATATTATTCAGTGAAACCGTCTTTTCTTTCTATTTGCTTAGCTGTGAAAGATAAATAGCCAAATTAGTTATTAAAATGATAAGATAGGTTGTATATAAAATATATACTAATGACCAATCATAGAGTGTTTCTTAGAGATTATGTTACATCCAACAATTTTATAAATTTAAAAGCAAATAGATTTCTTTCTCATTCCTCAATATACTTAATTTCTCAAGTCCGCTGTTTTGTAAATGTGCTCATTCTTTAAATGTATTAAAATAAGAATGCCTGAAATTCCAATAGTTTGAAATTTGTGCTTCCCAGAAACTCACATCCTAAAATTTTGACCTCTTGTGCTCTAAATTTGTTTGTTCATGTTAATCTAACATTAGTGTTTACTATAGGCTATAAACTGTTATATACGCTTTCCAGTTTTTTCATTTAATTTTCCCAACAGTCCTATGAAATAGTTATTAACATTACATTCAATTTTGCAAGAAGAGGAAAACAACAAACAAGTCATCACAAGGAACTTCATAAGGTCATACAAGTAAAAGATGTCAGGGCCAGGATTTATACCAAGACTACCTAATTTGGGCTTCTGTATTCTATGCTTTAAAGCATCTAGTGATTTTAGAATATTTGTTTAAAATGTTCTAAGAGATGGAAGTAATAAAGATATATTATTTAGGATATAAGCTATTACAAATTTGTTAATTGTATGTGATATCAACTACATTGATTAGATTTAGTATAGCCTGGGAATCATAAAACTTTTATAATATGCTTAGTCAGTCTTATATTTTCTTTCTCTAGATCTAAAAATATAGGGAAATGTAAAATATTCTCTCAAACTAATAAACAGTTTTATAAATAATATAAATTTTCTACTTACTGTATCAAGTAATATACTGACTTTTAAAGAAACGATTCTTGAAGTGTGGTCCATGGATCTCTTAGGGTTTCCAAGATTGTTTCAGGAGATAGCAAGGTCAAAATCATTTAAAAAAATTTCAAGACCCTATTTGCCTTATATTGTGTTGACATTGTACTGTTGGTGCGAAAGCAGTAGTGGGTGAGACTGTTGGTGTCTCAGAGCCAATAAAGGCAGTGGCATTATACTGCATTAGTGGTCATTGTGTTCTTCATTGCCACACACATCCGATAAATGTCGTAATATTAGTTACATTTTTGATGATCTTTTGTAATTTCTGTCATTTTTATTCTCCTGTATATTATGCAGTTTCAACTTTTTAAAAGTACTACAACTTTCAACTTCATGGTACATTCCTGAGACTGCTTTCTTGATGTTTACAGTGGTTTCTGTTGTTGCATTTGGAACCTTATAATACATATTATTAATACAACAACACTCAAGCGAGTTATACAGATGCTAACAATGTTTTATAATTTCTATTTTTTGTATGTTCATTTTCATTTGAAATATTTATAAAAAGGTGCTCTCTACTTTGTTGATAGTATGTAATTGTTGAAAGTTGCAATATATGAACAATTCTTTCCATATTGCAACAATATTCAACAGGGATAAACAAAAGCTGGCAAGAATGTTTTGTTAATTCTTTTGCATGTTCTTTTAAAATATTTTAATACATCTAAAAAGATCCCTTTTATTTTTGGAGGAGTAAGACATTTATTTTTCACAAGTTAAAAAAGATTCCTATGTGGACAACTAAATTATGCAGCACATCTTTCTAAAATACTGTAGGGCCTTGGCTGGCCGGGTCTATAACCTGCCTGGCTCTATGCTTTGTAGCACATGGAGATTTAATGTTTCATGTCTATTGCTGAAACTCCACTCTCCTACTTTCCTTCTCAATATAAACATAAAAGAATATACAATAGCTGTGATCTATATTCAAGCAAATATTGCCTTGTAGAAAAAATTAATCATCTTGTTTAATCTTTGAAAAATTTTGTTGATGATGAAAATTGAGCTATTATTTAAATATTCTATTAACAATTTTTTCAAATAAAATTATAAATTTTTGAGGATAGCTTTTTAAAGACAAAGAAAGATTCATTTAACAATAGCACACTATCATTTGTATTGTAAGAACTAAGATTACATTACAAATCAGGTTTCCTCATGACAACATTTTTGGGGGTACTGTAACATGAAATAAAGCTATAAATTTAAGTCTAATATAAATGTTGCCAAAATGTTATTAAAGATAAGGTTTTAATTAGAGGTATGTGTAGGTGTTTCACCTTCTTTTTTGAACGCTGTATCAGTTCAATGAATTCATTCTTAATGAAAAATTATGCAAAATAAAATGTATAAGATAATGAGTGTATAAAACAGATGGCCCTGCCTGTCTCCTTATATTTTATATCTTTAAATGGCTTCATGCACTATCAACCCATTTAAAGCACAGAGAGGGGTAACCATTAAACAGTTTTCCATTCTTCTTCACTAATGATAGTTAAAGACATTTAATAACATTTGCTAATTGTGTAATACCAATCCTCCCAAAATAATGTATCAGTAGGGAGTATTTCTGCTTCATTCCTTTTGTTTCCAGACAGCATCTAATGAACTGGAATGATCATAATTGGCAGAGTATAATGCATTGGAAAACATGTTGCTAAGGGAATTCTTTAAATGTTAAAAAATTTCCCGTGTGCCTGGGGAAATCAAGTCAGTCAATGGAATTTGTATTAAAATTGAAATAATTAAAACTTTATATAAATCTTGCTTTTATTACATTATATGAGGCATAATAGTCTTGCCAGGATGATAAAACTTTGTATAACAATACTACATAATTACTTGTGTTATTTCCTATGATCACTGTGATATTCCACTAGACAAAACAACATTCATCATTTTAAAATTTTACACCAATAAAAATTCTGTACTTAAACTTTGAATTTCGTTTAGTGAATAGAGTGTCCAATAATAAAAACAAATAAAATATTTGAGGACAAGTTGGTTTTAAATAATATGTGACACATATATATGTATAAATATTTAAATATCATTTGTCAAAATGTGCCCAAGTGTTTCTCATTGCCATATAAGAACTGACTTGTTGCTAATTCATATTAATAAAATAAAGTTTCTTGGTAAAACCAAATCTCTGGACAAAATTACAACTTTTTGTTTTTGAACATTATTTTATCAAATGTTAAATCACATCAAGTGTCTAAGACCTTTGCAAGTTATGGCAGCAGTGAGTAAAGTCCTAAGCATCTCCTGAATATCCTCTTAGCTTCTTATTTTAAGATGTCCCTCACCAACAGATTAATTCTTCAGCATTGGTTGTGAAGAGCTAGTAGTAATCAATAACCTAGCACCTCCTTCCATAATGTGCTTTTAAAGGAATAGCTAGAAGCTTACTTCTTCAAGGCCAGCAGGAGAATGTCTCCCTCAGTCTGCTAAATAGAGTCTCATGAAATGTAATGTAATCAAGTGGATGACTATACCATCACCTTTGCCATATTTTATGGTCTAGAAGCAAATGATAGGTAATGCCAGCACCATAGGGGACGGTATTATAGAAGGCTGTGACTCACTAGGATTCGTCTTAGGCTGTGGATAGAGTAAAGGATATATTTCCTAAGTACACTGAAAGCCTTGATTATTTAATATGAATTATTTTCCAAATGGACCACTGAAACATGAAGACTTGTCTTATACACCATTTGTGAGATTACAATTTATGTAACTTTCCCTTCTACCTGATCCACATAATTGTTAGTTTCTAGTTTCTATATAAGTTAAGTGCTACTCAATGAGCACTCATGATAGAGGAAAACAATTGTTCTATAATATTAAGAAGTGGTAGAGAAAAAGTTAAAATTAATTAATATAAAAATGCATTTACAGTAATGTCGCCTTATATATGAGGGATATATTCCAAGACCCTCAGTGAATACCTGAAACCACGGATAGGACTGATCCCTACATATACTATGATTTTTGATCTGATAACCCAGATGGCCACTAAATGTCCAATAGGCAGGTAGGGTATACAGTGTGAATATTCTGGATAAAGGAATGATTCACGTCCTGGACATGATGGAGCAAGATGATGTGAAATTTCATCATACTACCCAGGAAAGTGTACAATTTAAAATTTATGACTTGTTTATTTCTGAAAATTTATACTTAATATTTTCAGATGATAGATGACTGCAGGTAAGTGAAACCACAGAAAGCAAAATCATTGGGTAAGGGGTGAGTACTGTATAATATTTTTGATTTTGTTAAGAATATAGTTAAAATTGTTTCATAGAGGATAGATGTAAAGAAAATTTATGTACTTAAAAATACTGTATTTTGGCCAGGCACAGTGCCTTATGCCTGTAAACCCAGAAATTTGGGAGGTTTAAGTAGGAGGATCACTTGAGGCCAGGAGTTTGATACTAAGCTGGGCAACATAGCAAGAAACTCCTTCCCTACAAAAAGTAATTTAAAAAATTAGCCAGGTATGTTGGCATGTGCCTATAGTACTAGCTACTCGGGAGGCTAAAATCACTTGAGCCAGGGATGCCAACCTTGCTATGCTGGTACCACTGTGCTTCAGCCTGGGCAACAGCATAAGACCTAGTTTCCAAAAAACCCTATATTTTATTAACTTTAATTATGCATTCATTAAATAAACTTGAATTTATTTTAAACACACTCAATATTCCTTTTCAAACTAAAATTGGAAAGTAACTTTAATCTTCTCTAAGCAAGACAAAGAAAGAATCTACTTTTAATTTATATTTTAAAAGTTTTAACTTGATGACACTTGGTTTAATTGCAAGAACTCCTCTGATGGCTTTTCAACATAGGAGTAGTTTTTCATGCAATCTTATATTGCTCTCAAATTAGTAATGGTTACTTGAAACAATTTGATGTATATTAATTCATAAATACATAGTAGTTCTCTGAGAAATTAGAGTAACTGAACACAAATCCACTGATTGGAAAGAAAGACACCATGGATTTGTCATATAGTTGCATTGACTGTTGTGTGTGAGAGGAGGCAGAGACTCTTATGAGGGAATTCACGGAAAACAATGCAGGGGCATTTCTCAGATAAAGCAGAATTAAAGTGACACTTCAATGTAAGGAGCCCAAAAATGATTGCCCTTATTTAAATTAATCTAGTTCTTTAATTATTTTTCAAAGACATTCTATATCTTTCAAACTGTGGTTTTATCCTAATGACATATGGTAATCCGGAGTCTCTGTTTTAATCCAAAGTTTAGTTTTTCTCAAGAAAATAGTTGCAAAGCATTCGCAACCTACACATGATACTCAAAAAGTTACACAAAACTATGGAAAATAGGTATATTCTGACATAAGATCCACTAGCTAGAATTCACCAATTACCCATAAGCAGCATATAATTGCAGAAAAAAACATGTGGGAAAATAATATTTTTAATGTCTAACATGACAGCAAATGACACAGTTGAAGAGGAAAAATGTCTAAATATTTCCAATTTATGTTACTTGTAATAGATCTTGGTAAAACAGCAAGAGATGTAGAATGTGATTGAAGATTATTGATCAAAATAACATTTTAGGTTTGTATATTTTTATTTATTTAAGTTTTAGAATCTTTGTTTCAATCAACAATGGAATTTCGGTTGTAATATTGAACTTCATCATACTTTCCATGAAAATAAGTTCTTACAAATTCTGCTAAAGTTTAATTGTCTGAAATGGAGTAGCTATCTTGTCTTTACCAGATATAGCCTTAGATTCAATGTGTCTAAGAATAAAAAGAAAATTTTAATAAGTGTTTCAGATTTTATAAATATATCTGTATGATTTTTATTTGGTATTCCAATATCCAGATTTGTGTTACTATTTTGTGTAAAAATTAAAATTAAATAAAAGTAATAACATTTTATTCAAATCTTTTTGTGCAATATAAGAGATAAGTTATAAACAAACTAATAAGAAAAAAACAGATATAATATGATTGAAATATTGGGGAGAAAATTACTTTGAGAAATCCAGCAAACCATGACACTGACTTCCATGTTGACTTATGGTTTTATAGATTAATCTTGCATTATGTGACTTTATATATAGTTAATTATATTGCATAATTAATCAGATATATTTGTGAGATTTGTCAGTTCTGTGTATAGCAGTCATTTCCTATTTTTTAACACATTGACTGCCACACCAAAGAAAACCCCAGAAACTTTTCCTTGGGGCCACAGTGTTTTATTATAAAAATAGAATAAAAACTTTGAGTGTAATTTAAAGGTAAACATGCATAGAAAAACAAATTTATTGACTATTCATTTAAACCATGTTTTTAGAATTAAATTGTCAATATTAATTGGAAAAACATCAACATGTAAGATTTTATATATGTTTATACCTGTTTCACTTCACATGGCCCCAGGGTCAAAATTAGAGTGAGTGAAGTACAGCTTTCATGGTAGTTAATGTGTTAAAAAATTTCTGTATAATATTGCATTATATGACTATAACATAATTTATTTATCCATTATATGGTTCATGGACATTTTAATTGCAGCCTTTAGTTGTTTTCATTTTTGGCTATTCTGAATACTCAGTCACACATGAATGTTGGACATATTCCCAAGAATACAAATGCTGGTCATAAAATATGAGTATTTTTATTTGTCCCAGACAAAAATTTTCCCAAGGTCTTTGTAATATTTTATATTTCCACCAGCTGTGAATATTTCCCATTGATATACCATTTTGCCTAAGTTAATTATTTTCCTACACCCAAATTTTAAAAATGTTAATTTTATTCTAGAGAACTCATATATTTTAAGATTCACATGTATATTGATAATCCAAATGTGATTTTAAAAAGTAAAGTGTGATGACAGAATCAATATCCATTTGTTTTTCTTTTACATGTGGTCTTAGTCCATTTTGTGTTGCTATAACAGAATACCCAAGATTGAGTAATTCATAAAGAAAAGAGGTTTATTTCACTCACAGTTCTGCAGTCTGGGAAGTCCAAGGGCATGGCCATGGCTTCCATACTGCATTATAACATGGTAGAGAAGTTCAAAGGGACAGTTGACACATATGAAGAGTGGAAAAGCTGAGGGGCTCCCTGACTTTATAACAACCCACTCTGATGGGGACTCACCCATTCCTGTGATAACTGATCCAGTCTGCCAAGAGTAAGAACTCACTACCTAGAGAACAATAACAAGTGATTCATGAAGGATATACTCCAATAACCCAAACGTCTCCCAGTAGGCTCCACCTCCCAAAACCACCACAATGGGGATCAAATTTCAACATGAATTTTGGTGGGGACAAACTGTGTCCAAACCATAGCATAAAGGTACCCAGTTGAGTCAGAATCATTCATTTAAATGATTATTTTTTTCTACTGCTTTCTACCACTTTATAATTAATCAAAAATCCATATATTTTAGGGTCTTTTACTTGATTGTATTCTATTCCATTGGTTTATTCTTTTTCTCATTTTGTACCAATATGATATCAATTTCATTACTCAGGTAACAGTAGGAAGAAGCAGGATTAAGCAGAAAAGAAGCCATGACACAGATCCGATAAAGTCTAGGTCAAGCCAGTGAGGTGATCTGAAGTAAAAAGGAATTCCACTTTTGGAAGAAAAATCTAGATCCTGGTACCCTTAACCATGATCAGTTACCACTATGCCTAGTTGTTTCCTGGTGGCTACCTAGAAAGAGGATGGCCTCTTCTTAAATACTAAGGTTGACACCAAGACTTAAGTTGAGGCTGTCAGTTAATCACACTCCTCCCAGCAGGATAGCAAGTTCTTTTTTGAAAGGAGTAATAAGCTTCTCAGCTTTAGGGCTGCTACATGTATCAATTATCTGCCCCTAGAGAAAATTTACGTTTGTCTCTGTCAGGGAACTATTTCAGATCATCATAATCTAACCAGTGGCTGGGAAGAAGTCAAGCTATGGTTTGCCTTAGTAATAGTAAGGAGCTGTCACTTCCCATTAAAATCCAGGACTTTAAATCCTAAAAGAGAAATATAATATTAAAGGAAATATATTTGTGCAGGCAGTGATGATGAGCAATAACCATGTTTAATGGTAGAAGTGTTACCCATTGTTACTACAGAAGCAGTGTAAAATAACCATATATTTTCTACTATCTATACCACAGGCTACTTGAATCTTGTCAATCATCCACACTACTTTGTTTAGTAGTCATTAGACTGTAAAATCCTTCAAATTCTTCCTATATATACTCCTGCTATACTTATCCATTCACTTCCTTAAAGGTTTGATTGCTGAAAGGACTTGCAGGACTCAGTTTATACTCTAGGAACAGATTAATTACAGGCTAAGGATACTGTATACCAATGGAGGAAAGGAATATATGGACATCTTCGGTGCATTCTTTTTTGTCATCCTGTAATAAGGTTGGTTTTACCAGTCCACTGTGTTTCCAGCTTCCTAACCACTGCTGTCTCTTATGTGTAACATCTTGGTGCCCACAAGCCCTAAGTCTGTTTGAGGTAGGTGTCACATTTAGGGAGTCAGTCACATAAGTACATACCAGTTACATGACCACCTTTACTATTGAATTATTCCAGAGTCCACTAAAATCAGGTGCAAATCATGAATCCAGGTACTATTATTAAGCAGTTCATGTCAACATCCTCCTCCCCTAAAACACTCATAGATCCGTGGTTATGAAACATCATTTATCTTTAGTTAATGCATTCATAGAATTGGTCAAGAGTGAGTAACTTGCTTTGAGTGGTTCTGGAGGAAAGTATATCCAAAATCAATTCAGACCAGCTCAGAGTAATCCATCCTTTGATACCTGAGACAAAAAATCTTACTGTCTGTAGCTTACATCTAAAAACCCCCTTTGCTAACATTTTGTTATAAAGAGTTTGTTTCAGGAAATAAAGTCATTGAAATATGAAAAATTTAAGGTTGTTTATATGGCTTTTAGAATTGAAATGTTGAAAGAACCCATTAATATTTACAAGTGAGTAGCTGTCAACTAATGTAAGTAAAGTACTTTACAAAATAGTAAAATTGCTATTTAAATTATCATCAACTGGACATGTTGAAATCGCATTATGATTGAAGGCAAGGTTCATTAGGCAACATAGAACAGTATAAAAAGAATACAGGATTCAACATTTATGAGATGGCATATGCTTCTAACAATAATAGACAGTCTAGAGAGATTTCCTATGTATTCTAAATTTACTGCTCAAGACATGGAGTGAAACAGAGGAATTTCTACTACTATAGTAAAAAAAAATAATTATTTTTAGGAAAAAAAAACCCTAAGAATAATTTCTCTTGGCTACAAAGTATAACTAGTTAAATTTGCAGTTTTCTTTTTTTTTTTTTTTCAGTTGGAGTTAGTTTCACTATGTTGCCTAGGCTGGATTTGAACTCCTATGCTCAAGTCATCCTCTTGCCTCAGCCTCCAGATTAGCTCAGACTATACACACATGCCACTGTGCTCAGCTGCAGTCATTTTTAAAAAATGAAAATCAGATCATCAAATTAAAAAATCAAGTGAACTGGATATACGAAAAGTTTTACAGAACTTGAATTTCCTTTCTTACCCAAAAGTACTTCTTTGCCTTCCAAAGAAACTTCTTACTTTACTAGATAGTGTTGTATCTTACTTCATATAATATCATCCCCCAGAACAATCCACCATTCAAGGGATGTATCTTATGAAAAGAAAATAATTCTCTCTATGCTTCATCTTGTATTTCCCAATGTTTCTGTATCTGCACATAAAGTCAGATCTTATAATGTCAAAAAGATCTAATTACAATGGTAATCATGGGAACAAAAGCTTATACTTCAAAATAATTATAAGAATTTGTCAATTTATAAGAGTGAAAATCCAGGTAAATGTAAGAGAATGAATTTTTAGGGAACTTGATTAATATGAGGGAATGTTATTTTATATTGAGAAGTACAACTTACCAAAATACATATAAGAAAAAAATGAAAAATCTCAGTAACTTTAATAACTTAACAAACTTACTACAAAGAAAAATCCAAACACAGATGGCTTCACTGGTAAATTATAACAAATATTTAAGGTAGAAATAATAATGCCCTTAGATAAAATCATTCTGAAAATAAAGGAAGAGGGAACACTTTCTGTACTGGGTAGTGCTTCCAAAATTTCATGCCAATATGGAACCTCAGAATGATATCATTTGTAAATAGAGTCTTTGCAAATACAATTAATTAAAGCAAAATAAGGTCTTAATAGATTAGGGTGGGCTCTAATTCAGTGACTGGTGTTCTTATAAGAAGAAAAGACATTCAAGGAAAACAGCTTGTGAAGATTAAGGCAGACATGGGAGCTATGCTCTCAAGGAGCCAAGGAATGCCAAGAATTCTGGCAGCCACCAGAAACTAGAAGAGAGGAATGAAATATTAATATATTCTTCCTCTTAGCCTTGAAGAAGGAAGAAACCTTGCCATGTCTTGATTTCAGACTTCTGGCCTCCAGAACAATGAGAGAATACATTTCGGTTGTTTTAAGCTACTGGGTTTGTGATAATTTCATTACTGCAGCTCTAGAAAACTAATAAACTTCTCAAAATATTTTAAGATATATATATATATATCTGATACCAGTTGCTATCAAAGAAATTTCAAATAAAAAAATAAGAAAGAGAGAGAGAAACCAATGTCTCTCATGAACATAGACATACACTACTAGCATACCAAGTTAAATCTAGCAATATATAAGGATGATAATCTATCATGACCAATTGGAGTTTATCCCAGTAATTCAGAATTAGTTTGACATTCAACATTAATAATCATAATTTACCACATTAAAAGTATAAAGGAGAAAAAATTATGGACCCTTTAAAACACAATTGTGTTTGGCAAAATATAATACCTACTCATGAAAAACTCCTCAGCACAATCAAAAGAGGAAACTTTTTCCATATGACAAAGGATGTATGTATAAACCTACTGATAACATCATACACAATGTTGCTAGATTGAATACTCTACCTTCCTCTCTACTGGAAACAAAGCAAGTATGTCCATTACAACAATTGCATTCAAAATGTAGTGAAGATCTTAGCAAATTTAACCAAGAGGAAAAAATAGTAAAAAGGCATAGCAATTTAAAAAGGAAGAAATAAGACTCCCTTTACTCACAGTCACACTAGAACTATTGATATGTTTATTATTACCTACTAGAACTAATATGTTTAGCAATATTGTGTGTTACATGGTTAACTCCACAGATTTTGCCTGTTTTTCTTTTTAGTATTACCATTTAGAAATTTTTCATGACTTTGTTACTTTTGACAAACATATAATTAAAATGCACACTAAATTAATAATCATTTATCAGGTTTATGAAAACCTTAACTTTCAGTAAATATACATTATTTGTTAAATTTTAAAAATAAAAATAATTACAGGAATATTATTAATAAAAAGTAGATTAGATGTTAGATTCTTGGGATACTCTGAGGGAATATGAATTAACACAACTCATAAAATTGTGAGAAAAATATGAAAACCTTACAAATGACTGAATAAATCAAATTAGTTAATATAAAAGTGTTTTATATAGCCCTAGATATATTATCTATTCAAAGTCCTTCAAATATGAAAAAAGAATCTTGAAAGTTGAGTGACAACACTCAACCAACCTTAGAACATAGGTAAAAATATTAGAATAATCATACAAACAAAGATAAAATTTGAGAATAAGGGAGAGTAGACATTGTTGGCAATTTAGTAAGGAGAATAGAAAATGGAAATTTAAAAAGTGAGCCAAAGAAAATATGAATAAAAATTAAAATGGATCATAGACCAAATTATGGATATGACACAGAGGTGGAGGAGATCCTATGGAACTACTCAATTATCCCTGAGGCACTAGGTATTAAAATAATTATTAGCTCTATTTGTTACCAAAGAAAAATAGCAACATCTCAAGCATTATACAATAAGTATTTATGTTTCCCTAATACTGATCATCTTCTTGCCTTTATTTGAAGCTATATCATCTACACTATTTGACCATCAAGATTTCCATAGCAAACAAAAAGAACAGATGAGGCATCACAGCTCCTAAATACCTTTATCTAGAAGTGACACATTTCATGATTTCTCTTGGCTTCTTAGCTAGAACTAGTCATGGGGTGCCCATCTAACTTCAGCTAATACTGGGAAATGTAGGAGAGGTCATACAATATTAGATTAACCTTCTTTATTTCAAAATAAGTTTAATTAATTTATGTTTGCATATGTTTTCTGTTCTATTATTATTTCGGGACTTATTTTTCAATCATGCATTTGTCTGCATCTAGAGTCCTTAGTCCTTGGCATTTCCATGAGGATTCTGCAAAAGTCACTTTTGGTATAGACAATCTCTCTGGAGTTGTCTGAAACCATGTTAATTTTCACTCTTTTAGGTTATTCACATATAATGGAAGAGACCAACATTTTTAAGCATGTAAGAAATTAACTAGAGGGCAATCTTTAGTCAAGCAAGAGGTGATTGGAAACATTAAACAAAATGTCAGGTAGTGAATTTTGAAGGCTTTTAACTGTAGGGAAAAGTGGAATGAAAAAAAAAAAATCTCACTTGATCATTGCACATTCTAAGCATGTATTAAAATATCACATGTACCCTATAAATATGTACAAATATTATCTAACAATAAAAAATTCCTCCAAAAGGGCAATGCAAAGTAAAATGCTCATATAATTATGTAATCTGCAACTACTAATAAATATTTTTAATATCAAAAAAAAAAAAATCAATGATCAGAGTTATATACCCTGAAAATATAGAAATGCTGAATACAACAAGAATTAGAAGAGATGGGCCAGGCGTGGAGGCTCACACTTCTAATCCTAGCACTCTGGGAGGCCCAGGTGGGAGGATTGATTGAGCTCAGGAGTTCTGAGCATGAGCGAGACACCACCTCTAAAAAAAAAAAAAAAGTAAAAAAGTAAAAAAAAAAAAAAATTAGAAGAGATGCAAACAAGGAGTGTTTCAAATTGGGGAGGAAGAACTCTCTAATCCATAAACAATATACATTTTTGCATCCTCTCCTCTCATCTGACACCAGGGTAAATTTCCAAAAGCATGAAATATTTAAGTATATTAAATAAAATAATGAAAACCTTGGTGACAATTGACTGATTGTTTTACATGTTTTGGATATAAAAGGTAATTTTACTATGACTCATCCTTTCTATTAATATTTGCTAAAATTATGTTACCAGCTACTTCCATGCCCAGATTGCTGTTCTCCTGAGTCTATCCCATTTCCTCAAAATAAGAATTTTAGCCCATTTGATTGGGCATCTTGTACTGTAGCTGTCTGCAAACATCTTATATGCAAACTGGTTTTATAGTGCAGGTATACTGTATATGTGTTTGCTTGTCTACTCTTAAGATTATATATATATAAAATAAATGTCTTATTTATTATATATCTTATATATTGTATATCTTACATATTTCATATATCATTTTTGAAAATATTTATCTACTGATTTGCAAAACCAAATTTAATAAAGTCGACTGTATCCCTAGATTTTTCCTCCTCTATTCTCCACACGATCATTAGAATACTATTTGTTATTGTTGCTAACATTTATTGCTTTCCTGACTGTTGAAACTACACATCTTATTTTATGTTATAATGAATAACAATATAATGTGACATATGAGAGAGTAAATTGTGTCATTATATTTCTTCTGTCATTACCCAAGACCTCATTTGTTTGTTTATATATTTTTCAATAATACCTTTCAATCATACAAAATAAATTTATATAATCATTATTTACATACTATTCAAGTATTTTGTTCACATTGTTTGTTTTCTGTTCCAAATCTTCATAGTTCAAGTAGCTATTCCCAGAAGTTTTTCTTTTTTTTCTTTCAAAAGTGATTTTCTTCTGTCAGTCTCATACTTGGTGTTATTTATTTCTGCATCACTCATCATGTTTCCTTATATTATTATTTGCCTCGTGACTACAAGCCTTTCTTTGTATATTGCTTAGCTTAATTTATTTGATGATGTGATGTTAATGGATTTGGGGGCTCAAATTGTATTAGTTTCAAATATGATAGCTTCCAAAGAAAGGTGTAGAATATTTTAGTCTGCTTTAATTTTTTATTTTATTTCTTATAACTCTTTCATCAGAATTAACAGACATTGACCAAGACATTCCATGAGAGTTTACATTCCATATGGTTTCAACTGCCCCCAGTTTCTTTTTGTTTCTGTTCTCCCTGATGTCCTGCCTTAAGCTACAAAGGCATGTGTGTATGTTTGTGTAAATAATGAAGTCTCACTGATTTTCCAAATTCTCTGCCTTTATTTTGATTATAATTAAAAAATAAAACTTTCTCTTTAATAACAGAAATATAAAGAATGAATGGAGTAAAATGGTTCTCTATCAAGAGTTCCATCCCCCTTCACGATTGTGTATGGTGCCCATTTAAACAGAATGCCCTGCGTGAAAAAGAGTAATTGACATAAAATAGACGTAACAAGTAATTGTTTAATACATGACAACTGAATAAATGGATGAACAAATAAATGTACACATTACATATTTTCATTGACGTTTATGTAGCTATTAGTATTCATGAAATGTTCAGGAATTATATGCTATATTTTGTTTCTTAGTTGAACTGTTCATTTGATAATTTTTTTTTCAAAATTTACCTGAAATTACAAATTCTGACTCGCTAATTGGTTGTGAAAAATAAATTTATAAAAATCAAATATGTATTTTCCTAAAAAATAGATTCTGTGATAACATAATTAAATTGGAAATAAATAATAATAAACCCAAACTTTACATACTTCGAAGTGTATATGACTTTTGGTTTAATACAGAAATAAAAAAGAGATTAAAAATGTCAAGAAGCATTGAAAATAAGGCTTTTTAGAAGCTATGCAGTATCATGCAATCATATAGTATCATGCAATCTATAGTTACCTTAGGAAAGATTAAGATAGAGATTAAATTTTCTATTACTGATACAATTTATGATATAGAAAATATTATATAGAGATAAACATCTCACAGAGTGTTTTGAGGGTTAAGTGAATTATGCCTTTACAAAAGTGTAGACAAATGCCTGCTATGCATTAACAACTTAATTAACATTATTTTTCTCATTAATATGTAATTTTATACAATATATAAAATAAATTTCAGACATTAAGTTCTGAAGGATTATCATTATAAATGTGCAGGATTTTTAAGAGATTACATGTGAAATCTAGGTGTGAGAGAAAAAGTTTTCAAAAAAATTTATAAAAACCAGAAGTATTTAAAAAAGGACCTATTTGGCTAGATTAAAAAGAGACATTTGTTGCAAAATATGCTATAAAGTTAATAAAGTACAATTTTGGGAAAAAAGCAAGCTTGGATATGCAGAGGAAATAGTATTATTGATATTATTATAAGATCAAGAAAATAATTATTTTAAATTATTAATGTTACATCATAGCTAAACTATTATCTAATAGCTCTCAAGAATTAATATTTACAAAGATTTAATATCAGTAATATACCAAAAATTTTGCACATTGACAGGAAAGGCATATGCAATCAATAGAGAATTGAGCAAATACAAAAAAAGGCAAGTTACAGCAAATTAAACCTGAATATAAATAAACATGAAAAGATGGAGGTGAAATGGAAATTAAATAACAAGAAGTTATTATTTTGTATCTATCTAGCAGGCAAAATCATCATAATCATTATCATTATCATCATATCATCTGCTAATATTTATAGCTATGTTCACATTAGGAAATGAGCAGATTCATAAATAATTGGAGAATATGTGAGTCATTTCAGTTTCGTTTGTTCTTTTTGTTTTTGTTTCTATTTTAGAAAATTTATCCGGAATCCAAGTACTTTTTATGCCAGTAATTCTACTCCTAGAAATCAATTTCACAAAATAAAACTTTAGAACATAAATATATTTGAAATATTTTGAACATTAAAATAGTTGGATAAATTAGAATGTATTATAAATATGAAAAGCCTTAAAACTAACAAAGCAAATTTATTCCTGATGACTTGGAGGAGAGTCCAGGATTTACTATTTAGTAAGAAAAGTAAAATTAATTAAAATGCGATAGTCATAGTTATGTATTTATGTAAAAATATTAGTCATATGTATATAATAGAATAATATTAAAAATAAAGAGAAAATTCTATGCAATACCTTCAAATATGTATCCAATAGATTACACATAAATGATCAAATAACTTTCCAGATACTTCATTATAACACACAAAAATGACTTAAAACATATTTGAGTTCTGAAATAATGTAACTGACATCATTGACTAGTCCCATATTACTTTATATATTAACATACATGTGTTAGAACTTGAACATATACCATCTCTCTGCTCTTTATAAAAATTGTCAAAGCAAAACTTTAAATAGTCAAGTTTATTTTTCAATATAAGTATATGCTGCATTTAAAAATAGTATGTACATCATTTTTATAGAAAGTTAATATTCATTCAGAGAGATAAAATTTAATTGATATAGTGGAAAATCCAAACATTGTGAATATAATTTCCTCCCCTGATTCAAGGGTTAAATTCTCTAGTTGAAAAGTCAAGTGATTGAAAACCAATATAGTATTCTAGTTCTGAGTATTTGTGAATAACCTTAGCGGAAGAGTGGTGCAGAAAAAATGAATAAAGAGAAAACTGACTTTTTTTCTCATTCCCCAAAGGTATTTTACAAACCTAACAGTACAGATGATTTAAAGTTTAATATTTTTGACTATAGATTTAAAAATGTAATTACTTTGTTTTTCTCTGTTCTTCCTAAAACTTGTTTTCACAATCCACATTTTTCAGTACTACAAGTTTTGTATTAACCTTTAGGGCAGCAGAATGGAATTGTTACTGGTTTTGTAATTAGCTGTGGTTGTAAAAGTCAGACATTCAGAAGGCAGAACTCAATGTCAGAGTGAACATCTGATGAAAGTCCAAATGCGCTTGGAGAATAAATCTGTTGCTGTAGCAACCAGTCCTCATTTGCTATCAACAGAAGAAAAACAAACAGAAAATGAGTAAAATGCCTCCAGTTTCCATTTAAAAAGATAGCTATTTCATATGAAATTATAGATAAAAATCTTTACATTCAACATTTAACCAATAATACATGAGAGTGACTGTTATATTGTGTTTTAGAATCAACTCATCAGAAATAAGAAATATAAAATAATATCTAAGCCTCTGAAAGTATAAATTTGGGGGCAAAGGAAATTTACTTACCTTTAACAACCAGTTTATTTTATTTTAATTTCTTTAAAAATGTTTTGAAAAATATCATGAATTTTTTCTCTGAGACTATCTGTTGCTTCCCTGGAAGTTAAACAGCAATCTCCACCAATATAGTATATTGATACATTTTCTTCTATATCAAAAGATATTTTATGAGCATCTTCTTGAGGATTAGAGCAAAATTGAGCCTGTCTTAATTAGTTTGAGCTGCTATAACAAAAATATCATAAACTGGGTAGCTTATAAACAACAAACATTTATTTCTCACAATCCTGAAGGCTGAGGAGTCCAATGTCAAGGCTTAGGCAGATTTGGTGTCTTCTGAAGGCCCATTTCCTTGGAGAGGGCACCTTCTAGCCATGCCCTCACTTGGTGGAGGAGGCCAGGCAGCTCTCAGGGCCTCTTATATAACAGCACTAACACCACTCATCTGGGCTCCAACTCTATGAGCTAATTGCCTCTCAGCGGTTCCACCTCATACTACCATCACATAATACTACCACCAACTCATGAATTTTGGAAGAACACAAACAGTTAGATTATAGCAGAGGCTTTTTTTAATTATAGACAAGGTCCATGGCTTCTAGTAACCCAATAAATGTAAGGAAGAAACCACGCATACAAATTAAAGATGTTGAAAGAGCAGAATAGAATATAGCACAAATACAGGAAAATAAGCTTTATGTTTGTGATGATTAATTTTAGGTGTCAAGTTGACTGGAAAGCATTATTTCTGGGTGTGTTTGTGAAGCTGTTTCCACGTGAGCCAGTGGATTGAGTGAGGAAGATTGGTCCTCAGTGTGGATGGACACTATCCAGTTGTCAGTGGGGCTGGAGAGAATTAAAAAAGGAGAGAAAAGGAGATTCTCTCTTTCCCTCTTTCTCTCCACCTCCCCACCGGAGCCTGGACACCCATTTCTCCCTGCCCTTCGCCATCAGAAGGGCTCTCTGGCTTTGGGACTCTGGGACTTACAACAGCATTCCTCCAGGCTCTCAGGCCTGGGCTGAGAATTACACCATCAGCTTCCCTGGTTCCAAGGCTTTCAAACTTGAACTTAGCCATGCTACTGCCATCCCAGGGCCTCCAGCTTGCAGATGGTGCATTGTGGGAATTCTAGACTCTATAATCACTTCAGCCAATTCCCCTAGTCAATCTTCTTTCCTATATCTAGTTATGGGTTTTGCCTTTCTGACTAATGCAACACCAAAGTGCGTGTTAGAAAAGAGGACCTGAAAAGCACAAGTGCCAGTGGGACCACTGTGTGAAATCTTCCTTCAGGCAAGGTTGGTTTAGAGGTAGCTAGCATCTCTCTTTTATGATTAAACTAGGAAAATGCCCGGATCTCTATGAAATTTTAGAATATGTCTGATGAAAAAGTAATGAGCTGATGAAAGAAGAAAATAGGTGTTTCCAAATATTTGGTGCGGTAAAAGGGCTTATAAGTGAGAATGGATGTATCATCTGGATGGGTCTTTGAACAAGCATATTTGCTAAACGTTGAGAAATTGGACAAGGCAAGAGAGAATCACAGCACTCCTTCAGTGGAAAGCTACTCAGTGAATGATTGTGAAACTATCAAAGTATCTTGTTATTTTTAGAAAAAAAAATCCCTCTTTTCTAATTTTACACATATCTTACTAGCATCTGTGTTATTGCTACTAATATATGGCACTATTAATTTGAAAGTGATTTTGAAAATGCACACGTCATAAACATGACTTTCAACACATTGACTGCCACACTAGAAAAACAATTTTTCCCTGGGCCATGGTGTTTTATTATGAAAATAGAATAAAAACTTTGAAAACAATCCTTTCTAATGTAATGAAAATTTATTTTTCTGTGCATGAATTAAATGCAACTCACAGTGCTAGAATCAATTTTTATACTGCATGTCAATTGACTTGTATGTGACTCACAACATACTTATTGAATTTGTTTCAGAGAATTGAAGCTTCATATGTTTCACAAGGCCCTGGGCTCAAAACTAGCATGAGTTAAATACAACTCACATGGCAGTTAATGTGTTAAATTGTTGTGGTAAAGTTTTAATATAGGGGAAAAGTCATAATATAAAAATTCCCACAATTTATTTTTCTATTACCTGTTACTAATATCTCAGTATTTTTAACCAAGCATACCTGTCAGAATTACATTATTTAATTATGATGTATTTTTGTTTGTGCAACATATTAATTTATGAATATAGTAGGGAGCTATACTGGGTACTTAGTCATATGGAAAAAAATCAGAAATTACTTAGTAATATGGAAAAAGTGAAAATTTTGAAGTTTGTATCTTCTTTGGATTTCTTTAATGCCCATGCATAGGGCCTATTATGGTGATCAAATTTAGCACTTCTTAGTATCAGTACGGTGCCCTTTGTGTTTTTACATTCCCACCTTGTTTTGTGATTGGCATTTAGTCAGGGATGAATTTTTTTTTCCTTTCCCAGGTTTCCTTCATAGAATCTATGTCATCTCTTTTTTCATCATTTCCATTGGTGTAAATATTGGTGAAAACACTCAAAGCTCTGAACAAAAATATGGGAAATTTTGATCCATGGATGAGCTTAGGGTGCTGATTGCATAAGGCTGCCTACCTTAACTGCAAGAGCTTACAAAAAAGAAATGAGATCAATGGGAGGAAGATCACAGAATAAAATATGTATATTGAGAGAGCAGAACCCTTTACAAGTTTGTTCTGCCCATTTCTCCTAATGATTTCTAATGTTTTTAAGTGATGTAATGATTGAGATAATTTGAAGTGTTTGGAATGATGTTTTGGTGTATATTTGCTAAATAGGAGATAGGTATAGCCTCTAGAAGCTTTTCTGAAAACATCCTTATTTGAGTCAAATTTCATGAGGTCAGTAAATGCTCCTAAGTTCTTGTGAGAGTACTGGCTTATAGTTTTCCATGGTTTTTGCATATTTATTCTAAAAGAGATATAGCTACTAACCATTATCTTGTCCAGGGTTATAAAGACATAAAATAACAATTCACATGTATGTATTTTGTGTCTATTAAATTTAGTAGTAACTACATGTTTGCTTTCCAAATATTTTCTCTTAGGACTAATTTTGGTGTTGTCCAATTTCTGAAAAACACTGTTTCATATAATTTCTATTTTCAAAAAAATTTTAGTTGTTTAATGAGGGACAGTAAATCTGCTCATTTTTACTCCATTATGTCTAACAGGAGAAGGCCCATTACCGAGTTCATAGCGCCAATGCAATGAATATTTCAAGTTTATCTCTCCAGATTTGGTAATATATACATCTGTGTCACAATTTCTTTAATAAGTTCTAATGAGTTTTCCAGTCTAATCGTAGCTTGATTTCTTTTTACATTCCACCTGCCAACAAAAAAGCAAATAAAAAATTTAAAGATTAATAAAGGAGGTATAGAGGCTCTTTCTTTTAAGACAATGTATCTTAACTGAAGAATTGAAAGAAAAAATATTCTTGTGGTTAATCATTTTTGAGACAAATAAAAGATGTTATCTTTGTGTGAACAGGAGAATACAAAACAAGATGAAAATTAATATTTAGTTATGACATCACATGTACAGATTCAGTAATAAAAAATTTATGTTATTTTTTAAAAATGATTGCCAATGAATTTAACTGAACTCACGCAAGCTACTCTAGAATGAAAACTGAGATTCAGCACTTAAGTCCTTAACTCAAGACAATTGTAACATATAGTTCACCAAAAACTATATTCAATATATAATTCTTGAATGCTTACTGTGTATAAAACTTTCAAGAAAATAGAAAAATAATGTATCTTGGGTATCACCATTAATAAATTTACGATCTATGAAAAATAGATGACTATGCATAATATAATAAACAAATCAGTAATGATGTAATTTCTTTAGAAATGGCATCACCTTAAAGATGTGGTAGAAAGAAAAAGTGAAGTGTAGAATAAGATTGTGATATAGTGATAAAGTGAGAAGTCCTAAATCGATAGACCACAGAAAAGAAGTAAAGTTTATTCTGAAATCAAAGACTCGCATGATATGATTTAAAAATAAGGCAGGAAAGAAATGGGGAAGCAAAGTACTAGAATTGAGTGAGAGCCAAATGTGTAGCACCATGAACGCTGCAAAATTGTGTTCTGGTGATGAAATCAAATTATACTACTATACTTCTCCACAGGTACTGAGCTGTTGGGAACCAGATACAAAATGACAATAATCATCAAAATATTAGCTTTATTACTAGGAATAGAGACTGGGGATGAAGACTTGGTCTATGGCCAAATTGTATCACTAGTATTCTATGAACACAATTTAAAACATGAGCCTTTGAACTACGCTAAAGGAGAGTGAGCTATAGGAAAAACTACCCACATGACTACTGCTTAGAAGATATCTCATCATTGAGGAGGCACTGCCAAATACAGTAAAAAGGGAAGTGACATATGGTCATACACTTTGACAAATATAAACATGATTTTTAACACATCCAAATATAACTTTTTTTAATTTTTCAGTTGTACATATGATTGTACATTTTTTCTAGGGTATATGTGATATTTTGATACATACATACAAGGTATAGTGATCAAATAAGGGTAGTAGGGATATCTCTCACCTCAGACACTTACTGTTTCTTCATGTTGGGAATATTCCAGAATCTTTCTTCTAGTTATTTTGAAATCTACAATAAACTATTGTCAACTATAGTCACCCTCCTGTGCTATTGAACACCAGCATTGATTCCTTCTATTCAGCTGTACTTTTGTACCCATTAACCAATCCCTCTTCATCTTCCCTCCTTCCTACCCTTCCTAGCCTCTGGTAACCACCATTCTACTCTCCACCTCCTTGAGATCAGCATGTTTTAACTCTCACATATGAATGAGAATGTGTGGTATTTGTCTCCCTGTTCCTGGTTTATTTCACTCATCATAAAGATCTCTAGTTCCTTCCATGTTGTTGCAAATGACATGATTTCATTCTTTTTTATGGCTGAGTAGTATTCCATTGTGTTTATATACCACATTTTCCTTATCTATTCAACCATGGTGAACACTTAGATTGATTCTATATGTTAGCTATTATGAATATTGCTGCAATAAATATGAGAGTGCAGCTATCTCTTCAATATACTGATTTCCTTTCTTTTGTAAAAGGGGATACGGAGGGATTTCTGGTTCATATGACAGTTCTGTTTTTAGTTTTATTCAGGAACATCCATACTGTATTCCCCATAGTGGGTGTACTAATTTACATTTCTATTAGCAGTGAATGCTCCTTCCTCTTTCTCTGTACCCTTGCCAACATCGGTTATTTTTTTTTTTTTTGGTCTTTTTGATATTAACCATTTAAACTGGAGTAAGATGATATCTCATAGTGGTTTTGATTTGCATTTCCCTGATGATTAATGATGTTCAACATTTTTTCATATATCTGTTGGTCATTTGTATGTTTTCTTCTAAGAAATGTCTGTTCAGATCTTACATATTCTGGTTATTAATCCCTTGTCAGATGAATAGTTTGCAAATATTTTCTTTCATTCTGTCGGTTGCCTCTTTACTCTGTTGTTTTCTTTATTGTGCAGAAGCTTTTTGGCTTGATGTAATTCTATTTGTCTATATTTGCTTTTGTTACTTGTGCTTTGGAAGTCTTACCTAAAAATCTTTGCCCAGACCAATATCCTGTTTCCCCAATGTTTTATTCAAGTAGTTTCATAATTATGGGACACAAAATAACATACAAAAATCAGTAGCATACCCATACACCAACAGCAAACAATCTGAAAAAGAAATCAAGCAAACAATCCCCTTTATAAAGCTACATAAGTAAAATAAAGTACCTAGGAATAAATTTAACTAAAGAAGTAAAATGTCACTATAATGAAAACTATAAAACACTGATGAAAGAAATTGAAGAGGACACACAAAAAATGGAAAGATACCCCATGTTCATGGATTGGAATAACTAATGTTGTTAAAATGTCCAACTACCCAAAGAAATCTACAGATTCAATGCAATCCCCATCAAAATACCAATGAAATTCTTCACAGACATAGAAAAGACAATCTTAAAATATGTATGAAAACACACAAGACCCCAAGTAGCCAAAGCAATCCTGAGCAAAATAGCAAAGCTGGGGATATCACACTACCTCTCTTCAAATTATACTACAAGCTGTAATAACCATAACAGCATGTTACTGGCATAGCAACAGACATGCAGACCAATGGAACAGATTAGAGAACTCAGAAATAAACCCACGTTTACAGCCTGTTTCTTTTTGACAATAGCACCAAGAATATACATTGGGGAAAGGACAGTCTCTTCAATACATGGTGTTGGGAAAACTGTATATCCATATGCAGAAGAATAAAACTAGAGCCCTATCTCTTACCATACAGAAAATCAACTCCAAATTGAATGAAGACTTAAATGTAAGAATTTAAATTATGAATATGAATTTTAACACTTGACATTTAAAATATTTAGTATATGATTTATATTTTGTGAAGGGTCAATCATGCACAATTTTATAAGCCCTTTAATAAACTTAGGTTGATTTATGTAGAGACATGTGAAATATCTCTGAAGCTTAAGATTTATTAGCTTCAAGGTAAGTCCTCCTCTGACACAAAATATTGCCATATTTAGGGTGATCTGTGAGGTATGATATTCTAGAATTTGCACATTCTGTTGTATAGCATTACATAATTCTCCCTACTATTCTAGTTAAATATTTTTTCTCATTAAAAATCACTCTATTTCCTCTGAACCATATACAGGGGGAAGCTCTTTGTATATGATTTAGATTTTTCCTTTCTCCCTCTTTTTTAACATTATTTCTTATTCCTTCAATAATAATATTAATATCTCTTAGGTAAACTCTAACTATAGCCATACATGGATGACCTCTTTCTCCACTCAATTACACATTTTATATATTTATTTCACTCTTACCTATAATTCTCTTATCAACCAAAATTTATATTTTATAAGGGCCTTTACATGGTACATAGCCCACATATCTGATGTTGAATCTCTTGTATACCTTTTCCAGATGTTTCTTCAACTAGTACTTGTTCACAACCCATGAAGGGGGAACTCATTTCCTTCTGAGACAACCTATCCTATGCCTCCAAATTTTATCCTAACACACACACATTTAATCCACCAATCATTCTGAAACTTTTGACAAAACATTGTCTTTTACTTTAACTATGATTTGAATAGTCACTCTGTGATCATTCAGCCTACAATTAAGTTTTTTATTTAAGGCTGACTAGGTAATTTTCAGAATAATTCATTTTCCATAAACTTTTACTTTGCACACTGTTCTGTAAAATCAGGGTGTAATTCCTTCCTCTCTTCTGAAAGTCCTCACTCAGCAAATTATCCCTAATAGATTTCCATCTATCATTTCTTCTCTATTTTCAAGACATGTCTGGAAACATTTCTATACCCACATAGAGCAATGATAATGGTAATAGCAAGCAAATAATTTATGTAATATTCCCCAAGGTCTTGACACCTATATAAGTATATAGACTTCTACGTATATAATCTAAGTAGATAAGACCCTATAAGGGAGATAATCTGATTGTTCCCATTTCACATTTAGGAAAAATAAGCCCCAGAGGGGTTACACAATTTCCAAATTGTATAATGTAACACAGCTAGTAAATGGCAGAACCATGATTAAAAATCAGGCATGTTCATCTTCAAAGTCCTCTCCTTTCCACAATCCCATGCTACCTCTCATATGAAAAGTCTTTTGTAAATAAAAAAAAAATCAAAATTACTATCTTCTGTTAAAATGGTAGTAATACAGAAAATACTAATAGCAGCAAATAGTTGAAAATGTGCTGATAAAGGTACTAAAATATAAAGCGTTTTCCATTATTCTTTGGGTTCTCTCTTTAATTGCCCATTGTGAATTTTATTTGGTATTTAACATTATTCTAAGTAAAAAAAAATTAAAATTTCAAGTAATTTAGCATGAATTTTAGTGTTCATCTTTATGTTGTACAATGTTAGTTTTAATACAAATATAACAACATTTAACACATGTAAAATCTCCAAAATTACATGATTTTTTAATGGCTTATCATACATACACGTGTATTTTATTTTGACTAGAACAGTGAAACTATACACTAACTAAAACTAACACAAATTTTTATTTCAATTTTTGTTGACATATTTCACCAACACTTTACTTTTGACTTACTAATGAGTAAGAAAGAACTGAAAGGAATTGTAACTCTTGGTTGCCCTGTTAGTATTTTTCTTTCTGTGTCATCCTTTTCAGTGTAGTGGTTAGTGAGCTAATAGAGGGAATTAACATGAGTAATAAAGAATATGATAAGTTTCCCAAGCTGACTGTATTTCTCAGAATGCCTTTGTCATCTTTCTATGTTCAAAACAAGATCTAGTTTGACTAGAAGGCATGACCTCTTGAGGCTGTCAGTATCTCCACTTGGTCAGTTGTTAAAAATATTGATAACACATCTCTTTCTTGTTTATAAGTCTCATCGAACTCCCACACATCATGGTTGCACCTCAATTCTATGTTTATAATTGTAGGGGACTGGAAACACTATGTGAATGGTGTATCAAGGAATGGTAGACAAACATATTGCACATGTCTCCTCTGCTCAGCTTCTTGCTCCATTTTCTCATGGGACTTCATTTTCAAACCACAAGTTCAATGATAAAGTTATCAGTAATATCAAGATGATGACAGCAGAGAAGTAAACTGAGTATGAGGCCTTATGAGTACAAAACTTGTGAAACCCAACACCACTAATTTGGCCCAGATCCTCTCTTTACTCAATTTGATTTGACTTTCTTAGTTCTTGCACATTGTACCTATTAGTACTATAAATTTTACATATACCTTTCTAATGCATGGTATACAGATATATTTGTACATTAAAGTATTAATAGTACTTATATTTTGAGTTGATAGAAATGTCAGAATCTCTCTTTCTCTACATACACACACACACTATTACATCATATATATATATATATGGGTTTGATCACTTTCTTGTCATACTTGATGAGCATGGTATAACGACATAGTTCTCAAATACTTTGGTATACAGTATCAAAAGCAGATTTTAAGTAACAAAAACACAAGAAGTATTATCTCAAATTTTCTAATAATCTTGAAATTTAAATGAGGAAATATACATTTGACAAATGCCTACACATTTTTTTAAGGTCCAGCTTAACTATAGCCTCAAGGAGGTTTATGCTGGTTACCCTACCATACAGGAAACTTACATTTCCTGTCACCATAGTAACCTAAGAATATTCAAGCACACTATATTTGGCAAAAATTTAATTAATTATTCACTTATATCTTTCTAAACTAGATTGTATGTTCAATGATGCATATTTTTCTTCCTGTTCATAAATTAATCTGTAGCATTGAATATGCTGGCTATTCTTAATATATAGTCAGTACAATTTAACATTGAATTAATGACTTTGTCACATTTCAACCCTAATTTTTAAATTTCTTTCTAAATACTATGACAGATATTTTCATGTTCAAAGGTAATTGGTTAGGTTTCAAGAATTAACTAAGAATTTTGCAGAAAAACAGCACCTGAAAGTATTCAAAGTATTTCTGCTCTGTTCAAAATAGGCAGAGTTAGACATCTGTACCTCCTCAGGCCAATGTAAGGAAACATCTGTGAAGTACTCATTAAATTGTTTTCTGGGGGAACCAACCAACAAACAAAACCTACCATATTTTCAGCCAGAGTAAGATGGTGCAGAGCCAGAAGGGAAGACAAAATAAATTTACAAAGTCAGAGAATCACAGAAATGGAGTTGCTGTGATTTATTGGTCTAGCTCCACCATTAACGCCATGATGACATGGTTTAGCTAGCGGAATTTTTCAAAGTGTATTGCTTAACAAGATAAAAGTACAAATTGGGTTTTGCAGAATTGTAAGGTTTGCCAATTTTCATCTTAACCATTATTCAGTTAAATAAATACATTTTTGGAAGGAGAAATTTAGAATTATATAAAATTATATAAAGTCTGCTAAGCAAAAATAAACAATTCAGAAAGAACTACAATATGACAATTTTATTTTTTAATAAGCTATTGGGTAGAACGTACACTATTCTGGTGACAATACACTAAAAGCCCCAAATTCAGCATTATACAATTCGTTCATGCAACAAAAAACATCTGTATCACCTAAATCTATTGAAAACAAAATTTATTTTAACCTGTATTCAAAAACCTAGTAATTCTAATCTCAGAGAATGATATCAGCAATAGCAACACTAAGAGGAAGAAATGGGGTAGATGATCATTGAAATGAGATCTCTAACTATTTTGTTATCTTTACCTTCTATATTACTACTCCACACAAATCCCTCCCATACTCCAATCACCATAATCCTCTCTGTTCTACTTTTGCTTTCAATAAATTTTAACAAACATTTTGCTTAGAATAATTTTAGATTTATAGAAATAAGGTAAAAACAGTGCAGAGAATTCCTGTATACCTTTCACTTAGTTTCCCCTAATGTGTTAACAAAGCCATGGTACATTGGTTAAAACTAAGAAATTAACACTAGCACATTTCTATTACCTAAATTACAGAGTTCATTCATATTTCACTAGTTTCCACTAATGCCATTTTTCTGTTCTAGGATATGGTCCAGGATATCACATTGCATTCTGTTATACCTTCTCCTTAGTCTTCTCTGATTTATGACATTTTTTAATACTTGTTTTTTTATGACTTTGAGAGTTTTGAAAAGTAATGGTCAGGTATTCAATTTGTATTTGTCTGATATTTTCCTCATGATTAGACTAGAGTTATGGATTTTTAGAAAGAATTCTACAGAGATGAATTGTGCTTCTCATTTCATCATATCTAATGGTATATGATATCAACATGACTTAAGACCGTGACATTAAAATTTATCACTTGTCTAAGAGCTTCCAAGTTCTCCTCTATAAAGTTATTATCTTTACTACTACACAGTATGTTTTACAGAAGCAAGTTACTACGTCCAGACCACATTCAAGCTCCATCTACTGGAGTGCAATTTTCTTCAAAATTATTTGTAATTTTTTGTAAAGAAGATTTGTCATTTCTATCCCAAGTATTTACTTATCAATAATTAATTTATATAAGTATAAATTATGTACATTTATTTTATACTTCAGGTTATAAATAGTTTTCCCATTATTTATTTTTTGCTATTTTTTTCAGCTTTGGCCACTAGGGACTCTTTCATGTTGACTTCTATATTCCTGTTCTTTGGCACTATAAGATATTGCAGGCTCATGTTGGATTTCTCTTACTCAAGTCCAGAAATCACCCAAATTCTAGAGAGCTTGCATTTCTTTATTGAGAGATGGTGTTAGAAACCCCAGTCCAGACTCCAGGTTTGGTTGATACTTCTGGGATATCACTGATACTAAGACCTCTCAGCGGACAGTGCTAAATATATATATATATATATATGTACACACACACATACATACATATATATTTATATATAAGTATATATATATACACATGCACACACATGCGCACACATCTATAATTATTTCTCCATCTAGTAAATTAAAATAAATATTACTTTATATTGAAATGCCGTATTCCAATCCAACACTAAGAGGTTCATTATGATTTTTTTCCTTTGGCATATTTATAATGTTTTTATCTGAGAGTGAGAAACCTGTCTCCCATTATGTACAATTTATTTATTTTGCTCAGCCCTAGGACTCTTGTACCATATTTTCAAACTGAGAAAACATATCCCTAGGAAAACTAGAGTTACTAAATACAGTAATATTTGTGTATAGTTATTTTTGTTTTTATTTTTACATCTCACGGCATCAACTCACAAAGTTACTTAGGTCACCTCTTGTTTTCTCCACCATCTTCATTGAGGTTGTGTCACAGATTGGCAATGCAATATATTCATTTTCCTTAGTTTAAAGCCATCCTTGGATTCCCAAATCTAGTTGATTTTGATTTTCACTTGCATATATTAAATTTCACTCTTTAAGATGTACATTTTGTAAGGATTTGATAAACACATACCATCAGGTATCCACAACTTTACTGAGATATAGAACATTTATGTCATCTTAAAATTTTCTCTGCATTGCTAGAAAATTTTAGTCACCACTGTTCCTCCTCCCCCAATCACTGGCAACCTGATCTATTTTCTGTCCATACAGTCTCCTTTTATTCTTGGATCTGGCTTCTTTCACTTAATAAAATCTATCTAAGATTTATCTATATTGTTGCACAAATCAGCCATTTGTTCTCTTTTATCGATTATCAGTGTTCCACTACTGGAATAGTCTGAGTAGTTTACCACAGTTTGTTTATTCATTCACTGGTTGAAGAATATCTTACTAGTTTTGAACTATTAACAATAAAGCTGCTATAAACTATAAACATTCACAAACAGGTTTTTGTGTGAACATGTGTTTTCAATCGACTTGGATAAACATCAAATGGTAGAATTCTAGGTTGAGTAATATGTATAGATTCAACTCTATAAGAAACTTCTACACTGTTTCTAAAGTAATTATACCATAAAGCCTTCCCATAACAATGAATGAGAGTCCCTGTTGCTCCACATCCTCACCTGCAATTGGTATTATAAATGTTTTAGACATTCTAATAGTTATATAGTGGTATCTCATTGGATTTTAATTTTCATTTCCCTATGGACAATAACTAGTCATTTTGTAGAATGTGCAGTTGATGCTTGAGCAACACAAGTTAGAATTGCATGGATACACTTACACAAAGATTTTTAAAAATAAATATACTAAATATTTTTTGAAGAACTGTGACAATTAAAAAAACTCTCAGATTAACTGTACAGCCTAGAAATATATTTAAAAATTAAGAAAAAGTTATGTATGTCATGAATGCATGTATCTAAATGTTAGTTAATTTTTTTCATTTACTATCAGAAAATATGCACAAATATAAAATGTTAAAATTTATCAAAACTTATCCACACAAACACGTACAGATTACACATGGTGCCATTTGCAGTAAAGAGAAATATAAACAAATATAAAGTTGCAGTATTAAATTTTTTTTTTTTTTTGAGACAGAGTCTCACCCTGTTGCCCAGGCTAGAGTGCTGTGGCGTCAGCCTAGCTCACAACAACCTCAAACTCCTGAGCTCAAGCGATCCTCCTGCCTCAGCCTCCCAAGTCACTAGGACTACAGGCATGCGCCACCATGCCTGGCTAATTTTTCCATATATATTTTTAGCTGTCCATATAATTTCTTTCTATTTTTAGTAGAGACGAGGTCTCACTCTTGCTCAGGCTGGTATTGAACTCCTGAGCTCAAACAATCCGCCAACCTCGGCCTCCCAGAGTGCTAGGATTACAGGCGTGAGCCACCTCACCCAGTCTTAAATATTAACTGCATAAAATTAACTGTAGAAAATACTTTACTACCATAATAATTTTGTAGCCACCTCCTGTTGCTACTGCAGTGAGCACAAGTGTTGTGAATATCCAAGTATTTTCTTAAAATGCCATGTGACACTAATCATCTCTACATGAGAAGTTTGTCTCCCCAGTGAATTGCTTATTGCAGTAAAAAGTGATCTCTTGAGGTTCTCATGTATTTTTCATCATATTTAGTGCAATACCATAAATCTTGAATAAAACCATGGTACCTACATGAAGTGCCACTAGTGATACTGTAATTTCTCCCAAAAAGCAGAGAAAAGTCATGATATTACAAGAAAAAGTCAAATTGTTTGATCTGTGTTTGATATGTACCCTAATTAAGGTCTGCAGCTGCACTGTTGCCCGCCATTTCAAGATCAATGAATCCAGCATAAAGACCACTGTAGAAACAAAAAACGGAAATTCATAAAGCTATACGAGCAGGTGCAAAAACCTTACACTTTTTGCAAAATACATTTTGATTTCATATTGAAAATGCAGCTTTTATGGGGGTGCTAACATAACTCCGAAAAAAGCAAAGTCATTACATGACAACTTAAAGCAAAAAGAAACGTGAAGTATCTAAAACTAGAGAATTTACTGACAAGCAAAGGATGTTTTGATAATTTTAGAAAGAAATTTGGCTTAAAAAATGTCAAGGTAACAAGAGAAGCAGCCTCTGCTGACCAAGAGGTAGCAGATGACTTCTCAGATGCCACTAAGAAAATCAATGAGGAGAAAAAATATATTCCCGAACAGCTTTTTAACGAAGATGAAAGTGCTCTATTCTGGAAAAAAAAAAAAAAATGCCGCAGAAGGCATTTATTAGTAAGAAAGAGAATCAAGCAGCACCAAAAATCAAGGCAGGAAGGAATAGGCTAACTCTACTGTTTTGTGAAAATGCAGACAGGTTTATGATTTGAACTGCCCTTATCTATTAAGTCGTTAACCCCTGCCCATTGAAGACAAAAGATAAGCACTCCAGTGTTTTGATTGCACAACAAGAAGGCCAGAACAATGAGAACATTTTTCCTGGATTGGTTCCAAAGATGCTTTGTTCCTGACATCAGAAAGTACATTACCAGCAAGGGACTGCCTATAAGACTTCTTTTGATATTGGATAATGCTCCTGGAAATCCAGATTCTCAATGAGTTCAAAACCAAAGGTGTCAAAGTGGTCTGCTTTCCCCAAATGAAACGTCTCTTATTCAGCCTCCAGATCAGGGAGTCATTAAGACCATTAAACACAGTACTCTGTGAAAAGGATTGTCAAAACTATGGAAGAAAATCCCAATAGAGAGAACATCATGAAAGCCTGGAAGGATTATACCATTTAAGATGTCATTGTTATTATAGAAAAAGCCATGAAAGCCATCAAGTCTGAAGAAAAAAGAATTCCTTCTGCAGAAAACTGTCCAGATGTTGTGCATGACTTCACAGATTAAAAATAGAGCCAATCAAGGAAATCATGAAAGAGATTATGGATATGGCAAAAAAAGGTAGGAGGGGAATGAATGGTTTCAAGAATTGAATCTTGGGGAAATTTAAGAGCTAATAGATACCACACCAGAGGAATTAGTAGAAGATGACTTGATGCAGGTAAGTGCTCCTGAACCAGTGCCAGACAATGAGGAAGAAGATGTAGAAGAAGCAGTGTCAAAAAACAAATTGTCATTAGACAGTCTGGCAGAAGGATCCCAACTATTTCAAGACTGCTTTTGATTTCTTTTACAACGTGGACCCTTCTGTGATATGGGCATGATACTAAAGCAAACAATGAAAGAAGGATGGTAGGATATAGAAAGATTCTTAGAGAAACGAAAAAGCAAAAATGTCAGACAGAAATTAGAATGCGATTTCTTAAAGTTACACTGAGTGTGAAGCGTGCCTGCCTCTCATACCTTCCTTTCCACCTCCTCCACCTCTTTCACTTCTGCCACCCCTGAGACAGCAAAACCAACCCCTCCCCTTCCACCTTCTCCTCAGCCTACTCAACATGAAGATTAGGAGGATCAAGATCTTTATGACTATTCACTTCCATTTAATAACTAGTAACTATATTTTCTCTTCCTTATGATTTTCTTAATGACATTTTATTTTCTATAGCTTACTGTATTGTAAGAATACAGTATATTATACATATAACACATAAAATACATTTTATTCAACCTTTTATGTTATTACAAAGGCTGAGAGGGGAGGCAAAATTTACATTTTCAACTGTGTGGGAAGTTGGTGTTTCTAAGCCCTGCATTGTTCAAGGGTCAACTGTACTTTTAGAGTGTGGACTATCTGATCTACCCTATCTATCTACTAGATCTTCCTTAGAGTAGAAATTTTTTTAAAAGGCCACAAAATGTCCCTAATCTGTAGCTTAAACTTATTAATGCAGATAAATATCAACACTTCTATGTTGAAATATTTCAAATCAAATTACATACATTAAAATAAATGGTCACTATTATCCTGATTCTAAAATAGAATGATTCACATAAGTTTTGTAAATAAGATATAGCTACAATATTTCACAATCTAGAAACCACATAACCCACAAGCCAGAAAAAAATTAGTTTGAGTTGATTTTTTAATTCCTATAGATCTTGAATATTGGATTTCTTCCTTTTTTTTCAAAATATACACACATTTATAATAATCTTAACTGATAAATTTTAGAGTGAATTGATATTTTTTACCTGTTTATTGACTTTTTCATGGAATAAAATGCAAATTCTTCAAACATAATAATGTCTGCTTTATCCTTTTATATCCACTGTTTGGCACAATATCTCGACTTTAATTGTCATTCAGTAAATATGTTTTTGGTCTGTACTTTTCAGAATTCAATTTACTCTCTTCAAAAATTGTCATCTGGCTCCTTTCCTGTTTTGTGTTACTAAAAGTGTGCAATCACTAAATATTTGCATTTGAAATGTGTCCAACATGGCAAAAGCAATTTGTCAGACCTGGAAATGTGAAGTCACTTAACATAGCCAGCTGCTCTCTTAGTGTCTCTTCACCTACAACTAATAAAATACTTGACCAGTTGGAACAGAAATTGAAATTTAACAACAGATATGGCCACAATGGTATTTACCAGGCAAAACATCTGCTCAGGTCTTCGGTTATTCTTAATTAACGATAGTTATTTACATGTTCACTTCGAATGCATTGCCTGTTAGAGGAAGTAGCAATGAGTTTACTAGCTCTTTTTATTGTCACAAAGTTAAAAGAAATATTGTTACGGTCATGGGAATTTCTTGCTATAACATCAGCTCATTTTAACATTTGTTTTTCTGACACAATTGTCCCAAATTTCTTTGAAATACTTGTGTGCCAAACATTGCACTGCATAACTCATATATATTAACACATTTTCTATCATAATTATTCTGTGGATTAAGTACTATCTTAATCCTAGTTTTACAGATGGAGAAATTGAGGCAGTGTGAGTTTTGACAACTTGCTAAAGGTCACTCAGCTGGAAAATAGAGAAGCTGCATTAAAATCTCAATAGATTGATTCCACACTGTGTACTCTTAACCAACATGGCCCTTGTTTCTCCATTCATATCTTTTTAATGCTCTTTCATGCCCATAAAAATACATATACAAGAATATTTGCAGCTGATTTTTCAAAACAGCCAAAATTCAAAACAGCTTTAATTTCCATCAGCAATGCAATGGATAAATAAATTGTTGTATACTTATTAGTATAATGTTCATACACATTAATGAAAAGAATGAATTGCTGATACACTTAAAAATGAATAAATCTCCCTAGTGCTTGGTTTCTTTTCCTCTCAATTATTTCAGTGATATTATTTCAATGGGATTTATTCATTTTTAAGTATATCAGTAATTTATTCTTACCCTAAGTGAAGTATCTAAAACAGCAGTCTCTAAACTTTTTGGCACCAGGGACCGGTTTCATGGAAGATAGATTTTCCACAGACCTGTGGCAGAGAGAGGGTGCTGGCTTCAGTATGATTCAAGCGCATTAAATTTATTGTACAGTCAAACCTCTCTGCTAATGATAATCTGTATTTGCAGCCACTTCTCAGCACTAGCATCTCCTCCTCAGCTCCACCTCAGATTATCAGGCACTAGATTCCCATAAAGAGTGCAACCCATGCCGGGCATGGTGGCTCACGCCTGTAATCTTAGCACTCTGGGAGGCCAAGGTGGGAGGATCCTTTGAGCTCAGGAGTTCGAGACCAGCCTGAGTAAGAGCGAGACCTCATCTCTACTAAAAATAGAAAGAAATTATATGGACAACTAAAAATATATATAAAAAATTAGCCGAGCATGGTGGTGCATGCCTGTAGTCTCAGCTTCTCGGGAGGCTGAGGCAGGAGGATTGCTTGAGCCCAGGAGTTTGAGGTTGCTGTGAGCTAGGCTGACGCCATGGCACTCACTCTAGCCTGGACCAAAAAAAAAAAAAAGTGCAACCTAGATCCCTCACGTGCAGTTTACAGTAGGGTTCCTGCTCCTGTGATAATCTAATGCCACTGCTGATCTGACAAGAGGCAGAGCTCAGGTGGTGATGATGAGAGCAATGGGGAGTGAGCCGGCTGTAAATATAAATGAAGCTTTGCTGGCTCGCCTGCTGCTCACCTCCTGCTGTGCGGCCCAGTTCCTAACAGGCCATGGATGGTACCAGTCTGCAGCCCCGGGGGTTGGGGACCACAGATCTAAAGAATGAAAAAGCAAATACCACATGTACTCTCTACTGAATTGGAACTAACCAATGAGCACACATAAGCACAGAGGGAAGTAAAACTCAGCAGAAATCAAATAGAGGGAGAAGGAAGGAGGGGATGGGTGAAAACCTATCTAACTGGTACAAAGAACACTATTTCGGTGATGGACACATTTATAGCCCTGACTCAAGCATTACAAAAGTGATCCATGTAACCAAAAACATTTGTGCCACTATAATATTTTGAAATAAAAAAAAGAAACAAGCACTTGAGCACATACTGTGTAATTCCATTTATAGGGCATTCTACAACACGTATCTCTAACTGATGGTTGAAGTCATACTGTTTTCCTCTTTGGGTATAAGGTATTGACTTGAGTGGATCACATGTATACAAAAAAAAAAAAATTCTGATGTAATGGAAAGTTTTATATTTTGACCTAGGTGGTGGGGAAACAGTCATCAAAATACAGACTTAAAAATTTTCTACTTCATATACCTCACCAAATTTATTATGCTGTATCACTCTATTAAAGATAATTACCCATCTCTTCTAAGTTATCTTCTACTTAAGCAACTCTTCCTGTCATCATTTTTACAGTTTGAGAAATTATTGCAATCTCTCCTAAAAGTTTAAGGTTCATACATAAATATATCAATCATTCCCTTATAAAATTACAAGAACATTCTCAACTTTTCTGATATTTCGTCATTATCAACCATTCAATTCTTATAAATTAAGTGCACTAAAACAGGTTTCTCACTGTCCCCTTAGGCTTCTAAGGCATAAAATTGTCCACAGTCAAATAAAAAATGTAATTACTATTGTATTTGGAACAATATATAAATTAGAATTACTCTTCATTTTTAAATTATTTTTAATTTTTAATAATTACATGTACATAATAGTTGTATATCATTATAGGGTACATAAGTTTTGATACAGACATACACTATGAATTAATCAAATCAGGATAATTGGTGTATCTATCACCTCATTTATTAATGTACCTTGTTTATTCCCAAAATACTCAGATTTATTATTTTATTTGCCTTTTTCTCTCTCTTCTCAAAATTTCATGTTAAAGATTTTTTTTTTTGCTTTGTTTCATCAGTTATCTAACCATGTTTAAATGAATCTATTCCAGTGTTTTTAATACTTAACTTTTTAGCCACAAAATGTCAGCCCTTTATTAGAAACCATCATTTAGGGAAAAAAAAATTACTGTCTATACACTCTTCTAAGCACTTTCAGTATGCTTCTGTTTCTTCCAATCCCACATTCCTCCAAGGATGCAAATATTAAAAACAGTGTCTATTTGACCCAACATTTTAGTTTCCAGCTGGAGATTTCTTCCAGCCATATAAAGTTTTCACAGCTGAGTCAGGAGAACTCAACGTGAACTGTTTAATTTTCCCAAAATTTCCAATCAGAAATGTAAAAGTAGTTTGGTTGGCTCTAAGATTACATCCATAGTATTCTCAGCTTAGAATCAATATTCTGTTGAACAATTTCCAATATTGGTGAAAGTCTTTTGCTTTTTTTTTCTTCATTATCTACTTCTTTATAAGGCTTTAATTTTCTTTCTTTTCAAAAATAACCCTGCCAGCTCAGCTATCCTTTTGAATTATTCATCCCTCATGTAATCCAGAGTTATAAAAGCATTCCTATAATACAGAAAGAACAGCAAGTTCTTTGTCTTCAGATATTGCTCTATAAAGGCCAAGTTGTTGGGAAAATATCTTGAACCGATAGCACAAACATAGAATGCCTCCTGTTGCTCACTAAAAAGTTGTTCTCAGAGATTGTCTATTGAGGATCTCACATTAATTAGAGTCCTTTGTAGTAATTCATGAACCTGCTTTTGGCATATATGTTCACTGCTGGATTCTTTGTCCTTAATCAAATTGTTTTCTTTCTATTTCTTAAGAAAACAATGTTAGCATAATTTGCTGTAAAACGAAGCCTACCTTGTTCCTACTTTTAGTAATTTTGATGTGCCAATAGAATACTTATATTTGAAGAAATATGTAATAAAAGTTTACCTAAACACAGAAATATGTGTATATATGGACTACCTAAAAATACAAATTTATATATGAAATTATGCAGATAGATTTTAAGTCTTCTTAGGATGAAGGCCATGCTTGTTTAGAAGAAAGACTTGACCAATGTGCTTAAAGGAGAAAGTAAGGCCCCTAACATCTCCATGGAAAAGCTCATCTACATTACAGAGGTTAAAAAAAAAATTGGAGCTCTTGAGAGCAAACCAGGAAGCTAAAGTAAGAAGCAGAGATTAAAGAGATATGGAATAAGAGAACAAATTTTGATTTTTCCCCTGTCACAGATATTTATTAAGAACTTGCTATGTTCCAGGCATTACTCAAGTTATTGCAGCTACATGAGTGAACTTGAGACACATTTCCAATTCTCAATGGCCTGACATCTTAGTAGGCAGTAAAAGACAACAAATAAGTAATTGAACAGAAAAATTTCAGATAGTAACAGGTACAAATAAGAAAATAAAATAGAGCAATGTAATGAAGAGTGAAAGCAGGAAACGCTTTAGACTAGGATATCTCTCTATGGAGATGTTCTATAAATCTGTGGTGAGGATGCTATAAGACAGGGTATAGCTCTATGCTGCATGCTGAGGCCCAGACCGGAACCCACTAACCCAGATCTTCAGTGATTCACTAAACTCATGAATGTTTGATGTAAGTGATTTTTTAAAAATATGAAAATAAAAATATGTATCTGGATTTTATGGGACAAGAAAGATAGTGAAAGGAAGAACACAGAATATGAGGAAGCCATAGCTTCAGAGACAGAAAAAGCAGGCTACAGCAAGGCTCCAGAGTCACACTCTTTCCATACGTAGTAGTTATTCTTTGTTATTTAATTGTAAGCATATTAACATATTTATAATGATATCTAAATAATTAAGGAGAAAGTAGAGAAAGTTCAAAAAGATATGTGTATAGATGTGCATCTTAATCTAGCAACACAAAATAATAAATGTCTCCAAAGCACTAAATACCTTCCCATACTAATTTTAATACATAAAATACTTAAAAATAGTAATACATATATACAAACACACACTTACACACGCACACACATGGACCTTGAATTGTCTCTTATCTTCAACTAAGGAATAGAAAATTGAGGTAGTAGCAGATATAAAAATTAATCATCTACAATAGGATGGAGTAAAGGAGGGATACTGGCCTTGATAGCTGAATCACTCCACCATCTGGTACCCCTAGAACAGCTGTGAAGTTAGTTAACCTCTCTATGATAGCTTCATCATATCTAAAATAAATTTAAATCTCACAGGATTCTGGTGAGGAATATATAAAATTGTATAGTAACAATTGTAGCAATGATGAAGAGAACCACTGAAATAATGTGTTATTTAGAAAATTGCTTGGGTCTAAATTCCAGCTTTGCCACTTAGTAGTTTTACTGTTTATTAACCTTGAGGAAGCCATTCAACCTCTCCAAAATTCAGAGCTATCAGAAGTAACAAGGGATAATCATAATAGTACCTATACCTACATATGTACCATGCATTTATTATTTCTGTAAAAGCACAAATGGGAGCCAGTATAGTATATTCAAGATGATATTAATTTATTCATCATATTGATTACTTTCCCTTTATGTCACTCTTTTTTCTAATATTTGATTTTAAAAGGTCAGTGTAAGAATAAGGACTTTAAATTCATTTATTTTCTATTTTTGGATAGACATTATAATATTTGTTATTAAAGTGTTTTACTTGTAGGAAAATTGAGTTTCAAAGATTTCATGAAGCTTGTAATCTATTTTTTATATCTGCTTCTTGATATTAAGTGAGCTAACTCTATTATACTTTCTATTATTCTTACACTCTTAGGAAATAGGAAGGTCCCAGAAGTAGCTGCAAATAATAATAATTCCATAGTTCAAATGTTGACATGTTCAGCCTATCCAAATCCTTTATCTGCCTTAAAGGGAGAGGCTAAATGGCTAATTTGTTTTATAAATGATAGCTGCAGTAGCCACCTCGTACTTGGCAAAAACACACTTATCTTCATTAAATGACTCCCTCCTGATCTGCTCTGATCAGGGGCTCTTCATTCCCATTCTGTTCCAGTGGCCTCCACAATATGAAATTACAGTCACAAGATCTTTCAGTTAACAGTGTCACACTCTATTGAAAAATCACCTGGCATCTTGCCTTGCACTTTTGGGTTTGCACAGAGAATCTGGGAGTACACTAGGAAAATCTCTTGTACTGTGATCTTTTGTTCTTACACCCTTAACATTGCTCCTGGAACTAGTCCAAAGCAGGCTTGAATGGAAGACATCTTAGTGCCAATCACTGCATTGTATCAAATTCATATCTCAACAGTATATCAAAGTAAACTCATTCTCCAATTTACATATTTCAGTTAACTGGTTACAGAGTGACTCCTGTTCGCTCGTAGCTTAGTGAACTTCCCAGTATATTATTCCTAGTATCAAAATGTGCAGATAATAGTTTTGTCTTTGTTTAATTTCTTCATCTAAGCCTGTGATAGCATATGCTTTAATTCACATAAAAATTGTTCAAGACATCAATAAAATTTGTATTATATGAATATTAAATTTCATACACAACTATTAGTGCAGAATGCTGATATATATGATCCATATAAACATATCTACCTGAGTCATTGTTATTTAAGAAAAATGATAAGATATAAAACCATGAAATCATGTGAGTAAATTTAACATTCAAGAACAAATCTAGAGTTGTAGCCCTAAATACAAACATGGAAGAGACATTCATTTTTTGCCTCTTCCAATAAGAAACTATACAACTAGCTGTGTTAGCACCGATGCATATTTAAAAGGTGAGAAGACACTGTTCTTTTACAGATATCTAAAACTATGCTCATTGATATTACAGGAAAAAACAGGGTGGATTAAGTTATGAAGTTTGAATTTGAATTACAGTAGTCCTTTAGTATACATAGGGGATTGGTTCCAGGACCCCAGCGCACCAAAAACCAAACATACTTAAATCCCACAGTGGGCCCTAGAGAAGCTTATATATAAAAAGTTGGCCCTCCCATATATGCAGGTTTCGTGTCTTGGGAATGTTGTATTTTCTCTCCACATTTGGTTGAAATAAATCCTGGTATAAGTGGTCCCATGAAGTTCAAATCCATGTTGTTCAAGCATCAACTGTAAAATGTATTTGAATAGCCTGTATGATTGAGGGTGTGAAATAACTAAACTTATAAAATTTCATTTTGTTACATTAACAAAATCTGTTTAAGAAGATATACAGAAAATACACTGAATCCACATATCTGTGATTGGGGGGGATCTTTTAAGGTGGTAATAATTCTTCTTGGGAAAAGCAACAACTGGTTCTCCCATGATATCATAATAATACAATAGGGAGATGCAGGTATGAGACAGGAGGGTGTAAAGCTCTACAAATACAAAAAAATTACAATCTTCTAATATGAATTTTCAGATAAATTATAAATTAAATGGTAATATATGTTAAATGTCAAGGATTCTGTTATTTAATATCATACTTTGAGAAATCTAGGCAGAGATATTAAATGTTGTATAACTTTAATAAATTACTCAAATACACTCAAGAGTTCATTTCATTATACAATGGTGTAGTGCACCAGGAAAAGATTAACAGAGACTCAAAACAGAAGGTCTAGAATCAGAAATAATTTTTTTAGTGCTATCAAGTAAAGTATTAGTCAACTTAAAGACTTCATGAATGCTTATAGAAGAGTTAGTGGATACAAATATCTTTGTTATAGTTTTTTTGTGTATAGTTAATATTCTAGAAAATTTAAATAATTTTAAATCTAAATGTCTATAAAGCCATTCTAAATAAATCATTTTATTTTTTATAAAATAAAATTTAAAAAATTTCAAGTTACATTACCTCTCAAGATATTTCAATATTGGTATTAAAATAGGGGAGGTCTTCTATATGCATGTGTAAAATCTAGGGCCCAAACTAAGTAACCAAGAAAAGTAGCCTTCCAGAAAATAAGCAGATTTTATTAAAAAAAAAACATTCTATTTCTATTCATTTTACCTTAAAATTATTATGCTTGCAGCTTTAAGTAGACTCATGTTCAAAGGTGATCTTTCTAGAATAAATAACACAAATAGCTGATTTTATTTGAAAACATTTTTGGTCTATGCATCTAAGAAATAAATTTTATGATTCCATTTTCATAGCAGCTAAAGTAAAATAAATATATTAATATTCATTTTTATAAAAAAATCATTTATAAAAATGAATTATATTGCCCTCTGATTATTTTTAGAAAACATAATTAGCACAATTTGTACAAAATGAAACATTGCACCTGTTTACCAAACTATATCTGAAAAAATGGTCTTATTATTATAGGTATACAAGTATAAAAATTAAATGAATGGGAAATTTTGATACAAAATTCAGCAGAGCATTTCTTTAATATTGTTAATAGAACAGAAAGTTGCTTCGAATATATTCTGTTCAACTTGTCATCAGCCTCAGTGGGTAGTAAAACAAAACAGTAATTTTGTTGGAGGAAAATAGAAATCAGTTGGATGCATTAATTATCCTGTATACTGTGAATTGAAAAGACTTGCTTGAAATAATGTGTTTTTCACAATGCTATCTGATTTTCAGGCTCACTGTTCCTATACTTGGTCATTTAAAATAAAACTTAAGCTATGTACATGTGTTGAAAGAGTAAATGCTATTTATTTAGGTGCAGCATACTAATCTCAAGATGGATCTAAACCCAATTTAAAGATGATTTGATTTTTATAGGCATCTAGTTAAGAGAAACAGATAAATCAGTATATATACCAGCTCTGTTGTCATGGAAATCAGGATATGAAAATGAAGGATTTTTCTCATGAACTGTTTTTTGGTCCAGTTATCAGTTGTGATGATCTATTCTCAGTATTCCTAGGAAAAATGGACTTCTAGTTTCTATGGTTCGAAGCCGCCATAGCAACAAATAGAATTACCATTTTTACATTCAATCAGAGATTGTCTTATGTGGCTATTTATGCATTAAATATTATTAACTGTCTTAAATCAGAAAAAAAAGCAATCTAAAAAGATATAGGGAGGCAGATAAGATTGGCTTGGGTCATTACACATGACATTTTGGTATTTACCTATACACATTGAAAAATCTATTTAAATTCTTCAAAAGTAAACAAAATGAAAGCATAGTCAGTGTCTTCTGAAAGTAAATTTTCTTTTTTCTAGTATTTTTAGGAATAGTGTTTCAGTGCCCTGAAGCTAATCACTTCCTTTAGTATGCCATTCAAATTGCAAATCTCTAGGGAGTTTACATAGAACTTGAACCAATGAATTTATTGAGTAGTTCTTGTGACCATAAACAGTTAGAAAAATTATTTAAAGTATCCAAAAGTTTCGATCAAAATGATTAGTGTAGGATATTCAAAAATAAATAAAGGTCTAATTAAACTACAGATTACATATTTCTTCAAAGGAAGGAAGCAGGCTTAGGTAGTTGATAAAGCTATTTTAAAATACAGAAAAAAAAAATGCTGCTTAAAGGCATATTGCAGGGAAAAGTGAGAAGCTAGGCCTGAAGGCATACAAAATGAATTATGATTGAAAAAAATCTGTCAAGAGGAGGAAATGTTAATTATATTTCAGAAATAAATGACTTATTTAGGACCAGTTATTTTAAATAAAAGAGCAATCAGTGATTATATGATAAGGAGAATAATTTGTCAGATCTAGTAAATTGAAAACTAGTAAAATTTGCTAGTCATTAGATTGGAGCCTTACACTGATTATTTCAGTCCTCATGACCTTATGAATAGGTTTTATTCCCATTTTATTGATAAGGATATAATATCCCTCTTCACTGCATTGTCACTATGTCATAAATCAAGTGATTGCATCCGTGTATGTATCTGTTACTGGACTTTCTATCATTTTCTATAAATTAATTTGTCTACTCTTATGCCAATATCATACTGTCTCTATTATCCTAGCTTCACAATGTCTTGTATTTGGTAATATATGTCTTCCTTCTCCTCCTTTGCCTTCTCCTTTTTCAACTTTCATCGTTATTCTCAGTCTTCTACAGTCACATATTCTATACAAATGTTATGTTTTGCTTGTCAATTGGAACTAAAAAATTTATTGACATTTTTACTCATTTTTCCATAAATTTAAAAATTATCATTTAGTAAAATTGATATCCTAAAATATTTTCTTCCAATCTGTAAAACATGACACATTTCTCCATTTGTTTAGGTATTTACTAATATCTCTCAATTTTTTTTTTTTGAGATAGGGTCTCACTGTGTTACCCATGCTGGAGTGCAGTCGCCTCATCACAGCTCACTGCAACCTCAAACTCCTGGGCTCAAGTGATCCTCCGACCTCAGCCTCCCAAGTAGCTGAGACTATAGGTACATGCAACCATGACCAGCTAATTTTTCTATTTTTTTATAGAGACGGGGTCTTGATCTTGCTCAGCCTGGTCTCAAATTTCTGGCCTCAAGCAATCCTCCTGCCTCAGCCTCCCAAAGTGCTAGGATTACAGGTGTGAGCCACCAAGCCCAGCCCTCTCAATTTATTTTAAATTTTACTTTAAATTTTATCTTAATATGCTTTGTTAAATTTATTCTTACATATTTAATTCTTATAGCTATTGTATATTATATTTTAAATCTTCTTTCAAATTTACTTGTTGCTGGCATATACAAACTCAATAGATTTTTGCACCTTTCCCTTACATTGAATTAACTTGCTAAATCTACTTAATAATTCTATTATTTTGGGATTTCTTGGTACATAATTGTTTCAATGGCAAATAATAGCAGTGTATTAGTCTGTTTTGTATTGCTATAAAGGAAATACCTGAGGCTGGGTAAATTAAAAAGAAAAAAAGAAGACATCAGATACATTTGTAAAAAGTAAATCATGACAAATTTGTTGAAAATGATTTGTATTGTAAAAACTATATAAATATATGGACATAATATAGAACAAAGTACTAAAACAACTATCTGAGTATAACTTTGTGGGTTTTATTTTGCTCATATCATGTATATTTACTTCCTAATAGAGCTTAAGATTATATTTAATTCAAAAACTAGTATAAACATCTCCATCACTTAGTATTTCCCCAAATTAACTCACCAGTACTTTAACTTATTTCTCATTAAATAATGCCATTGAATCATTCAGTTTGAAAATATCTTTTTTATTTCTATCATACTATTGTGCACCAAAAGCTCTATATTCTTCTTCTTAAGTTGCACTTTTTCCCCCAACTGCTCTTCATCACTTCTCACCAAATTGAGTTTACAATATCTCAGAAATTGAATTTTGCCAAATGCTTTTTCTGCATCTATTAACATAATCATATGGTCTTAGTTTTGGCTTCTGTTCATGTGGTAAATAACATTTATTGATTTACATATGTTGAGCCATCCTTGCCTCTCTGGGATGAAGCCCACTAGGTCATAGTGGATTATTTTTTGATGTACTGTTGAATTTAGTTTGCTAGCGTTTTATTGAGGATTTTTGTACTTATATTAATACAGGATATTGATCTGTAGTTTTATTGTTGTTGCTGTTGTGTCATTTCCTTGTTTTGGTATTTAGGTGATTCTGGCTTTGCAGAATGAGTTGGGGAGGATGCCCTCTTTCTCAATGTTATGGAATAATTTCTGTAGTATGAGTACAAGCTCTTTTTTGTAGGTCTGGAAAAATTGAGCCGTGAATCCTTCTGGTCCAAGGCTTTTTTGTTGTTGTTCTTGGGAGATTTTTTATTACTGCTTCAATCTCCTGGCTCATTATTGGTCTGTTCAGAAGTTCTATTTCTTCCAGACTGAGTCTTGGAAGATTGTGTGTTTCCAGGAATTTGTCCATTTCCTCCACATTTTTGAGTTTATGTGCAAAGAAATTTTCATAGTATTCACAGATGATATTTTGTATTTCTATGGTGTCAGTTTAATATCTCCCTTTTCATTACTGATTAAGCTTATATGGATGCTTTCTCTTCTATTCCCAGTTAAAATAGCAAGAGGTCTATCAATCTTTTTATCTTTTAAAAGAAATAACTTTTTGTTTCATTGATCCCTTGTATTATTTCATATTTTCTATTTTGTTTAGTTGTGCTCTGATCTTAGTTATTTCTTTTCTTCTGCTAGTTTTGGATTTGGTTTGCTTTTCCTTTTCTAGTTCCTTCAGATTTTGCATTAGATTGTTAATTTGTGATCTTTCTGTCTTTCTGATGTAGCATCTAAGGCCATGAATTTTCCCTAAGGACTGCTTTTGCTGAATTCTATAGATTTTGATAGCTTGTGTCCCCTTTGTTATTCAGTTCAAGGAATCTTCTGATTTCCATCTTAATTTCATTATTGACCAACAATTGTTCATGATAAAAATCCGCAACAAACTAGGCATAGAAGGAATATATCTCCAAATTATAAAAGCCATATACAACGAACCCACAGTCAACATCATATTGAATGGGGAGTAGTTGAAAGCATTCTCACTAAGAACTGGAACTAGACAAGGATGGTCACTGTCACCACTTCTATTCAACGTAGTGCTGGAAGTCTTAGCCAGAGTAAGCAGGCAAGAGAAAGAAACAAAGGCTATCCAAATCGGGAAAAAGGACTTCAAACTATCGCTTTTTGGTGATGATATGATCTTATATCTGGAAAACCCCAAAGACTCCACCATGAGACTCTGGAAATTGATAAATAAATTCAGCAAAGTCTCAGGTTACAAAATCAATGTACACAAATTAGTAGCACTCCTATACACCAAGAATAGTCAAACTGAGAGTCAAATCAAGGACTCAATAACATTCACAATTGCTACAAAGAAAATAAAATACCTAGGAAAATATTTAACCAAGGAGGTGAATGATCTCTACAAAGAGAACTGCAAAGCACTAAAGAAAGAAATCACAGATGATATAAAGAATAGGAAAAAAAATCATGCTCATGGATCAGTAGAATCCACATTGTTAAAATGTTCATAATGCTGAAAGTGATTTATAGATTCAATGCAATCCCCATCAAAATACCAATGTCATAGTTCACAGATCTAGGAAAAAATAATTCTATGCTTCATTTGGAATGAGAAAAGAACCCAAACAGCCAAAACAATCTTAAGCAAAAAGAACAAATCTGGAGGCATCCTATTGCCAGACTTCAAACCATACTATAAGGCCATGGTAACCAAAAGAGCATGGAACTGGCATGAAAATAGAGCCATAGCCTAATACAACAGAACAGAGAACCCAGATATGAAACCATTCGCATACAGCCAACTGATCTTTGACAAAGCAGACAACAATATGCACTAGGGAAAAGAAGACCTATTCAATAAATTGTGCGGGGAAAACTGGATAGCCACATGCAGAAGAATGAAACAGAATCCATACCTCTCACCACTTATAAAAATTAATTTCCAATGAATAAAAGGCTTAAATGTTAGGTATGAAACTATAAGAATTGTAGGAAAAAATGTATAAAAAACTCTTCTAGATATTGGCTTAGCCAAAGAATTCATGAGGAAGACCCCAATGGCAATCATGGCAACAACAAAAATAAATAAATGGGACTTGATTAAATTTAAAATCTTCTGCACAGCTACGGAAATAATCAACAGAGCAAATAGACTACCTACAGAATGGGAGAAAATATTCACAAGCTATACATCTGATAAAGAGCTAATAACCAGAATTTACAAATAACTCAAACGTATCATCAAGAAAAAAACAGGACGGGCGCGGTGGCTCACATCTGTAATCCTAGCACTCTGGGAGGCCGAGGCAGGTGGATCGTTTGAACTCAGAAGTTCCAGACCAGCCTGAGCAAGAGCGAGACCCTGTCTCTACTAATAATAGAAAGAAATTAGCTGGACAACTAAAAATATATGGAAAAAATTAGCCAGGCATGGTGGCGCATGCTAGTAGTCCCAGCTACTTGAGAGGCTGAGGCAGAAGGATCACTTGAACCCAGGAGTTTGAGGTTGCTGTGAGCTAGGCTGACGACATTGCACTCTAGCCCAGGCAACAGAGTGAGACTCTGTCTCAAAAAAAAAAAAAAAAAAAAAAGAAAGGAAGAAAGAAAGAAAGAAAAGAAAAGAAAAGAAAAAAACAAACAACCAAACAACTGCTTTAAAATTGGGAAGAAGACATGAATAGAAGCTTTTCAAAACAAGGCAGATAAATGGCCAATAAATGTATGAAAAAATGCTCAAAGCATTAGTCATCAGGGATATGCAAATTAAAACCACAATGACATGTCTTCTTCGGTTAGAATGGCCTTTATTAAAAAGTTCAAAAACAATAGATGCTGCTGTGGATGCACGGAGAAAGGAGTGCTTCTACATTGTTGGTGGGACCGCAAATTAGTACAGCCTCTATGGAAAACCTTAAAGAATGGAAATTCCTCAGAGAACTAAAAGTAGGTCCACAATTTGACTCAGCAATCCCACTACTGGATATCAAACCAAAGAGAATAAATGTTAATATTTTAGTAAATATTCCAAATATCAATCTATACATACATAATCTTGCAAACGTAATATAAATTTTTTTTTTTTTTTTTTTTGAGACAGAGTCTCACTTGGTTGCCCGGGCTAGAGTGCCGTGGCGTCAGCCTAGCTCACAGCAACCTCAAACTCCTGGGCACAAGCGATCCTTCTGCCTCAGCCTCCCAAGTAGCTGGGACTACAGGCATGTGCCACCATGCCCAGCTAATTTTTCTATATGTATTTTAGCTGTCCATATAATTTCTTTCTATTGTTAGTAGAGATGGGGTCTTGCTCTTGCTCAGGCTGGTCTTGAACTCCTGAGCTCAAACAATCTGCCCGCCTCGGTCTCCCAAAGTGCCAGGATTACAGGTGTGAGCCACCAAGCCCGGCCTTAAACTCAATTAAACAAGGTCTTACAGTTAGAAATCCTTCTTTATTCAATAATAATATCTCACACATTTCTTTCCATGTCAATAATTTAAAATGTACATTATTATTTTATGGCTGCTTAGGATTCTGTTATATACATGTATGCAATTTATTTATCCACTATGCTAACTATAACTTTTAGGGAAATTTCTTTTTCACTATTACACTGTATAAGCAATAGTGTAAAAAAAAAAAAATCCATGATGACATATGTAGAATTATCTCACTATTCATACATATTTATATGGAAATATTGATCAGTGCCCCAACCCTGTGTAGTTCGAGGGTCAAAGGTACTGTATTTTAGCTTGAGACAAAGCAGTCTGCACCAGAAAGATTTAACAGCATAGTTGAAGAGCACAATATTAAGTATTAAATGGTGAATGTTTAAAAAATAAAATTTTATTTATTAATAGCTATTTGTATTTTAAATGAGATTAACTTGTATCATATATAGTGGAATAAAATAATATATCTTATAATAATAAACCATATATATCATTCATATTTTCTTATCTGACTTCAATAGGACATTACAAAAAATTTTCCATCAGTAAAATTCATGGAAATAAAAGGCAGATCTTGAAAGATACAAGACACAAATCATAAGCATATATTACTTCTGTTTATTTATTAAGACACAAGTTGTTTCACCATTGAATATTGGATTGAGACAGTAAGCAAAATCAAAAATAAAGAAAATGATTGACTGATGTGACAATGTGAAAAAATCATCTGCATGGCAAAGAAACTAATTCACCAAAAGTTTTTATGTGTTAATATGAAAAATTAGTCCCCTATGAGGGGAGGTGATTCATAGAAAGAATTAAAGATTTCTTATGATACTTCAGGAAAGAGTTAGAAAAAAATGACTTAAACTAAAAGCAAATCACAAATTCTTCATTTACAATAATGGATTTTAGAAAAAGTAAAATAGAGTTCAGGAATAAATCATCTGCTGTAAGAAAAACACTTATAGTTTTGTGAACTTTACTTCTCTTTCTCCTCCCTACATCTAAGCCTACAAAACCTAAAAATAGCTTAATTTTACATTTTGAAAAGCACTTTTATCTTCCCATATGTCAATTTAATACAAGGCAAATTTACATCTGGGGCTAAATGTTCTAGAAGAAAATTAATATAGTTTGACATACTTTTAAAAGTAACTTTTTTTAATGAGAAAAATGACTTTGGAAATGAGAATAAGTAGAAGTGAAAATTTTATGTTATTTTTTTAAGTTTACATGCTTACACATTTTTTTTATCTTTTGTGCTTAATTGATTTTAAAAAGCAACTTTTATGAGAAATTTAATTTGAAAATTAATATACAATGACAATAATAACTTCCACATAGCCCTCAAAGATTTGTGTAGTACTAAGGTCTCTTGTCATTGTAGTTACTAAGGATATAGAAAATAAATAGTCATTTTTAGTTGATGTCAATCTCATCTTTTGTATTTTTATACAATAATTTATAGCTATAAAAATGATATGCATAATATCTATAAACAATGTAAACTATAAAATAATCAACAAAACACTTTATATGATGTATATGTACTCAAATATTTTATATGAAATGTATGTCATTAAAAAATAAAAATAAAATGGTCTTGTACCCACCCACCACAGAATATGTAATTTAACATCTAATGCTTGGTTATTTTTAATTCAATATTTTTTCCTGGCACTCCTGTTTGTCTTTGGTCTATATTACTTTCAGATTTAATCTTGCTTCTTTTCACAGCTTTGCCAAGGATGAGATCCATGTATTTTCTCTTTAAAATGTTGTTAAAACTAAGGAAAGCATCCACATTAAATTACTTTGTATAGGAAAGCATCTTAAAAATATGTAATTGTGTCACATAATCTTAATTGTAAGTGCCTTCTCAATAATTTATACTTTTATTTCCTCTTTTCCCTCAGAAAATGTTATATCCTAAATTGATTCTACAGCTCCTAGCTTTTGTTTTCTTTAATCTCATTGATTTGTAACTTAATTTGAAGTATCTGAAATTTATAGTATTCTATACATGCTCTATCTTCTAAGACTATATTCATGAATTCAGACACCTTCAAATACCTTCAAGACTCAGATTATGAGAATGTATATATTGACTTGGTTTATATAAATTAACAGGTTGAAAAATACTGTCCTATGGAGAAGCATGCTTCTTTTAGAAGCACTTAAAGTATATATTAATAAATAATGTGATGGCTGAACAACAATGTCAACCACAGAAATCAGCAAAGGCTTTCATTCTGATTTATACCAATATAGGAATTAATATTCCTGAATTCTTGCCTTTTTTTGTTGTTGTTGTTATTTCCTGAGAATTGTGTTTGTTTTTCTGTGAGTCAGGAGAGTATTAGGGAAATACATTTAGAGTGGTCCTGAACCAGGTTCTAATTTTTAAGGTCTGTCAATGGTTACCTGTATAATTACTCTGGGACTCATTTTCCTTATCTAGAAAATGAGGAACACTTGGAACACAGCAAGTGTTCACTGGATATTTATTGAGTATATGCAATTTTTCATGAGTTCCGATCTTCAGCTAGATGTAAGAATCACTCATAAGCACATACTGCTGCCATAATACCATGGTGCAGTATGGTTCAAACTTTTGTAAAACACAAAACAAAATGAACAATAGTTCACATCTCTGTACACTAAAGCCAGCACTTTTGTAATGTTTATGTTTTGCTAATTCTTCCTTTGAAAATACCATAAACAGAATCACAAGATAACAAAATAACAAAAGGTCTCAGAGATTATCTATTCCATTATGTAAAAATCTTATTCACCAGGATACTGAATATCAGAGAGGTAATTTTTTCAAAAGTTCTACAGCAAAGCCTCAAAACTCTCAAAATATCTCTCAAGTCTGTACATGTATATAAGGACAAGTTATCTCAGTGCAAAAAATGGATGTAGGAAAAAAGTCAATAAAGACTGTTACATAGCACAATCAATACCAAGAAAGATCAAAATAAAAACGAGGTCACACAAAGGTTTATAATTCTGTTTTATAATGACCTTAAAAAAGAGAGCATAAAAAGACTATAAGCCCTATATAAAATGGACTAAATAACAGTTCACTGAAAAATAAATGCAAATAATACTTATCATATGAAAAGATATTTAACCTTGCTTATAATAAAATAAATAAATATTAAAATTACACTGATATCATTCCTCTCAAAAGTGTCAAAATTCCAAAAGTTTGACAGTGTGTTCTTTTGGCAGGTTTGTAGTGCACAGGTGATTTTATGCTGCAGAAGGGAATATAAGATGGTTCAGTAATAATGGCGAGGAAGGGACAATGGCAAAATTGTATATACATATTCTCTTAGACTGAGTAATCCCAATTTCAGGAAATTATGCAAAGGTGCAATGAGGAAAATATGAAAAGAAATATACATATGGTTATTCCTTGTGGCACTAAAAGTAACATTAATGAAGACAGCCTCCATATACTCTTATGCAGTAACCAAAAGATACACTGAATATATTTTATGTGAAGAATAAAGAAGAAAGCAAATAAAGGAGAACATGATATAATATTAACTTCTCTTTGTTTTTATTTAAATTCAATTTCACTTAAGATGCTTTTGGCAACAAGAATAGAAAATCCAGCTCAAATGACTTTAATCTACACAACCATATTTTGAAATGTCCTCTATTTACTTCAGTTTTACAAATAAGGAAACCCAAGCTAAGATAATTAGGTCACAGTCCTAAAGAGATACAGCTAGAGACAAAGGCTGAGGTTTAAAACAAGTACAGTATGATTTTAAAGATTTTGCGTGTTTGTTTGGTTTGGTTGTTTAGCTATTGTATGAACAGAAACAACATCTTAAACTGCTTTCTCACCTGGTATCACCCTATGGGGTGATGGACTGAATATAAATCTGGTGGGCTAGCAAGGGTAAAGAATAGGCTTATTTATTTTGAGTTAAATAAAAATTCACACTACATTCTGATATTTACAATGTCGATTTGATGATTGTGCCTAATGGTCATCAGTGCTAACTTTTGCAAAACAAATGGTAGGAGCAAATGGACATTTTTAATGAGACTTTTGAAAAGCTCAAATCGATATAGAGTAAAAATCCAATATTACATATAGCACTCTTCAGTTACACCTGCTTCCTTCAAATATTTCAGTATCACTGAATTACATAAATGATAGTATGATGAAAACAGAAACATAAATGTTATATACTTATTTTTATCATTATAATTATGTGCACTAAAGAATCTTTTTTTTTTTTTTTTTTTTTTTTTTTTTTTTTTTTTTTTGTTGAGACAGAGTCTCACTTTGTTGCCCAGGCTTGAGTGAGTGCCGTGGCGTCAGCTTAGCTCACAGCAACCTCAGACTCCTTGGCTTAAGCGATCCTACTGCCTCAGCCTCCCGAGTAGCTGGGACTACAGGCATGCGCCACTATGCCCGGCTAATTTTTTCTATATAGATTTTTAGTTGTCCATATAATGTCTTTCCATTTTTAGTAGAGACGGGGTCTCGCTCAGGCTGGTCTCGAACTCCTGACCTTGAGCAATCCACCCGCCTCGGCCTCCCAGAGTGCTAGGATTACAGGCGTGAGCCACCGCGCCCGGCCAAGAATCTTTTTTTATTGTAGGAAATAAATGAAACAATTAGCCATAGAAATGCTACTTAACAGAACTTATGCAAAAATAGACCAAGCTATCATCATATTGACAATAAAAGCTAAATAATCTTTTTTTTTTTTTTTTTTTTAAACATCGGTGCATAGCTCTCCAGAAGACACTGGGATTTTGTTTAGCAGTTTACTGCCTGTTGGAAAAACAGCTGTTTAAACCCATAGGCGGGACAAAGAGAAAACAATAGCATCTTTCAATTATGCAAAGTGCAGGTGAATAATTCTACAGAATGACTTTGACCAGCCAAATAATCTGGTACAGAAAGGCTATTTAAAGGCAACAGCATGGAAGTCAGGCAACATTTTGTGGATTTAGTCCTTAAAGGGGGTTCTATGTTGCTAAACTACAGAACAGATGATGTGTGTGTATAGGAACATACATAAATAAAGATCTTTAAAGAAAGGACTTACGTAAAATGTTCACAAATTGGGAACCTCCTCTTCTTTTAGCTAGAGTTACTTCACTATTCCTTATGTGGGAGAAATATGCTCTTCTCTTTATGAACGGCAGTTTGACAAATATTGTAATAGTGAGAAAGTATCTGAGACTAAGGTCCTCCTACTGGGATAGGTTGATCATTAAGCAACACCTCAGAACACTTTGCCTTTATTTATAGTAAGCAACTTTGGTTCACACTATTCTTTAAAATTATTTTACATAAAAGAATTATGTTGATTGAGATTTTATTAGTATGCATGTGATTTACTACCAAAGCATTATGTTTTTATTCTATTATTGAAAAAAAAATCTTATCAAAGGTTAAGAATAATAAAAATAGCAAATAGAAAGAAATTAACTAAGTATCTGGGAAATAAAATTCCTTACAAAAAAATGGAGTCCCTGTACATTGCTAATACTGTCTTTCAGAACACCTAAACATTCCCTACTTCATTTATTACTTCAAACCAAGGTGAAAATATTCATCTTAGAGGAAAAAAAACAAAAAGCTACTTCAGATTTCCTATGATAAAGAAAATTATAAGATCAGTAATTCTAAATCTCTCCAAACTTTCTAAAATTCTTTGCAGTATCAAGTATGATAAAAACTTTGCTTGATTTCAGTGAAAAATAACATAATGAAAATCAAATATTCTAATTTATATGGGAGAGCTTGTTAAATCTATGTTAACAAAATTAGTATTTCTAAATAAAGACCTAATGACATGTAGTAAGCACACTAATAATAACAGAAAGATAGTGTTTAATTTCTTTATAAAATTTGCAGATCAAAATTCCATCTGTAATTAATAATCTCATTTTATTCAATCACACTAATCAAGCTACATTTTAATATGGAATAAATTTAATTATGCCAGAAGCACCCCTTAAAACTTTTGCAGATTGCCTAGAAATGTAAAAAGTGCAATAAAAGATTTTTTTTTAATATTTTGTTTCTATTTTAATGGGGAAAATATTACTTTTTACTGATGACATTATGATATATTTACCCTTTTAATAGCTTTCAGGGATTTCTTTAAACAGCTGTAGCAGAATTTGTCACAGGACATATCTCCAAAATCAGAGATATGCTAAAATTATGAAAATGCATTATATTCCTAGTATTTATCTTAGAAGAAAAACTTACTTGATAATTAAAGCTAATCCATCAACAAGTCCAATCAAATTAGCTCTAATCATTCAAAAATTCAGCATTCCACAGCTAAATGAATACCACAAATTTGCAGGAATTTTTATCTAATGGAATTTTCATCATCATATGTTGATGATTCAAGTTTTAATATATGGAAAACATCAGCATACAGATGACATTTAAACAATGAGGGGAATTAGATTGCTTAGGAGAAAAAAAATACATAGAGGAGAGAACAAGGTCCAGAAAAGATGCTGGAGACATTCCACACTTCATAGGTGGAGAAAAGGTGAACTTAAAGGGACTGAATGGTAGCAGGCAATTAGACAGCAGAAAAACAAAAAATACCAGTCCCTACACCTACTCCAATCAATGATGGAATGGTTGATACTTTGCACAATGTTGAGTGATGGAGTAATATGAGGATGGTCAAGTGACCACTGTACATTTAGCCATAAGGATATAGGGAGTAGTATAACAAAGCACTATCAGGGAGCAGAAGATATAAGTTTAATTAAACTAGTCTGAAGTGAGGATAGGAGATGAAGAAGTATTAACCTTTGAAAATAAGCCTTATTATTTATAGTCATCATCTTCATCCTTCTCTGCAAAAAAAAAAAAAAAAAAAAAAAGCTGAAAATAATAGAATTTAATCACTGGGCCTTGAAATCTTTGAGTTACAAAAGACAAGCTTTACAATGAGCTATAACACTACCCAAAGCCTAGGTTGCCACATATCTCCAGTGGGCAGGAATAGAAAAATGACACAACTATACAGCTAGTTAATTAAAGCTATGAAATATGCAGTTCATTCACTTACTTTCCTCATTAATTCAAGTTAATGAAATAGAAAGACAAATTATTCTGATTTATGCTAAGTACAAATACTATTTTCCTAAACATTTCAAAATTTTGTTTTTTCTATTGATGAGAAACTTTCAATGGACCTTTTATACATGTACTTAAGACTACATATATCCATATATGGTCACAGGTAAGAGGAAAAAAAATGAGAAGAGTAGAGATAAGTTACCAAAAAAGAATTTTGTTTTTGCTGCTGTTATTTCAGAGCTATTTAGCTACAGCTAAAGCATGTTTGAGATTCTCTGAAACTGTAGACTTCTTTTTAACTGAGAAGAATTTTTTAAATTTTTATGTATATATAATAGTTGTACATATTTATGGGGTACATATGATGTTTTGATACAAGTATAACATATGTAAAGATCAAATCAGAGTAGTTGGGGCTATCTATCACCTGAAGAATTTATTAATTCTCTCTAATTGTGGTTTTTTTGTTTTTTTTTTTTTGAGACAGAGTGTTGCTTTGTTGCCCTGGCTAGAGTGAGTGCCGTGGCATCAGCCTAGCTCACAGCAACCTCAAACTCCTGGGCTTAAGTGAGCCTACTGCCTCAGCCTCCCGAGTAGCTGGGACTACAGGCATGTGCCACCATGCCCGGCTAATTTTTTCTATATATATTTTAGTTGGTCAGATAATTTCTTTCTGTTTTTAGTAGGGACAGGGTCTCCGTCTTGCTCAGGCTGGTCTCGAACTCCTGACCTCGAGCGATCCACCCGCCTCGGCCTCCCAGAATGCTAGGATTACAGGCGTGAGCCACCACGCCCGGCCCTCTAATTGTGTTTTTGTACCCATTCACCAACTCTTTTTTATCTTCTCCACCCTCCTACTACTTCTCTGTCTCTGGTAACTATCATTCTATTCTCTCTCTCCATGAGATAGTATTTTTTAGCTCCCACATATGAATGAGAACGTGTACCTTTTGTCTTTGTGTGCATGGCTTATTTCACTTAATATAAAGTCCTCCAGTTTCATCCATGATGTTGTAAATGACTGAATTTCATTCTTTTTATGGCTGAACAATATTTTATTGTGTATATTTACATTTTCTTTATTCCTTCATTCACTGACAAAGCACTTAGGTTGATTCCATATTTTGGCTCTTGTGAATCAGTGCTCCAATAAACATGGGAGTTCAGATATCTCTTATATATATTGAGTTCCTTTCTTTTGGATATATACCCAGCAGTGGGGTTGCTGCATCCTCACCAGCATCCATTATTGCCTGTCTTTTTGACAAAAGTCATTTCAACTGGGTAAGATGAAATCTCATTGTAATTTTGATTTGCATTTCTCTGATTAGTGATGTTCACCATTTTTTAAATATACCTGCTGAGCATTGGTTTGTCTTCTTTTGAGAAATATATATTCAGATTTTTGACCATTTTTGATTTCTCTTTCAAAGTTTTGACAAGTAGTTTGAGGTAATGAATTCTTAATTTACTGAGATAATAATGATAACAATAAAATAACCACTATTAATATTTTGTATGTTATCTCACATAATATTTAATCTAATAAAAAATCTGACTCTCTTTTGACATTTGACTCATGACATCTTTAAATGTCAACACTCCCCCTTCCTCTTCTGTCTCTTATTTGGAAAAGTTAATAAGATAGCCAAGATGTCCCTTCTTTTGGCTTTGGTAGAATAGTCAAACCATGTGTGATAATCATCACCCCAGTCCCATCCTGCACCATAATGAAAACCCCAGGCCACTTTCCTTTTCCTGTTCTCTCAAGTTATTTTTGGACCTGCTTGAGATGTGCCCACTTTTCTACAGAAAAGTCATTATATTAGTAATAAACTTTTTCATGCTTTTAGACAGTATGTACCATAATCATTGTCAACATCCAAACCAAATTTTGGAAGGGGTTCTATCCTGAATTAGCAGAGTAATTATAATAATTTATATCTGGGTAAAATAGCATATTATTTTTCATTTTATGGAGAAGTAAATTTAAATATAGCACAGTTGGATCATTTGCTTTTTTGTAGCCTGGGCTGTAGGGTCTGACCTTAGCTACAATTGTAGGTCTGCCAATTAATTGTAGAACTTATATTCAAATCTAATTATTTGACTTACATTAGCAAAGAAAACAGTATAAAAATTACCACATACTAAACATTAATAAAAGATAAAAAAACACAGTAAAGCAAAATTCTGAACTTACAGGCCATGACTTTTGATAGCAATATAAATAAACCAAAATATATAATAAAGATTAATCCTCTTTCCTCCATCAAATCTTAGAATTTTTTTAAAAATCTCATTCCACCAATAAAATATTATATATAAAAAATTACAATTCTTCATAAGGATGAAAGAAAAAGTTGTGACATAATCTTCCAGAAAAAATTCAGAGAAAAATAATATATTCAGGAGCAAAATATAACATCTACTGACATATTAGAAAACTCCAAACATCCTAACAAAATAAAATATAAAAGATGTCTCATAGACATTAGAGACAAAAAATCAAAATACATTGATTTTAAAAGTAATGAGAAGATAGGGACAGTGCAAGATGGCTGAATAGAAATCTCCAATAATCATCCTTTTATGCAAATACCTAATTCAGCAGCTATCCAGGCAAGCAAGCACCTTCAGAAGAACTAAAAATCAGGTGAATGATGATACTACCTGATTTTAACATTATATCAAGGAAAGAGGCAATGAAGAGGGCAGGAAAGATAGTTTTGCATTGCCTACACCAACTCTCCTCCAACCACTGGAAGTGCCATCCCAGTACAATGAGTGGAGAGAGAATTAATTTATGTGCCTGGGGGAGGGAAAGTAAAGTGATCGTTGGGCTTTGAATTGAAACTCAGTGCCACTCTGGCAAGGGGAATATATCACAGGGCAGAATTCTGCCAATGCCTATGGAGTGAGCATTTTGACCAGCCCTGCCAGAGGGAAATCTTTGCCCCAAAGCCTGAGTTCCCACTAGCCCCACAGAAAAAGAGCTACCTAGGACCTGGACTAAATTCTTAAGGCAGTCAGGCCACAAGGGCTGCAGTCCTGGGCAAGTACTCTTCCTGTGCTGGCTTGGAGCCAGTGGATTTTTGGTGTATGTGATCCAGTGAGACACTAGCAGCTGCCACCAAGCCAATGCCTGTGTCACCCCTCCCCCAACTACAGGCAGTGTGGCTCAGGGAGAGTCTCTTCCACTTGAGGAAAGGAAAGGAAAGATCTCAGAGGACTTTGTTTTGCAACTTGGGTACCAGTTCAGCGATAATAACAGAAAGCACCAAGCAGATTCCTGATGTACCTGAATCCAGGCCTAACTTCCTGGATGACATTTCTAGACCCACCTTGGGCCAGACGGAAACATGTTGCCTTGAAGAGAAGGACCTAGTTCTGCCACAATTTAACAACTGCTAACTAAAGAGCCCTTGGGATTTGAATAAACATCCGAAGTAGGCAGGCAACAGTCACCACTGGCTTTGGGTGAGCCTGGGCTGGCTTCAGGGGTGACCTGGTGCTGGTATGGCCATGAGGAAGTGCCTACATCACTCCTCTCCCAACTCCAGCAACTCAACACAGAACATGAAGGAAGAGAAAGAAGGACTTTGCTTGATAATCCAGGGAATTCTTTTATATCTTATACAAATTCACCAAGGTGGTATAACCAAGAGTCTGCAAGGGTCATGGTACTACTAGGCTTGGGGCAACCCCTTATATGGCTGCAAGACTTAGATCACAACATTAAATTCCCTTTGAATATCTGGAACGCATTCTCAAGGATGGGTTCAAATAAGCTCACACTACAAAGATTAAAGTAAATACCTACTCTTCAATGCCCAGACATAGACAAACATCTACAAGAATCAAGAACATCAAGGAAAACAAGAACTTACCAAACAAACTAAATAAGGTCTCAGTGACAAATCCTGGTGTGAGGGAGATATGTGATTTTTAGACAAAGATTTTAAAATGGCTGTCTTTAAGAAGCTCAGTAAACTTCAAGACAACACAGAGAAGGAATTTAAAAGCCTATCAGAGAAATTTATTAATAACAAAGAGATTGAAATAATATATAAGCAGAAATTCTACAGCTTAAATATTCAATTGACAAACTGAGAAATGCGTGAGAGTCTCCTAACAGCAGAATTGACCAGGTAAGAAAAAACTAGTGAACTTGAAGACAGGATATTTGAAAATACACAGTCAGAAGAGAAAAAAGAAAAAATAATAAATAAGAATGAAGCACACCTACAAGATCTAGAAAATAGACTCAAAAAGGCAAATCTAAGAGTTACTGGCCTTAAAGATGAGGTAGAGAGAAAGATTGGGGTAGAAAGTATGTTGAAAGAAATTGTAACAGAAAACTTTCCAAACCTAAGGAAAGATATCAATATTCAGGTACAAGAAGGTCATAGAACACCAAACAGATTTAACCCAAAAAATGTTACTTCAAGCCATTTAATAATCAATCTTTCAAAGGTCATGGTTAAAGAAAATGTCCTAAGGAAAGCAAAAAAAAAAAAAAAAAAAAAAGAAAGAAAGAAAGAAAATAACAACAAAGGAGGTCCAATATGTCTGGCAGCAGACAACTCAGTGGAAACCTTACAGACCAGGAGAGAGTGGCATAACATATTCAAAGTACTGAAGGAGAAAAAAACCCTTACCCAGAATATTATATCTTATAAAAATACTCTTCAAACATGAAGGAGAAATTAAGACTTTGCCTGATAATCATAAGCTGTGGGATTTCATAAACACCAGACCCATCATACAAAAATGTTAAAAAAAATGTTCTTCAGTCTGAAAGAAAAGGATATTAATGAACAATAAGAAATCTGAAAGTATACAACTCACTGGTAACAGCAAGGAAACAAATACAGAATACTCTATTGCTGGAAATATGGTATATAAACCACTTATATCTTGAGTAGGAAAACTAAAAGACAAACTTATCAAACAAAAGAACAACAACTTTTTAAGAGATAGATAGTATAAAAATATATGGATGGAAACAACAAACAGTTAAAAACCAGGAAGGTGGATGGAGAAAAAAGACAGAATTTTCTGTTAGATTTCTCTTTGTGTGTTTGTTTGTTTGTAGGCAGAGTTGTTATATGATCAAATAACTGGTTATAAAATTTTTTGCAAGCCTCACAGTAACCTCAAATCAAAAAACCTACAACAGATACAAACAAAATGAAAAACAAGAAATTAAAACATACCACCAGAGAAAATAACTTTTAACAAAAGAAGACAGGAAGTAAGACAGAGAGAACCACAAAACAACCAGAAATTAAATAACAACATGGAAGGAGTAAGATCTTACCTATCAACAATAACATTACATGTGAATACATTAAACTCTCCAATCAAAAGACATCAAGTGGCTGAATGAATACAAAAAACAAGATCTAACTTATGTTGTCTGCAAGAAATACACTTCCCCTGTAAAGATACACATAGACTGAAAATAAAGGAAAGGGAAAAGATATTCTATGCAAATGGAAACCAAAAGAGTGCCTCAGTAGCTATACTTCTATCAGGTAAAACAGATTTCAAGACAAAAACTGTAAAAAGAGACAAAGAAGGTCACTGTATAATGATAAAGGGAACATTCAGCAAAAGGATATAACAATTCTAAATATATATTTACCCAATGCTGGAGCACAGATGTATAAAGCATATATTATCAGAGCTTATCAGAGCTAAAGAGAGAGATAGACCCCAATACAATAATCATTAGAGACCCCAACACTCTATTTGCAGCACTGGACAGGTCACCCAGACAGAAAATAAAAAATGAAGCATTGAACATAATCTGCACCATAAACCAGATGGACCTAATAGATGTTTACAGAACATTTAATCCAACAGCTGCAGAATTCACATTCTTCTCCTCAGTTCATAGATTATTCTTAAGGAGAGATGACCATATGTTAGGCCACAAAACAAGCCTCAAAAAATTCAAAAAATATTTAAATCATACTAAGTTTTTTTCTCTGACCACAATGGAATAAGCCTAGAAATCAATAACAAGAGAAAGATTAAAAAAATATAGAAGGAAAAAGTTCTAGTGTTTAATAGTGCAATAGGGCAGCTATAGTTAGCAATAATTTATTATATTTCAGTAAAGCTAGAAGTTTTCAAATGCTCCCAACATAAAGCAATGATAAGTGTTTCAGGTGAATCATGTCCCAATTACCCTGATTTGATCATTATATGTTATATGCTTGTATCAAAATATAACATGCACTCCATGAATACGTACAATTATTATGTATCAATAAAAAAATAAAAAAATATACAAACACATGGAAATTAAATAATATGCTTCTGAATGACAAGTGGGTCAATGAAGAGATTAGGAAGGAAATAAAAAAATTTTTCAAAACAAATAAAAATGAAAACACAACATATCAAAACCTATGAGATAAGGCAAAGGCAATAATAAAAGGAAAGTTTATAGTAATAAGTGCCTACATCAAAAAAGTAGAAAATCTTCAAATAAATAACCTACTTATGCATCTCAAACAACTAGAAAAGTAAGAGCAAACCAGACCTAAAATTAGTAGAAGAAAAGAAGCAATAAAAGAGATGAAGACAGAACAAAAAAAGAAAACTATAGGCCAACATCTCTGATAAACACAAAAATACTCAACAAATACTGGCAAACTGAATTCAACAACATATTAAAAAGATTATTCATCATGATAAAGTGCAATTCATCCCCAGGGATGGAAGGATGGTTCAACATATGCAAACCAATTAATGTGACACATCATATCGACAGAATGAAGGAGGAAACCAGATGATCATTTCAATTGATGCTGAAAAAGCATTCGATAAAATTCAACATCTTTTATGATAAAAATTCTCAAAAACTGGATATACAATGAACCTTCCTCAAGACAATAAAAGCCATGTATGACAGATCTATATCTAGTATTGTGTTGAATGTGAAAAAAATGAAAGTCTTTGCTCTAAGATGTGGAATAAAACAAAGATGCCCACTTTCACCACTGGTATTCAACATAACACTGGAAGTTCCAGCTAGAGCAATCAGACAATGGAAAGAAATAAAGGGTATCCAAATTCAAAAGGAAGAAATCAAATTATCCTTGTTTGTAGACAACATGATCCTATATCTAGAGAAACCTAAAGACTCTCCCCAAAAGCTACTAGAACTGATAAACAAATTCAGTAAAGTTGCATGAAACAAATCAGCACACAAAAAAATCAGCAGCATTTCTGTATGACAAAAATCTGAAATAGAAACCAACAAAGTAATCCCATTTAAAATAGCTACAAATAAAATAAAATACCAAGGAATAAAATTAACCAAAGAAGTGAAAAATATCTACAATGAAAATTATAAAACATTGATGAAAGATATTAAAGAGAACACCAATAAATGGAAAGATATTCCATGTTCATGGATTAGAAGAATCAATATTTTTGAAATATCCATAGTGCCCAAAGCAATCTAAAGATTAAATTCAATCCCAGTCAAAATATTAATACCAATGGCATTCTTCACAGACATAGGAAAAAATAATCCTAAAGTTTATATGGAATTTCAAAAGACCCAGAATAGCCAAAGTCATCCTGAGCAAAAAGAACAAAACTGAAGGAATCGCAATAACTGACTTCAAATTATGCTACAGAGCTGTAGTAAACAAAACAGCATGGTACTGGCATAAAAACATATACATATACCAATGGAACAGAATAAAGAAACTACAAATAAATTCACACATCTATAGTGAACTTATATTTGACAAAGATGCCAAGAACATACAGTGTGGAAAAGACAATCTCTTCAATAAATGGTTCTGTGAAATAGGACATCCATATGCAGAAGAATGAAACTAGAATTTTAACTCTCAACATATAAAAAAATCAAATCAAAATTGATTACTTACATCTAAAACCTAAAACTATAAAACTATTAAAAGAAAACTCTGGGGAAATGCTTTAGGACATTCATCTGGGCAAGGAATTCTTGAGTAGCACCCCCAAATCCCAGTCAACCCAAGTAAAATTGAACAGATAAATGGGATCACATAAAGCTAAAAAGCTTCTTCACAGAAAATGAAACAATCAACAAAATGAAGATACAATCCACAGAATGGGAGAAAATGCTTACAAACTACTTTCACAACAAGGGATTAGTAACTAGAATATATAAGGAGCTCCAACAACTAGATAGGAAAATATCAAATAATCCAATTAAAAATGGGCAAAGGATCATAATAGACATTTCTCAGAAGAAGACATACAAATGATCAACACGTATATGAAAAAAATACTTGAACATCATGAGTCATCAGAGAAATGCAAATCAAAACTACAATGACATATCATCTTATCCCAGTTAAAAAAGCTTTAATCAAAATGACAGGCAATAACAAATGCTGTTGAGGATGTAGAGAATGGGGAACCCTTGTACATTTACATTTGTAGGAATGTAAATTAGTGTAATCACTATACAGAAGAGGATGAAGGTTCCTCGAAAAACTAAAAATGGAACTATCATATGACCCTGTCATCCCAGTGCTTGGTAAATATGCTAAGGATGGGAAGTCAGTATAGCGAAAAGATATTTGCACTCCCATGTTTATTGCAATATCATTCACAATAGCCAAGATATGGAATCAACCTAAGTGTTCATCAATGGCTGAATGGATAAAGAAATTGTGGTACATACATACAATGGAATATTACATAGCCACAAAAAGAGTGAATCCCTGCCATTTGTAACAATAAGGACGGAACAGGAAAACATTGTATTAGGTGAAATAAGCCAAGCACAGAAAGACAAATCTCCCATAATCTCACTCATATGTGGGAGCTAAATATTAAAAATAATTGATCTCATGGAGACAGAGAATAGAAAGTCTCCAGAGGCTAGAAAGCATAGCAGGGCATGGGGGATAAAGGGAGGATGAACAATGGGTGAAAAAATATACTTAAATAGAATGAAAAATGAATATTCAATAGTACAATAAAGTGGCTATAATCAACAATAAGTTCAGGTATACTTTAAAATAACTAAGAGTGAAACTGGAATGTTCCTAACACGAAGAAATGTTAAATGCCTGAGGTGATGGATGCCCCAATTACCCTGATTTGGTTAATTCACATTGTGTGCCTGTATCAAAACATCACATATATCATATAAAGATATATAACTATTATGTACCCATAAAAATTAAAAATTAAAAAACGAGAAGAAAAGAAGCCTACGTAAATAACAAGAATCAAAAGTACGGAATCAAAAGAAGAAAAACAAAAACAGAAAAATTGGCAGTCATCACATCAGTGAGATAAAGCCAAGTAGGCACATCTACCTTAATTATTGCAGACATAGGAGGAAAGACTTCAGAGGTAAAAATCTACTGAAGTACTAGATAGGAGGTTCTGGGAATCACTTAAGAAAGGTACTGCATAAAAACAAAGGATGATTAAAGTGAGGTTACAAGTGAAGGAGAAATTTTAATATAACTATTAAATATTTAAACATTATATCTAAGCTTTGTATTTGAAGATGATGTTGAAACTGCAGACTCAGGTCTAGGCATGGAAAAGAATGTTGTATATGCATATTCCAGGACCTGTTCCATTAGTTAGTTTCACAGCCAGAAAGAAACTGTAGACCTGGAAAAGTGAAAGTTGTCCTCTCCTGAGGCCCAGAGTAAAGTAGACAAGGAAATATCCTTACAAATCATTTAACTTCTCTTCTTGCAGATGTTAGGTTAGGTAGATTATATTTATAAGCTTAAAGAAGGTATTTATATATGAGATCAGAAAAGAAGTAACTAAGGACCTGAAATCCTATAGAATGTTGTGGTCCGTGGAAAGATTTAAATATTATTATGTTTGAAACAGGACAAAACTATAGCAGTGTTTTGAAAAAGAAATTATATGATCTTTATTTTAAAAAGGTTACTCTGGCTGCTCTGTGAAGAAAAAGCTGCAGAAAGACTATAGTGGATAGAGGAAAACAATTTTCTGTGCAATTTAAGTAGTAGAGATTATCAGGGATGGTGTCTTGGACTGGGGTGACAGTGTAAACATTGAGAAGTAATGAGATGTTGGATGTGTTACCAAAGCAGAAATGAAAAGACTCAGTGATAGATTTCATTTGGAGTATAAGAAGAGAGGGAAGGGCAGGGCGCGGTGGCTCACGCCTGTAATCCTAGCACTCTGGGAGGCCGAGGCGGGTGGATCGCTCGAGGTCAGGAGTTCGAGACCAGCCTGAGCAAGAGCGAGACCCCGTCTCTACTAAAAATAGAAAGAAATTATATGGACAACTAAAATATATATATACAAAAAATTAGCCGGGCATGGTGGCGCATGCCTGTAGTCCCAGCTACTCGGGAGGCTGAGGCAGTAGGATTGCTTAAGCCCAGGAGTTTGAGGTTGCTGTGAGCTAGACTGACGCCACGGCACTCACTCTAGCCCGGGCAACAAAGCGAGACTCTGTCTCAAAAAAAAAAAAAAAAAAAAAAGAAGAGAAGGAAGGCCGGGCACAGTTACTCATGCCTGTAATCCTAGCACTCTGGGAGGCCAACGCGAGAGGATCACTTGAGGTCAGGAGTTCGAGACCAGCCTGAGCAAGAGCGAGACCTTTTCTCTACTAAAAATGGAAAGAAATTAGCTGGACAACTAAAAATATATAGAAAAAATTAGCTGGGCATGGTGGTGCATGCCTGTAGTCCCAGCTATTCGGGAGTCTGAGGCAGAAGGATTGTTTGAGCCCGGGAGTTTGAGGTTGCTGTGAGCTAGGCTGATGCCACAGCACTCTAGCCTGGGCAACAGAGCAAGACTCTGTCTCAAAAAAAAAAAAAAAAAGGAAAGAAAAGAAAGAAAAGAGGGAGGTCTAAAGGAACTCCTTGAAATGAGAAAAATAGAGATACCATTAACTGAGATGAATATCAGAAAATGGCTGATTAAGGGAAAGAAATTAATAATTCATTTATGCACATATGAAGTTTGAGATACTTTTTGATATCCAAATGGTAATGAAAAGTGGACACATGACTGTGGGTTACATATTGGTGATATTTGTGGTTGGATATAGATTTCTGAGCCATAATTGTATAGATGTTGTTTATAGTCCAGGGAGGGTAAGAAGATGCCTAGGGAATGAGATTAGGAGACAAGATGCATAAAGACTGAATCTTAAGCACTCAAAAACATAGAGGAAGACGATCCAGCAAAAGAGACCAGGAATCATCAACCTTTGAGTTAGAAAGAGAATTTGGTGAGAAGATAGTGCTGTAAAGATGGTGCTCTGGAAGCATAGTGAAGAAAGTATTTTAAGAAGATTATGATTGAGCCAGGTGTGGTGGCTCTCTCCTATAACCCTAGCACTTTGAGAGGCCAAGGCAGGAGCATGGCTTGAGGTCAGGAATTGGAAATCAGCCTAAACTACAAGAAGTATACAAATTACCTGGGTGTTGGTGTGCACCTGTAGTCCCAGCTACTCAGGAGTTTGAGGCAGGAGAATTACTTTAGGCCAGGAGGTTGAGATTGCAGTGAGCTATGATGACACTACTGCCCTCATGCCTGGGCAACAGAGCAAGACACTATTTCAAAAAAAATAACATAAAATAAAATAAAATGAAGGTTGTGAATGCTTATGATCAACAGTGCCTAAAATACTAAGAAGCAGAACAAAAAGATAACTGATAATTAACCACTGGAAATGTTGGGGCCTAATGCATTGGTTTGGCTAAAGTGTACTTACTAGTACAAAATCATCTCTTAGACCATGGAAGAAAATAATATATTTTAATTTTTTAAGTTAGTAAATATAAAAATGTTAATCCATTAATAAATTTAACTTTTCTCAGACAACTCTAAAATAATCTTTATGAAAATATCTGAAAATAAACCTCAAGTCTCCTTTTTATATTTCCCAAAATTAGAATGTAAGGCGGCTATTAGATGTGATATTTTGTTTGAACTGTTAATGTTTACCTGAACACACACAATTATAGATAATGAGTCTTTGAAATGAAAGAGCACATGTATGCAATAAGTATAACTAGAAAAATGAAAAACATTAAAATTGATACTTACATGAAATTAAAATATGTTACAACTACCTAGATCACCCAGTATAGTGACCAGTGTGATCATCTCCTGCTTTTTAATTAATTATTGCATTGTAATATAATAATTATAACCCATCTTTGAAGGAGATAAGGGAGCCATGAAAGAAATAAATTTTTATTTTATCAGACAAAAACTTGCAATGGACTTTCTTTTTCACTTTACTTAAAAAGCTCAGATATTAGAATTCACATTTTAATCTTACTCATTATAATTAGTGTGCTAATACATTGGATATTTTCTATTTCTTCACAGATTCCTAAATACCAAAATTCTTAATTTATGGAGTGAAAAATTACTGGACAGTTAATGGACTTAAAATGTATAGTGATTAATTTTTGTGCTCTCTGAAATAAAAAATAACAAAGGAAAGCACAACTATAAAGAATATTTTTCTTTTTACTAATTCATTAAATGTACATACTTCTCGATTTATACAAAATATGTAATAGTAAAAATAGTATCCCCCTTTTTTGATTAAGAGCCTCTTGATTGAGGGCAGGAAATCATATTACTAATGTTAAGCAATGTCAAATTTTGAAGCAAAATAGTTAAAATTAAAAGAAATAAAAAGGCATTTAGATCAGCTTCTATGGGAAGCAAACCCTGAGAGGAGGATTTATATACAGGAAGATAATTAGGAAGTACCCATATAATCAACATCTTTTAGAAAGATTAAAGAAATTGAACTGTAATGACTTCTCAAAAAAGGTCTCTGTCTATCTTACCTGAAGCATTGAGACGGACCCTTCAAAATTGTTTTACATTTGGGCAAGAGAGCTGGGCCTTTGGACAAGAGAACTGGGCCTAGTCAATGCCCCCACACTGAGGAGACAGGAGATGTATGTTTCTCCCATCCATTCTAGAATCTCCAAATAATTAATTTGTACCTGTGCTCAGTAAGGTGGCAGAGAACATCATCCTTTCTGGAGTTGGAATTGTTGTATTTTTCTATTTACAGTCAAAATTGGATGAGGGAATATCAAATTATGGCAAGACAAATTGCCTGGTTTTCCAATTTATTATTCTCTGCCTTCTCCATCATATAACAAAAGGCTTATCTCTTCCTGGTAATCAGAGCCAATTTACCCTGACAGAATCTTGACTGCCCTTTTTTTTGCCTGCTGGTGTCTAAGAATGAAGAGTACAATGTGCCTGGAGGTTTGATGGGAATCTTGCTGGGTTACTTGGTTGGAGTATTCCTCCTCTAGGGCACAGAACCATTAAGCTCAAAGAACACAGTGTGGAAGAGATGGAAAGGACACCTTTTCCAAGTCAATACGTGGGCATTGAGCTAACTGCTAATTTCACTGCTTTCTTCTCACACTAATATAATTTACCAATTACCAATTACCAATTGGTAATATAATTTACCAATTACCTCACCATATGATGGTAATTGACTTAGGGTGTCTGAGAGATTTTCTTCCCATCCTCACAAGAAATCATCTTCAAGCTGACACTTCAACTGTGCCTTCAACAGGCTATTCCATCACTCGATCACACTTGTGGTTTCCGGGTGTCATGATATAGTGGATGGCACAGTCAGGGGCTCACTGCAACTTCTCCTGTGCTGTCATGTTTGTTCTTTAGTCTTACATCAGTAGATCAAATACTCTGTTAAGTGAAGTCCAGTGTAATCAGTTTGCCACTGAATGGCTTATTAGTTTCCTCAATGAATAGTGCTATATCAGGGGCTTAGGCTTGGCCTCTGTTGCTATGAGATTGAGTAATAGGCTGAAGCGGTAGCAAAATTACCTCTAGTGATCTACATACCCTCTATCCTTGCCATCATAGCAACTCTACTCTTGTGCCGGCTCAATGTACCATTGTCCATGAGTACGTGTATACTCCAACCACAGGCCTCTTTTCTTTCCACACTACGTAGACAACCAGATTTAAATTAAACTCTACCTATCAGTACAACTTTTCCTCACCACTCTCTTTTAGGCCACCATTAAATGGTACTGCAGCATAGCCATCAACTAGTTTCAACTTGCACCCACATATTGAACTAACACCACCTTCAGCCTAACTTTCATGTTTTCCTCTTATTTTTTTCAGCTGTTACACATCATATTCCAGGGGCCAAGGGTGTGAGCTGAAGAAGAGGCTATGATAAAACATTTGTGGATGACGTGGGAACCTGGGCCATCTATACATATGGCTTGTGTTTATCTTCTGCCCCTGCTTGTCCTTACAAGTATAACCCATTTTATAATGGATTGCAGTTGGGTCCACCCAAACTTATGATTTGGTGGGTCTGACTCTACCCAGGTCAGGATGAGTATGGCTGCATAGTCACTTGATGTTCCATGACCAGAGAGGTATTTTTAACAAGTTCATTTAAAGTCATTTATCTGTCATATTGCTCTTCACCAGTGTAATTTTCTGTTTTCTTGTACTTCATTATACTTATGACTATTCCTCTAAACACACCCATCAATTGAAATAGGCGTGATTCTGTGGGATTAGTTCACCTTTTAAACATGCTGAAAGAGGCCAGGATGTGATTTCTTTTGCTTTCATCCAGAAGCAATTTATAAAATGACTCACATTACTTTAAAAACAAAAGTAATGACATGTTTTGCTTAATGTTACTTTCTAATTTGTTTAGTGGACATCTGTCGTGACTTTGTTTTATGATTGATTTACTAGTTATAGTGTGAGAAAATGGCAAGGATCCTCTTAAGTTATTAAGTTACAAATAAACTGCATAACTATTGGCAAGAATGCAAGGCTAAATCAACCTCAAGTTGATTTATTAGACTATGAAGCTAAGAATCTTGATATGAGGAAATAAACAGAACAGCTGCTTGGTGTTGACTTACAACCTTGTTGTAAATAGCTGAATAGATGTCCTCTTGGGAGATTAGTATTTAATCTTTAACTGGAAATTTCAATGCATTTATCCCTCGGGACAAGTTCACAGCTGTAAAATTTGAAAGCTAGAGTGCTGCCTGTGAATAAATAGTTCCGATAAGGAGTATTTATCCTACCTGAGACTTCTATCATTTGAATGTATTTACCTTATTATGCTGCATCAGGGCCTCAAGCAGGGCAATGAAAGTTCAGATTGGCTGAGTTATGAAGGAGGCTAGATAAAAATTGTCAACAACAACAAGAAGATTTGATTGAAGTCAATTACCAAGGCAAGATCTTTAAAATAAAATGTGTTTCATACTGGAATAAAAATCAGCTTTACTCTTTCAAAAAATAGTAATTTGTCATGGAGAATGAGCATGCACTCAACTTGACCAGTAATAAATGCTCCCTGGATGCTCATAACCGATTGGTGGTGTCTACATTCTGTCTGGTCAAATTTCCTGATACTATTAAAAGGTTTATATCTTATTGAAAACAGCAACTAAAACCACACCAAGGGTAAATCAGCTAAACTGTAATTCAGAAAAATAAAATAAGACAGAAGAAAAGGAAGAAACATAAATATCTTACATTGGTAAAGAGACATTCACAATTATAGGAACTTTATTTCAAAAGCATTTAATTTTTTGATTTGTGTTTCTCTGGTGATTAGTGAGGTTGAGCATTTTTCCATATACCTTTTGGTCATTTGTATGTCTTCTTTTAAGGTCTATAATTTTTTTAATTGATACATAATAGATGTACATATTTGTAAGGTACATATAGTTTTTTTGATACATGCATAAAATGTATAATTATGAAATCAAGGTAATTGGGATTATGCAAGGGCCCATATGCTTAATTGCTCTGCCTAAGGTCTCTGCATTTCTAGCCCAGTGAGGGGTGCCAGAGGCAACGTCAAGAGCAGTGAAAGTATTTAGATTTAAAAATAAGAGTTCCAGTTAAAGACCTTTATCTTACTACTATTACAGAAGAACACCAGGAATAAAATGTAAAAGTTCTGGTAAAAGAAAAGTATTTTCTTAGTTATGTCTAAAATGTCCATTGTTTTTATGTTAACATTTTTAAAGATACGAAATAAGATTTCATATCCTCTAATATTCTCAAATAGTAAAATTTCATTAGTGTGTATATTATTGTGGAACACATAACTCTTTTTCTCTAATTTTGGCTTTTCTATCATCTTGCTTTCAACACATATTAACTGTCACTGTAGTCATTTTCTGTATTATAGGCTTGAGCTATAAACCTCTTTAAAATCTGATGAAAATGATGAATTGGCGCTTCATAAAAAATATGCATTCATGCATAGAAAAATATGCAAACAATTTCAGGGCATTTATGGACTCCTTATGGACAAAGTTGAAAATCTATGCTCCAGAGAAGATATATATAAACAGGTCTATTTCCAGAATCAAAATCATATCCATTACAGGAGAGGAGACTGGCTTAGGGTTAATGATTGAATGAACAGTGAATAGTGTATGCACAGCTTCTTTACTGGAGGAAGACCATCAAACAGGAATGACTCCACATGAATAATGGATGTTTTTTTGTTTTTTTTTCCCCCTTTGGTTTGTATTAGCTGAATAGGTAAAGGAACTTAAGGTCACAATGAATAGAAAAAAACAAATCAAGCAAATTCCAGGACCTTATGTCCTGAGACTAGAACACTACAACACAACAGAAAATGGGTCAAAAATGGCAATTTAGACCAGAAGTCTGCAGACTATAAATTGGCAGAACAATCCAGCCCACCACCTGATTTGCATGTCCCACAAGCTAAGAATGGTATCTGCATGCTTAAATAGTTTTAAAAATTAAAAAAGAATATCTTATGACATATGAACTGACCATAACGGTTGGACATATAACATATGAAATTCAAATTTTAGTATTTACAGAGTTCTATTGTGGCACAGCCAAGCTTACCTGTTTACATATTGTTTCTGGTGTCTGTTGCTATGCAACGGCAGCATTGGAGCAGTTGTGATAGTTGTGACCATATGGCCTGGGAAGCCTAAAATATTTATTATCTGGTCCTTTAGAGTAAAAGTTTGCTGAAACTCTGATCTAGAGAATGGGAACAATTAGATAATAGTACTATAATTTCTGAATTAGGACGGTAGGTATCTACACAAAGCATTATGCAAAGGGTTGCCCTTATTTTAAATCCTACCTTTCCTTTAAAGCATGTGGAATGATTGCCTTGCTTTTATTCATAGGCACTAAAAAATAAAAGTGTATGAAAACTCTCCATTTCATATAAAAGCATATAATTTTTGAATTCATTATACTTTTGGAATGTAAAAGGAAATTATCTTAGAAAGTTCTCTATGCTCCTTAGGTACTTCACTGCATACATTATGAGGGCTCTATATTGCTGTCTTCTATTAATTGAAGTGTGAAGCTTTTTATATAATAAACCTTACTAAGTGGTGTATATATAAATATATACACATACACACACACTGCAAAATGTATAAATCAAGGTATATAGCTCAATGAATTTTTAAAATGTGAATACATTCATGTAATTACCATCCAAATCTAAAAATATAAGACTAAAAAAGTCCCCACTGTCTCTCCTAGTCTCTCTTTCCAACTCTTATTGAAAATAGGTCCTACCCTGACCTCTAAAATTATAGATAGGTTTTTGTACTTTATATAGCTTCCTTTGCATCTTGCTTCTTTCAGTCAACGTTGTATTTATGTGATTAATTCAAGTTGTCTAGAGTTAGTTCATTTATTTATAGTGATCTATAGTAACCCATTATAAGTATATATGTAAGATCATGTATCATCATTTACTGTCTACTGTTTCAGAAATTTTGTTTTATATCATGTTTAGGGCTGTTCCTATTATTGATATATAGAGTGGAATTGCTAGGCCATAGAACATATGTATGTTTATTCTTAGGAGTTACTTTCACAGAGTTTTCCAAACTGTTGGACAAATTGACAATGCTACCAACAAGTTATGAGAATTCCAGTTACTTCAGATTCTTGCCAATGTTTGAAATTGATGATTAATAAAAAATAAAACCAAGCTATTTGAGATGTGTAAGGGAATCAAATTTTTGTTTTAATTATAGTCCCCTATGAAAAGCATGGTGGGAGAGACTCAAGTACCTAATTTCAAATTTTAGTATAAAGCTAAAGTGATCATGAGGATACATTACTTTACAGTTAGGCATACATCAATAAATCAGAATAGAGAGTCTAAAATTAAACCTCACATATATAGCCAATTTTCAACAAGATGTAAATGAAACATAATACAGGAAAGATAATCCTTTCAACAAATAGTATTGGAATATTTGGGCATCCATATGCAGACAAATGAACCTCCTTTGCTACTTCAGTCAACTCAAGATAGATCATAGACTTTAATATAAGAACTAAACTAAAAAAAGTTAGAAGAAAACATAACAAAAAAATCTTTGTGACCTTCGGTTAAGCAAAGTTTTCTTAGATAGGCTAAAAAAATTAAAGGGGAAACTTATATACTGAAATTCATCAAAATTTAAAAATTCTTTTTGAATGACACTGTTAAGCAAATGAAAATATAAGAGGCAGACTGAGAGAAAATAATTGCAAAACACTTATCTGATATAGGGCTTGAATCCAGAATACATAGAATTCTCTTGCAATTCAATAATGAGATGATAACCCAGTGGTCAGTGAACAAAAAAGATGCTGAAAAGAGATGACAGAAATATGGATGCTGATCAAAAGGAAGTCTGATGACATAGGCAAAAAATGAAAAGAACCAAAAATACATGGTAGAATAAAAATCTCTTTTTGTTGTCTTTGTAGAGAATAGCATAAACCCAGAAAGGAGAAAAAACTGGATCAGAGATGTAGAGGGCATACATCCATCATCTCTTTATGAATGCATGAAAGGAAAAATAAGAGATGATAGCTATGAAAAACAATGGAAATAAATGGCTGAAAAATTAACAATCAAAATATAAGGAATGGAGTTTTCTAAAGAATACAGGAAAAACTGAATTGGAACAAAATTCAATGATGCAATATATAAAATCATTTTTGACTTTAAAAAAACTTAAATTTGTAATCAAATTAGATTATGATGTTTTAGACACAATTAATTTAAAAAGAACCAAAAGATGTAAGTTTTGAGTGTCAGTTTAATCACAAATTCTAAGTGCAAAATATGCTACAGGAAGAACCTTTAACTTCAGAAAAAAAAATATTTACCAGAACTATTATTTCAAAATAATAGTTCTTGCATACAAACTACAGAAACTGATTTTATTATATAAATTGAAGAAGGAATGTATTGAAAAGTTATCAGGTTGCTTACAATGCCAAGGACCAAGGATTGAACATTACACAAAGAATCAGTTCTTAGATAGATATATGAAAAAATATTTTCTAATGGTTAGATTTGCCCAAAGATGAAAATGATCTATCACTTTCTCTCTCTCATAGCAGAATTGCATCATCATTGTTAGAAAATCTCTGTAATCTTGTGAACATCTCTATTATCCTTCCAATTATCAGCTTTCTCCACTGTAAACAATGAGAAAGGCAAAATATTGTTCAGTCTCCCAAGTGATTATTATCCTTTAATAAACAATCAGGAAAAGAATAAATGCCTGCTTTTGTAATTGAAAGACATTATACCATCTTTGTATTCTAATATAGGAAGAATACATTATTAAATTCTAATACAACAGACATACGCACCTTTTTTAGGGGAGTTATGGTTCACGAAAAAGAAAGCAGTGTGGAGGGTATATGAACAAAATAAAATTAGACATAGGAACTAAGAAGATAGTTTATGGATTATAAAAACGTTTTATTAGTAAAATATTCTTTTCCTTTATCATTTTCTTTGAATTAAATGTTGATATAACCTTAGTTATATTGGAAACAATTTTTAATTTTAAAAAATAAAGCAACAAAAATAACTGCTTCTGGTGTTGCCCACTCCCCTTTCTATTCACTTGCAAGCATAAAATCATGCATCAATTGGCTTATGGGTAAATGCAGATACAAGTAATATAATGTACCATTTTAATTTAAATGCAAAATATTTATTGTTGTTACATAAAGTCAATGACATTCATACTGGTGAATAAGTGCCACTGATCCAAATCAATTTTTTAAATTACATAAAAATTTATTATTGCTCATAACCTTATATTTCTCTGGATACTATGTAAATCTTTGAAAACAATTAGCAAATCCAAAAGCACTTTGTACATCTATGAATTTTTAATGCTCCTTTACATGTCATCTTTCTTCCAACTTGAAAAAATAATTCCTTTAAATGTCCCCTCCCTCTTTAAGTCCTTTAACTTCCAGTCCTACAGGCAGCCATACAGAACATAAATAAAATATTAATTTTCATGGTCCATGAATGAGACAATACTATAAATGGATTTTGAACCATTTTAAAGACCTTGCAATCACATCTGAATCTCACATTGCCATTAGCTGACTATGTGGAAAAACAGAACTTTTTTTAAGTAAACATCTCACTGGGAGACAAACTAACTTTTTTTATATAACAAAAACATATCATACTATAGCTACAGAGTTAATCATGAAAGAATATGGAAGGTGATTAAATACAAATGGAAACAGGAATGGTGGTAATGGAACTTTTGCTTCATATGGCCAAAAATTGTATTTATTCTTTAGATTCAAGTATATTTATAGGAAAGTATTTTCAGTGGAGCCCCGTGATAATCAGAGTTGGAAAGAGGGCTCACAGCATTATCTTTGAACATAGTGGTAATCAGAGTGGAGAGATGGGAGAGCAACCTCACCCTTGCCCACAATAGTAATCAGAGCGGAGGATGTGGACACATACCACTTCTTTGATTTCAAGCTTAGAGAGCACTGAATGACAACGCTGAATCCAAATCAGAACCCACCCAGTAAGCAAAGTCAGGCAGCTTGAGGCAGTTTCTCACAAGAGGGAACCTTGGTGGAGGCCTAGCTTGGAGAAGAACCTGTTAGGTACCTTTACATTATTGCTGTTTTTTTTTTTTTTTTGTAGTAAGATTATAAAAAATTAGAAAAGTGACAAAGGTAGCATAAAGAATGCCTGTATGCCCTCTCTCCTGATTTTGCCCACATCTTACATAACCATAGCAAATCTGTCAAAACTAAGAAACCAACATTTGTGTATTACTATCAGCTAAATTTCAGACATTTCTCCCTTATCTCTTTCCATCTGTCATGGTGTCTCAGTCGCATTTTGAAAATTTTGCAAATACTTAAGAATTTAACCATTATTGTCTTTATATATATATTACCAAAAATATAAAAGTTAGAATCATATTCTACCCCTCCATTTTGTCAAATATACTATGATTGAGAGAGAATGATTGGGGAAGTCTGAGCTCGTGTCGTGTTGGGTGCTGTGGATGTCAATAGGACAAGAAAATGTTTTAAAACAAGAGATACACCATAGGCAGTACTGTACATGAGTCCAAGCCTCTGAAAAAGAAGTCATAAAAAAGGGAAGAGGGGGTGGAAAACAAAGCAAATGATAAGTTAAACAGAATACATTGTGTGTATATCAGATTACATCACTCTAAATTTAGCTGTGCTCTTTCAGTACATTCTTTGATTCCATATCATATTGAGGGTTTTGGTAAATTCTATAGCTCTTCTACTTGTTAGATATATATTTTAAATGGTAGTAATGAAATAGAGCAGATGGAAACAAATAGATTTGTTTAGACAGAAGAAAATTGAAAATTATATAGCAATCAAAAAAAGGGTAAGCCTTTTCACTTTTTTCTTTCCACATGCAAAAAACCAATCCCCCTTTCATTCTAGGGATAATTTTTCTAGATACCATTTATGGAATTGATCGTCTGAAATAGTTTAAATTCTCTTGCATAAATGCTTTTGATCTAGAGTTTTATACTACTTATCTGTCAAGTGCTTATAGACAAAATATGTTTTACATTCATCTATTTCCTTTATATTGTTTTCATTCTTTAAGTCACCTCAATTTAAATGTCTTTAGCTATTCTTTTATATGTTTAGAATTATTGAAGGAGATATAAAGTACTATCAAAGATAAAATTCACCAGACAACTAAGAGGTGATTTATACAGACTATTGCAAGAGGGAGAGCAGACCATATTTTAAGATCAAAATGTCTCAGTAGAGTGGTTTTGCCTTTGACATTTTGATAGGCAGGGATAAACAAATTGTAGATGAGGTACTTTTTACACTCAGGGTTGTTTGTAAGCAAGGAAAGTCTGTCAGTTATTTGAACAGGAAATATTTATTTCTTTGTCTCTAGTTTCAGGGTGATAAACAGTTTTAATCTTAGTTAATTACTCATGAGACAAAGAACATGAAGTTATTTAGAAGAAAAAGGGAATGAGTCTGTGTCTGACCTTTGTCAACAGTTATAAACAACAGGGGAAAGATCTGTTTTTGACCTTATCAGAATATATCATAAAAAAATATTTATTTTGTATCATTCTCTCCATTAAATGTTTTATCATTATCCTTGCTGTGCAATACCATATTTAAGATTGACTAGATTTCACAAAATCATATTTTTAAATTCTGTCTGCTATGTGAAGGCAGGCTAGATTCTCAAAATTTTTTATAAATGTAGCCATCATATGAAATTCATAGTATTTTGGAGTATATATGACATAAAAATTAATATTGTTCAAACACGAAAATAACTCCAGTTTTCTGGAGATCTAGTAGCAACAAAGTGTCATTACTTGTGTTCAGGGTATTTGCTATGCCCAGTACCAGCATTGTGCTGCATCTTTTTTTTAAAATTATTATGGGTACATAGGGTTGTATAACTTTATAGGATACATGTGATGTTTTGACACAGGCATACAATGTTAATAAATCAAATCAAGGTAATTGGGAAATCCATTACTTCAAGCATTTAATATTTCCTTGTGTTAGAACCATTCCAGTTCCACTCTTTTAGTTATTGTAAAGTACATCCTAACTTATTGTCCATTATAGGTACTTTGTTGTGCTATAAAATATTGTTCATTCTATCTGATTATCTAACTAGATTCTTACACTAATTAACCATCCTCACTTTGTCCCCTCCTCCTTTCTACCCTTGCCAGCCTCTGGTAAAGTAATTCTGTCTCCATGAGATCAATTATTTTAATATTTAGCTATATCTTATTGATATTTTGTTCTCAGATATTTCTCTTAAAAGTTATGTCTACCTAAACTTTCAAGTTAGCTTATAATTCTTAACTCTTCCATTTTGTCTGGAGTTTACTACTAGCATCCTAAAGTGTTTTTGTTTGATCATTTTTTTCCTTAATCATGTGTGGAAGGAGCCATATTTTATAAATATGCTTGTATGTGAGGATTGTTAAAAGGTGTTAAAAATACACACATAATTTTTTAAACTCCCTATGGCATGAAACCAAATGTCATTGAGAAAGGGAAATGGCAAGCACTGCTTAATACAGAGTCAAAAAGCCTTTAACCATCCTAATCAAAAACAGGAGGTGATGACAAAACAAGTTAAGACCAGTTGGAACCAAGATGGCAAAGAAATTGGCCTTCTTAACCTTGTAGCTCATTATGCCTTAATTATAATACATTAGCATGCTAAAAGAAACTCCCATGGACACCTTGACAGTTCTGGGAAGACCTTATACAATAAAGAAAGGGGAGCATTTCATCACCCTTTTCCCAGATATAATATGAATATTTCTCCCTTGCTTAGCTTATGATTAAGCCATTGCTTAAATAAATAAAAAGAACACAGGTGCTCTTCTTATCAGAGAGAACTAGCCTCTGCTCTGTCTGTGGAGTAGATCTTCTGTTCCTGAATAAAATTTGCTTTCACTTTACAATGTAGGCTTGCTCCTGAATTCTTTCTTATGCAAAGCCAAGGACCCTCTTGGACTTCAAGTGATTCCCAGCATTGAGAATTACTTTCCTATGTCACCATTAATAAACAGAACAGTTTTGCATTTTAGGAGCTGTTTTGGTGATCTTCCTTTGTGTAACTTGTCTTAGTGCTGACTCTTGGAGGGGATATATCCAAGTTTAATGTACTTTTTACTCTAGTTATGAGGTAAGAAAAATTCTTCCTCCATATAATCCTTTCTCAGTAATAGAGGAAATACTAGAAAGCACTGGGGGCTGATGGGAACTCTCTTTTCCAGGACTTTACAAATGCTAGGTCCTATTTTCTTTTGGCTCCTGAGACTTCATCTAAACACAAAGAATAAGTTTAACTTAGGTCTGTTTCATGGATGTGAAGAATGTATGGAGAAGTTGGAAAAATCAGTAAGAATGATCTCCCCACTACCAAACACCCTCCCCCAACAAAAACCACCACCAACAAAAAACTCTTTAGTATTATATAAAACCCTACTATATTTGGGGAAAAGTTCAATTTTGGGGTATTTTATAGATTTAAAAGAGACATATTTGCTAAAAAATTGCAAGATATTAATAGTATCTAGGATTCAATTTTGTGGTGAAAACTATGTATACTTGGTTTAAGCAATGTTTTGTTACCTTATTGCAATAACAAATTAAGTGATTAAAAAATAATAATTGCTACTGGACTTTGGGTGGGAGTATTTTCAGGTTCTTGGTAATCATGAGAGAAAAGAATTTTAGGACACACCACATAAGCCAGAGCAAGCAGCTTTTAATGAAAACAAAAATGAAAGTATGCTTTCTTGAGACAGGAATCCAAAAGGTTTGAAAAGATCGGCTGCACCAAAAGGAAGGGGTATTTGGTCTTACGAAGTTTTACTAACTGAGGGGAGGAATATTCAAGGCTAAGAGGATGGTTCTCACTAAGAATTTGGGTAGTAATTCCTAGAATTGGGTTCCCTTCCATTTTCATACTTTACATAGTTGTTTTGGAACTGTCATGGAGATTTCAAGGTTAGAGAAATTTTCAAACCACAATGCAAATGATATTGTAATCAGCCAAAATTCATGTAAGGTGACCTAGATAGCTGACAAGCCAGTTGAAGCTGGTTCTTGTCTGTGGTTATCAACCCCCCTTAGTTAGACTTTAACCCCTGTACCCACTCTGCAAGCCCCTGCATCTGGTCTCATCCCTGTCTCCGAGTCTTCTACTCTAACATAGTGAATAATGGTAACTATCAGAAGAAACCTCTGATGGTTATAAAGATAGATAGAATCTATGTTAATATTTAGGTAGATAGAGTTTCTGTAAGGAGAATAATTTGAAAATTTTTATGTGACAAAGTTAGTGAGTTTTTATTAAAAATGTAGTTCACATCAAATATATGTCAGTATAATAGGAAAATATATTATAGTATATACACACATTCAGAATATCCCCTCCCTATCTTCTTTCTACATAGTTCTGATATGGAAAGTAGAGAAAAGTGGAATAAGTAGAGAAAAGCAAATTTGAATTACAATAAAAGGATGATAAATCTATTTATCAAAGAAAAGGGGATATCTGCAAAGTGAAAGTAAGGAATTAGTTAAACACGGAGTGGAATTTGGGGTGGACAAGGACTTAGAGAGAGAAACTCTTGGGATAAGAGGGACTTTGAGGGAAAAGCTGCTCAAAGCCGAATTTTAGAACATAGTTCTATGTATAAGGATGAAATTCTTTTGCTTTCCAGGTTTCCTTTTCAGGAAAGTTGGATGAAAGTTGCATTATTTTTCAAGCCTTCTGGAGCTGAATGTATGCTTTTTGAATGTGACACACTGTTAATATGGTCTTAAAGCAAGAAGACAACGACCCGAATAAGTTACATTATACAAATAAAGTCACTTTGAAGAATTTGGTCTTCCATGATCACAAGGGCATAAATATGTTTTGGAGTTACAGAATATCTCCTGGAACAGCGCACTTGTGCTGGTGGAATTCATACTGTGTTGAATATAAAGGCAGCCAAAATTACTTCCTTTTGAGGTTTGTCAAAGAGAATAATGATTAAATTATTCTCCACCTGCATCACTTTACCCAAAAATCTAAATGGAGACAGAGGGAATTATAATTGAAAAATGGAAGAAATTGAAGAAAGATGCTCCACTTCTTAACAGGGCAAGCTCAAATATGTTGGATTACACTGGAGGGATTATAGTGTTAGCATTGCCACTGCAGGAATCTATGAAAGTCACAAGGGATGTCCAGAAGCTTAAAGATAAAAGTTAGGTAAAATGTAGTATTGAATTAGAAATAAAGGATGGTGTTCTGCACTCAATTTTTATATAGCAAATGATATTTTAATTTTGATAAAAAAATATTTTAAGGTAGTGAAGGGCAAAATAAAACAGCACTTTGGCTACAGCACAACTGAGAAGCTTATCAAAAGCTTATCAAAAGATAATGAGTAGGAGAGGATAAATAAGTCTAATTCAGCATTGTCTACCACTTAAGAATTTAAGAAAAAATCTGATTTCTGTAAATGGGAAACATACAGCTAGAAAAAATACACATAAAGAAGTAGAGCCAAAATTCCCAGTAAATATGAAAAAAAGTTAATATTTTATTAACTATAGTTTTATATACTCTGACAAAATTAAAGTTGAAATGTCAGCCAACATGAAAAACAGTTCCTTTCTTCAGAGCATTTTAAGAAGCAATTATAAACAGATCTTTAAACAAAAACAAGAAGCCTTAAATTAGCTACATTAGATTTATTAGGAAATAACAAAATCCACAAAAAAAGAGTCAAGTAGTTCAATAAAACAGAAAATAAAACCCAGAAATAGATGTAGAAGTGTAAAGGTTTTTTTCACAATGAAGATAGCATTTAAGATTAGTGTGGAGAAGAAAGATTCTACTTTATGTTTTAAATGTGATGCTAATAAAAAAATTGCTTAATTCTTTCAGGAAAATTTTGAGCTGGATCCTAAACTCATTCAAATGGATGAATTAAACATCCGAACAAAAATAATCTGTAAAAATTCTAGAACCGTCCTGTCCAATATGGTAGTCATTAGCCTCACATGATTGAGAATGTGGTACATAGCTACTGAAAATCAGAAACTGGATTATTAAATTTTATTTAATTTACATTTAAATTGAAAATTGATATTTAATTAAGTTATTTGAAACATTAAGGTATGTTGGGAAAAACTTGATATGTGAATCTACACATTAAACTGTAGATTTTATAAAATGTAAATACGGATTTAGTATTTCCAGTGAAAAATTAATTTCAATTTGAGATGCACTATAGGTGGAAATTATACAAATAATTTACCTCGTTAATATTTTTATATTGTTTATATGTTTAAATGATATTTTAAATATATTGGGTTAAATAATATGTTATTAAAATTAATTTCATCTGTTTCTTTTTACTTTTTTAATGTGACTAATACAAAATTTTATAATATGTTGTGGCTCACAACATATTTTTATGGAACAACATTGTTCTAGGTAAAAAAAAAAATGTGTTGATATATTTATGATCTTGCAGTGGGGATATACCTTTAATCAGGACACAAAGCCCACAAGCCACAAAGGGGAATAAAACTTATTTCTTGCAAAATAGTAATAGTAAGCAAAGAAAGGAAGACGTAAAATAAAAAGTAGAAAAAAAGGGGCACAATTTTTTTTGCAAACAATTTATTTTATTAATGTATAAAGGCTCATTCAAGATTAAAAATAGAAAAATTTTAGAACTCAGGAAAATCAGCAAGAAAAAATCAAGCAACCCTATCAAAAAGTGGGCAAAGGACATGAATAGAAATTTTTCAAAAGAAGATATAAAAATGGCTAACAAACATATGAAAAAGTGTTCAACATCTCTAATCATCAGGGAAATGCAAATCAAAACCACAATGAGATATCACTTAACCCCAGTGAGAATGACCTTTATCAAAAAAACCCAAAACAACACATGTTGGCGTGGGTGTGGAGAGACAGGAACACTAATACACTGCTGGTGGGACTGCAAACTAGTGCAACCCCTCTGGAAAGCATTATGGAGGTATCTTAAACAGATTCAAGTAGACCTGCCATTTGACCCAGCAATCCCATTACTGGGCATATACCCAAAGGAAAAAAGGTCATTCTGTAACAAAGACACATGTACCCGACTGTTTATAGCAGCACAATTCACAATAGCAAAGATGTGGAAACAACCCAAATGCCCATCAATACATGATTGGATTAGTAAGCTGTGGTATATGTATACCATGGAATATTACTCAGCTATAAGGAATGATGAAGATACAACATCTCTATGGTTCTCCTGGAGAGAGTTGGAACCCATTATATTAAGTGAAGTATCCCAAGAATGGAAAAACAAGCATCACATGTACTCACCAGAAAATTGGTTTCCCTGATCATCACCTAAATACAAATCTGGGAACGACACCAATTGGACATCAGACTGAGGTGGGGGGTGGGGGAGGGGATGGGGGTATGCCTACACAATGAGTGCATTGCGCACCGTTTGGGGAGTGGTAACACTTGAAGGTGCTGACTCGGGAAAGGGGGAGTGGGGAAAAAAAATATGAAACTGTTGTTTTTAACTTGCACTGTTCACTTAATAATTTATCATGAATATTTCCCATATTATTTCATATCATTGTACAAGAAATAATGTATACATTATGAGGACATATTGTATCTAACAAGATATACTGTTAGACTCTTTGATTCTGTAAAATTAAATTTAAAAAAAATAAATAAATAAAAAAAAATAGAAAAATTATGAAAGGCTATGCCAGCAATTTAGAGGAAAATAGCAAAGCATTAGAAATATTAATATTTGACAAATACTAAGAAATACATATAACCTCTCATAATTCAAGAAAAGAAAATACAGACAAGATCTCACCTTTTCAAGTATCAATATCTGTTAATCAAGAGAGAAAACAGACAGAGGAGGAGAGAGAGTTAGTAAGTAAATTCATTGCAACCTGGAATCTCTTCAGGGGCAAAATTGATAATATGGATACAAATTGAAACTGCAATGAAGCAATTGCAATAAACAATTTATTTCACATGTAGTAATTTTCAGTATGGTTATACTTACAAAAATATGCTTTCGTACACCAAGATATGGTTTGCAATACTGTATATAATAGCAAAATATGTTATGACAATGTACACAGACATTACTTAAATTCTGGTGAATGAGTGTGTGTACATATAATTCAGTTGTTTACACTGAGGAATTAGATCTTTTTTGTGTAGATATGAAAATATATCCATGATGTATAATTATGAAAAAAAAAACAATAGATGAAAGAATGGTTAAAGTATAGTGCACTTTATACTAAAAGAATGAATTGTATAAAAATATATATGTTCATATCAAAAAGATGTGAACTGATTTTTTTTAAATTTATTTTGGTGTAATGTAAAAAATTACTCACAGTAGGTACATTTGATAATAGGGATGGAGACTCGTGGAAGAGAATATGGAATTTTCCTTTTCATTTCATGCATTTTTATACATTTGAATGTTAAACATATCTATTTATACTTTTAAAATGATCAATACTGATTATTTAAGGAGAGGGGACTTTTTTCTTTTCATAATTTTATATCTAAAAACCTTTAATAATATAAGTAGTTCTGAAACATCCTGAGATTTTCTTTGTTGAAAATAATGTTTTCAGTGCATTAAAAACCTTGAAATTTGTCTTGTAATCTTCTTAAAATATGTATAACCCCTTATTTCCTTGTATCATAGAAAATAAGATCATTGTATACGATGTTTGCGTTCTAGTTATATTTCCCTACCTATAGCAAATTAAACATTATCTCCTTCATGGCAATCTGCTTGTACAGAGTTTAAAAGGCAAAATAAATATTTACCATTCCCATTTTCTTCAAATCTGGTGATATTTAAAAAATATATTTATCTGATAAAGTATAACTTTTAGGCTCTATCGCAAAAATTGTTTTACTGTACATAAAAAATAGGTTTATAACACAAATTTAAATTTTTCTCAGACATATCAAATTGTTGTGGGATTGCCTCCATTTAAAGATAACTAAATGAGTGTTGTAAAGAAAACGGAATTTCATAACATTTATAAAGTCTCAAATCTAACTTTTCAAAAAAATGTATAAATAACTGAGAAAACATAAAAAGTTATTTGTAAATACTATTACATTTTCAGTTTATTTAGTGGTATAGATATTAGCAAATATTTCCTGAACTTTTAGTTGATTTAATAAGTACTCATTACTTACCTGATGGATACAAAATTGTTCAAATGTAGCCGTTTCATATTAGTCTTCAAAAATAAAAAAAATACTAAAATGGATATTGGAACCTTAATAGGATGAATTTTAAATATCAGACCAAATATAAATAGAGAAAAAAGGGTTAAAATAGCAATCTGTTATAGAGTAGGCTTAAACCTATCACCAGATGATTAATCATTAAAAATAAGTAGACTGAATAAAGTGAAGCAAAGGTCCATGATTTAATTTAATCAATATTAAAGAAAAATAAATAATGGATCTATCAGAAGAGTAGGATTGTAGATTGTGTAACATACCCTCAAATAGGTTTGCAGCAATATTGAACGTGAAATTGAATGTATCTTCCAATATGATAGCAATATCAATGCAGCATAAAAATAGAGATGAGCCATCCTAATTTAATAACATGAATAGCATTATTACTGAGACAATAATACTGAATCATGCTAGTTACTGCTTTTATTATCATTGTTTAGACACAGATATCAGTGAATTCAAGAAGTTTTGTTCTTATCTAGATTCTAAAGAAAACATTTAGAGTCATAAAAGGCTTATTTCCTCAGTTTAATCATGCTCAATTTGATACTTCTTTTTTTCATTATGCTTATTAGCAGCTGAATCCAACCAGATGATATCTGTTTATAAATCCATTCACTAAAACCTGCCTTTCTCTGAAGTCCAATAATAACAGTGTAGTCTATTTTGTAGCTAACTTGGTATATGAAAAAAAAAAAAAAAACAACTGCTATTTTTACATGAATTTTCTTTCCTTCTACCTTCACATCCAAGCCTTATATGTTATGTGATGCTGCCGTCCCTCAGGGCAGAGCAATAAACTCCTTAAAATTTCATCCGTGCTAAGTTAGTGATATAAATGTCAATTGACTTTAGCTGAAGCAGACTTTTAAAATCAATAGCAAGGAGTGCTGTCAAAAGCAAGTAGATCTTGCTAGTTCTTGCAAGTAAGTGGTCAGTTGTAGACAACATTAAGTGAATTGAATGCATCGTTCTCAAAATGTTGTCAGTGAAATTTGATAATTTCCTATTGACTGCTTTTGAGTCGGTGTTGTGGATATTAAATTATAAAACCTAGAGTCTGTTCCCAGCTCCTATTATCTTTGATTATCTATCCTCAGCACAGACCTCAATTTTACTAGCTTGAATGTTTCCATTTACACATAACCATCTTAAGGGGAGAAAAAATAAAATCAAAAACATGTAAGCAGACATGATTTAGGAGCCACATCATCAAAGAATTTCTATGCATGTGTGTGACTCAGTCAATCTCTGAATTTTGTACTACAGGTTTAACAAAAACTTCTTATGAAAATATAATTTTAAATCTGTCAAAGAAAATATGTTTTAGAGAAGAAAATAGCAAAGATTGACTTTGAAATGTATTGAAATGGGACTAAAGGTATTTAAAGAAATAATTTCTATTTTAAGACATAGTTTTTACAAAATTATATCCTAAGTAGTTTCAGAACTGGAGTACTACAAAAATATCAATGTCCAAGTATAGCTACAGTCCTGGACATTCAAGAATTAATGTTTAGTTAGTTATTACTATTTATTTAATTATAGTATTAATAAATAGTTCATTTAATTGTACAGATTAAGGGTTTTTGTTGCTTTCCTTTTCTTGTTTTGTGAACTTTCCTCCACATTACTGAAGTAGCTCACAGAAATTTCAGTGATGATTGAATAATAATTCTTTGGATTTAAGTTCTCAGAGAAAAGTGTAATTGGTAAGAGTAGACAGATATTCAATGCTACAATGGCTTAGGTAAATAAAGACCTTTCAATATTCAAGAAGAAGAATATTCACTAGTTATTGCACAGAATAGGAAGGTGATACCATAGGAAGAGGTCTTATTTCTTCCTAAAATTTCCTATAATTTCTGCTTTTTGGCTGTTTCACCATGTAAGGTGACCAGTATATTTAACCTGCATCAACAGTTGATTGAACAATTATTCGGCTTTAAACACGAGGTTGATACAGAAAACATATTCTATTTGCAGTTTTCCAGGAGCTACGATCCAATATCAGTTGTGATTCAATCAGGAAAACAGAAGCTGATTACAAATGAGTATAGAATCAGGTCTTTACATGACTCTGCATTAGTTGAGGAGCAAAATTTAGGGCAAATTTCCACCAATTGTTTGGAGAATCGCCACTGAAGATTGCAAAAGTTGAAGTTGTTTACCTGAAGAACTGAAACAGAGGTCCTCAAGTAAGTATCTGCCTGGAAGCTGCTGCATTCTTTGAGGACTTGTGAGAAGTTTCCACAAATTATTCAGGCTGGAACTATGGAGAGGGTTCTCCTCAAGAGCTTCCCAGGATGCTACTGCAAATTTTGCCCCTGTCCAGAGAATAAGGACATCTTCTTCACTCCAGCATTCCAAATATCATCCTGAGTTCCTCTCATAAGTAGATCTTATGTAAGAACTATATGATGAGGGGGATTCTGGAAATGTAGTTCCCACTTCACTGGTGGAGATAATGGCTAATTAACCTCAGAAGGTCCTTCTCAGTGCACGTATTTGGGGACTCAGCATTTATACACATCCCTTTTATCCATATTTAAGTTTTGACCAAAGGTCAGAACATTATGCTTTGCTTCACTTGTCATAACTACTAAATCCCATGAACTATTCTGTTCACCTCTGGATGATTTCTGTTTCTTGTCTAGTTCAGTCACAATCCTTCTTTTGCATCTTGAAACTTAAAAGACTAAACTATAAGTCCAATCTCTAGTGACATTGTTTATATTAGATGATAAAAAGCAGCATAGTGAAAAGGGTGAAAAACTGATTTGTTGATAGGTACAAACATCTATGTATCTAAACGCAAAGAATACAATATGCATAATTACTATAATCCTCATTTGTGAAAATGGTCACATAGTCATAGTTAGCATCTGTAAGTTTCCTTTTCACTACCCAGTCTGCATTCCTTTCATCCTCAGCCAGTTCAACAGCTAGTCATGGCTCTTTTCCTGGTGGGTGAGAAAATCTCTTGGGTTCGGTCATACTTCTTTCTGCCTCCATTGAATTGTAGACAACCAATCAAGGTAAATTATTTTAGGTAATACAGCAAATCCCTTCTCTTTGCCTAATGCTTCAGCAGCAAAGGAACACAAAATGCTTAGTTTCTAGTTTAATGGAATCAGTCTTGCATCCCTTGGTGAAAGCCTCCTTTTCTCAGGAACCGCAATCTCCAAATCATCATAGCCTAATGTTGTGAAGACAGGAAATTAAAGTCCATAGTGTTAACAACTGCTCTCATGCCCACTCCTTGGTCCATGAATGCTATAAGAAAGAGCACTGTAACACTGACCACTGGTGCAGAGCATATAATACATCCTACAGGACATCCCAGCCATACAAAGTGTTTACCTTGCTGGCACTGTTCCTCAAATAGCATTCCACTGTTCTATAAAATAGCTTTAAGGTAATGTATGACAAAGCTTTCAGGTAAATTATGGTGCGTAATTATGTATAGGTCAATCTAACGCAGGAGAAGCAAGTACATATCCAGAACAAATACATATTCTAAGGAACACAGATCCTGCCTTTTACTGTATGAAGGTATGAAAGATAACCAACCTTCTATCAGATAACATATTTGTCTCCAGGGAATATTGTTATTAATATATTAATATTAATATATTGAGAGCTCATGACTGATCACTGCTACTGGTAAACGGTCTGTAGCCAAATCAGATCTTTGATAGAAAACTACATGTTTTAGAGTCCGCAACTAACCTCTACTCCTGGACACCATGGCCATTTTATTTAAGAGGCCCTTGGGAAAGAGCTGGCATTTCTGGGAAAAGAGGCTGCCAGATATTCACAGAATCAATCATCTTTCCTATCTGGATATTGAGAGATTTCTCTGTTGTTTATACTTTTTGCTCCTACTGAGATCTCCTTTTATTTCTCTCTTCCCCAAATCTCTTGTCACCAATTTATGAATTTGTTTTCTTTCCTACTCCATGAACATCCAGCCAACATATGAGTCCTCATGTGAGTCCCGGTTCATGAATCACTGAGATCTATATTTCTAGTTATCTATTTCCTGAAGTAAACAATTAGATATGCTTTTGAATTTCTGTCTACTGGGATTTCCCTTCACCACTAGAGATTTAGATCCTCCTGACTGGGGCTGCAATATTGCTATTTTCCACTATTAGGTCATGCCAGAATATTATAAGGAATCATTTGTAAACAAAGTCAACTATTTTTCTTCAGTCAGCTACAGTTACAGGGAATTTCTCATGAGGTCATGCATGTGGGTTGAAGAGGGGGCTATGTGTTTTGCATAGGTGACAGGAGAGTCTGGGCTATTTACTGATGGAACTTGTGCTTTGTGAAGTTTCTTGAGCTTGATCTCATGTATCACACTTCCATTTGATTATAGAATGTTGCCATGCACATCCAAATATATGAGTTGGTAGATCAGAAAACACACCTTTCAAAATGGAATCCCAGGTCACATGATAACTTCATGGCTCATGTGAAGCATTTAGCCTTCTTCTAGGGTACAATTTTAAGCCAGAAGTATTTCTCGAAAGGGTAAGCATTATATATAGAAAATATATAAGGCTTAGCTATAAAAGCATAAGGATTAACACTGTGACTGCCAAAGTTCTGTACATTGTATCTATCTGCCATAGACACTTCAAATGCTACTGGATCCACTACACACTGAGAACATTCCTGCTGGTTCCACTATTACTTTTTGTGCCTATTCTGCATTACTTTGTTTTATATAATAGTACTGTGAAGCAAAATAACCCAAAATCTAATGTATATTCAGCAAATATTTCTTATGTTTATTGGTGTGTAGACCAACTGTGGTTTAGCCAATCAAGGTTGAGCCCAATTTAGTGGCTTTGCTTGAGGCTGTAAAATAAAAGGGCTTGACTTCAACTAATAGGATTCACTTCTGGTCCCCAAGGCTTCGGAATGGATTCTGCTGGAAGGCTCTGCTTTATACTTGACCTTAGCTCCAGGATGCCAATTGGCTTTCCATTACTGTGGTAGGCAAAATAACACCTCCCCAAAGATATCCACACCTTAATCCCCAGACCTGTGAATATGTCACCTAAATGGAAAAGGGAATTTGCAGATGTAATTTAGGCTATGGATTTTGAGATGAGGAGACTATACGAAATTATCTCAGTGGCCCAATCTAATTATCTGAGTCCTTAAAACTAGAGAACATTTCCTGGCTGGGTTAAAGTGATGAGACAGAAGAAAGACAGATTCAAAGTCTAAGATAAATTATTCCTGTCATAATTGGCTTATATGATGAAGGAAGGGGGCCACCAGCTAGGGAAAACAAAGAGGTTCTAAAGACCAGGACTGGTCCTCATCTTACAACCAGCAATCTTACAACCACAAGGATCCGAATCCTGCAAACAACTTGAAAATTAAAAAAAAAAAAAAAAAAAGAATCTTCCCTTAGATCCCCCAAAGAATGCAGCCCCACCAACACTTGGATTTTAGCCCAGCAAGAACTGGGATAGACTTCTGACCTTCAGAACTGTGAGATGATACATATATATACTGTGTTGTTTAACCCACTAAATTTGTGGTAATTTATTATTTTGACAATATAAAACTGATAGTTACTTGATATATTTTTCACTGTCCTTGGATGAAAGGGTAACCAGGTAAGATTTCTTCTCATGGAACCTACTAGAGCACAAAAAGAAGAGTAGAAACACATACAGGTTGAGTATCTCTTATCCAAAATGCTTAGGAAAAGAAGGGCTTCAGATTTTGGATTTTTTTCACATTTTGAGATATTTGCATTATGTATTTACTGGTTCAGCACCCCTAATTCAAAAATCCAAAATCCTAAATATTCTAATGAGCATTTCTTTGAGTATCATGGTCAGTACTCAAAAAGTTTTGGATCTGGGAGCATTTCAGATTTGGGATTTCTACATTAACAATACTCAATCTACAATGCCTTTTGTCTTAGAACCATCACACCGTCACTTCAACCCAAAATTCACAGGCCAAAACAAGTCACATGGCTAAGCACAACATCAATGGGGTAAGAAACTATAACCCACCTTACTGGAAAAAACTAGAGGGTCACACTATAGGTCAAAGGACAAGGATAGATATTTCTTGTAGAAGAAGAATATAAGGAAATAAGAACCCTAATCCAATCTACTATAAAGCTATTAATATTTGGAATGATAAAACAGAATAAATAGTTAAAAGAAAATGAGAGATACTATAGGGGAAACTATGCTAATAATCTAATAAATTATTGCATGAGTTTATATAATTAGATGTATCCCAGATGGTTAACATATAATACTTTAGGATAGAAGAGGTTTAAAGTATTCATTTATAAAGCTGTTGAGAGAATGAAAAATATGATTAAATATGATTAAATATGATTAAAAATGCGGAATAACATGTTCTTTAACATTTAATGATTTTTTTCTTAATAGTGGGGACCCAACACACAGGTACTCAGACGAAAGGCAGACCTCTGTTACTTACAGCCCTGAATGAGAGAAGGCTGCCAGATAGGGCCAAACAGTAAGGTGTACCCAGGGACAGGGTAACAGCACACTGGAGCCAGAAGGGGCAGCTTATGTATAGCAGATGGAGTGAAGGGGTTGGCTAGAATTTGGGGGCTCCCTGTAGATTGACTAATTTGAATAATATCTGCAGGTCCAGTGCTTAGGGACTGTTTTTTGTTGCCTGGTACCTGGCCTCGGGCATCTTAGGGCAGGTCCATAGAGGCCCCAGAGGTGAAAGCCCAGTGAGAGAAGTGGCTGTGGTGTGGACTTGATGAGCTGCTCAAACTGACCAGCCTCTAGCCAAGGCTTCAAAACTGAGACAAGATTGCATTGGGGGAAAAAAAGTTATATTACATTTTTAACTATTTTTTAAGTGGATTTTACTAAGAATGGGCCTAGAAAAAATAATAAAATATCACAAGATAGTATTGTAAGTGATGAAAAATAAATGAGTGCTACTGTCTATAAACATTAGTAGTAAAGAGAAGAGAATAATATGGATAAAGTGGGAGAAAAGCCTGAATTCAATTATGAAATGAGTGTCACTGAGTTAGGTTAAGAGGGGAGGAAGAATAAGCAGAGGAAATAATGACCTTGGAAAGTAAGTGAATGGAGGATTTCTATAAATGAGCATTGGTGATAGTTGGCAGGTTGGGGCCAAATATTATAGGCGCTTCTATTTGAGGCCAAACATTTGTACTCTTTAAAACTTTTAATTTAGACTTGAGTTTGCAAAGATATTTTACACTTACCTATTTGTGTAACTGATCCAACAGAACTATTATTATTAAAAGTTGAGAATTAGAAGAATAAAGTATTGCCATCTCTCAGAGAAACCGTTATCCAAATAGTATGATGATATTTGTGAATCCTAGATTAAAGAACAGAATTCAGACCTCTGAAAAGATGAAAAATACATAAAACAAGTTCTGTGCTTTGAATGTTTATGTCCCTTCCAAAATTCATTTTGAAATTTAATTCCCAGTGCAACAGTATTAAAAGTTGAAGATATTGGGAAGATGATTAAGTCATGAGGGGTCCTCCCTCAAGAATACATTAGTACTTTATAACAAGGCCTGAGGTTATAGCCTTAGGCCCTTTTGCCCTTCAACCTTCCACCACATGAAGATGTAGCAACAAGGTTCCATTTTGGAAGCAGAGATGGGGCCCTCACCAGACATCAAAATTGCCTGTGCCTTGATATTGGACTCCCAGCCTCCAGAACGGTGAGGAAAAAAACGTCTATTATTTATGAATTACTTAGTCTGTTGTATTTTGTTATAGCAGCACAAATGACCTAACTAAGCATTCAACCATCAAGGTAGAAAATTAAAAAGAAAATTAATAAAAATAAAAAGGAGGAAATAATAAAGCCAAAATTAATAGCAACATCAATAATCATGAAACCAATAAAGACTAATGAAACAAATCAATCAGATTTCCAAGAGGAAACAAATAGCGCCATCAGTTTTGAGTAATTAAAGGTAGAGTGAGATTAAGGGGAAAAAGTGCACTTTGAGAGAATCTGTGTCCTTGAAGTGATGGATGCAGGTAGCCTGAAGTGATCTTATATAAAGAATTTTGTGGAATAATCAATCTTATTCTCATCCTGCCTCAGATCCAGGTCCAGAAAGTCTGTTGCCTGGGTACAGCTGGAAGACATAGAAAAGGGTGCTCATTGATTTCCTCTATCCTACTCTGTTTCTTGGTTTTGAGAGCAGAGTGGAGAATAGTGGAGAGTAGATTTAATGGAGCAATTGGAAAATGCCTTTCGAAAGGACATGGTAGTGGACATCAGATGACATTTCTGTTTCCTTACCTCTCCTTCCTTAGGGGAATACATACTGTACAGTTTAGATGAAGCAAGTTCATATTTAAATAGAAAGGTAGGCATATGACACAAGTCAGAGCAACTAGAGAACACCATATGTTTGCCCACTTGTTTGTTTCAGAGGTTGATGTTGAACTCAAACTGAAAAAATCAAAATCTCCCTGGAGATGTTATGCCTGAGCTATCAGGAGAGGTAATTTCCTAACAAGGATGTGAGACTAAGGAGATTCTTGTCAGAGAAGTTGGTAGTTATTACTCAACCAGTAATGAGGTCATTCTTTAAAAAAGTCAAGCTAAGCAAAGATGTCTTTGTAGAGCCAGTAAGTAGAGAGGCAAAGGCCAGAGACTAATTCAAGTCCCTAAGGCTCATTCATAGCTGAAGCTAGCTGCAACCACCAATTTCTCAGTTCCCAGCTGTGTGAGGCAATGTATCCAAATATCTTGGTCAGACTAGCTTGATTTGGGTTTTGGTCACATAATTTTACATCTTAGAATAGAATATTTCAAGTGAAGGACCTAAAATGTGAAATTGTCTCAGTTGAAACTGGAAGCAGATCATTGAGAATTATTTCATCTTCACTTGGGACGCCCACAGTCCTTACAGCAAAGCAATTTATTGAATTATTGCTTGTTGTTTCTTTGGAAATCTGACAGCATGTTACTGAGGCTACAGAATAGAAAAATATCTTTTACAAATGTTTATCAGTTATTTCTTACTTCTTTCAGGAAGTTTTATCAAAACAGAAACAATTTCTGTACAAGCTAGTCTCCCTGTAATCTGAAAAGAAATAAAATCTGGCCGGGCGCGGTGGCTCACGCCTGTAATCCTAGCTCTCTGGGAGGCCGAGGTGGGCGGATCGTTTGAGCTCAGGAGTTCGAGACCAGCCTGAGCAAGAGCGAGACCCCACCTCTAAAAATAGAAAGAAATTATATGGACAGCTAAAAATATATATAGAAAAAAATTAGCCGGGCATGGTGGTGCATGCCTGTAGTCCCAGCTACTCGGGAGGCTGAGACAGGAGGATCGCTTGAGCCCAGGAGTTTGAGGTTGCTGTGAGCTAGGCTGACGCCACGGCACTCACTCTAGCCTGGGCAACAGAGTGAGACTCTGTCTCAAAAAAAAAAAAAAAAAAAAAAAAAGAAATAAAATCTGGCTTCCTATAAAGAAATCCTTTCAGTTGGAGCTCAAAAATTTAAGTTGAAAAGTGATCAGGTAATTATATTTTCTCTAGGTCTAGGAAAAGCCAATCCTCAGCTACCAAAGAACTTTTTCCCCTGACACTTTAATGCCATCCAGAAAAGCAGCTTCCTTTCTTTTTCCGTCAATTAGTGATTAGTATGTATTTGGTAGAGTTAATTTCTGGTACTTGAATATATTCTTTTGAGCTTATGTCTGTCTTTTTTTTTAATTTAATCTCATTATATTTTCATGTTCAGAAGGAGAAAGACATCTACTCAACCACAACTGTCATATTGCTAAAAAGGATTGTTTTGTCTTGTTGAATCTTATTATTTTGGCTGCATTTCTACCTGTTAACTGTATAAAATGCTTTTGGAAGTAGGTGTGAGAGAAAGAAATACCAATAATTATATCAGAGTATCTTCTGCATACTAATCATAGACACACAGTGTCTTGCTTACAAAGCTATGTTAACTTTAATAATGTAGAGAAAATAATCAGAAAAACTCTTATTATATAAATAGGTTTGTTCTTTCTCTCCAAGAATTTAGATATGGGGTAGATGTGACAAAATGTTTTGATTTCATCTGGAAAAATACAAGACACCATCACTTTTTAAAAAAGTAGTACAAAGTAAGAGAATCCTTCAATCTGACAGAGTTGTCAGATTAGAAGAATCACAGTAGCAACCTTAACCAATAGATTTTGGATGGTGTGTTTCCAAACTCAAGCTCATTCATATTTGTGGAGCCAGTGCTTGTTATCTCAGCCAATGATTTCAATAATTATAGATCCGGTAATTAGATAAATCTTACTCTAGAGATGAACAAATCAGGCTCTCTTAGAATTGATGCCATCATGCATCCGTTTGATTCAATATTTATCAATAACCTTCTGATTATGATTTGGCACTTGGGGTAGGTCCACCTGTGTGTGATTCATATACTACGGCAAAGTATGGTAGATATTCTGTTTTCATACGCTAATCTTCAGATCTGTGTCTATAACTATCCCTCTGATAGACGGTCCATTCTTGTTTTGATGAAATTGGGTTTCTGATTCTTCCACATGATGGCTATAACTTGAATTGCAGTACTATGATAAACTCACCAGGGCAGATGTGTCTTGGATGAGAGGCATTCATCACTTCCTGGCTCTCAATACAAAACTAATGTGCACCTCCCTCTTGCCTTTCTCCAATTAACTTCTCACCACATTTCAGAGGAGACATGTCTTGATAACTGCCTTCATGGTGGAGCTATTATAAGGAAAAGATTACTTTCCCTCAAGGCAATTCACATAAAATATGTTCCCAGACTCTTTTACTTGAATGTTACTTGGAAATAAATTTACTACAGCTGCTGCAATAATTTCTCCCAATTCAGTTAGATTTACAATTGAATATAGCATATAAGCTGTATCTACACAGATTCTACACTCAATATTTGTCATCCTTGCTCCTCGCATGATCATCAGAGGCTCTGAAAATAACAGCCAAACTTTCGGCTACATAAACTGCAACTTATTTGTACAATTTCAATTTATTTGCAATCAGAATCTGACAGGATGTCTGAAAATGCTAGGTAAGCTTTCAAAACTCACAGCCAAATTTTGTGACAGTAAATTGTGTTTCCAGAAGAACTGATATGTCTAATATATGTCCTAATCTACCTTTTGTTAACCTTTGCCATCTATGAAATCTTCTACGAAATCATTTTTTCTACCCTATAAAGTAAAAATTCCTATTCTTGAGGAGTACAAAAGCCATGTGTTTCCAGTAAATGTTTAATAACCAACTCAAAGGAAAAAAAGAAAGAAAAGAAAGAACGAGTCCTGATGTGTAGCATTTAATTTTTGTTGAGTTCCCACTATGGCTGAATGCAAGCTACCAACATGTTATCGGTGAATGCAGAGTTAAGAAAAGATGTTATCCAGGTGAGCTCTCATGAACCAGAGGCTCCAGCACACCAGTGAATAAAGTAAGTTCAATGTAGAATTAGATGTATTTTTTAAACAGGAAAAAAGAAAGATTCCAAGTTTAACATGCCATAGAGAAGCTATAAAGACTCAAATATACAGATTTTAAACTTATTTAAATTGATTTTTAAATGAACTAATTTGGTTTGGAACTAATATAGTATTTACCTTGACTCATTCATTTTACTCCTGGAAAAAAAAACTTTTAAGGTACACAGGGACTTGTCTCAATTGCAAGCCTAGTACTTTGGCAAAACTTGAATTGTTACTTATTTTCCATATACCTACGGTGGAAAAAAAATAAATTAAAGCAAAAGGATAAAGATTCAAGTGAACAGGTTAACAGCTGATTTTAAAAAATATGCTACTCTGAATTTACAAACTCATTTACCACTTTCTTTTAGAACTAACAATTGTTTTTTTTTTTTTTTTACAAAATAAAAAAAGATTCATTAAATAATAAATAAGGTGAACAGTTCTGGTTCCATGTAATGTGGAGCTAAGCACACCCTGCTCTGTGTCTCTTACTGAATGGCAGCTATAAAATCTGACACAATGTATGGAACAGCTATTTGAAGGCTCTGAAAAATAAATTGCAGCAAGTGAATTGAGGAATAAGCCCAGAATTCAAAGTATCACTGAAGCAGAGTTGAGTGTGCCATTTTTTCAAGGAACTGGACTTCATACAACTTGAAAGATGGAAGTGCACGTGGTTTGTGGCAAAGTAAGCTGAAGGATAAATCCTTAAGTTCTGGCTCAATCAAAGAGAGGAACAAGGGTCTCCTGTAATTCAGCGACAGTGGGAGAAATCATCAATTGTTGATCTTTTCTCTTGTCTCCTACATGTCAGCACCCAAACCTGTGCATGCTGTGATAGGAGCAGTAGCAGTGAAAATTGGCAGCTGTAGTATCTAAGACTCCAAGGGAAGGAAACTTCCTATCCAATCAGAGGACCATGTTTCCAAAAGGATGAGCAAATCTCTGTTATTGCTTCTTCTTTTTCCCTTCTTTTTGTCCCCTTTCCCCTTAGTCTCATACACAGACACAGATATGGAAAGTTCATGAAAGATCTAGGTAAGTGAAGGCCCAACCCTCCAGCAAAAGATGGAAAAAAAGAAGCAACAGAGAACCACCATGTACAAAGGAGATCATGAAGAGAGAAAAGCATGGTAAATTAAGCCTATAAGGTTGTAAACTGCTGCGCTCACGCCTGAGGTGTGCATATGTGAATCTGATTTAAATGGCATTCACAGATATTGGAAACTGAACCATGACATAAGCCACTGCAAAAGCCCAGATTACGCAGTGTGTAGAACACAGATGAGACAGCTCTGAATAGCCCTGACAACATTTTAAAACAACACTTACATTGATTCAATGACCAATAGAACTTATAGTCTCAATCAACTAGGTTGATTTTATGTCAAAACAACAAAAAAACCAACATGCTCTGTAGAATTTTAAAAAGACACAGAATCTCATACTATTCAAAATGAACGGCAGACAATTCAAAATTTCTTGATTTATAAAGAATAAGAAAAATATCAATTACATGGGAAAAGGCAATACACCAAATTTGAGACCATAGACATTGCATTTATTTTAGAGACTTTAAAACAGAATTTTGTAAAAATATTGCAGCAAATAAAGGTAAACATCCTTGAAATGAATGGAAAAATAGATATTTTTATCAAAGTAATAAAATAATATAAATGATAAAAACCTTTATAGATCAGATGGAAATTTTAGAACTGAAAAATATAATGATAAAAAAATCAGAAAACGAAACTCTTGCACGGTTCTGGATTTAATAGCAGGATGGAGATGACACAGGAGTCAGCAACGTAGATCTATTGTGCCCAATCTGACCAACAGAGAAAAGATTGAAAGGGATGAATAGTACGTTGTGTTCCTTTGAGAGACCACTTCCAACAGAAGTTGAGAAAGATTTAGAAAAATACAAAACATTTTGTAAAAGGCTAGAAAATTTGACAGGAGAAACATATATATATATAGATTCAAGAAGCTCACTGAACCCCAAATAGCACATATGCAAAGAAATTAACACTGAGGTGTATCATAATCAAACTTTGTCTAGAGACAAAGAGATTATCCTTAAAGCAGTCAGAAAAGAATTGCACACTATTTAGAGATTAGCAACAATTGAAATGACAGTGCGTTTCTTTTCAAAGATCACAAAGACCAGAAGAGAATAGCACAACATATTTAAATAACTAAAATAAATAAACTGCCAGCCCAGAAATCTATATCCAGTGAAAATGTCCTTCAGGAATGGAAATGAAATAAATACATTCTCAGATTAAAGAAAACTAAGAGAATTCATTGCTGGAAAATCAGTTTTCTTTAAAAATTTCTAAGCAAAGTTCTTTAGAGAGAAGTAAAATAATAGCAAACTACAGAAAAAGTAGACTTTGGAGCAAAGAAAATCACTATGGATAAGAGGGATATTACATAATGAAAAGGGGTCAATTTCACCAAAAAGACATAATAACTTGAAATGTGTATGTACCTAACAAAAATACTTCAAATTATATGAAGCAAATATGGACTCAACTGAAAGAAAGACAAATCGACTATTAAGTTGGAGACTTCAATACTCTTGTAGCAATTGACAGAACTAGCAGAGGAAAAATGAATATAGAAAAACTGAACAACACTGTAAGTTAAAGGGATCTAATTGAAATTTCTAGAACACTCCACCCAGTAACAGTGGAATGAAAGTCCTTTTCAAGTGCACATGGAATATTTACCAAAACAGACTGTACTCCACTCATAAAATAAAGCTAAAAATAAACATGAAAAAGATTATGGAAAATATGATTTTAAGTGCACATTTTACTTATGACTATCAATTTCTTTTTCCTTTCCCCTTCCACCTCTTATTGGACAATTATGTGCATTTTATTTTTGTAAGAGTTATGGCACTTGACATATAGTCTCTTTTTATAGAGAAAGAGTTAGTTATTTGGCTCTCTGTTATATGAAAATTGTTTTCAATTGATTACTATAAGTCTTTTTCACAGCATCTACATTTCTGGATATTTTATTTTATTATTGGCTGAAATTCAGTCAAGTGCTTTTTAAATGACTTTTTCATGTATATCATTTCTTGGGGTAGTTTCATCTTTCATAATTATCACTACTATTTCAACAGATTTACAATTATTTGAGTATAATATTTGAGTTAAAATTTTTCTCAGAAATTTGTACACATTTCCCCATTGTCATATATCATTTGCTATTTATGTGGAAGGAGCCGCTCTATTTGCTCTCTTATAAGAGATTTGATTTTTATACCTATTTTCTCATGAATGTATAGCCATTATGGAAAACAGTATGGAGGCTCCTCAAAAATTAAAAATAAAATTACCACGTGATCTAGCAATTCCACTACTGCATATATATTCAAAAGAAATGAAATAAGTATGTTGAAGAGATATCTGTACTCCCATGTTTATTAAAGTATTATTTATAGTAGACAACATATGGAATCAACCTAACTGTCCATCAACAGATGCATAAAGAAAATGTAGTATATATACACAATGGAATACTGTTCAGCCATAAAAAGAAGTAAATCCCTTTGTATCCTTTAGTTATAGTAACAACAAAGCAATATCTAATATAATATTAGTCAGCTATTACCACAGTGATAGTATATAACTACCCACACAAAACTCAGTGACATAGATCAATGAGCATTTTGGTTCATGCTGACATAATTGGATTTGGTCTGTGGTGACTATTTTAGGCTGTTGATCAGCTGGTCAGCTTGCGGGTAGATCTGCTCCATGTATCTTAATTTGGAGTCCAGACTGATGGAGCAATGGATATTGGGTCATTAACTTCTAAGGGCAATAAGCAGATACTCATAAGGGACGTCTATCACTCAAATTCTCTTTAGGCCTAGATTGTAAACAAGCCCACTGCATGTATACCCATAGCCCTTTCACCAAAGGAGTCATTTGGCCAAGCCAAACATCAATGAGACAAGAAGAGGTTTTACAATGTAGGCAGCAAGGAAGAGAATGATTTGCTGAATAATAATCTGGTCTACCACATATCTCAATATTCATTTTTCAGTTTCAATTTTTCTTGCTAGTTTGTCTCTCAATCTGCAGATTTAATTATTTTTTAATTTCATAAAAATATATTCTCATTTTTATATCAACTATCTTGAATCTAATTTCTTTCTATTTTTTATTTTTATCATCAGTATATAATAGTTTTATATTTTTATAGGGTACATGTGATGTTTTGATAATGGCATACAATTTGAATTAATCAAATCAGGGTAATTGGGGTATCCATTACCCTAGACATTTATTGTTTCTTTGTGTTAGGAACATTCAATTCCACTCTTTTAGTTATTTTAAAGCTCAACCGCTCCTTTTCTTCAGGGTTTTCATATCTAAACTTTGTTCTTGACATTATTTTGATCATTATCTTGGTTTATGTAGTCCATTTAAGATTATATTTTTAAAAATATAATGATTTTTCATTACCAATTTGTTGATATTGCCCTGAAATCATTCTTTTCACCTTATTCATTTCTTTATTTAATATATGTTTTAAGCACTTACTATGTACCAGGCATCCTTTTGGATACAGTGGTAAAAATTATGGTAATTCACCAGATTCTTTTTCTTGCTTTTCCTATGGGGAAGCTTGAAATCAGCAACCACAGATTCCATTGCACATAAAGTATAAGCTCATGACCTACATTTCATGCACCTGATCAAGATCTGGATTTGGAGACAATCAGTATTGTGATGCAGACTTGACTCTTCAGCAATAATAGTTAGTGACAAAACATGCTGGCACCCAGATGTAGGTGTCACTGGTGCTGACTGGTGTGTTGGGACCTTGTTCCTGCCCTTGGGGAGGTTCCTCTCCCAAGAACCTGTTAACAACCTAATATATTTTAATAATCTACCAAGAATGGATTTTGGTATCTGTAATATTGATTGATGTTCTTTCAAAATATTTTTTCAATTTACTTCAAGTTATATATAAACCAATAAAAGACCCAAATATAAACTATTCTCTTTATTATTTTCATACCATTCCCCCTTGTTAGTTTTCAATAATTCTAAAATAATAAAATTAGAGAAATCATAAAAATGGTTTCAAGTAGAGTAAAAAGTCAATTTTATTTTAAATTTAATTCCAAGGGCATATCTTAAAACAACTGCTTTTATTTCTACTAGGACATGAAATTCATGCCAAGAGAGGTTCAATGAATATTAAACTGTACAGACTTCTGTTCATTTTTACCAATTTGAATTATGACTTTATAGCAAGTAAAAATTTTCATTGCAGATTTGTTTACACATTTTTATTTGCATTAATTTTTCTTCTATTTTATTTAGACTCCTAGGAAGAATTTTTGCTACAATTCTGTACAAATGAATTGCTTTATTCCTGTTCTTTTCCTTGATGTCTGTCTTAAAAAGGGGAGCTGTAACCATGAAAACTGTTAACACAGATATTCAAATGCTGCTCCAGTACTGTGCTAATGAGACTTTCTCTTGGTTTTTCAAAGCCACATTATCAGGCATGTTTTTCTGTGAAAACTAGATTCATAAATTACAGTCTACCTTGGAAATCATAGAATGAGGTAAAGCAATCTCAAATTTTGGTTCTTCTGGCTAGGAGAAAATGCTGGAATAAATAAAATAATATTTTATGGTTTTGCATTTTAACACTTAAGATAATGCTAAAACTCCTCAAGCAGAAATATGAACAATTCTTATTTATTATATTTTCTCCATTTATTTCTGTACCACCCCTCTTATTTTACTTTTTATATTTTTAGTCTTCATTAAAGACTATACTGCATGATGTGGACTTTTGCCTATGGTTCAAAAAATAGTGTCATGAAAAATTTTGAAAGAAATGACTATGTTTCAATTGCTATTTATACAAAAATAAAATGCTATTATTTATCTATTTATTTTGTGAAGCTCCAAGTTTTCTTGTCCAGCACACTGTTACTGTGTGGGAAATTATGGAAAATTTAAAAGAAGACAGATCTCTTTAGATTTCAGAAAATTAAAGAAAGTTTTGACTTGTTTTTGTTTATGCTTTTTTAAAAAATGCTGCCCAGACCTATGTCTATAAGAGTTTTTCCAACATTTTCTTCTACACTTCTTATGCCTTAGGTCTAAGTCTGCTATTCATCATGAGTTGATTTTTGTGAGTGGTCAGAGGTGTGGGTTCTGTTTCCATCTTCTACAGTGGCAATCCAATTTTCCCAGCACCATTAGTTGAATAGGGATTCTATTCTCCAGTGTATGTTTTTCTCTGCTTTGTCAAAGATCACATGGATATATGAGGATGGTTTTACATCTGGGTTCTTAGACCTGTTCCATTAGTTTATGTCTCTGTTCTTGTGCCAGTATCATGCTGTTTTGGATACTTTACCCTTGTAGTATAATTTGAAGTCTGGTAAATTGATGTCTTCCAATTTGCTCTTTTTGCTTAAGGTTGATTTAGCTATATGGGGTCTTCTCTCATTCCATACAAAGCATGGAATTATTTTTTCCAGATCTGCAAAAAATGATGTTGATATTTTAAGAGGGATTGTATTGAATCTTTAGATCACTTTGGGTAGTAGAGACATTATAACAATGTTGATTCTGCCAACCCATGAGCATGGTATGTTTTTCCATCTGTTTATATCCTCTGCTATTTCCTTCCTCAGTGTTTTGTAGTTCTCCTTATAGAGGTCTTTCGCCTCCTTAGTTAAAAATATTCCTAAATATTTTATTTTCCTCATTGCTATTGTGAGACATATTGAGTTTTTGATTTGGTTCTCAGTTTGACTATTATTGGCATATATGAAAACTACTGATTTATGTACATTGATTGCTGTAGCCTGAGACTTTGCTGAATTTATTTATCAATTCCAGGAGTCTTCTGGCATAATCTCTCTTTTCTAGATATGAGATCATATTGTCAGTAAAGAGCAATCATTTGACCTTCTCTTCTGCCCCCATTTGGATGCCCTTGATTTCCTTCTCTTCTCTGATTGCTCTGCTTAGGATTTCCACTACTATGTTGAATAGAAGTGATGATAGAGGGCAACCTATCTGGGTTCTGTTCTAAGCAGTAATGCTTTCAATTTTTCCCTGTTCAGTAGGATATCGGCCGTGGGTTTCTTGTATATAGCTTATATCATTTAGAGGTAAGTCCCATCTATGCCTATTTTGTTAAGTGTTCTTATCATAAAAGGGTGCTAAGTTGTCAAATGCTTTTTCTGTATCTATTGAGAGGATCATATCATCTTTGATTTTACTTCTGTTTTATGTGGTGAATTACATTTATAGATTTGCATATGTTGAACCATCCTTGAATCTCTGGGACGAACTCTACTTAGTTGTGATAGATTATTTTTTGATGAGCAGCTAAATTCAATTTGCTAGGATTTTATTGAGAATTTTTGCATCTGTATTCATAAGGGATATGGGTCAGCAGTTTTATTTTTTTGTTGAGTCCTTTCCTGGCTTTGGTATCAAGGTGATGTTGACTTTGTAAAACATGTTGGGAGACAAAGAATTTATTATGAAGACCCCAGAAACAATTACGGCATCAACAAAAATAAATAAATAGGACCTGATCAAATTAAAAAGGTTCTGCACAGCCAATGAAAATATCCATAGAGTGAACAGACAACCTACAGAATGGGAGAAAATATTTGCATGCTATACCTGCAATAAAGGACTGATAACTAGACTTTATGTAGAATTCAGAAAAATCAGCAAGAAAAAAACCAAACAACCCCATTAAAAATGGGCAAATAATATGAGCAGAAACTTTTCAAAAGTTTCTGTTAGACAGACTAATCACCACCAAACATGAAAAAATGCTCAACATCTCTAATCATCAGGGAAATGAAAACCAAAACCACAATGAAATATCACTTAACTCCGGTGAGAATGGCTTTTATCAAAAAATCCCCAAACAACAAAATTGTCATGGATGCAGAGAAATAGGAACCTCATATACTGCTGGTAGGACTGCAAACTAGTACAACCTATACGGAAAGTAATATGGAGATACCTTAAAGAATTAAAAGTAGAACTATCATTTGATCCAGCAATCCCACTACTGAGTATCTACCCAAAGGAAAAAAAAAAAGGCATTCTATAAAAAAGACATCTGCACTTGAATGTTTATAGCATCACAATTCACAATTGCAAAGATGTGGAAACAACCCAAGTACCCATTAATCCATGAGTGGATTAATAAAATGTGGTATATGTATACCCCGTAGTACTACTCAGCCATAAAAAAAAAAAAAATGGTGAACTAATACCTCTTGTATTATCCTGGATGGAGCTGGAGCCCATTCTTCTAAGTGAAGTATCACAAGAATGGGAAAACAAACACCACATTAATTAATGGTGTACTCACCGTTAAATTGGTACCGATCCATCAAAACTTATGCACACATATGGAAGTAACATTCACAGGGTGTTGGGCAGGTGAGGCAGGGAGGTGAGTAAATCCACACCTAATGGATGTAGTGCATGCTGCCTGGGGGTTGGGCACACTTCTTGGGCAGTGCAAAGGCAGTTTATGTAAACAAAGTGTTTGTAGCCCTGTAATACTCTAACATAAAATATTTTAAAGAATAACACTGTCCAGTGCATAGAATCCAGGTTCTTTTGTGGCTGGAACATTGTCAAAATGGTTTGTGAGATATTCCCACCCTAACAGAGTTTCAAGGCTTTGAGAGCACTCAAGAGTATTGGGAAACCTAACAGCAAACAAAACTCACACACACTGACAAAATATATGTACATTCTATTTTAAGAAACTCAAAAATATATAACATTTTCACTCAACTTTTCGGGAGCATTTGTTAGGACTAGTTTTTATACTTGTATAGATTGAGATATTTTACATATTTTATTTGGTAGAGGGAGATTTTGTTCTAAGTGCCTACCAATAAACCATTTATGTATTCAAAATCATCTAACAGGAACCTACTCTTCCCTAGTCAGTGTGTGGTGTGAGTGATTCATTATGGTGAAGCAGACATAGTTCAGCCCTTGATGGTACTTGTATTCCAATAGGGTGACAGAAAAGTAAACAGTTTTTGATAGTGATATGTAATGTGCAGAAAATAAAACATGATAATTGAATAGGGAGTGATATTAGTTTGTTGTCCAGGGAAAGTCTCACACTTTTAGAAATTACATTTAAGCTGAGTACTGAATTATTATAACAGACCAATTATGGAAATATTTAAGAAAGAATGTTCCCAGCAAAGTAAAGGACAAAGCCAAACAGCCAGTGGAAGGGAGTATTGCTGATTTCTAATATAAAACCAAAGTGGTTGAAATGCAATGATTAAGAGGCATAGTGGTACAAAATAACATACTACATTTTGTATATAATTTTTATATTATATATTTTAAAATTTTAATTGGACATTTTTGGAAAACACAGAGTAATTTTTCTGGTAAAGATGAGCACAAAGCTCCATCATTCTTGCAGCAGCTGATTGGACATGCAATGGATATCTAGCACAAAGGCATTCAGCTACAGTTGTGGCAACAATCTAATACTTATCCTAGTGCATTAGTTTTGCAAACCAAACTCTAATCAGTCCTTCTGTCTTGAAGAGTTTGTTTATGACACATGCAGACATAGAGCATAGGCTATGCAAGATCAGAAAGTGAATAACACAAATAGAGACTGGGGGAACCATTATGGTGCATTGAAGTGCTAGAATAACAATGTATAGCTTCGGCTAAGGAAGCAACAAGAAACCGTGTGCACATGACTGTACTGTATGCTGAGTGATCGTACGGTTCCTGAACAGCATTGCAGTCTCTGTGAGCTGTGACTGCTGCAGCTCAAACTGTACTGTTTTATGAATGCCTCGTGCACTCTTCTAATACCACCTCATTAATTTAGTATATTTGCACATATTGTTCTATTCCTTATGTTCTGACAGAGTTTAACTATTTAATTCTCATAAAAAATTATTGATGAGATGAATATTAGAAGGATTTAATGTAATTTGAAAGTCACACAATTAGTTAGTAGAAGATGTCGGATTCAATTGAAGAGCATCTGATACTAAAGCTAATATTCTGGAATGAGCAGACATTTAACCAAGTTTGTTATATAATACTGATTCACATGTGGCTCCAGGTTGCATAGCTTTAATGAAAGTCAAAATTGGATACAAGTGGAGAGAATGAGAAGACAAGTCATGGGTTAGGAGAAAATTTTTGCAAAAGATTTATCTGACCAAGGACTGTTACCCTAAATAGATATAGAACACTTTAAATAATAAAAAAATGAGCAACCCAACTTAAAAAACAGGCAAAAGATATGAACAGACATCCCACCAAGAAGGTATACAGATATCAAATAAGCACATGGCAAGATGCTCCACTTCATATGTCTTCAGGAAAATGCAAATTAAAACAACAAGAAGTCCTACTACATACTTGTTAGAATGGCCAAAGTCTAAAATACTCACAACAGCAAACATTGGCAAGGATGTAGAGCTACAGAAACTCTTATTCACTGCTGGGGATGCAAAACGGTACAGCCTCTTTGGAAGACAGCTTGGTGGTTTCTTACAAAACGAAACATGCTCTTACTATATGACCCAGCAATTACACTCCTTAGTATTTGCTCGAAGGAGTTGAAGACTTGTATCCACACAAAAACTCACACATAGATGCTCACAGCAGTTTTATTCATAATTGCCAAAACTTGGAAATGGTCAAGATGTCCTTCAGGAGGTGAATAGACAAATTAACTGTGATACATTCAGACAATAGATTATTATTCAGCACAAAAAAGAAATGAGCTAATAAGCCATGAAAAGACATGGAGGGACCTTAAACACATATTAAGTGAAAAAAGCCAATCTTAAAAGTCTACATACTGTATGATTCCAATTATATGACAAGGAAAAAGTATGGAGACTTTTAAAAAGGTCCTGGGGGGAGTGAGGGATGAACAGTTGGAGCACAGAAGATTTTTAAGGCAGGGAAACTATCTTGTATGACTATAATGACATGTCATACATTTGTCAAAACTGACAGAATACACAACACCAAGGGTGAACCCTAATGTACACTATGGATTTTTGATGATAATGATGTGCCAGTGTAGGTTAATCTGGTGTAAGAAATGCACCACTCTGGTGGGAGATGTTGATAGTGGAGAGACTGTGTCGGTAGGGGAGAGGGCATGGACATTTTTGTACTCTCTGCTCAATTTTCCTGTGACTTTAACACTTTTCTAAAAACAAACTCTACTTTTAATAATGGATAAAAGAACTTAGAGAAAATGGAGGTTTATCTGCAACCAAATAATTTTGCTTCACAGGAAAAGTGTTAATTGTTGTTATTTGGGAGAGTAGAGGATAGAGGGAGAAGCTAGTATGAAAACGCACAAAACAATATGAAAACAAAAGATTACTTATTTGTTTATTTGCTTGTTGATCCTTCCAGTGCACTTAATTAAATATTTAATTTTAATGCTTTAGAGGTGTTACTAAAAAAGGCATAATTATACTTCTACTAATTTCATATACTGCCACTATGCAATTTAGGCTATTGTATTGATAACAACACACTGTATTTATTAAAAATTGAAAATTAGGTCTCCAATTTTTAGTTGATACATTATTTAATGACAACCATTACAGAAAATCACAGCAATCATTTCAAAATATCACAGTTCTTCTAAAAGACATAATGCTACACATTTTCTCTAAACTGTATTCTTGACAGAAATACTGACATTTCAAATTGGTGCTAAAATCTAGCAAATAGATCCTTCATTCAGATTTTGTATTCTCAGGGGAGCATATCTATATGGAAAAAAAGCAATACATTTTATTTTTGAACAAAGTAAAAAGTCCATATAAAAGCTTACATACGATTTAAAGAAAACAGATGCTAATTTGATTATTTCTGGCTTGGCAAATAACAAAATTAGTTCTAGAATTTCTTACCTACTAAGTTTATATGCTAGATTGTATCCACTGCTATTTATTTTGTTCCTAAAGTGTAAAATTTATTTTATTTTATTTTAGCATGTTATGGGGTACAAATGTTTAGGTTATGTATATTGCCCTTGCTCCACCCAAGTCAGAGCTTCAAGCATGTCCATCCCCCAGATGGTGCGCACTGCACCCATTACGTGTGTATATACCCATCTATTTCTCCCCTCTCCATCTTCCCAACACCCGATGAATGTAATTACTATATGTGCATTTAAGTGTTGATCTTATTTTAATATTGACTCAAACAAATCATAATTAAGCAGTTTGGATGACAATATAGACCCGAAGTTTAAAAATATTAAAATTTCTAGTAGATTGTTATTGCTGCTATTATATTTTACTTTATCTATGTATTTTTTTTAGGTCTTAGTAGTTGCTATTTCATTCTTTAACATAATGGCCATCAAACATAAGTGAAATTGTAAATCTGTGCCAATTTGTTGGACAAAGGAACATGTGTCAATGAAGAAATTCACTAAGTATTTCTCTAAGGGGAAAAGTCATAGGTTTAAATGTTACAAAGTTAGAATTCAAAGTGTTTATTCCAAATATGGAGAGAAAACTCACATCTTAGATAATATTTAATGAATTCATAGTTGTCCATACAAGTCTTTATAAAAAATCCCATTGCATATTGTTCAGGAAAGAATTTTTGGTTATACCCAGTAAGGGTCTGGTACATTCATGTCAGCCCAGGTTAATGGTTCTTTATCTCCTTTAGCTGATTAGAGCACTTATGATGAAACTTAATATCTGGTCAGTGATATTGTAAACAAATGCTGTTGTAATTGGAGTATTCATTGTCTCTCATCCTAAGAGAATTGTCTTTTATGTTAAGTCATTTAAGATACTAATAGTGTAGAATTATTAAAACTCCAAAATTGAATAAAATCGTTCAGTTTTATTGTTGAAATTGAGTAAAGTCCACATTGCATGACAATGTTATCTTGGCCTAAACACACTAAGTCACAAGGTAATAACAAATACATTTGATATATTTTATAGACATATTTATCAGATGTCCCTGAACTATTATAATTAAAAGTAACCAATGTTATTGGTCCAATGAGTAGGACACTAGTTTTTTAATAAAAGGTGTTAGTAATGTACAGTGATGTAACACCATCAGCAAAGTTTTATTTAAAAAAAAGCTATTATCTTTGATAGCTCAGATGTTCATGTCATAATAATAAAGATTAAACTAATATGAGTCACTTTATCATTTAAAAAGTAAACTAAAACTAATTTGTTTTGTTTTTTATCCAAAAAGTTTCGATGGATGAATTTTATTATATTTGCCACTGGGAACATTTTTAGCAGAATGCCCTGGTAGACATTTAATTTTAAGTATTCTAGAAAAAGATGACAAACTCAACTGTTACTTAAATCTCCTGATACAGCTTTAGCTCTGCAGCATCTTGTAAATGGCTTGCCTGTGTAACAAGTCTTTCAGAACTTGTAAGAATTACATATACATTTCATGATTAAAATAGCTCAGAAATTTAGATATAAACCAATAGTTTCATTTTTAAGTATCAATCTTGATCCAAGTGTTTTGAATTATGTAGTCTAATCTCATGAATCCATCTGCTATAGGACTAAAAACATATAGAAATCATGACTCAGTTACTTGATGCAGTTTGAAAATTTTATGCTTGTGGCAAAATGTCAGCTTATACTGGGAAGCTTAAACTATCATTACTTCTTGTTGTTATCGCAATCAATAGCAACTGCTACAGTTTTCTGAGACTTTTTGATTTTTCTTCCAGATTCTGATCCATAGCATAGAGCAGGAGGCTTTAGGCAAATACAAGCAGAGAATAAAATAAGCAGAAGCCTCCTGTGAATGATAAGATTAAGTGGCTCTGGTTAATTTATTATAATACCAGAAGGGAGCAAAACAAAACTGCTATTAACATATAACATGTATGTATATATGTGTATTAAAGCATACACAATGATTTATTCAATAACCACCTTGTTTTAGGAACATATTATTAGTAGCAGATAGGACACTGACAAAACTCAAGCGCCTATCATTTATATCACACGGTGTGCTGTGATTATTTTTGATAGGTAAGGAAATGTAAGCATAAAAGAAATTGGTAGAGAGTTGAAGTATCTATCTCCATGTGAATATGAGTATGCCTTTTCCTGACCTGAAGAGCACTTAATCACAGAAACTTATTGATATTACTAATAACTTTTTTACGTATTGTAACCTAAGAAGGCTGAAATTCTCTTGTGATTTCTGAAGACTTTCTTTAAATCTTAAGCGTGGGGCCAGGCTGGGTGGCTCATTCCTATAATCCTAGCACTCTGGGAGGCCAAGGCAGGAGGATCGCTTGAGATCAGGAGTTTGAGACCAGCCTGAGCAAGAGTGGGACCCACCCCCATCCCCCTCCATCTCTACTAAAAATAGAAACAATTAGCCAAGCGTTTTAGTGCCTGCCTCTAGTCACAGCTACTGGGGAGGCTGAGGCAGGAGGATCACTTGAGCTCAGGAGGTTGATACTGCTATGAGCTAGGCTGATGCCACAGCACTCTGGCCCGGCAACAGAGCTAGACTCTGTTTTGAAAATAAATAAATAAATATTGAGCTTGGTGTATAAAAGAAGTCTAACAATTGTTTGATTTAATTAAAGTCTTGGGAATTATAATTAACATAATTTTAAAAGTCTAATGCTTTCTTAACATTTCTCTTTTTTCACAGTGAAGAAGCACATATTGATAATTTCCTGAGGGTTTTCCAGGAAAATTAAAAAAACATCTTAAATTTTTCAGGATTGTAACTGTGGAACTTGAAGTTAGGAAAAACACTATAAAAAATTGTCAGAAGAGATCTCCTACAATGCTCCCTCCCCTGTAAAAGTATGTAATAGTTGTTCTCTTGGCTGCCTCATTCCTCAAGTGGCAATCTGGCCTCTTCTTTTTACCATAGTTAAAGGTTTTGCTGATTAATGTTATTAGATCAATGTGTAACCATTTACACATTCATGCAAATTTATGCTTGACATTGTTTGATGACACTATTAAACATTTAAATTAAATCTTAAATTTTAAAAACTTATCAAAAAGTCCATATGTATACAGTATTGATTACATTTGATTTTGCTTTTTAAAGTTCAAAGGAATTGATGCATAGGAAAGAATATAATGAATATCTATTACATAATAACTCAAAACGTTTATTCTTTTCATTTTAGAAATTTGTTTTTCTTAGTTTTGCTTTAACTAAAAATATTTAATTAGATCTCTCCAGGTTTCAAAACCAAATAGATAGCTCAGAAATTAGATTTAAAGTATCCTTAAAAAACAATTCAATCAATGTTTATTTAAAAATCATCAGAAAGAATATGCCATTTTTAGTGCGGGTAATCTTATTAGAAAACTGTAATTTCACTAAATTGTAGCATTTCTGAAGCCATAAAAGTTAATCCTTTTTATGCAGACATTGATTTTTATAATTCAATTTATTTGAATGCACATGTTTACATTTTTCATAATCTCAAACAATTATTAAGGTAAAGTAGTTTGAAATCACAAATTTATATTATAGAAAGTTAGGAAATTCTGATTGTTTTCTATAAGACAGTAGAACGTGTATTGCACAAACTAGAATTTTACACTAATGCTTTTATGCTGTGATAAAACCAGGGCAAAATTTTATCAAAACAATATAATTTAAATGATTCACTTTCTAGAAATATATAAAAATTATCACCTTTTACATTTATACAATAATTGTTAACACTAAAGTTATTTAAAAACATGAAATAAACTTCATTCCTTTTAACCTTATAACCAACTAAACAAGGATAAATCTCATTTTTGAAGAGTTGCTGTCTAAATCACAAAGTTTTCTTTAGAAACACCAAATAATATTCTACATTCATATAGCACTCAGAAGTTTCTATAAACCAGATAACAGAGGAGACGCTGAAGAATCTGAGAGATTTTATCATCTAAAGCACTAATTTACTCTCTCATCTTGTGGTATATCTATGTTGACTAGATATTTGTAGAAAACACTCAGAATGGTAAGTTTTATAATCAAATGAAATGATTAATTAGTTTTCATTGAGAGAGGACACATTACTATTTAAAGCATGCTTCAGATAGAACAGACACAGAAAGGTTTTCTTTTATAGCTAAAAAATAAATTCATGAAAAGACAGCAATAGTTTCTCTTCTCTCAAAAAATCACAAATAGACAACTAAGCAAACTGAAAATTCACAGAAAAAAAAATTAACAAACAAGAAAACAAGCCCTTATAGTGTTAAAACAAAATCTCACAGGAGACTACAATGTCCAGTATGAGACTCACTAAAGGTGCTGGACCACCAGAAAACCAACTGAACAAAAAAGAACTCATGAAGAATAACTTTTTTCATTTCTGTGGGCAAGTGACACAGTACCTTTAAGTGAGGCTCACAAAGGAGAGCTCAATGGAAACTGTAGATTGCTAAAATGACTACTGGAGCTAAAACAAAACAAAACAAACAACAACAAAAATACACACAAAGTTCAGTCTATTAATTTGCCAGAGGAGAAAAGCCATGACAATGAGGAAATTCATTCAATAGTTTACTGAGGGTGTAATTAGAAATTTTTACGTGCAAGAAAAAAAGTTCATCTTGGTTACACTAGCAAAGGATTAAAAACGAATTTTCCAAATATGTCTGTACTTAATTTATCAAACAATGTCCCATTGCTCGTTGTTTAGGAAAGAATCTTTATTTAGGTCAAGAGTCTAGTATAATGGGGGTCTCTCAAAGTTGATGGTCTTTTATCCCTTCATGTTGTAAGAAAACCCTACATTCACTTTTGATATCTCCTAGGCAGCTGACACATTAAATATGAAATGTACCCTCTACAAGAGCTAAGAAAAAATATAGTGAACTCCATTGTTTCAATACATAATGTTCTTTCAACTTGTCAGTTGTTATGGACTGTTTCAATAACCAGATAGCTGAAGATGTTACAATGCTTTTTATTTTTAGCACTGTAGAAAGTAGATAGGAAACCCTGTAGTCAGGTTTAAAGTTGTGAGGTATTTTAGATACCCCCTAGTCCAAGAGCTTCATTCCACATATAAACCCTCTGTGGTACAAGAAATATGTCACTAGCCCAACATTGGACTGCATGTTAATAGGAGAAGCCTGACTGGTGTTGTTGGAAAGCACCATGTGCCTTCTTTTCCATTGCACTCACTGACTAGCTTACTTTATGTAATTTTCTAAGATATTCAAATGTTTAAAAGTAACAAAAAGTACACCGAAAACAAAAGTTTAGTCTAAATATTTACTAGTTTAGCCAACTATGCAGTGGGTATATTTACAAAATAAAAGAAAATTTCAAATTTTTCGAAGAAAAATCATTTGCTTTCTGCAGCAGTATTTATTCATTTTATTTCCTTAAGCAAAATTAGGACTGTTAGATTTTTTAGGACATATTATCCAACAGCAGTAACTGCTCCTGTCATAATTAACATTTCTGATTGCTCTTCTGGGCTGACAGTAAAATCATTTCAAAGGATGTATTTTATCCCTCCAGTGACATATATCTACAAGAGCTCAACCACTGTTATAAATTCTACCTGACCTTTTCTGAGACCGTTTGAGTAGATAAATAGACAAATGTGACTATATATTGGCAACCATAGACATTCTTAAGGTTTCCACTGAGTTAATGAAAGACTAAGTTTGTGAAGTGTTGATTTCATCCAATTTTCAAACTGAGTTACTGCAAACTTCCATTAAAAATTCAAAATATGATGTCAACATTGTAGAAGGATACAGTGTCTCTGTGCACAGGGCTCCCTTGGTGGCTTTTGCAAATTAAAATGCTAAAGATGAAACATGGATGCTTAGAAATAAGGACTTTAAAAGAGGACAGAGGATAGAACATGTTGTTAACCTTTTCAGATTTTTATAAGTCATTTTTAGGGACAGGATAATTATCTAAAATTCTTAATTAAGCCAATAGGGTGAGAAAGATTCAAGAAATACCTGTACTACTAGAATTTTACTTTTTAAAAAAAACTTGGTCTGATATAACATGCAAACTTATGATAAAATAATTTTCTTAACATTAGGACTCTTCAGAATAAATGCCAATATAGGAATTAATTAGCCTATTAGCACCTTGACGAGTGATATGTATTTTTTTCCTCCAATGATTCTTTAAAGTTGCTTTAAAATCCTGACAAATAATATGTACTGGGTGTATTTGTGGATGAACATCTGTTTCAAAAAGGCCTTGCCCTTTAACAACAACAATATTCCTAAACACTGTCACTCAACATTTCCCTCAAGGATTAATGAGTAGGAGATAGTAAAGTTTGTCACTCTGAGTGTGAGCTGAATTTAAGTTAAATTCATCATTACATGAAATATAGAATAAGAAATCATTACATAAATTGAGATGTTTGATTTACCATTAAACAGCTATAAGATTGCATACTTAATTTCTTACTGAATATGTGAAAAGGATTTCATTTTATAAAGGTTGCAAAATAATTCCACCTAGATATTTATATACGTTTAATTCCTTGAAGAAAAATGAACATAACCTAGTTGCTTCACGGAAATTCAAATACAGTTGCGGAATGAAGATGCTATAAAAAGGAAAAAAATGTTGCTAATTACTGTAACATTGTTCTTAATGTTACAGTAATTAGTCTGTATTGAATTGTTCACATAAACTTGATTAGTAAATCCAGAAATTGGTTGATGTCCAATATAAGATGCATACATGTTGCCATTGTTTTAACCAAACTTGTTAATGACTATTTGCAAAATATTATACATGTCTGCTCTGATTGAAACAAATTTCACCATATATTTTTCATAAGATTTTGTCAATACTTTTGATATTACTATTCTGTTGCCTCATTTGCCACTTAATAGTTTATTTGTTGGGTGTATAGTCTCTGTTTTGATAAATTGCTAATCTATCTCTAATCCAATCTGTCTCTCAATGTTTTAGATTTACATTTCCAATGCCAACTTGACTGATCCATATAAATATTCTAAAGGATCTTCCACATAATCATATTCAAAATTGATATAAGCAGGCTTGGATTTAAGAAAAAAACATTCTGAGCATAGTTTTGGGGAGAATTTCAAAAAGAAATGTGTATGGAGAAAAATCACTGATGTCTCCCTAGCTTTGAATGACATTAGAAGCTTTTTTTTTTTTTTGGTATGCAGTCAAAAAAAGGAAGAACAAGTTTTAGAAAAAAGTATAATGCTCACTTTTAATATGCAGAATTTGAAGTGCTAGAGGGTTTTTAAAAATAGATGACTTTTCTCCCATATCATTAAAATATTCAGAACAATGGTGAATTCTGTATATAGTAAACAACAGTGGTATTTACTGTACAGCCAGTACATAGTTGGCTGTTCAATTAATCTTCATGGGGCATAATATTCTAGTTCATATCATCTTGCCTTTTCAAGACTGTGGCTTGGTTGAATATTAAGTGGAAGATATGCTCTGGTAAGAATAAATGTTTTAATGTGTTCTTTCCTGTTTGGATCATTGGGCCTATCTTTATGAAAGTATGTATATGCCCAACCAAGGAAACAATCTCTTTAAATTGTTTTTGAGTCTTTTATAAAATTTAATATTACAGAGTGAGGATTTCAAGGAATAAGAATTAGAGACTTAGTGGGGAGTAAGATTTATATTTGGAAAAATTAGAATTTGATTACTACCATGGCTTCTAGATATGAAATAGATAGTGATCCAGAAATTACATACCAGCAACTAAGCCTAAATCTTTGTATTTTGCTGTATTTGCTTATTTATTCTTTCTTAATCCTGTATTTATTTGAATCAAAACCAATATTGTATGAAGGAACTACCTTTTGAGTTAAGTAAGTAGAGAGATAGAATCATGAGATCAATTGATGGACAGTCTTGGGCTTTAAGAAGCACTCCAATAAAAATATTACTGGTAGCTCTAAAAATAAAATAGAAAGTAGTAGAAACAAAAAAATAAAAGCACAAGGAGTAAGGCAGCAAGATTAGCCAGAGAAGCGTCCTCAGGACATTTGTTGAGAGGGAGGCTAAGTGGCTTCTCTAGTCTTGCAGTAGATTGTTAGAAAAGTCTGTGCATTGATTCTTGCCAGATAAATGTACCCCTAGTAATGTTTAAACACAATGGTCCAGCTACATTTCTAAACCAGAGATTAAACATTACTGTATTTGGATTTAGACAAGAACCTGTAAGAAAAACAAAATATATTCTAGAGGGAACTCCAACCACAACCAACTTTTCTTCATTTTTACTGAAATATAATATTTGTCAGAAGGTATTTTTCCATCTTGAGATGATTGTTTTTCATTAGATAGACTTCAGTGGCATATAAGAGCTTAGCGGGGGAACATGGAATGACATTTCAAAAGTTAATCCACTTGGTTGCAAATAGACTGCTGTAAATCAAGAGGAAGGATGATAAATAAAAGTTCATTGGAAGAAACATCACCATCTATTAATATTAACATAATAAATGTGGCAAGAAAGAAACTAAACACAATCACAGAAGCAACAATATTACTTACTCAACAAGAACTGAATGTCTACTCTTTGCACACTAAAGTTTTGGTAGGCATTTGAGATAAAATTGTAAACAAGATAAATACTTCTCTTGACATCATGGATCAAGTTGTTTTAATGGCTTCATAAAGAAAAACTCAGAACAAATTAAAAGATTAGACATTTGGATTCACTTTTATTTCTCCAACAGAGACTGCTGTTACCAATGGGAAATAACTTGATGTCCATGTGTCAACTAGAAAAACAGAAAAACAACTAAACATCAGTAAAAGATGGGGAGTATGTGAGACTGGAAACAGTGGGTCATTGGATGTAAAGCTCTAGGTTTTGCTTGAAATATCCATTGTGAGTCTACAAAGATTTGTCTAGACTTAAAGAGCTTACCTGGTGTGCTCCCTCAATCATTTAATTAATTGACTGTTAGGAGAATCCATTTGGAAATCAATTGATGCCCTACAAAACTAAGAAAGTATATTATCTCAAAGGTAAAATTTTTACTCAGGTAAATATAAAATAAATGCATATCAAATATTTTGTTTAAACTATTGTTAATGAAGGCTTTAGGCAATCAATCCACCATGTATCACTCTATGACAGAATCATATTGACTCTCCAGGTGGTATTTGTGAGAGATGAGTCCAAGATGACCCCCAATGTTCTCTCCCTTCCCAGGACACCTTTAGTACGAAACAGATTATTGTTTTGTACCCATCCCTCTTTGTCTTGCTACAGATAGTGCCAACCATAACCTAGAAAAAACGTAAATTTTGAAAAGTGTAAATTCCAACTTTTAGGCAAACAAATTGAACAAATATCAAAGATCTTATTCCCGTTAATTATTGAAGGAAAATTAAGTTGTGACTGATTCAATGAGCATCTGAGAATCTAGATTATTTATACACAATTTAACAAAGAAATATTAGGGTAAGATTGCTGGATGAGATATAAAACTGGTTAATATCCAACAGGTCATAAAATCTTTGGAGAAATATGTTCTACTGTATAGATTATTTTGCATCACTACTGCATGAAAACCTACAAGTTAAGAAGAAATTTTAGTCTGAAACCATTAATCAATCATAAATAGTGAGATAAACTAAATGCATCACCTTAAACTATTATTGGATAATTTTTGCCTTTATATTACTATCAAAAGAACTTATTTCCAAATTTTTTATCTTATTTTTGCAAAATTTTGGATAATTATTTTTGATAACCTTTTCTATCAGTCATTCCCACATGGATATTTCATACTTGCCAAATTTCCTGGTATAAAATATCTATTGTAGTGATTTGATAAACCCCTTTCTCTGGGCTTGAGGTAAGAGGAGAAGGATTGCCCTTCCTTTCCCATGATTATAAGGAAAAATATATGATGCTGAAAACTTCCTGATAAAACGTTCTCTTCCAAATTTCAACTCCCATGTTTTTTATACCCTGGAATGGATTATCATTAAAAGGTAGAATTTATCTATAAAATCAAAAGGATTGTGGGTCTTGGTTTTAGATAAGGAGGTGTTTGTGATCTTTTGTATATTTCTTAGCCTTTGGGACTCAGCCAAACCCGTTACAAAAAGAATCTATATTTACATCCTGTTGTAGCTATATAAGCTTTATTGAAATGCATTCTACTTCCTCCAATGCCTTCAAAAATGCCTATGACTAATTAGTTAAATATCTACAGTGATTTCAAGTTGGAAAGCTCTTGATCTCCCCTTATCTCCAAATTCTGAGCACATCAGACACTTCTGTATAATCTGTACTAAACAAAAGTTTCAATATATACATTATATACTAATAGCATATTGAAGTATAAAACTTATTTACTGGTTCAGAGCTGAGCTGAAAAGGCAATCCCTGTAGTTGTGGTTCTCAAATATGTACACAGTGTGTCAATATCATCTGGTACTTCATTTACGAAAACAAGTTCTTGTGCCTCTACCCAGTTTTATCAGTCATAATTTTGGGGCACTGAGTTAGGAATCTGTACTTTTGACAATCTCCGTAGATAATTACAATGCCCAATCAGGTTTTGGAAGGACTGGTTGTTTAATGAGCATGTTTTTTATAGTTCCTGCTTATCCAATTGTAACATCATCCCTTGAAGCAGCACTTGAACATTTTACTGTTTAGCCATTTTCTGTAAATATTAATTTGGCACTCTCCCTAACCCACTTACACAAAATAAAATGATTCAGACAAAATTCAAAATTTCAAAGTATGTTAGAAATGATATTGCTCAAGTATTCATTCTATGTTATCATTTTAAATATTTTAGTGTTATTTTTAACATTTTAGTAATACTAGAGACTTTCACCTTTTACTGTGGACACATAGTTCAATAAAATGGGAACTTTTCCTGTTTACATTCAGATTATTATTTTGTGGATAGATAGATGATGGACAGCTACAAATAAATGACTAGATCATCATGTTAAACATCTGCAATCAAAACCGTGCCTCCTCTTGACTATATCAGAAGCTCTTTCAGTGCTAAAACACTGATGAGAGTGCTGGGATAATGCTTTGAATGGTTTGGTAGAATGGCCAAGTGTTGCTGTGCCCTCTGGGTCTTGTCAGTGGAATATGGTTCTTGGCCTCACACTTTTGTATGTTTTTAAGGGCAGCTGATACACTAGCATGAAATGTGTTCAGTTTATTCCATATGGCTACCAATTCTGATCATTTGACCACTAAGCAGATAGCCAGGGAAAAATTGGAGTTTTAGAGAAATAACACATTGACAGCTTCTGAGCTGTGACTTCAAACATAACTCCCGGCCGGGCGCGGTGGCTCACACCTGTAATCCTAGCACTCTGGGAGGCTGAGGCGGGTGGATTGCTCAAGGTCAGGAGTTCGAGACCAGCCTGAGCGAGACCCCGTCTCTACTAAAAATGGAAAGACATTATATGGACAACTAAAAATCTATATAGAAAAAATTAGCCGGGCATAGTGGCGCATGCCTGTAGTCCCAGCTACTTGAGAGGCTGAGGCAGTAGGATCGCTTAAGCCAAGGAGTCTGAGGTTGCTGTGAGCTAAGCTGACGCCACGGCACTCACTCTAGCCTGGGCAACAAAGTGAGACTCTGTCTCAACAAAAAAAAAAAAAAAAAAAAAAAAAAACAAACATAACTCCTAAGATATAGAAAATGCCTACTTTTACAGGCTTTTATTCTCCTCTGTTCTTTCTTAGACATCATGCCCCAGATAGTCAAACAGAAGGGTAAAGATACCTTTCTGAATGTGTCCTGTCTCTTTTTCCTCTGTGATGTTTCATATATTGGTCCATCTGTGGGAAGTGAACTTCTACTTTCACATAACCAATTACCATCAAGTTTTACATTTAGCATAGATGAAAATTCATTCCAGATAGCTACAATCATTTCTTTTCCTTCATGAAAAGTATATTTTTCATGTACTATCATAAAGCATGTAGATGAATATGTCACAGAATTCACAAAATTATACTTAAATTATTTAGTTGTCTGTCATCCCTACAAGTGTATGAGATCCTCGGGCATTTTATCTTTTTCAATATGAGCACCCAATAGAAAGTTTGGAACCTAACAGCCATCCAATAAGGGCAGATGATTAAGTTAGTTACGCTTATTCTGCATGGCTGTTGTCAAGTCAGTTGATAATTTTTATACTTTTGAAATGGAGAAACAAGAAAAATGATGAGAATTTTATCTTAAGAAAATTTTGCTAAAATTTTCTAGGTAACATTATCAATTATCCCAATTTTCAGTTATATATGTTACATGTGTTTTTCACTTTATGTGTTTTCATTTTATGTCACTCCTCAAATCGTTCTGTCAGCCCTGTAATACATGTATTTTTAGTAATTTTATCTATAATCTATGAGGTTACATATATCAGTTGTCCTTATTGTCATTTAAATATATATTCAAAATCCTTGGTAATATCCCAAATATTCTACCAAATATTCATAAAAATTTGTATATATTTATTCTATATTAACTATATAGACAATAAGAACCTCATAAGTATCAATTCTCATTTGTAAATTGAGCAAGTTTTAATACTTTATAAAATTTCTCTCACATATACAGAACATCTGAACATAATCTGTACTGGTTTCAAGGATTCACCAAACACTTCTACCATTTTCAAATTCTTTGAATTATGAAATTTGAATTATTCATTAATCATGCCACTAAAAGCACTCCAAAAATATCCTTAGAGAGTGATTTCATAAAGCATACTGCTTTAGAATTGGATGTAAAACACTACAGAATTTTGCATTTATAGGAGCAAAGATTTAATGTTAATTTGATCAGTAATGTGTTTTATGAATTAAACCAATATATTTTCCATAATCTACATCTATCATTATTAAAAACAATTAAAATACTCAGTTTATAATTTTTATAATATATTGATGTTGAATAAAATTATTCTATTGTTATGTTTAATAATACTGTCCAATTACTGAGATTGGTACATTTCAAATGTTTTCTTTTTTGGTCTCCTAATTGAAACTCTGCACTAAGAACAAAGATATCATAGGAAAGCTGTGCTTATGAGGCTTATAATGCCAATGTGAGATCATTCTTTTCTATCACATTTTGATTTGTAAAAGATACAGACTTTTAATGAACTTTTACTGAGTTACTACCAGATAACACAACATAATTACTTTGTTATAAATCTTGAAATAACAAATGCAAAATTGGAACTACCTGTAGCTATTGTATAAAGCTATGCTTATTATGTTCATAATAAAATAACTTTCACAATAGCATAATGATATAACTGAGTTGTTGGTTGTTTGAACCAGGTTGATGTCACTGAGGTGATAAGATTTCATTTCCATGCCATCCAAGACATTTGCCTTTCACTTGAAATTATGGTTTGAGAAATAAGGGTTGTTGATTTTATCCATCTTTTAAAGCAAGAGATTTTGAGATGTTTTATAGTGTCAATACTTTCATACCACAAAGCCTGTAACCCCTACATTTTCCTGACTCGCTAAGCTAACCTTCTACTATAAAAACTGTTAATGTTAGACACTAGCTTTCCCACTTTCCATCACAGTGAGCAAATAGACACATTAATCAATCTTGGTTAATAGCATAAAGAAGAAGTGTGCTGGGGGATTATTGGTGATAAAGGTCTTATTTCTTAAACATATGCTCATGGATTGGCAGAATCAAAATTGTTAAAATGTCTACATTACCCAAAGTGATTCACAGATTCAATGCAATCTCCATTAAAATCTCAATGTTATTTTTCACAGATCTAGAAAAAATAATTTTACACTTGGTGGAACCAGAAAAGACCCTGTATAGCCAAAGCAAACTTAAAAAAAAAAAAAAGAACAAATTGGGAAGCATGAATTCATCATACATCAAACTATACTACAAGCCTATAGTAACCAAAACAGCATGGTACTGATGCCAGAACAGAGACATAGACCAATGGATCAGAACAGAGAACCCAGATATAAAATCATCCTCATATAGCCATCTGATCTTTGACAAAGCAGAAAAAAAAATGTACATCGGGGAAAAGAATTCGTATTAAATAAATGATGCTGGGAAAATTGGATAATCACATGTAGAAGACTGAAACAGGATCTAGACTTCTCACCACTCACAAAAATCCATTCAGGATTGGGTAACAGACTTAAACCTAAGGCATGAGACTATAAAAATTCTAGAAGAAACTGTTGGAAAAACTCATATAGATATTGGCATAGGCAAAGAATTTATGATGAAGACCCCAAAAGCAATCATGGCAACAACAAAAGTAAATAAATTGGACCTGATCAAATTAAAAAGGTTTTGCACAGCCAAGGAAACTATCACTACAGTGAATAGATCGCCTACAAAATGGGAGAAAATATTTACATACTACATATCTAATAAAGGGCTGATAACCTGAATCTACAAAGAACTCAAGCAAATCATCAATATAAAAATCAGACAACCCCATTAAAAAGTAGGAAAAAGAACATGAAAAGAGCATTTAAAAAGAAGACAGACTAATGGGCAATAACCATATAAAAAATGCTCAATGTAACTAATCATCAGAGAAATGCAAATCAAAACCACAATGAGTTATCACTTAATTCCTGTGAGAATGGTCTTTATCAAAAAATCCCCAAATAACAGATGCTGGCATGGATGTGGAGAGAAAGGAATACTTATACACTGTTGGTGGAACTGCAAACTAGTACAACCTTTATGGAAAATAGTATGGAGATACCTAAAAGAACTAAAAGTAAACCTACCATTTGATGGAGCAATCCCACTACTGAGTATTTACCTAAACGAAAAAAGACATTCCATAAAAAAGACACTTGCACTCAAATATTTATAACATCACAATTCACAATTGCAAAGATGTGGAAACAACCCAAGTGCCCATCAATCCATGAGTAGATTAATAAAATGTGGTACATGTATACCATGGAATATTAGCCATAAAAAAATGGTGAACTAATACCTTTTGTCTTGGATTGAACTGGAGACAAACACCACAGGTACTCCATACTAAATTAGAACTAATCCATCAATACTTACGTGAGCAAATGGAAGTAAAACTCAACAGAAATCAAGCAGGTGGAAGGGAGGAAAGAGGATGGGTAAATTCACACCTAATGGATACAATGCACACTATTTGGGTGATGGACACACTTTTAACTTTGATTCAAACTGTACAAAAGGCAATTATGTAACCAAAAAGTCATTACCCCTGTAATATTCTGAAACAACCAAAATAAATTTCAAAAAATGATGAAAATAAATTTTTCTTTTTCACCTTGATGAGAAATGCCCATGACTTAATAGGAAATAAGCTATTAATTAATGATACTAAAATCTCAGTTCCAAATAGTATCTCTGATGGTCTGAACCAGTCTACAACTCTTTATCTCAGGAGTTCTCTTAGGTGTGATAATACATCTCTGCTGAGGAATTCTTACTAAACACATCCTTGCTGATACAAAAAAACAAGGATAACTCATTTGTTACTCATAAATATGGTGCCCTGTTTTCTTTACATAATGTCAAACAGTTTGAACATAATTCACTCCTAATCATGGTTAGAATTCTCTGATAACACTTGGTAAGAGACTAAATCTTAGTAATTAACTATTAGAGCTTCATCTGCCTCTCTCCAACAGTCATATTCACTTCCTCACAAGCTAAGAGGTATCATATAAATGCAAAGCCTGTGTGTGTATGTGTGTGTGTGTCCTTAGCGTCGAAACTGTTAATAAGAAGTAATGAAGAAATTATTATTCAATAAATAATTCAAAAGTCTATAATCAACACTTTTTCTCCTGAGAATGATATTGCCTTGGAATGACCTCTCAATTATTTTCTTATTTTTTTCACTTTATTTTAAATTAGATAGTCTTCTGAATTCAGAAGGCAAATGTAGAGAGCTAGAAAGAGCAGCAGCCCCACCCTTACAACTGCAAAATAATCTAGACAAAATGCAAATGTACGGCTTTTCCTGAGCTCATTAAAAAATTGGTATTTCAGGACAAAAATCTATCCTCACGTATTGAAAGAGTTAGGGAAGGTACTCTTTCCCCTGAAAGGAGAAAAAGAATCCAAGTATTTGCTTACCTGGGATAGATGCTCCAGAATGCTATATAAACCTATAAGAAGATTAAGTTAGATATGCTTTAAAAAAAATCACTAAAAACTGAATGTGGGCTAATAAAAGAATGTTTTTAGTTTTTTAAAAGATAACTGAGGAAAAACAAAGCAAACAGTATATTGGGTGTGTATAGCATCACATGCATAACAACAAAGGCAGAAGGGATGGGAGGGAGGGATTGGTTATACACAGTTACGAAATTCTTACACCACACATGAGGTTATATATATAATACTATAGGAAGGTAAACTCAGATTATTTTAAAATCATGTTGCAGACCCTAGAGTGATCACAGAAAATAAAGTTTGAAAAAGAACATAACCAGTAAGTCAATAAATGAGATAAAAAGGAATCATTTTTAAAAAACTGCTAAATGGAATCATTAAAAAAACGTCTAAAGTTAAAACCAGAGAAGGCAGAAAAAGAGAAAAAAGCAAAAGCCAATTGGAACAAATATGAAACCACTAACAATGTGTTAGAATTTAATCGAAGCACATAAATAACCATTTTAAATGTGAATGATCTAAATCTCCTAGTTAGCAAATAATTTTATATTAGATAAAAAATAAATATCTCTATATATGTTCTCTATAGGAAGCTCAGTAAAAATCTGAGACAGTGATAAGGTAAAAGGATGGAGATAGACAGATCAGAAAATCACTAACCAGAGGGGGAATGGGGAGAAATTATTAATGGGTACAAACATAAGGGTTTATATAAAAAAAAACCTAGTGTTAGATCAATAGGGTGACTATAGTTTATAAAAATCTATTGCACATTTCAATATAGGTAGAAGAGAAGAATTTGAATGGTTCTAGCACAAAGACAAATATTTAAGGTGATGAATATCCCAAGTACACTGGTTTGATCTTTACAAATTATATGAATGTCTTATCACATGTACCCTGAAACTAAACACATCAATAAAAAAATTAACTAACCAAAATAAAGCAGGATTAACTATATCAATTTCAACAAAATTTCTCTTTGGAAGAAAGTTTTGCAGAAATAAAGTAGAATATTATATAATAATAAGAGGGGTAGATTCTCTGCAAAGACTTCAGAATCCTAAATATGTATGCATCTAACTGTAGAGCTTCAAAATACATGAGATAAATGGATGGAAATGAAAGAAGAAATAAATCTGTAATTATAGTTAGAGACATTTGCATGCCTTTCTCAGTAATTGATAGAACAAGTAGGCAGAAAATCAGTAAGGAAACAAATGACCTGAAAAACATTATCAACCAACTGAGCATTATAGATCTGAGCATTATAGAACATTCCATCTAACAGCAGAATACATATCCTTCTCATGTGTCCATGAAATGTGCATCAAAATAGTTGGCATTCTGGAATATAAAACAAGCCTTAACAAATGAAAAAGGATAGAAATCATACAAAGTATCTTCTTGGACCATAACAATATAAAACCAGAAGTCAATAATAAAAAGGTATCTAGAAAATCTCCAAATATTTAGAAAGTAAAAAATACATTTCTATATAACCCATGAGTGCATGAAAAAGTCTCAAGGAGATTAAATTAGATTTAAATTAGCCTTTTCTCTCAACTTTTTTCATCTTAGCTTTAAACAGTGACAGATGGCAGTGGTGAAACATTGAATGTTAAAGTTAGACATCTGTACTAGAAGATTTTCAGCCTCTTTTCTATAGAAATCCTGTCCAATTTCTCCAGATAGGTCTTTCTCAAAATAATTTTTGAATGGTAATAAATGTGGATGCCAGATTTTGACCACTTACCTTTCTTCCTCTCTAATATTGAATGGAATACAGTAGCTATAGATGGAGCTTAGGGGACATACTGATTTTTTAATGTACTCTCTCTTTTTTCCTGTTAAGATATAATGGGATGTGTTTGATTTGAGCTAGTGTTCTTTACCCCTTATTTTTATTTATCTTGGTGATATTTGAAGGAGGAAGTTTCTCTCTACACTTTTACTCAGAAATTTTTTCCCAAGGGTTTATGGTTCTTTGAAATTATGCCATCTTTTGTTTGCAGTGAGGTTTTCAATTAACAAAACCTTTATAGCATTTTGTAGCAAGATTTCAACCTGATTAATTAATGGCTTCATGGGCCATAATTTGAAGATGAGCTGTCAATTTCAAAAGTAACGTGAGAAAAGAACTTGATATGAAATGAAAAGTCATATTCAGAGTTCCAAATGATTCCTAAGCCTGTCATGCAATTCTCAGTCTAATCACAGAAAAACCTAGACACATTTCACTCTGCCTATCCTGTGCGGAGAGATGGGTTTTCAAAACCACTATAATGGGAGTATCAACTGATATTAACAGCAATTTCTTAATTTGTCCCATTAGATTTTTCCTTTATCATGTTTCTTCTTATTTCTTTGAAACCTTTAAGTAATATTTTAACTTGCAAGGAGCCTTTGAAGATGTAGCTTTTGACATATATTTTAGAACATATTCTTCATGCATAATATACCTGCCCACTTAAAATCCCTTAATATTTCTCATACTACCTTTCATCATCATTTTCTCCTAAATCCACTAATGTATTCCATAGTGTCATTTAATAAAAATGTAAAATAACTTTAATTAGTAAAGAGATCCACAAAATAATTTTTCACTATGTTATTCCATTTCTATTGTCACATCTTAATCTCTGATGGCCTTTTTCTCTTTTGTTCCCCTTTTTCCTAAGGCAAATAGGAAATTATTAAGCATGAAATGTAGTATGAAACTTTTAACTCATTTAGTATTTGAAATACACTAAATACTTATTAATTACAAATTAAAATTAAGATATTCTGGTGTAGACTGGAATTTTGCAGTTTGGACTTAATAAAACCATTTATATATTATAAAGTAATTATAATTATATATAACAATGTTATGTATCAATTATATACTACATATAATTAATTTTAGAGAGAGAGTAGGAGAAAGAAAATATTAACATTTATGGTGGAAACTAATGGATCAAAAAGTAACATAATCCCAGTAGATATACCAATGAAGACAATTATTTTAAAAAGAAAAGGCCCTTTCTAATATGTTCAAAATGGGAATATTTCTGGTTCAGTTCAATCTTTACTGGGTTGGATGTGGAATTTTATTTTGTTCTAAAGATTTTTCCCTAATGGTTACACTTCAAATGTCCTAAACATCAAACAAGGGAATATTCTTTATGGGAGGCTCCTTAGGCTACTGATAATAGCTATCTGTTATAACCACATTTGTCTTTAACTTGTTATTTTGAAATAATTTAAGATTTACAATAGGTTTGCAAAGTTTTCACAGAGAGCTCTTGTCTATCCTTCACTCAGCTTTTCACTCAGGTTTCTCCAATATTAACATCTTAATGTAACCATGGTACATGAATCAAAACTAAGAAAATTAACATTGTTACAATGCTAAACTACAACCTTTCTTTGGATTTCACCATGTTTTCGTGGTGTTGATGTGTTTGGCTTTTGTTTTATTTTATTAACGTCCTTGTTTCTGTTCCAGGATCAAACCCAGCATAGTACATGGTATTGAGCTTTATGTGTCCTTAATTTCTGCCACTCTGTGGTAGTTTCCTGGTCTTTCCTTGGACAGGAGGGTCGTGGGGGTGACCTTGCAAGTCTTGAGGAGTGCTAGTCAGGTATTTTGTAAAATGTTCCTCAATTTGTGTTTGTCTTATGTTTTTCTTATTAGCAAAGCAAGTTTATGGATTTAAGGAAAGAATATCACAGAAGTGAAAAGACCTTCTCATTCATCATATCAGGAATACATGCCATTAAAATGACTCATTACTGATGAGGTTCTGCCCTCACTTGGAGGTTATGCCTTTCAGGCTTCAGTACTGTGCAGTTATTTTTCTCTTTCCATATTCTATTTGTTATAAGTGTATAACATAATAATGGCCTCGATTCAAGGAGAGGTAAATTAAGCTCCACTTCCTAGAAGAGTTTCAAAGCATTCATAATCTTATGTTATGTCAAAAGCCATTAATAAATACATTGTAGGCTAAATATATTTGAGACTATGCAAAATCTTATTTCTGCTTAAACTATGCTAATTTTTAGCATTAATCAGTAAACTTTACTGAGGAATTATTACTGGGAGAGTCTAATAGTGATAATTTTCTATTTACCTTATTCTACATTTGTCATTTAGAATGTTCCTTCCTTCTTTCCTTCTACCACTCATTTGCACGTCCTTTCTGGCACTGCAAGATGCTCCAGGCTCATTTTATACATTCCCTGCTTTAACTCTAGAATCACCTATTTCTCCAAGGGTCCCTAGTTATTTTATCAGAGAATTAAATTTAAAAACCCGTATGTGGCCTCTATGTGTTCTTGTTGCTTTTGAGGTGTCACTGCTACTAGGTCATTTCCGTGGACAGAGGTAGGACATAGATATATGTAAACCAACCCATGTGCACAAATATGGGTGTGTTCCTTTCAGTATCTATTTTTCTGTGTGTGTGTGTGTGCGCGCGCATGTGTGTGTGTGTATATATATATATATACATGAATATACACACTTATACCTCCAACACTAAAGCAGTACTACAGGATTCATCCTAGACTTTACCCCTTACCCACGGATTGTAATGGTGATTTCTTTAAAGCAATATATTCTCCCGTGTGTTTTCTTTCTGGTTAAATTCTTCCTGCTCCCGTTACTCCTAGCAACAAAAGTCTGCTACCTCTAAATTTTTAATACAATTACAACTTACCTAACTACTGAGAAATCATTATTGCTGACACCTTAATGGACAGCAAAGGTTTCTTAACATTATTTCTTAAATAATGAAGAAACAGATTCAGATATGCTAAAAAATTTACCTTAGGTAAATCTACTACAAATATACATATTCAGCACCTTAAACTAAGTAAAATTTTCTTTTCTCAAACTTGGAGCTTCCTTTAAGTTTTAGTGATGGTGACATTGATTTCTATATTATACCCTCTCATAAAGATTTTCAGTGTATATATTTACAGTAGCTATGCTTTCTGACAAGAGTTTAGCTATTTTCACTTAAGATGGCACTTGTTTTTCTATATGCATCTTATTTTAGGTCAACCACTGTCATATAAAAACAAACAACTTATTACCCTCCCTATTCCAGGGAAAATACAAAATCTGAGTTGGAGAGGAAGGTCTTTGTTTCTCAACAATAGGCTCAAAGGAAGAGTATAACCATAAAATACAAAAATTATTAAAAAATAATAAAAATATAGTTAGCATTAAAGTGTTTCACATAGTAAAAAATAAATACCACATTATTTATTCTGTAGTCCTGAAAAAAGCAATTCAGTTTTGTATGAAGTTGAAAGTTAATCTTTTTAGTGATAACTATTTTATTGAAATGTTTCCTTTCATGTAAAATTATATAAAATGTACTCTAAAATAGTCATCTTTTTAGTTTGCTATGGAATTTTTTTTTTGTGTGTGTGTGTGTGTGTGTGTGCTTTGTAAGTTCAGTACTAGGGTTTTTTTGTTGCTGTTGTTGTCATTGTTTTTTTTCTTCATTACTAAAAGTAGTGCCCTGTGTGTTTGAGAGAAAGAAAAGGAGAAAGTGGTCAGGAATATACAAAATACTTCACTGAGTCATTCTGAAAGTTGACTCCTTTTTACCCCAATCATAAGATAATGAAAAGCCAATGAACTACTTATATGTCTTTAAGGTTTCTGTGAAATAATACTAGATACAACCACTGTAAATGTCCAATACATCTAGTCTCTCTTTACTAGAATCCAAACTATCCTTTAAATTCATTTTCAGCTTGGCATAATTCATTTTCTCTACTACAAATTTCTTAAAATTACTGAATTGTATATTTGTTTTATAAACAAACCAAGACTTCACTGGTAGTATATAATTTTTAAGTGCTATAAATGTTTTAAAATGCAATTCAGAGAAAATGTTTGTAAATATTTCACTTATGCTTTTATAAACAAAAATTTACGTATAAAACAATAAAGTTATTAGCCATAAGATTTTATAAAGTACATTATTATTCTTTTATTAAATTGTTCTATCTAGTTAGCCTTTGTATGGATTGAGTTGATGCTCTATTCCTCTATATAGGTAGAAAATATCCTATGAATTAAATTTACTTTAAAATTCTTTTGTTCTCTGCAATTCTTTTTTTACTTAAACTTTATGGTACATCTACTATATACCAGATACTGGAAAAAAACTTAATACAAAAATAAATAAGCTAAAAAAGCATCTGTGTTCTATGAGTTAATAAACTAACAAGTGTCTCTAAACTTTTCTACTAAAATTGGTATAGAGGTCTCTTGAATCTTAGTATGCTTTTTAAATTCAGACCTAAGCTTTCCTGCTCTAATGGCAAGCACTAAATTGAACCTGCTAAGCAATATCCAGCATTCAAAATTGCCATTACTCCAGTTGCAGCATTTAGCAATGGCAATTTTGAATTATTCTGTATTTCTTAAATAGTGAAGCTGAGATCATTATACTAACTGAAACCACAGGAATGTTAGAAGCCCTACAAAACCTAAAACTTAAAACCCAGCCACAAAGCTATTCCAGAGTTCTTTGCTTGACCACGAAATGCTATTATAATAATCAATGCTATCAGTTGTGTTCAGATAACTTGAAAACAGTAATTGTGAAACTCAGAAAAGCAATACGTTTCTACAATTATTTCATCTATATAGATATGTAGATAATAAAATACATAAAATATTTTATAATATGACAATGTATTTTTAATTAAAAATAATTAGAAACAACTGTATAGTTCATCTAGTTTGACACTTTTTATTTTTGCCTTTCTTGCCAGAATGAGGGGAACAAAGTTGGGAATGCAGGTCTTGATACTCAGTATCTCTAGAAATGAAAATTGCAGTTTCTACAGAGGAATTTTGTATGTGTTACAAAGGGTCAAATTTTTTTTTTAGGCAATTTAAAAGTTTTTTAAAAAATCTCATTATTAATGTATATTCTATTAGTTCTCATTTCACTATTGTGGAAAATCATGCATTCACTGAAACAGATTTTTTAAAATTGGTTCTTCATTTTTAGTAGATTCGTTTGGTTAAGATGAACAGTGGTGATTATTTCCCAGATTTCCTATTTAATATAAGATATTCCGATACAGGATTTGTCATTATTATTTTCTCAGGGAAAAAGTAAGAAATATAATAGGCATATGACAAAGTAAGGATCAGAGAGAATTTCTGTGAAGAAGTCTTTTTTAAGAACATAAAAAATGTTTAAATAAATTAAATATATAAGGTACCAATCAAAAACCCCAATATGAACAATGGATAAAGAAACAATGAGCAGAAAGGCCCTGACTTGAGGAGAAATGACATTTCTCAGAACGCGTCCCAGACTAATTCAAACTGCTGAATTATGAGTGGAAGCATAGAAGAGAAGTAAGAAGAAAGCAGAGATTGGGCAGAAAAGCAGGGAAAAAGTAATTAATTTTTGAGGGTTACTTTTCCCCAGAGACTATTCAAGCCCACTAACTAAAAATAATCGGGAGCAGACTTGTAGCCAACAAATAAAATAAATTACTGAATAAAGTTACATTTATTTAACTCACTTGAACAAAGAAGAGCACATTCCAGGCCCTTGAGTGTCCCTGTAAGAGGGTGTAAGAGGAGATTTTAAGAACTTTAATGTGTGTTGAATGAAAAAAAGTGGATTTAAAATAAAAAAAAATTACAGATAAGATGCTGTCAAAAAATAGTGCAATTCAATGAGTGAATTTTGGAAAGAATTTTTCCTAGTTGGTGGGAGGATTAAAGTGGGGTTAGAGTTGCCATTGGTAATGCAGTGCTCACTGAGGTTGATCAGAAGAGGGGAAATTTAATCTTTTTTTTTGTTTGTGGAGTGGTTGTGCCTATGGCTTGTTTGTATCTGTGAGCATTGTTTATGTTCAACTGGGACAGGCACAGCCTAGTATGCCAGTTGGGAAGATTTTCACTTTCTTAGCAATTTCCCATATACTGCCTCACAACGATACTGTGAAACAGATGTCACTGCCACTTAACAATTTAAAAAAAAAAAAAAGTATAAGAATCTCTCTCGTTCAGCAAGTATCAGGATTTGAATTTAATCTTTATCCCCCAAACTCCAAAATATTTACTGTGTTTCTAAATCCACAGAACATGATAATCCATTCTTGTTTGGCTCACTTCTTCTGAAGGAGTAGGGTAGTATATCGAATAGAACACTAAATGGGGATTTAGACAACTGAATTCTAGCACTGATTCTGTAGCTAACGAGCTTTGTGACTTTAGGCATGTCACTGAATTTCTCTAGGCCTTAATTCCTTCAACTTTAGTAGGGAAGAATTGAAGTAGCTGAAGTATAAAGCTCCAAACAGCTCAAAGGTTTATGATTTTTTTTTTTTTTTATTCACTCTTACTGTGCTTGTGAGCACTCAGAATTTGCCAGAGGCAGATAAAAGTTTTGTGGCCCTAAAGCCTAGTCAATTTAAGAGGCCATTTTAAAGAATGAGAACAGAAAAATCTTACTATTGCAAATTTTCAAAAATAATATGTCAATGTCAACACATTTGTAGGGTCTCTCTTAGAACCTTAGAAGGGGTGCTTACAAAGGAGGTGTCTTGAAGTTGAAGTTTCAGTAGCTTCCCCGCAAATCTGCCTTTGGCAATACCACTCAAAATGGTTTTTGTGACATGTGTGGTTGGTGGGTTGGTAAAGAGGAAAGAGAAGACGGCATGTTTAATTGTGGCACCCAGGAATTCTCCTGATCTTCTCCTTCCCTGGTCAAAGTGTAAGGGGTTAGAGAGGTGGTCCATTATCACTCAGGAATGCAAGAAAAAAGGATTTCTTACTTCCTAAAAGGGTTCAAAAAACCTCTTCCAGAATCATACTATGGAAAATAAGATCCATTCATCTCACAGAAAAGTAAAGTACAAGGTGCTTTGGTTAATATGACAAAAAGTCGAAATGCCGAACACTTATTTGTTTTCATCTAAAAGCAAGGCAGTCAACAATGCTCCTAGTATATTGAAGAAAACAAGGACTCCCAAAAGATATTACCAAAAAGACAAAACAAAAACAAAAAGATACACTACCTAAAGACTATGATTTGAGCAATGTCGTAATCAAAAATCTAATGAATTAGTCATTAGTGACTTGCCACATGGTAAGTGTATTTAATGGGATGAAAATTAAGATAACATCTGATTTTTGGCCGAAATAAATTGTAAGAATAAATATTTAAATGTGGAGAAATCAACACTAGGTCTCATACTACCCTCCCTTTGTCTCATAGACCTCTATGTACTTGCTCTCACAAAATCCTACTGGATGGAAACAGAAACTAGACTATCTTACTGCATTCTAAAATATGCTGCTACCTAAAATAACTCATGGTTTTAGTTGATTTCACATCTGCATAATGACGCATCAGTGTTTTGGGTTTGTTTTGGATTTTTTTTATACAGCTTTCAAATAACGGTAAGACCATTTTTGCACTGACATCCCTCTGAGATAAATTACCAAACCCTTCAAAACATAGGAAGATGGGATTCATTACTTCCCACATGATGGTCAAGGTCATTGAGGAAAAATGGTATGAACAGTTAATATTGCAGGAAAGACTTACCATCAAAAATGAAATAATATTTAAGATTGAAAAGATATATTATCCCCATAGCTCTGCCAAATTCAGTGTCTACACAAATTATTATCTCTCTTTTAAGTGCCAGTCATGTAAGTTATAGTTCTCTAAGGGAAACTTTAACAGCTCTCTGTTACATAGAAATTTCCTCTATTTTACCTCTCTCAGTCAAATTGACTTGAATCCTTATAATGTCCTTTCTTTTTATTTGAGAATTGTGTTCCATGGTGTGAATTTCCAATTGAATATACCTATTTTTCTTTCTGTCCAGAAAATAAATATACCAATGAACACCTTTATGTAACTTGCTAAAATAGTAGTGTTACATTTCAGTTGCTCATAGATCCTGATATTTTTATACTAAAATATTAGTACTAGTACATAGCTTCACTTTTAGAATTATCAAAGTTTGCTGAATGTAAGAAAATTTTACTCTGCAGTTGATAACGTTAACTACTAACTCATGGACTGACACTAAATTTATGTGGAACTTTTATATCCCAGAAAAGAGAAACATATTACAACTCTTCTTATTTATAATTTTATTCTTATTTATATTTTTACTAATTTATAATTTTACCCTCAGCTTTGTGAAAGTTATTCAAAAAATAATTTACATATGAATTCATCCTGTTAACTATGATAGACTTATGGATACTATCAACTTTCCTAAACCCAATTTCTCTTTTCTGTGCTTACAGAAATACTACAATTTTTGCTAGATTAATAAAATACATCTAATACAAACTAGACTTTCATCTGTAAACATTTATTGTTTGAATTCAGGGAATATGATGGCAGTGGTGGTAGCATAAATTTGGGCTCTTCCAAAATCCCAGTTAGAACACCCGGGTAGGGAAACCAAAGTATCTTAAACAACATTTTTGAAAACTAAATGCAAGTGCCTTTACAATTTTCAAGATATGAACAGGTGGCCAACCATAGGGACAGGAGTAGACACAGAGAGCCCTCAGATCATGATGCAAGTCTGACAACTGTAAAAGGACTAGATAGAAAGAGATTTTGTCCACAACTCAGTTTGGAAAAAAATTTGGTCTGGCCAACAGGCTGACTTTAAAGGAGTCCTGAACTGGATAGAAATCAGATGGGTTTGGTACTAAATACCAGGCTCAGTCTTTGGCCAGGGACAGTCTAAGAGAAACATAACCTTCGTCTGAATGGGGTGATAGAACCAATGGGGGTGGCAGTGGGAGGCTGATAGGCAGCGATGCTCTCCATAGCAGGTTGCAAAAGATCTGAGCAAAGCACTTCCACGGCTGTCACAGTCTACCCGTTGCAACTCACATCCACTTCTCTAAGCACCTGTGTAGTTCTTGAGCATCTGTCTCTGAAGAAGGTTATTAGATAAACCACAGTTCTTTATTTCCACTTTTGGTCTCGGTGTCACAATGGGGTAGGGATTTCAAGACAACATTTTTAAAAGATAAACCTCCTTCAGATTTTTGAACTTCATTTATCTTATCCTCACATAGAACATATATGTGAGGCTGAATATTCAGCAGCCATCTGTGACCATGAAGTGAAAAGTGACAAAATAATGAAGAGAATCCATGAGGAACAAAGAGGACATTATAAAAATTAAAATAGGCATATTTGATGAGGCTAAAAATAGAAATCCCAGTTTCTATGATTCCAAAGATTATAGACTTTGAAAAAAGAAAAATAATAAATAATTAAAAGTTCAAACTATGCAGGTGAAAGAAAAACTGCTGAACTTGACATACAATTAGAAATGTGTTATAATTCTGCAAATAAAAGGGAAAAATATTAAGTGGAATTTGAAGTATAAAGGATAAAACAAGGTTTATTATACTTCTAATAGTCACTGCAGGAAGTTGAAGGAGACAATTTAAGAAAGGAATTAATTAAAAAGACAATATTAATAATTTTCCAGAACTAACTTAATTGTTTATCCAATTAAACAACTACAAGACTCACAATGGGTCCCAAGCAGGAAAAACAAAACTAATCAATACTGAAACACATGATATCAAAATTACTGTCTAGTGACACATGGCATCAAAATTACCATGTAGCAAGTAAGAAATATATTTTTAAAGGTGTCAGAGATAAGCAAAAGATTACCTATGAAGGAATAACACACTGATCACAGACAATAAGTCTCAGAAGATAGTGAATACATTATTCAAAGTGCTTAGGGGAAATTATGAATAAATTTTATAAAAACCAATTATTCAAGAATATAAATGAAATAAAAACCTTTTCAGACATAATAAAAGCCAGAGAATTTGCCATCCATCTATCTCCACTGAAAGAGCCACTAATGGATGTACCTCAGCAAGAAGGAAAGGAGACACAGAGAAGAGGGAGGGGCCATAATTAAAGTAAATGATAAAACATGTAAATATATAGAGTTACTGTCTGTAAATATTAACAATAATTTAGTGTGGGGTAATTAATAATCTGGTGGAACTAAGCATTTTAAAACCATATAAAAAATGAAAGAAATTGTTGGATTTTTAAAATCTTTTCAAATGATTTTTCTTCCAGTATAGGCAAATAAAGATGTCTATTAATCCAATCTCTTCTGAAAACTGTTTTTAAGTTATAAGTAAGTAAAAAGTCTACTCCAAATTAAAAGAAGTTAAGAAAAATTAACAGTACAAATAACACATAAATTTAAAACAGGATTTCTCAACTTCAGCATACAAACATTTTGGGCAGGATATTTCTTCATTGTATGGGGTTGTCTTGAGCATTATAAGATGTCTAAAAGCATGTGTAACCTCTACCCACTTGATAACAATAGTACTTGTCTGCCTGTCATGATGGTAGTGGCATAAATAACCACCCTTGAGAACGTAAAATAACCTCCATTGAGAACCAGTGATCTAATATAAGGAGAAAGGAGAAAAACAAAAGAAAAACATAGTTAACAGAAAACGCAATAGAAATGATGTAAATAATTTCAAATATATCAGTGATTATAATCAATGTAATGACATTAAATCACTTATTTAAACAGACTCTTAAATTAAATTTTAAAAATCACAGCTATGTACTATTTCAGAGTCTCTCCTAAACCATAATGATTCAGAAAGTTACAAAATTAAGGAATATCAAAACAAAATACTAGATAATTCTATAACAAAAAGATGACATATAGTGATATGAGTTAAACAGAATAGCATAAAAATAAAGAAGGATAGTATCTAATATATAAAGAACAATTTACTAAGACATAAAAAGTATTCACTGCTATAGGCCTTTCCTAACAGACTATAAAGCATGGATTGTTAGAATTTAAATAATATATTTAACCTATTTCAATTTTTCTAAAAATGAATCATTCTGTAGAAAAATAATTATTAAGAACATTGAACAGGAGTTTAAATACAGAATATAAATACTATATCAATATTTTATATGTTATATTTAAACAGATAAAATACAGAATTTGTGTGTATGTATCCACATTTTAGTAATAACCCTACAACCATCATCAAACACATGAACCCTTTCTAAAAGCTGATCATGTTTCAAGGGACAAAATGACAAATTTATAAGAAATAATAATGACCACCATACAAATCATTCTTAATCCTCAATGTAGTACAATTAAAAATATGAAATAAAAGCAGCCCTTCCCTCATTCTCTTTCATTTTCGCAACTTAAACACTTCCGAAAAGCTCTTAATTGCAAAATAATTGGTAATATATAAAAATGTAAATGCCTTTTTTTCTTCCCGTTTCCTCTAACCCTATCTTCAGGGTTGAGGAAAAGACTCACACATGTGGGTGTAACAGAAACCCTCCTACTAAGACCACTGGGACTAAGCCCATATCTCCCTGAAATGTCTAACCCTGTCATCTAGGAGAGGCCTCAGTACTATGGCTTAAAGCTTCCTTTCTCTTGGACTTCTATCTACAGAGGGAATTAGAAAAAACTCCAGAAAATCAGCCTGCTTTATCTATCACATATAGTACTTAAAGCCTTGCTAACACCACTGCAATGAATCCAGTGGGACCAATCTCATTATGTCTTTGCTTATGTTAGTCACCATAGGACCCTCCGACTATCAGGATACCTTCCTATTTCCACACCTTAATCCCAACATAGCTCTGTACATCCCTGTTATTTCTCCTTTTGCAGTGTCATCTCAACTCCTCAAACTCTTCACCACTGAAATTCACTGTTATGTATAACAGTTAAGCATAAAATTTTATACATAAAATTCTCCACTTTCTGAACATGTTATCTGAATGTTCCCTTCATTAGTTTGCTCAAATTCCAATCCAGCTGTTACCAATATATACTAATTAGCTCAAAAATTCTTTTACAGTATCTCTCAATGGTGGCTTTACTTTTATTTTTCACAGAGCTGTCACATCACTGTGCTTGGAAGTACACTAGATATTCTTTTATTTCTACCACCACATTTAGAATCCATTTCCACCTTTTTGGTAGCCATCCTCAAGGATTGCCCTTGATAATTCTCATTTGGTATTCATAGGCCCCTCCCACATTATATAACACTGCTGTGGTAACTAATACATTATTGTGGGAAATAAGAGAGTGTGGATAAGACATAAAAGATATTATGTCTTCTTTCTATTTATTGAATCCCTTGCTCTGAATCTGGCTGCCAAGATGTAAGGACATTTTACCAGCTCCAGGTACACATATTGAGAAACTGAGACTTCCTTCCAATCACCAGCAGCAACTTGCTATCCACATGAAGCAATCTTAGAAGGAAATCTTCCAGACTCAATAACGAAACTCTGATGACCTAAGTCCCATTTGACATAAAGATTGCAACATCATGAGACGGATCCCAAGACAGAACATGTAGCAAAGTTACTCTCAAATTCCTGACCAACAGAAACTCTGGAATAATACATGTTCACTGTTTTTAAGCTGCTAAACTTTGGATTAATTGATTTTGCTGTAAAACGTAAGTAATACAATTATCTTTCCTAAAATCTTTAGTTTTGAATCTCAGGTAAACAGACTGTATCAATCACATCTTATTATGTCATCATCTGTGTAGTCTCAGGGCATCACCCTTTATGTCCTAATGGTTTTAGTTACTTCCCCACTGTCACTCTCTCAAACATCACTCCAAAATTCATAGAAGTTTCAACATTTACAGAAATAACCTTTCCAACTCCTTAGCCTTTCAGTTCCTTAAATTCTCCTGCTCTAGTAATTTTGTCCATTTCCCTACTTCAGCCACTTTTCCCCTATGATTACATGATAGGTCTTACAACTGCTAATTATTGTAATGTTTCTGTAATTTAAATTTTATGTGTCCTATTCTGTAATCACCAGCTTCTTTCTGCTCGCTCACTCACTGTAGTGCACCATTGCCCACAGTTTTTGAAGCCTTTTTAGATTTGTAATTCTTGCTTCTCACAAACCTACCCATCTTTCACTCTTGATGGGCCTAAGCTCTGGCTCACATCAGTGTACCATTCTAAAAAAAGTTTTTGTGAATGTTGACAATAGTCTTATATTGCTTAATCTGATAGTCATTTTTCACATTTATGTGTTTCACATTATACACTTTTCATGACCTTTGATATAATAATATCACTTCTTCCTTGATGCACTTTTTCACTTTATTCCCAGAACAACAGACCCTCTTGGTTTTGATCCCATCTTACTGGTTGTTTTTGCACTGTTTTTTTTTTTTCTTTTTTTTTTTTTTTTTTTGAGACAGAGTCTCACTCTTTTGCCTGGATTAGAGTGCCATGGTGTCAGCCTAGCTCACAGCAACCTCAAACTCCTGGGCTCCAGCAATTGTCCTGCCTCAGCCTCCCTCATAGCTGGGGCTACAGGCATGCGCCACCATGGCCAGCTAATTTTTTCTATTTTTAGTTGCCCTGCTAATTTTTAATAGAGACAAGTTCTTACTCTTGCTCATGCTGGTCTCGAACTACTGACTTCAAGGGATCCTCCCCCCTCAGTCTCCCAGAGTAGTAAGATTACAGGTGTGAGCCACCATGTCCGGTCTGCAAGTCTTTTTTAGGTTTTTTTTTTCTTCTACCAAAATTTCTGTTGTTGAAATTCTTTACAGTTCTGTTATCAGTCCTCTTTTCTCCGGGTGCTTTCTCCTCTGGTGATCCCATCCATTCTAATGAATTTATATACCATCTCTATGTTCACAAATTCAAATTTTATTTCAGTAGCCCAGGCCTCTCTTGAACTCTAAACAAATATCCATCTACCTACTCTACAGTTCAAATTAGATATGCAAAACATTTTTTGTACTAATCACACAAAAAAACTGAATTCAAAATATTTTTTGTTCTACTTACAGTCCACCTTTTCTTCATTGATGGCCAAAATTTTTGAAGTCATAATTATCTATTCTTTCTCTGTCACCTCATATCTGATACATTAGAAAATTTTATCTCCTATACTGTAAATATATATATAAGGCATGTTCAATATTGGTGTGGCTACCGCCTATTCAGAGCCACCTTTATCTCTCAGAGCAGCCCTAGTTCTTCTCTGTCTTCCTTTAATCTGTACTTGACAAAAGCCAAAGTTGTTATTTATGCATGTAAATGACATTTCCCTTTGGCTAACTTTTTTACTTTATTCAAATCTTTGCTCAAATTTCATTTTTTCAGGGAGGCATACCCTAACTTTTCTTACGTGATAGTGCATTGTGCCAACACTTAATACCTTCGCGATTTTTCTTAGCACTAACCACTTTCTAATATAGTCATGAAATTCTATTTATGATCATATTTATTATTTTTGTTATTTTTTCCCCCAAAATACTGTAAGTTCCATAGGGGCAGGGTTGTTTTTTAATATTGATATATCTTAAGTGTCTAGAAAGGTTTCTATCAAAAAGTAGACAATAAGTGTTTAAATAACTTAATAAAAGAAATATAAGTCAAACTGAAGGATGTAGCTAACTCTGCACTTTAGAATCTAATACTGCTATATAAACACAGAGAAACAGATGAAAGACTAAAAATGTATGTTAAGCATTAAACTTAATACATAAAATAATAAAGTGAGTAAAAAAGTAAAAGTTAATGTGAAATATCAAAAGTAATTATCTCAAAATATTAATGAAATAGGTAAACTTCTTACTAGAAAGATCAATGAAATTGAGGGAGATTGTTTATATATAATATTAGAAATGAAAAGGAAAACATAATTATAGATTTAATACAGGTCACCAGAAAAAGAGGAATATTATATACAATTTTATGCCAACAGCTTTTTGAAAACATAGATATTATCAAATTTTACTAATGTATTAAAGAACAAAAAACCCTGACTATACCAATGGATATAGCAGACAATAAATAATCCAAAACCTTTAACAAAGAACAACACAAAAGCTGGCTCAGCAAATCAAAAAAGCTGAGTTTACTAAATACTTAAAGTCAGTAACACTGTAAAATACAATAGAAGTAGATATAAAGTTACCTAAGCCATTTTCTGAGGCTGATATGACTGTCATAAACTGGTAGCTGACACCATAAGAAAAAATATAGGGCTATTTTAATATTATTGTTTTAAAAACCACATGACAAATGATAGCAAAAATAAATCCAGCCATGTAAAATAAAAGCAATATACTAGCTCAGGAAAGTTTCACTTAAAGCACAAATGACATAATAACAGAGACCAGATTCTACTGACCTTATAATTGAAATCAGGCGAGGAGATTCCTCATAAAACCAAGGCTAAGCAGAATCATTTAGGAATCAAAACTCAGGTGCAATTCCCTGGGGACAGAATTGCAAGCCTCATGTTACCTGTCCAATATCCAATGTGATGTTTTGTAAAGATCTCACTGAATCTTTACATTCTCTTCATGCAAGATTGCCAACTACCTCTAAAGAGCCCATTCTAATCCCTATCACTGTAGCAAAAAATTATGGTTTCAATAATCATAATGTACTTATGATATTGATTTTATATTTACAATGTTGATTGAGATATAACAAAAATTACTGTAATAGCTATGCCTCAAGTGAGGACTTTCTAGTGTTATTTGACTTTCTATGTAGTATGGATTATTAGTTAGGACATTTGACTTCTCGATTTGAAGCTTAAACTATGGAAAACTGTCTATTCACCTTCTATTCTATGTAGTCGTTATGTTATTTCCAATTACAAATAATGCTACAATGATAACATTGCTCAAATATATTTTTATCATGTAAGAAAGGCATCTTCAGGGGAGATTCCTATAAATAAGATTTCTGGGTCAAAAGCTAAGTCTATGACTAGTTTTTTTTAAGTATTGTCAAATTCCCTCCAGAATGGTTATACCAGATTGCATTGCCATCAGCATTGCTGAATATGTCTGATAGCACAGCCTCACCACTTTGAAAGTTGTTCCAATGTGATGGATAAGTAGTAGTATCTTAAAGTTGTTTTGACTGTATTTCTTTAAATATGAGTTTTAAAATCCTTTCATATTTCCAAAATGCATTTTTTTTGTTAAATTGTGCATAACTTTCTCTTGTTTTCAAGAGGTTTTACTACTTGATGCATCAATTTTATATTTAATACTAAGAATATTAGTCTTTTGTTTTCTATGTTGTAAAAGTTTCTTCCTCATTTGACAGTTTTCATTAATTATTTCATGTTGGTTTCTACAATTCTAAAGCTTTTAAATTTTTTTTATGTACTCAGATCCGTTCATCTTTTAATTTGTTGCCTTTCAATTTTTAATCACAGTTAGAAAGCCTGTCCCTACACTAAGATTTAAGAGAATTCCACCCATGTATCATTATAATGTTTGTATGATTTTTCACTTTTGCATCCCTAATCTAACTGGAAATTCTTTCTTGTGCACAATATGAGATATGGATTTTCTTATTACAAATGATGATCAAGTTGTTTAAGTATTTAAACAAAAATCTATTGTTAATATCTGGTATCTGCTCAGGGATGTAGACACTAAAAAGAGTGTTGTTACCAATATTACAGTGAAAAAAAGCCAAACTACAAATTTACAACTTTCCTTTAACCTGACATTGGAGGGCAACAAACTGACCCAAAATCTAAGGAGATACCAGCAGGAAGAGACTAAACACAAGCAATCACTTAGGAGGCAACTGGATACTGGGAAGAAGAGTTCAGTTACCAAGGCTTGCAAATTGGTGGATATCAGGAATGCACTGATGAGAGAGTGTGGAGCCACTGGGGTTCCTACTCTCTTGACAGTTTTCTCCATGAACCTCATCTGGTGCTTACAGAAATTCACTAAAATTTTAACAAAATACCCCTTATGGTACAGACCTAGAGAAAAATGGCAGCTATTGTTGGAGGGGCATGAAATTCCATTTGTGCCTTTATCTACTCTCTCCTCTATGGAATATAAGCCTTAATATGTGGAGGTAAGAAAACAAACACTGTCACCATTAGGGAACCGAATTAAATATATTTCATCTGAAGGAAGGAAAGAAAACAAAAAAACAAACAAAAACCAGCTATTCCTGAAGAAGGGATAAAAATATTAATACAAGGAAAGCTGAGAAATATAGCTACAGAGAATAGATAACCCAGACTCAGGGACCTGATGCTTATGTAAGGCTAAGTCTAAATTAGAACAAAGTGCATTCTCTACTCAATGCCAAGCTAACAAAAGTTGGGGAATGTATTAGGGATTTTCAGAGAAACAGAACCAATAGGGTGTATACAGAGAGATGTATACATAGAGATTTCTTACAGGAATTGGCTCCCACAGTTATGGAGGCTGGGAAGCCCAAAATCTGCATTAACTTTGAAAGCTGTTGGGCTCGAGATCCAGGGAAGAGCAGATGTTAAGGGTCAAGTCTGCAGGCCATCTGCTGGCAGCACTCTCTCCTACTTGGGGACAGGTCAGTCTTTTGTTTTACTCAGGCTTTCAACTGATTGTATAAAGCCCACATGCAATGGAGGGTAACGTGATTTACTCAAAGTCTATCCATTTAAATGTTAATCTTACCTGTAAACATCATCACAGAAACATCCAGACTAATGTTTGACCATATATCTGGGCACCATGGCCCAGTCGACACAAAATTAACCATCATTAATACCAATGAACAGATAGATATGCTGCCAAAAGATAGACAGTTTAAAATATATATGTGTGTGTGTATATATATATATATAGAGAGAGAGAGACAGACATTTAAAAAAAAAAAAACCTAGGGTAAATAAAATCCCACTCTAAACAAAAGATATCATTAGTAGACTCTGGCACTTGGGGTGCACTTAAGGTAACCACAGTGACAACCATCCTCAACCAAAGCCCAGGCTCTAACTATTAATAGACTAGTTCAATCACCTCCACTAAAAACAGAACTAAAGGAATGATGTAGCCATTTATGGGCATAAAAACTGAGCATAACTAAAGCAGTAACATATTTGAACCCAATATAACTCCCAAGTAGATGAACTCAAACAAATGCACTAAAGGTCCACAGGAAGGAACATCATGGCCATGTCCAGGAATAAATTATCTTTACTTTGATCTCTGCTTTCTTACACAGGATGTCCAGATTTCTGCAACACTGCCAAAATACAGAAAGGTAAGAATAAGGAAGTAACACTTCCAAGACAATAGCAAGCATCAAAGCCAGACAGATATAGAAGATAGGGGAGATCTAGTAATATCTGGGTAACATTTTTCAGTTTCTTCTTTTCCCCTTCATGCAGCACTCTGAAGAAAGCTTCTCAGAATTCTCCCCAATCTTGGTGAAGTCTCTGAAGGATTATCATGCAAGTGGGTGCAATCTCCTTCATATCTGTGGTCCCAGAAGCTTCATGATTACCCACTAGCCCACAATTTGCTGTTAGCAATTCACTGAAAATTTCTAACCTACCAAACCTATGCATACATCCTTGCCCTAACTGCAAATCTGAAATTATTGCTCCTGACAAAATAAATCTTTGTTATATTCTTGTTCTGAAAGGAGTTGGGCATTGAAAAATGATTGATTTGTGTGAATGATCCTAATACATTATGAAAAATAGTTGTTGGTTTATGTAGTGGCCTGAACAGTGGCCTCCTATAAAACATATCCACATCCTAATTCCTGGAACCTATGAATATTACCTTACTTGGAAAATAATGTATAAGATATAATTAAGAATTTTGAGAAGAAATCATTCTTATCATCCTATGTCTTATATTCAGGATATTCAAGTGTCCTTATAGGAGAGAGATACAGACAGAAGACACAGATACACAGAGGAGAAGGTAACATGAAGATGTACAGAGACTGGACTTGGCTATAGCCAAGGATCGCCAACGACTACCAGAAGCCGGAAGCAGCAAGGAATGTATTTTCCTCTAAAGCCCTTGACAGGAGTGCAGTCCTGCCACTTCCTTAAATTTGAATTTCTGGCATCTGGCATCTATAACTATGAGAGAACAAATTTCTATAGTTTTAAAGTCCCAAAGTTGGGATAATTTGTTATGGCATCCCTAGGAAATAGTAACTGTCCTCTTTCTGAAAGGTACTACTTCTGAGTTTTTGTACTTGTGAAACCGGGCACATTTTTTTCCAGTATACTGTCCTATTAGTTTTAGAATTTTGTTAACTTCAGTATTATTCAGTTCACTTCCCATCTTTCAGAGCTCTCATAAAATTTGGTTCAATCATGTAGAAACAGGAGCAGTAATCCTCAATCCACTACAAAGCCAATCATCATATTCTGATTATTCTATTTCTAAATTAATGTAGTTAAAATATTAATTTAGAAGGAATTTTAGTTTTGATTTCTAATGTTCAGTTTAACGTTCTTATTGGTTCATTTTACTTTAGGTTTCTTGAATCAAAATTATAAAACATGTAAAAGGAACACTATAACAGCTAATTTCTCATCCTAATGTATTGTAGCAGCCACTTTTCACTCCGGAGCTCTGTAGCAAAGGAATAATCACTTGAAACAGTATTTAGAGAGAAGGGGAGAGGCCAAAGTCTGAGGGAGAAAATGGCCTCTTCAGCTAAGTTCCTCCCCATAGTTATTTCCAAGGACATGTGCAAAAGTTCAGGGCTGTTTGCTTATTCTTTAACAATGTCCATACCGTTCAGCTGACCTTTGCACATAGCAAACAAGCAGCTTTGGGCAGGCGTTTTTGCCTGTCCCTTCATTCTCCCTGCTCACATTTTTTCCATCCCTTCACCCTTTCTTCTAGGCCCGGCCCCCAGAATGTATCTTTTTAATTTGTAATTTATGTTCAGGTTACTCCTAATATGTATGAAACAATGAAAAATGCAGAAATTAAATAATATTGTGATTATTGATATCAGGCTATCAACTTAATAAGAAATTTATTTGGAAAGAGATATCCAGCAGAATTCGTATGAAACTGTTAGCATTATGTTTCACTTAAATTGCTTTAATTGCTGATGCAAAAACAAGGAATAAAAATGAAAGCAGCAAATTATTTTTACAAATTCCAGGGCATTTACATTTTTTAGATTTTTTTTTAAAGTTTCAGTTTATACACTGGAGTTTTGAGAGCTTTGATTTTTAAAAACATAACAGATAGGATTTAGTCTAAGAAGCCTATGCTTTGCCACTATAATAAGTTGTATTGCACACACCTGATTTATCATCATTTACTACTATTTTACACTTCTGATAAAGGTTTAAAGTGTGATTATTAACACTTGTATTATAGACTTTGAAGAAGCCCCTAGGGTTAGTCAGTAATGCAAGTTGAAATAGTAAATAACTCAACTGTTGGGATAGAAGAGACAAGTTCCTTTTGTAGAGTTTAAGAATTAAAATTAAATTGTTGGCCTTATAATAGAAGTTTCAATGTTACAATTAATCTTATCACCTTATGACCTTAGATGCTGATTATCCAATTGATGTTGAAAGCAGCTGCTGATTCCTAAGATGCAGCTGGTACAGCGTAAACTCACACAGTGAAAACTGCTACCGGGCTTTGCCTGTTTCAGGATATTAAACCACACACTAATGTAAATGAATGATTCATAACTCTTCTAAATGGTTAAATGCATGAAAAGTAAGAGATTTAGTAAGAGAAATGATTGTGATTAGACTGTTCTCTGGACCCATTTGTTAAGCCTTGGGGATTGCCAAAAAATGCTGAAGAGATATTATGAAGTGAAAGTTTGTAATCACTTCAACAGAGATGGAGCATTAAACCCCATTAGCCTTATTTCAAAAACGGCTTTATGTCATCTTAGGGAGTGAATGAATATACTTTAAAATTATATACTTAAGAATGAATGTACTTAAAACCTCTTGTTTTTGAGAAGTATAAGATTGTTAAACAAACATTTGACAATCTGAACTGTAAATACTTCCCTGATAAATTTTAATCTCTCTGGAAGAACATATTTACAGACCATTTTCCTAAAAGCCTGGAGTCTGTTGTACATAGTGGCCAAAGACCAACACATTGATATGGGAAAGTGGACCCCCAAACTGGGGTCTGTTTGCAGGTCGAGTTCTTGGCTTTGTGCAGGAAAGAATCCAAGAGCAAGCTGATAAAGGAAAGCAAAAGCACGTTTATTAAAGTAAGAAAAGAGAAAAAAAGGAGGCTACTCCATAGATAGGCAGCTGCTATCTCTCAGAGCAAGAGAGAGTAGTCCCTTGTGAATTTCAAGACTCTTATTTTACACTTTCTATTTAATTTTATGTTAAGCAAAAAGAGGATTATTCATAAGATTTCCGGGAAAGGAGTGGGGAGTTCCTGGAATTGAGGGTTCCTCCTCTTTTAAACCATGCAAGGTAACTTCTGGAAGTTGCCATGGCATTTGTAAACTGTCATGGCGCTGGTAGGAGTTTCTTTTCATATGCTAATATGTTATAAACAGGGTATAATAAGCAACAAGGGTAACCTGAGGTTGTTTTTCATAGCCATCTGGGATCTAGCTGGTTTTGGCCAGTTTTTTCACTGTTTCTTGTTTTATCAGAGACCTTGGTTGGGGTCTTATGAATCTTTATCAAACAGGACCTACCAGTTCCCTATCTTAAAATGAATCTCATTTTATTAAGATACTGCTTGGAAAATAAGAATAGATGATGGATATCAATCATTGAAAATTGAACATGAAAGTCTACACACATAGATCACCAAATTTTACATGTTTACTTTGATTACAAAAATAAGGATCTTACCTAAATCCTTATTTGAAGAATATAATAGTAACTTAGAAACTAATTCTACACAATAGCTCCTAAATTTTAGCCATCACCGGTTCTCAATCTGACAGGTCACATACATGATTTTGCCCCTGGTACTCCAATTTTCTTCCTGGCTGGAGTTAGCACAGTGTAGCAGCTTAACTCAGGCAATAAATCCATAATGAATCCGGTAGTGACGTTCTAGCAGATGGGTTGCACCGCACTAGCTCTCATGTGCTTAAACCAAAAATGCAGGTCAGTACTAGTGTTTTGCTATGCCCAGTGCTTCTTTCCACCTGCTGTTCAAGCAAGTAATAATGTAAGGGGATCATCACAGCAAAAGTCCTTCAGACTTTACATTCCCTAGTCCCCAAACTGACTGTGGCTCATCCTAGTGCTTCAGTTTTAAACATATTTTGCAGTTCCCCATGAATTATAAATACTTAAGGTGAAGCTCAGACGTGAGAAGATTGCCAAATATATCCTAATTTAAAGTTTTATGTTTTGTTTTTCAAATATGAGAGGGCTGCTTACAGACTTGCAGTGTAGACTAGACCGTATGTCAGAAAAGATATGCTTATTGTATAGTAAACAATAGTAAGTGTTGTTAGTTGGTTGTTGTTAGCACAGTTATTATTATTGTTCCCTACTGGCTTTGTGATATTTAGGTATGTAATATTTAGAGATCTGTGTATATTACTTAATGATATTTTTAAAAAGTGAATGTTACTAGAAATTTATAACAAAATAATCATAAGCATTTATCATTTGGATAGTTTGTAAATTACTTGTCATTAACATTTTTATATTTAGTAGAAATGGGCAAGCTCATTTTATTAGAAATTGAGCAAAATACTTGTATTTCTTTTAGTCATCAAAAGTGTTTTTAAAAATGCTAAAAATAAGGTATTCCAACTAAACTTAAGTTCATTCTTAATTATGAGTTCAGTGTAGTTTTTTTCTATTTTTGGTTTTAATTCCTTTCTCCCTAACCACCTCTAATACATACTTATTCTAAACATTTTTCAACAATTCAACAATTTTTAACAATTTCTTTATTTAACTAGTTTTTAATCCTCAATTGCTTTAATATTAAACTCTTAGTCTAATTTTTCTGTTATTATAAATACCTTATATAATCAATTAATTAATGTAAAAGCCTATGTCAGCAAAGCATAAAGTACAGAACAATTCAACCAAATGACATTTTAAGGAAGAAATAGGAATTTCATTAAATCTATAGTTGATTACAGGTCAGAAAATTGCACAACAGAAACTGAAATGAAAGTTAAACAAAAATTTTGAATGGCACATAAACCACAAAAATAAACTTTTATTTCACATACAAAGTCATATTTGGAATTATACAGCAGAGCTTATTTTTATTCTATATGTCACATTGCATAGAAATTGTTTCCACATGGATTTCCATTGCTTTTTAAATTCCCTTTAACATTCTTTTCATACTCATCAGTGCATAAACTCTGAAAAAAAATCTGTTTAAACTGTAGTCTCATCTAAAATTCTAATATTACTTGAAATAAAGTGGAAAGAGGTGTATCGGAACAACTCCGTGTTTACTCTTTAAATTGTTTCTTAAAGTACACCCAAGAGCTAGTTGTTACATATTGTAATAGACAGGCTTTGCTTCAGAGGCTGATTACTTTTATTGATTAACACTGCATTTGATTTACTAGCTTTTGCCTGCCTAGAGAATTCTTAGAGATTTTTTCAGGAATAAGGTCAAGCTTGTTGAAAAACACTTGCCAAGCTATGTCCATTAAATTATAACAGAAGGGAAGTTGCCTCTCTTCTAGCTAAATAATACTAAATGACTAGTTGGATGAACAAATAAGAATTTCTGCTCTGGAAATACTGAATACAAGCAAAGCCTTAAATGCTATAATTATAAAACAAAAAACTGTGGTAATGATGCGTATAGAATCCAAAAAATTTCAGTATTTAAGATAGGCTGGGAAAATGATCATGTAGAGAAATTGCAGTTACTTTGTCTTTTTTAGGTTGGCAAATTTGTAGTTTCTATTATTACTTTTCTATATAACTTGAATTTTCAACTATGCAATTACTATAAAAGAAACTACCAGTTTCTTTAAAATAATTTGAGAGATAAATATAAATTGAGTTTCAGAAATGTTGTAATAATTTGTACAAGATTATAGAGGCACAAAGAACCATGGACAGGACTCCTAATATACATGCAGTGTGACTTCCAACTAAACCAGTTATCTTTATAAGTGGTAGCACGTTAACATCAATACTAGACACTGCATTACAAGGTCCACTACTGTAGAGCTGGTTGCAGTGCTTCGTGCCTCTGGTCACAGCTATCAGGGAGCCTGACAGAGGAGGATCCCTTCAGCTCAGGAGTTCAAGTCCAGCCTGGGCAACGTAATGACACTTGGTCTCCTAAATAAAAAAATCAAAAATTATGCTATTGTAAAATTTTCTGTCATCTATAAGGTGAATAATTGTATATCACCTCACCCCTAGGACAATTATAATCTCTGAAAAAGAATCTAAGGAATCAATCCAAAAACAACAACAATTAAATCTCCAAGAGCAAAGAAGAAAGCTAAAACTTTTCATTCTGTCTCAACAGATAAAGAAAATCATAAACTGGATTTACAATTAAAGGGAATGGGCAAGAATACTGATCCAAATGATTTAGAAGATAAAATCTGAAAGAATATTTCATAAAAAATGTAGAGAGACATGAAATATTGGGATCATTTTTTACCAATATTTAAATATAATTTTAAAAGTTAGAAAGAAAGTCACAAAAACTAATGTATTTATTTACCCATATCAAGAAAAAAATTAAATGCAATTTAATACTATGAATATTACAAACAAGGCATCAAGGAAACTTACTGGAAAATTGGTGGCACCTTATGCCCTAAAAAGGAAAATCTTGATAAAATTCAAACAGAGCCAGGAAACAAACTGAGATGAGCTGCAATTTTTTGCTACTTTTCCCTAGAGGTATTTGGCACCTCATAAGTGGCAAAGGTAAAGATGCTGAAGAGCTGAGTGGAAAGCTGTAACCAAGAAGGTGAGGAATATAACAGAGTTTTGTGCAGACAGAGCTGAAGAGATGAATGTTGGAGTTCCGGACCATGAAAGCAAACAGGAATTGAGTTTGCAAGATCTCAGAGAAAACAGAAATGCAAATGAACCTCACATTTTGCACAACATTTTTCCTTCCACAGTATTTTTTGCTCTTTGTATTTGCTCTTTGAACAGAGCAGAAAAGAAGGTGGATAATTAAGCAAAAAGTAGTGGCTAAGAGTCTCAGAAGCTAAAAAGGGCTTTTGGCAGGTTATTATGGATCATTATCCATCAAAGGCAGAGAATCTCTAGAAAACACTGTGGAGTTTTAGCCCAGACTCTGAAGGGACACACACTGAAGGAAGAGCAATTTGAAAATTAACCAAGAAAAATAAAATAAAATAAGATCACCTCAATACAAGATTGAGTTAAGATCAATTGCTCCTTTTTGAATGACTTCCAGAAGCAAAATACACACTCTTGCCAGGAAGGTGACATTATTTAGAGTCTCTTTAGTTTTTGTTGTGTGTATGACACACACACATAATATTCAATGCAATATTAGAGTTATACCAGAAGGTAAGACCAAGAGAATTACCAAAATTATAGGACTCCTGGGTGATACAGATATCAGTATTGTCAAACATTGTGTTTAATCATCAGTAGCAGTGTCTAGAATATAAATGAAAAGAAGAAAAAATTCAGAAATGAATTGAAATTTATAAAAAGATGGAACTTCTATGAATGAGAAATATAATAGTGGAAATTATAAACTCAGGAATTAAGCATAGTACCAGATTAGACACAATATAAACAGACAATATTTGAACAAAATGATATATAAATAGAAAAATACCGTTTGAAGCAGAGAGACAAAAATAATGTAAAATATATAAAACAGAATAAGATCCATAGTGGTCATAGATGAAAATATGTAATACATGATGTAAAAGAAAAGGAGAGAGGTAATGGGACAAAGTCTCTATTATAAGAGATAGTAGATGAGAAGTTTATAAAACTGAAAAAAAAATTGACAAAAGATATCCGTCTACAAAGATTTAAGAAGTTCTACAAAACTTAACAGGATAGATCAGAGAAAATCACACTTGACATCATACCAAAACTGTTTAAGGAGAAAATCAAAACAAAAATTGTAAAAGTAATAGAAACATACAATTTATATTTACAAAATAGCTGAGTCATATTCACAGGAGAAATAAATGGATTGGCATCTTTTAAATGCTAAAAGAAAATAACTGCCAACATAGTATTATTTCTAGTAGGAAATATCCTTCAAAAATATAGACAAAGAAAAGACATTTTCCGATAAACAGAAACTGCAGAGTCCCTTTACATGGAACCAGCACTGAGAGAAAGTGGCTGGGTATTTCTGACTTGAACATTTTATGAAGTTGTATTCAAATATCATCCAGGGTTAGAATTATATGAAGGCTAGAATGGTGCTGGATGATTTGATTCCAAGATGAATCACTCTTGTAGACTTAGATGTTGGTATTGACCATTGACGGGAGAACTCAGTTTTCTTCATATGGGGCTCTCCACAAGACTGTGGGTGGATGGATTCTCCTAGAGGGAACAAAGCAGGAATCTAGGGCTTTGTCTGTTATGGCTGACATCTCTTTTATGGCTTATTCTTGGAAGTCACATATTATCACATATACAGCATTCTGTTGGTCACAAGCGTAAGCTGTGTTTCAGCGTAGGAGGGGACTACGTAATACCAGAAGGTAAGAACCATTGGGAGTTTTATTTTCAAGGTGGCTGTCAGAGGTATCTAAAAGACAAAAACAAGCAGCAAAAAACTACTAATATAATTCCTAATTAGAGAAATAAAAATTAAACTACACTGTGATTCAATTTCTCACCTTTCTCACTCTTAGATTAGTAAAAACTTAAACTATACGACAATATGGTCTGAGAGTGAGCCTATGGATAAACAGTTGTTCATATACACTCCTAACTGGACATAAATTTGGCTATAACCAACAAAAGTACACTGACATTTAACTTTTAACCCAGCAAACTTATTTCTATGAATTGAGAATGAAGATACAGCAACAACTTAAAAATATGTGTGTGTTTGCATAATTTTTCATGTAATTTTATTTGTAACTCAAAGAAGAAAAAGGAAATATAAAACAGTATGCTCATAAATAGGAGAGTGATTGAATAAATTAATATATCCACCTATTGAAGCATTATGGAGCTGTAAAAAATGGAGAAGATTGCTTTGAACTGATATAAAGTGATTTCCAAGGTACATTTTCAAATTAAGTAAGCAAAGTACAAAAGAATATCTATAACAAGTCATTTTTGCACTTAAGAAATTAAGTGTGGCAAAAATATGAGATTCTTTTTCTTTTCTTTTTTCTTTTTTTAAATTCTCTTCTTTTTCTTTCTTTTTTTCCTGCAAAAATTAAAACAGATACAGCAAATCAATACCAATGATTACTTGCAAAGAATGAGTGCCAACAGAGTTGAAAAAATAGATGGAGATGATGTTCTCTGAGTTTTCTCATTTTTACAGTTTTTATTTTTAGAACCATATTTATAGCTTATATTTTAAATATTTTTTGTATTTTATTTATATTTTCATTGATACTTTATAGATGTATTACCACTTTTTTAGTGTTTTTTATTTTAGCATATAATGGGGGTACAAGTGTCTAGGTTATGTTTATTGCCTTTGCCCCACTGGAGTCAGAGCTTATAGTAAAACAAACAGACAAATTAAAAAATGCTAATTCCATAGCTGTAGTATAGAGAGTAAAAGATAAATCTGAAACAACTTTTTTGTGATAGAAAATAAAAATAAATTATTAAAATAGATTGATATATAGCACATAAATGCAGATATGAGTATACATATATATTTACATACACATGTATGTGTACATATATGTGTAATATATATGTATATTGAATATCTTTTTCTGCTAAGAGGGCATTGCGAGAAGATACCCCAAGAAGAGTGAGCAAACTAACCTAGGAGATTTGATTTTTAATCACTACTTATATAAATGACAATTTTGTCTTCTCTTTCTATAAGTTACAACCTAATTTTCTTTTATTTATCACATTGGCTTGGATATGCTATACATTTTTTTAACAGTAACAGAAATGGCTACTGTATAGTTTTTTGTGTTTATTTTGTGTTGGCTCTGTTGAGAAATAAGTGCTGAATTTTATAAAATGCTTTTAGAAAATAGCTCTTAAATTGGTAATGAGTTTTTTCTGCTGTTAATACAGTTAATTAAATTAATATATTTTATATTGTTGAACCAAATTTTTATTCCTTTCATAAACAGTATGTGACCTTGATTCATTATTTTTTTGAAGAATAGATATCTACTTTCCAGTTTTAATATTTTTATTCAGGATATTTATATTTGTATACATAAGTGATACTGTCTTATAATAGTATCATTCAGTTTGGTATTAAGATTTTTCTAGGTTTTTTTATTAATAAAATGACTTGAAGAGTGTTTTATTATTGCCTATGCTTTAAAATAGTCTGTCCCCTGTAGGTTTTGAAAAATGAACATTATCTCTATCTAATTGGGTTTTTTTAGATTTTCATTTCTCATTTTACCCAAGAGTTTATTTAATATTAGATTTTATTTAATTTCCCAGTGGAAAAGCCTGTGGTATTTTATTGTGTTTTATTTTATTGATAATTTTCTGTTTTATTGTTGTGTGATCAGGGAGTGATATATTATTTTTTCATGAAACTTATTGATGTTCTGTCTCATCTAATATATAACCATTTTTAAATGGTGATGTGCATTTGAAAAGGTGATGTATCCTCTACTATTGGTGTGTAAATCCAATACATATCTATAAGTTTATCTCACTGATTATGTTGTTTAATTCCTTATATCTCCAGTGTTTGACTCCCTAATTCCATTCTTCTCTCTTCCACCCCAGAAGTAACCGATATTCTGTAATTTATGAGTTTCCTCCTTACTCAGGTTTTATAATCTCGCTACACATTTGTCTATAATAAATAGCCTAGTCCAATTCTCCCTATATAGATTGGTAAAATTGTCATTAGGTTTTTCAAGTAAATATCTGCAAGTAGAACAGCTGAAATATGCAAATTTAAATTTTACTAGGAGTTGTAAATCATTATTTATTTGTATCTCACTTTATTTTCTACATAAGGTAATATTTTTAGCTCCATTCAGATTTTGTATTTATGTGTTTGCTTCTTTGTTTATTCCTATGTTGTTAGCTGTTTTAAAAGAACATTGACAATTTTAGTATAGTGATCTTTTAGCATTTGCACACTTTTCAAATTCTATTAGTTATACTTCTATATAGACAATTATTTTATTAATAATTGATCTTATCTTTCACAAATTAATATTATTTTTTGCTTTCTAAACTTTATACCATCTTGTTTTCTTGTTTTATTTGCTAAAATCACCAATGAAATATTAAATAGAAACTCATAATTAGCATTTTTGTCTTAATCCTAATTTATTAATCAGAATGAAAATAGCCCTAATATTTCAATATTATATAACATGATTACTAGAAGTTTTAGGTAGATGTTTTGGTTGGTCACCAAAAATCCCTTTTATTGACATATATTAAGAGTCTTTAATATGGACTAAGAATAACAATGTGTTAATAATCATATATATTAATAGTTTTCTTAATATTATATCACTCATGCTTTTCAGGTTTAAAACCTACTTGGTCACAAAGTATTATTTAACTACATATATGTTAATGAATAGTGATCATTTCATGCAGACATTTGGGGGCATTACTGTCACCATTTTAAAAGATGTGAGAGATTTTCCTCTTTCATTATTCTGAGAAAAAATGGTATATGATATGGCATATCATTTCCTTAAAAGTTTGGTATAACTCATTTTAAAACTGTGTGACTGGTGCTTTCTTGATACTCAGATTTATTAATGCTGATGAGATTTCTTGGTAAATGGTTAAAATTATATTTACATATGTTCATAATTTTGCTTTAGTTTAGGCCATTTTACCTTCTTTAATAATTGTCTAGTTTTATTTATTTTTTCAAATATAGAGCCATTATACATATTCCCATTTGAATATTAGAGACATAATGTACTAGCATGTCATTGTGCCACCTCCTCTCCCACTACACACAAAAGTTTCAGGATGCCCTCAAAAAGGTGTATACCTATTTGGGAAATATAATTGTGCTTTAACAGAAAGACTCCAAAAAGTAACCCTTGGAAGAGCTATTTTAGACAATTTCTTGCTGAGATATTGTGGCAACACAATGCAAAAAAAATGCTGTAACTACAATGTAGATATGCCAAGTAAGAAAATATTTCTCCCCACAGCTCTCATTCATTAACTTTAGAGAGTGGCTGTTCAATTTTAAAACCTCAAAGAGTTTTCTTTGTAAACCTAATACATAATGGAAACATTTATTTATTTATTTTCTGGGTTTTAAAGGTTTAAAAGAGACTATATTTTCTTTTCTACTAAAAGTTGTTTTTCTCAAAATATCTTGGTTTCTGCTACTAGTAAAAGAAAGGCTGTGTTTCCATTACATACTTTACAACCATATTAATGGAAAATAAATTAGCCCCATATCTTTTTTTTAACTTGTAAACATTTTAAAGGAGGTATATAGCTTGTTCTTTAGTTAGTATTTAGTCTATCCAAAGAGAGTAGATAATTCAATCCACAATTCAAATATTTTTTTCTAACATGCAGATATGTATTCATTACGCAAATAATTTTTCAGTCTATATATTTTGCCAATCAGGATGGGAATAATAAATGGAATATACATATACTGTAATTATATTAGAATTATATTTTAACCATATTACAAAAGAATATTTTTCTAAAAATTCAATAAATCACATCTAATACATTTTATGAGCATTTGGAATGTAGCAGGTCTCAGAATAGATGTTGTGAGGATTGAGGCATGTTTTTAACTCTCAGGTACATGTAAGAGCTGACCCAGAGCTTAAAAATATCAAAATATTTAAAAGAAAATAAATTATCAAATTAAAATATACTTTTGTAAGAGTTTAAGATTTTAATTATTTCTTTTTTGATTATGGCAGTATCTCAAAATATTGCAAAGCAAAAAATTTTATAAGCAAAATATAATTGTTCTATTAAACATTTAATTTGCTAGAAAGATAATTTGAGAGTATTCAAAAAATCATTACTTTTTCCTTATCCCATCCCACTAACCTATTACCCAGTTTATTGTTATGTATCATATTTCAGCTTTTGTCACTATCAACTTGTATACAGATATGGAGTATTCATTGTTAAAGTGTATAAATAAAGTTTTACTTTATTTCCCATTACATAAAACTAAAAATATACAGAAACTGATAAATAACTGCTTCAAACAAGCTTTGTAGGAAGGGATGTTTGAATGAAAATTAGACATTTTTTTAAACTGACAGTTTTATTTAAATATTTCATTAATTACACAGTATTTTTGACCACAAAGATTTTTCTCCATAGTCACAGATGTTGTATAATAAACACTGGAAATAAATTTTAGTAAAACTTACTTTATGTTATAAAATTTATATTTATTGCTTACAAAACAAAAATGAAATGGCATATACTTCTATACTGCAATATTTAATTTAATAGGAATATGGGAGCTAATCATTTTTTTTAAAGGCATCTAAATATGCAATCCAAGTGGCAACTTCTTTCCTATTTTATGATGAATAATTTCATTTTATTTTACTCGTATTTTTATTTTTTTAATAGATTTAGGGGATACAAGTGCAGAGTTGTTACATAGATGTATTGTATAGTGGTGAAGTCTGAGCTTTTAGTGTACTCATCACCCAAATAGTGTACATTGCACACAATAGGTAACTTTTCATCTTTCACCCAACTCCAACCCCCACCCCACATTTTTTAGTCTCCAGTGTCTATTATTCCACCCTGTATGTCTATGTGTACTCATTGTTTAGCTCCCACTTAAAGTGAGAACATGTGATATTTGACTTTCAGTTTCTGAGCTATTTCACTTAGAATAATGGCCTCCACTTTCATCCATGTTGCTGCGAATGACAAGATTTCATTTCTTTTTAGGGCTGAGTTGTATTCCATGATGTGTGTGTGTGTGTGTGTGTGTGTGTATTTACATATACACATTTTCTTTATCTACTCATTGGTTGATGGACACGTAGTTTGATTCCTTGACTTTGCTATTGTAAATAGTGCTGCAATAAACATAACAAGGGCAGATTTTTTTGTATAATGATTTGTTTTCCTTTGGGTAGGTACCCAATAGTGGGATAACTGGAGTAAATGGTCAGCCTATTTTTAGCTTTTTGAGAAATCTACATGTTTTCCACAGAGGTTTTGGCTAATTTGCATTCCCACCAATGATGGATAAGCATTCTTTTTTCTTTGTATATCCTCATGGACATCTGTTGTTTTTTTTTACTTTTTAATAATTGCATTCTGACTAGTGTACGATTATCACAATTGTGTTTTTATTTTATATTTCTCTTATGATTAGTGATGTTGAGCATTTTTTCATATGCTTCTTGTCCATTGGTATGTTTTCTTTTGAAAAATATCTGTACATGTTCTTTGCCTACTTTTTGATATGTTATTTTTTTCCTGTTGAGTTGTTTGAGTTCCTTGGAGATCCTGGATATTGGTCTTCTGCTGGCTGCATAGTTTGTTAATATTTCCTCTCATTATGTAGGTTGTATGTTTGCTCTGTTGATTACTTCTTTGGTTGTGCCAAAGCTTTTTAGTTTAAGTGCCATTTGTCTATTTTTGTTTTTGTTGTGTTTGCATTTGGGGATTTGGTCATAAATTCTTTGCCAAAGCCAATATTCAGAAGAGTTTTTCCTAGGTTTTCTTCTAGGATTTTTACAGTTTTAGGTCTCATATTTAAGCCTTTAATCCATCTTTAATTAATTTTTATATATAGTGAGAGATATGAGTCAAATTTTATTCTTCTGCATATAGCTATCCAATTTTCACAGCACAATTTATTGAATAGGGTATCATATCCCCAGTGAATATTTGTGTCAACTTTGTTGAATATCAGTTTATTTTAGGGATTTAGATTTATTAGTAGCTTCTCTATTCTATTTCATTGATCCATGTGTCTGTTTTTATACCAGTAACATGCTGTTTTGGTTACTATAGCCCTGTAGTATATCTTGAAGTCTGGTAAAGTGATTGTGTACATTATCTCCTCTATTAATCAATATTTTAAATAAGTATTGATTAATTTAAACAGTATCTATGAATAGTAGCACTTAAAGAAAACATAAATTTCCCACACTCATGAATCTTATACTCTGGTCATGGTAGGAGGAGGGTAAACTCTGATAATAAATATAACAGATTATTAAAACACAAAATGTTATTAGAAGATTCACGTTAGGTATTAAAAACAGGGAAAGGAAATAGAAAATATGGTTGGAAGGAGGTGCTATTTTAGATTGGATTGCCAGAGCTAGTCTCCCTTAGATGATATTTTAATAAAATCTAAAGTAGGTAAGAGATTGAACAATGAAAATATCTTGGAAAGAGCATATGAGATAGATCAACAAAGGCAAAATCTTCCTCAATGTTTCATAGTTCTCCCTATACAGGTCCTTTACCTCCTTAGTTAAATATATTCCTAGGTATTTTATTTTCTTTGTTGCTATTTTGAAGGGTATTGAGGCCTTAATTTGGTTCTCCATTTGACTGTTACTGGCATATATGAATGCCTCTGATTTCTGTGTATTGATTTTGTAACCTGAGACTTTACTGAATTCATTGATTAATCCAGAAGTCTCTTGTTTGAATCCTTGGGCTTTTCTAGATATAACATCATATCATCAGCAAAGAGTGAGAGTTTGATCTCTTCTTTCCCTATTCAGACTCCCTTGATTCTGCTCTCTTGCCTGATAGCTCTTGCAAGGACTTCCAATACTATGTTGAAAAGTAAGGGGACAGTGGGCAGCCTTGTCTGGTTCCAGTTCTAAGTGGGAAGGCCTTCATTTTTTCCCCATTCAGTATGATGTTGGCTGTGAGTTTGTCATATATGGCTTGTATCATTTTTAGATAGGTCTCTTCTATGCCTATTTTGTTAAGCATTCTTATCATAAATGGGTGTTGAATTTTGTCAAATGCTTTTTCTGCATCTATTGAGAGGATCATATGGTCTTTCTTTTTGCTTCTATTTATGTGGTGAATTACATTTATAGATTTGCGTATGTTAAACCATCCCTGCATCTCTGGGATAAAGCCCATTTGGTTGTGGATTATTTTTTTGATAAGCACTTGGATTCAATTTGCTAGGATTTTATTGAGAATTTTTGCATCTATATTCATAAGGGATATTGGTCTGTAGTTTTCTTTTTTTGTTGCATCCTTTCCTGGTTTTGGTATCAAAGTTTTGTTGGCTTGGTAAAATGTGTTGGGGAGAATTCCATTCTTCTCAATGTTGGAGAATAGTTTATGTAGGATGGGCACTAGTTCTTCTTTGTAGGTGTGGTAAAATTTGGGTGTGAAGCCATCTGGTCCAGGGCTTTTCTTTTTGGGAAGGTTTTTTATTACTGTTTCGATTTCAGTTCTTGATATTGGTCTATTCAGGAATTCTATTTCTGAAGTATCGCAAGAATGGAAAAATATGCACCACATGTACTCACCAGCAAATTGGTTTCCCTGATCATCACCTAAGTGCACTTTTGGGAATAACACCAATTGAGTATCGAACAGAGGTGGGGGGTGGGTGGAGGGGATGGGTGTATACCTATATGATGAGTGCGATGAGCACTATCTGGGGAATGGACACACTTGAAGCTCTGACTTGGGGGGATGAGGAGGCATAGGTAATATATATAACCTGAACTTTTGTACCCCCATAATAAGCTGAAATTAAAAAAAATAAATTAATTAAAAACAAGCAAACATACAAGCAAAAAAAAAAAAAAAAAAAAACCAAAGGCAAAATCTCTTAGGGGAAACGTGGTTGGCATGTCTGGGAATAGCAAGGGAGATAGTGTAGCCAAAGGGGAGGAAGTGTGCAAAAGTGCTTGAGATGTTGAAGAGAGAATGGTATCAGATCTCAAAATATTTTGGATAGTTGTAAGAACTTAAGTTTGCAATATGATTGAGATTAAAAAATGTCTTTCAAGTGATTTCAGCAGAAGAGTAACATACACCTGCAAAGAAACAGTTTGGCTTCATGCTGAGAATTATTGAAGGAGGGGACACAGGTAGATCAGTTAGGAGGCTCTTGAGGCAAATCATTTGAGGACCTAATGATGGTTTGAACTAGTGGCTTTGTGATTGTGGGGATGGTGAGGGTGTTGAGATGGTGAGGGTGGTCTATAACTCAATGAAAGGCAACTGGATGAGATCAACAGGAATTACATATATATAGAAAGCAGAAAATGTCCCAGGATTGAAACATAGCTAGTCAAATGTTTAGAGGATAAAAAGATAAAGAAGAATCAACAAACACTTCACAGAGGGGACCAGTGCGGTAAAGAGAAACCAGAGAATGAAGTATTCAGAATGTTAGTGAATAGAATTTTTCAACAAAGAGTAACTGACCAATGGATTTAGTGAAGAAACTTTTATTGCTGATTTTGAGAAAACGTTTTTTTCTTTTTTAATTCTGTTTATGTGGTGAATCATATTTATTAATTTGGGTATATGGAACCATCCTTTCATCCCTGGGATGAAACTCGCTTGATCATGGTGAACTATCTTTTTGATGTACTATTGGGTTCAGTTTGCTAGTATTTTGTTGAGAATTTTTGCATCTATGTTCATGATGGATATTGGTCTGTAGTTTTGTTGTTGTTGTTGTTGTTGAGGCCTCTCCTGGTTTCTATATCAGGATGATACTGCCTTTGAGGAATGAATTCCTCTTGGAGGAAACAATTTTAACATAGTGGCTCAGTAAAAAGAAAACGAGTTATAGAGACAAGAACCACAGAAAACTCTTTCTAGGAAGAAAGGTAAGGAGAGAAATAGGGCAGTAGTTGCAGGGAAACAATAAGTAATAAAAAGATTGTATTAAGGTGAAAAAAATGCCATCTCTTGGTTGATGGGAAAGTTCCAATGCAGAGGGGAAATAAAATGATAATACAGTAAAGAAAGGGAAACTCTGGAGTATTATCCTTGAGTGTGGGAAAGGACAGAAATCTAGTGCACAAGTGAAGCAATTGCCCTCTGTAAAGAGCAGAGAACTCACACATGTTTAGAGGAGAGAAAGCCCAAGATACAAGAGCACAGATATACTGAATGAGGGCATATGTCATGAAAGGAGCTTGCTAAAATTTTCTTCTGATTGTTTTTTGTTGTTGGTAGGAAAGTAGGAATAAAATATCAAGGTCAGCAACTGGGAATATGAATGAGGGAAGACATGTTAGATTTTGAGGAAAGAAATAAAAACATGAAACAATCATCTAGAAGAGTTGAATATTGAATGAGCAAGAGAAATATGGCATGATACATATACTCAATTAAGGAACCCATAGAGATAATTATCTCCTCTATAAAGTGCGATCGGTCATAATTATACTCATTTTGTAGAGGCAGAGGAAAAAAGTAATGTGTCAAATATCACAGAGCTAGTAAATGTCAGAATTAAGATATGCACCAAATGCGAACCAAAAAATAATATAGTGGTTAGTCACTTTATCCTGCCTTCTTAACATTTATGGCTTTACAAACATTCTTATAGATATCAGGAAGTAGAGTGTTATGGAATTTTGAAGTAAATCATTTTCTATTCCCTCTTGGAAAGGCACTATACTCACAGGTGGAGTTTAGAAAGCAGCAGCTCCATAAGCTAAAACAGAACCAAAGAAAGCCTACATTCTCAGCTTTAGAAGAACTTATAACCATAAGCAAACATGAAAGAAATAGAATGGGATCTGTGGAATCATCACACCTACATATATATGCCATGATATTTTGATATTGGTAAGAAAAAAGTATAAAGAATGAAAAAAAAAACTGAAAAACTAAGCCACTTATTTTGCTCAAGATTCTTCTTTTTAATACCTGTTGACAATGGGATATAGGTGATTATAAAATGAATCACCCCTGCATAGGTTCCCATTACAGGTAAACTTTTTAAAAAAATTGAGTGTATCCCTTCCCTCTGGAAAAAATATAGATCTCAATATGGAGGTAATTGAGTTCCAAAGTAGAATTTGACAGATATAATACAGAGAGAAAGAGAGAGAGAGAGAGAGAATGAATATCACATATTGAATATGAGCAAGGCAATTTTCCCTGTATTCTTATATTAGGAGAAAATACATCAGTTATCAAATAAGTTCATTTTTTTATCTTAGGAGTTCCAGAGGAGGTGGTCTTAGGAGAAATAACGGTGGTGGGGTAGGAAAAAAGAAAGAGGAAAGCCTCCAGTGGGTTGACCCTGTCTCCATATTTACTGTGAAAGACTTCTTGGGCTACTGAAATTACACCCGCTGAACTGTTGATATACTCAATAGTACTATCTCCACCTTAATGTATATCTAATAGTAAATTAAGCTCTCCTGAAAGATAAACAAAGGTTAAATATTCTTTAGACAGAAGTATCAGCCAATACATATAAAGTACAGAGAGTTATCAGGATGGCTTAAAAACATCAAAGACAGGTAGACCAAGGGTTATGAAAGGAGGTTAAATCATTCAGAGTTAATGGTAGGCAAGGAACTGGTAATTGTTAGTCAAAATGTTAGTGCTGTTTTTCTCAGTTAATTTGGGTTGTAATATGAAACATTAATCAAGAATAATCTAAGCAGCCTTATGAACCAAAATTTCAAAAGTCCTGATCCTTTGTAACATACTCTAGTCTTAGCTCAGTGTACATTTTTGCTTTTTGAACAGCTATAACTACTTTTAAAAAATATTTCATTCAAAAGGTTTATAATTTTTACTTTTTATTTAAAATATAAGAATGGAAAAATACAATATTTGCTTTTCATTCTGTTTCCAGTAATATTTTGTCATAAAATGAGAAATGCAAATTGCAAGTTGAATAGAGGCCAGCCATTAGCTAATTCTGCTACTGTATTATCTCTATTTCCAAAACAATCATTATTCGTAATTATATTCTGTTTCCATAATGATGGCTATTGAACTGACTCTCAGGAACAAAAGCTTAGGAAAATAATTCTAGAAAACCTTACCTTGACAACCCATAGCTCCAGAAACAAAATTATGCCATGGCAGCAGGAAGTACTTTCTACTGTGTGTCTTTTAAAGATAAGACAGTGCCTGGAGCCTGGAAAATTATGGTCACCAAGAATTTGAAACTTTTTGCATTTTTGCCAAATTGTAAAACAATGCAAATATTCTCACAGTGTTTAAATTAATCAAAGGCAAAAAATTATACTAAAGAAAATATTATTTGTTAATTTTATTTTAAATCTAACATAGAAAAGAGTTAATTTCTAAGAGTTTTGTTACAGGAAAAGCATGAATTCGATCAGTGAAGGGTATGTTTCTTAGAATATGTATGCTATCCTACTTGTTGCATAGTTTTCTGTGCATTTGCTTTATCATCCTTCAAGTTAAGCTTTAGGCAGGTGAAAGATAGGCATCGTGTAATGTCTTCCTACACAGTAATGTTTCGTAAAGCCAGGTTAGGTTACTTCAATAGTCCTAAAACCATCATAGGTCTTTCTTAGGGCACTCATTTCTCATTTTTCTCTATCTTTTCAGCTGTATTATCCTTCATGCCCCAGAAAAATGTACATTCTTTTCAAACAGATTCTATGATTTTTGTCACATGATTTCCTTCTAATAAAAACTTCTCTCATCTCCTTCTATTTTCCTAAATGTCAACTTATTCTATCCTTAAACTTCTAGTTCAGTACTAGCCCCACAACAGAAACATTTTGATCCATAGAATCTTTTAGTTCAAGTGAAAACACACAGTGTGCTCTGAACACGTGTATGATTTTATGGTCCCCCTATGAAATATTACTCACTTTTAACCTTTGATGAGAGTTATCTTTGCAACGTCTACTTGCCATAATAAACACACACTCAATGAGTATAGGGATCATGTCCTTCATAACATGATAGCAGGGCTTCCATAAAGAAGTTACTCAATTCTATAAAATTCAGTGTTGAATTTTGCTCATAGAAATGCCCAATACTATACAGATTTAATAAACCCTTGACAGTAAATATTGATTCTGTTTTACTACCACTAACCTGTCTACACTGAAACCTGGGTGATAGTAATGATAGGGAGGGCAAGCTAAGTAATTGGCTACTTAAATTTTTCAGTCCCAGACCAAATTACATAGTAAACAAGGTGAATGAGCTGCCTCAATTCCTCAATTTAAGGATTTTTGTTTCTTTTTAGACAAGGATGTTAATAAATAAAACAGGAAAGACAATGTATATCTGCAATCATATATACATTAACTTGACCAGAACATATGAAAGAAAGAATAGATTCTCAAAAATCTAGAAACTCTCACTAATATAAAGACTCAAAGTAATTCTTCTATTCTTAGCTCAGATTAATTTCTTTATGAGCTCACTAATTTGTCTTTATCCTAACAGTTTCACCAAATCTTCTCTAGAGCTTTCATTAAGAGTTAGATGAAAAGTGGGCCCTAAATATTAAAGGTATATTCTGGTTACTTCATTATCTTTTATTATCGTAAGGTGAGGAGGAAGGCAATGAGCATGTTCAGCAATTACTTATATCTCAACTCTAGTACTATAGTACTTAAATTTCTCCTCATTTAATTACCTTACATCTTTGGTCAAAAAATACAAATGATTTCATGATTCTATCAATTTTATCTACATATTTTGCCTCCTTTTTCTTACTTCCTAGTGACCTGAATCTGTTCAATATTGTCTATATTCAATTAAATATATTTATTTTAATTATTTCCTTTCCCTTTCCGTAAAGCAGATGTCTATTTCTGAAAATCCAACCATCTAAACAATAACTGATCTTATCTATAATTTTAAAGTTAATCTTTCTATATATTTATTATATGATAATTATATATGTATATATCTTGCCTAAGTAATGAGAAACTGAACATACAAATGGAAAATGCCCAGGCCACATATAAAAATAGAACTGACAGTATCTTCAGCAACCGATCCAGGAAGCCCAATCACATACTGTAGCAATCAGCCCCAAACAGTCTTTACAAATCAATTTTTGCCCTTACTTCCAACTTAGGACCAACTGGAGGAAGCACTATATGTCCTCCTAACTAATCACTAGGCTTTCAATTTCCCAAGTGCATCTTCTCAATTGGCACATACAACCTGAACTTTTGATTAAGTACTTAGCACTTACTTGTTAGTCTTTTCTAATCTTGTATAGTGTATATATTTGCTATTTTAATATTTTATTGTGATTAATATGTATTGTGCTTTTTCATCTCTTTAATTACTTGTCAGGATCTATCATTTGAATTATAAATATTAGGAGATTAGTAAATATTGGTTAAATAATAAACTAATATTGTTTGCCTATTAATCATTTATTTTGTGATGGTACCTTTTGTAATATTCTAATGAAAACTAATTTATGTGATTATAAAACACATAAATTCATTTATAAAATAATTTTTAAGGGACAATTTTTTTTTAAAATTAGAACTTATCTGTTCCACTGACTTAACTGAAACAGGTGATTTGTAAGTTATTATGTTATCAAATATATAACTTAAGCATTTTCCTAGGATTAATAAACCAATTGCTTATTGTATGGGACAAACAAAACAATCAGGGCTACCCTCAATTCTAATCTTTAATTCTAATAATTTTACATTCCAAATATCTCTAAATATATGCTCTTTGATTGCTTGTTTGTTTTTTCTGCCTATATGTGCTTTGTAAATTATGTTTTTCATTGCCTTGAAGATCTCTATGTTCTTATAAATTAAAACTAACTGAATCATTATGTCTTCCCAGTATTCACGTATACAATACTCAGTACAGGTAGACCTCATTATGCTTATTGACAAAATTTTACTTTCCAAGAGGTAGCTTTTAATTTTATAATGTGTTTTTTTCTCTCCTATTTATAACTAAAATCTTTCTAAGTGACATTTTTCTTATTTTTTTTGTCTGCTGTTATTCTTTTCAATTTCATACATTTTCAAGCATATACAAAAAGGTGGGGGAATACAGGAATGGTTAAAATAAAAGTAATTTAAATACAGTTTCCATTTTTTATTCAGCAAGAACGCCATAATCTTTGAACTTTCATCTTATATTTAAATATTTTATTTTCATTTTGTTTTTTATATGTTCTCTGTTTTAATACTAGCATATCCATGCTAGAAGTTTAAAATAAAAGTATCTTTTAAAAAGTGTTAATTTTTGAGAGAATTTAAAGAATTTAGTATATTTCTAGTTTAGAAGTATTGCTTTTATTGAAGTAACAACTGATGATGATGAAGATGATGTTAATAGTGCTAAGGAAGCAGCATCAACGAAAGATAACCCAGTAATTCTGCTTTTGTTTTGGAATAGACAAACTAAAAAAATTACCTTACAGTACAGAATTCACAATGCTTAGGTAGTTGTTCCCCACCTCCCCTAAAGTTCTCCAATACATTGTATTCATTTATTTTTGTAGAAAGAGGATTGTCCTTGTAAGCAAAGCTAAACTATCATTTGCTATGTATCAGCATTTTCTTTAATTCTCCTTTAGGAAATCTTTCTTTCTTATTTCATGATAAGGCAGGAAAATAGAATGAGCTCAAGGGTATTATTTAATTACATGCTTTCTCAGCTAGAAATCAGATAGGTCACTTCTCTCTGAATGAAACATTAAAGATAAGGGAAGAAGGCCTTAGAAATATTATCACAATAATGACAGTCAAAAGGGGATTTGTCCCAATACCAGAAAAATTGAGATGATTTTCTAAATTTTCACTAATAGTGCCCAGGAGGCGACCCCTCTAAGTTACTAACCAGCCTAAGCTAACAATGCTGTTTTTTCCTATTAAATCCATGTCTCTCCCCAAGGTTATAGGGTTGAACCTTCAGAAGTGGTATCAGTAAAATAAGTTCCATCCCGATGACCACAAATAACTGCACAGGAAATGGTGACCTGACCAAAGACAATAGAAACCCATTAGTCAGGATTTAAATTGATATTAACAGATTGGTTTCTAAGAGATTACAGTTTAATATATGCTGACCTCTTTAAAAAAGGGATTTAAAAACGTGTGGGCTGTAGCATAATTTGCCTACAGTACTTAGAAAAAGTTGCAGAAAAGAATACAGATTACAGACAAAGAAGAATAATGTAAATAACCATTGAGAGCCATTAATAAGAATATCTTGAGTTCCTGATGTATTTCTATTTCCTATTTCAATTGATTTCTGAGGGCTGGCTGTATTTTGGATCATTGCTCCTTTGAATACTCAAAATAAAACTTTTTTATCCTTAAACTCAAGTTGGTTTTCTGTTATTTACAAAATGTTGATGTAGAATCAATGTCACCTAGCCTTGCCCAGAGATGAACTATTGTTACAAATTAGGCTATGCAAATTTCTATCATTCCAGGTTACATAGTGAGTTTTCTAAAATACTTTAAACCCATGAGTTCTCAAGCTCACAAACAAAAGCAAATTCATTCCAGGAGATATACGGAAATTTTAAAATGTGATGTTTTAAGTGAAGAACTTCTAAGATCTTATCCAAGAAGCAAATATCCTCCATTGTCTATTTTTTGCTTAAATTTCAATTATTTATCTGGATAGTTTTCAATTCAGGTGAAAACTCATTGTATAAATTCTCTCTCATTGTATAAATTGCCTAGATTAACAGTAGAAGGGAAAAAAATCTATCAATGGTGATCTCAATTGAGGAAACATTATTCCAAATAGCCTTATTGGTCAAGCTATTAGCCTTGTAATCTATGCTGAAACTGCCACTGCAATGGCTGAGGGCAACTTCTTTGGCCTTATCTGTTCTTTCTTAAGTATAATGTTTCATATTTCATAATAAACTTCTGGGAGAGGAATGATATTTCCCATTATAAACCGAAACAGGGTCAAAGAAGTTATCTGACTGGAAGTGGATGAATGAGGACTAGAATCGAGGTCTCCTGTGTCCTAGGAGGCTGCCTTCTGGCTACGACACCACTCCTCCATGGAGAGGGAAGACAAGACCACACAGCACTCTGACAGCGAGTGAGGATTGTACGGTGCTCAGAAACAATGTCCTAATCTCTTCTTCTGAGGCATTGAAGAGCCCTTAAACTGCTGTGGATTCACTGCTGTAAATTCATTGCTGTAAAAAGTACTGTCATTAGGATGCAGCACTGAGGTAATGAGCTCAAAGTTTGATGAACATTTTTATTTGTGCTTTAATTATAGTACTTGCTTGTTTTCAACTTAAAAAAAATTAAAAATTACTCTGTAAGCTGGTTACCTGCAAAATGGATATATACCCAGTAATAACTGAGAAAAAATAATATACACATGTATAAAACTGAAGTGACAAGTACACTGCTAGAATGGACTAGAATAAAATTGTACTCCTCTAGGTATTTGCACTATAGAGGTAAGCAAAAAGTAAATGTAAGAATGGAAGGTAAAGTGTCAACAGAGAATCATAAAGAATATTGGTTTTATTTTAAATTCATAAAGGTTTTATTATCAAAGATTTCTATAGATTTTTACATGATACATGAGATATATACAAAACACAACATAAACCGTATAGTCACTACTGTTTGGTGATACACTTGACATTTTTTCCTCTGTGGCATTTTCATTTATTATTAATTCACTTAGTTTCCATTACCAATGTGAAAAGGTTTGGTAAAAGTAAATTGAATACAATTTTCTAAATGCTAAAAGAACCATGATATGTTTGCAGAATAAATTTTATTTTTAAATATATGCTCCTAAAATTTATATATATGCTAAAAATATCTACTCAAAAAATAAATGTATAACTTACCTAAAATACACTCATATTTACTAGTTTGGTGATTTCCAGAATATCAAGTAGGCAGAGAAGATATTCTCCTCGTTGTTAAATTAGCATGCAAATGACTTAAGTAGGGTTACGGAGATGATTGGCCTTTTCACAACATGGTGTTCTTAAAGTGGTCAGATATCTTACAAGGTGACCAGCTTCTAAGAAAGAGCATGTAAAGTGGTAAAGTTGAGAGCTCCAGATCTTTTAAGGTGTAAACTCAACAGTTATGCAAGGTCACTGTGCCCTATTCTATTGGTCAGATCAGGTCACAAAACCATTCTGGTTTCAAGGAAAGAAAAAATAGACTATGTCTCTATGGTAGAAGTGATAAAGGACTTGCATGCATATTTAATCCACCACTCTAACAGTCTGGCATGGGGCCAGTCATCCTAGGATTCTACCAGAAATGGGGTTATCAGTTTTAAAGACGATAATCAAATAAGTACCTCCCTGGTCCACAATAGCATATAAAATAGTTTGAATTTGATTTAGACTCCTTGAGCAAAAGAAATCTTTTATATAGTTCTGGAATATATCTGGTATCATTAATATGCAATATTAATAATATTAATAAATGCTATAACTTATAAGACAATAGAATGTAAAATAACAAGCTTCCTTTAGCACTTTAGATTTCAGAAATTCTAAACCTAAATGAAATATAGTCCATTATATACTTACTAGTTATTTACTATTTCAAAATTGTTTTTACTATGAGAAAATAGTATATCTACTTCTCTAAGGACTAAGTATATGATAATAGCTATTTAGCAAGAAATGAAATGAGAGGTTGTAATACTTATTTTGGTCATGTATAATGAGTAAAAAATGAGATACTTATGAAAATTTCTTCATAAGAATCAATGGAAGAACACATAAACTGCATAAATTTTAGGTAATATTCAGATAAGTTCTCTGAAAAAGAAAACTTGTCTCTGTCATATGGGAATGTGGGAAATTCACAAAAATCCTGATGTTATTCCAATGCCAGTAGGACAGACACTTGTAGCTGATTTTAAAGTTATGGTTATAAATTTGTGATCTAGAGTCTGTACTTCCCAGGCAGTTGGAATGGGGGCGAGGTTTTAGAATCTAGTCTTAGGCCAGGAAAATTGGATTTCTTCAATAAAAACATCCCTGAAATGATTTAACATTATACAAAACGTAATTGGTAATTGTTAACTGACCTTTGTTGCCAAAATTTCATAGAAACCTCAAAGGTCAACTTCAAAATCTCTGTTCCTTTTTTTTAATCTCCCTGAATTATGAGTCTCTCTCTGAAATAATTAAACAGTGACACTGAGAAGTTTCATTTTCACCTCAAATTTGGCATTTCTAAAACTTAATTCATAATTTCCCTGACAAAACCAATTTCAGGCATACCTTGATTATCCAGTCTTTAGCTTCTGTATAACTTCTGTTTTAGCCACTTCTTTCTTTTGTTCTTACAGATAACGCTACTCTATTCCAGGCCCCTGTATACCACCTGGAACACTAAAATGATGTATTTCCTTTTCTTCCAACTTCCAACTTGATTATTAGGGTTCACTTCCATAGTACCTACTTGTTTTCTGAAATAAGAATTTAACATATGAAATTCATGCAACCTACTAGACCCAGGCTATTTAACCTGGTGTATAATGCTCTTGGATTCAGAACCTAAACTTTTCTTCCAGCTTTACTTCCTATTATATACACAAACCATCACCATTAAGCAAAATGGTCTATCCACACTTTTTTCACAAATTCCATTTTCTTTCTTGCTTCTATGCTTTTTTATGTGGACTTCCAACTCTGCTCCCCTAAGGATCAACCTCCTCATGACCTAGCTACCCAAACTACCAATAAAAAATTACCTATCCTTTAACATTCATTTGTATCTATCCTCTCTTTTGGCATCCTCCCCTCTACTCCCACTTCCAACTTCTCTCCACGGGGATCTGTTCTTCTTTGCAACACCCAGCATATGTTTCCATCTCTTTTTGATCAATTTATCGTGTTTTGTCCTCTGCCACTTCCTTCATTGGTTCCTTTTATTCCTGTCTTGTCACTTTATATTGTAAGAATGCTGAAGGCGAGGAAACTTGTTTTATACTTATCTGTACACCACATGGTGCTTAGAGTGGTTGGTGGAATTAAGTGAATGCGTGTAGTTCACTGAGGCACAATAATACCACTTGGATTCATCAAAGTGACAATGGAATAAGTTTTCAGATCTATGTGGGCCTAACTCCAAGCATCACAATAAAGTTGAATTGGGTGGTTTACAGAAAGATCAGGTGCCAGACAGAGAATTAAGATGCTGCATATTTAATGTAAAATAATTAGTCCCAACAGATGACTAATGGAAAGACTTTGACTAGTATGGGAAAATATTCCCTAGCTGTATGTCATACTCTGGGAAAGCCACCACAAATCCTTTTCATAATCTCCATCTATATCTCACAGGTAGATGTACAAACAAGAAAGCAAGCTTAAAACATGTCATGATGGAGGGTATAGAAAGCGGAAAATGTACAAGAAATGTTCTTTATAAAAGAAAAAGTATCTTAAGAGAAATTGTCTCTATTTTGAACTGTTTTACAGACAGTACTGTGCAATTCAGGGTGAGACAAAGTGTTGGGGAAAGAAGAGTCAAAATGATTTTCTTAAGATTTCTGTGGTCCTGTGTATTCTGCTCTTATATTGATAACCCTAAGTTATATCCATCCCCATCACACTATAAAACAGGATGCAAAGAACCTTCCATGAACCAATAGTTAGGCGAAATTAAAAATAAATAAAACCAGGTCAAAGTTGACAACACAATTCTATACAGTTACGGGTCATTATCCATAATGTAGTGATAAGATAAATACTCTTTGTTTGCCTAAAAGAAGTTTGCCTTAGACAAAATTGACCATATAGTCACAGAGATTGATTAGCAAAGCAGACTGGTAAAGCAAAGCAACTCTATTTGAAAAATAATAAATGAAATATCACTTGCCCATACTGTTTATCAATAATTGAATGGTAACCTCCTTTTGAATATCAGCGAGCACATCTGGGACCTACTAAATGGACATTCTAAAAAACGACAGCTTTTTCAAAGGAATGCAAGCATGATTTGAAAGTTCAGCTATCAAAATTTATTTATTTTTTCTCAATCTCTTGTGGTTTCCATCAGATGTCATGGGTGACGTGGTGTCTGAGTCCCAGACATAAGTGAAATGAACCTAAGTTGGAGATGAGACAGGAAGCCTGACAGATGATGGGCACTTGGACCCTTGTACACCCTGCATCTGCCGTCTTTGGGATGCCTTTCTAGTGCCAGTCGGAGCAAGTCCACACTGTCCAAACTGTCAAAAGCAGTTTTGTGATATGTGCTTCCACTGAGTCCCTGCAACTATGGATTGGGATAGATGTCCTGTGCTCTGAGAATCCTGCTCTTTCAATTATTCTGTTTCAGGACAGCTTTTACAAGTTTCTCTATGTACTCACACAAAATAAGAGGAGCGCAATCCCCCCAGTTACACTTCTGTGGTACTGACATGCTTTACAAATTTTAACTTTTCATGAGATCATTGATTTTCATAGTATAGCTCCTATAAGTATATCCTTTGTGTTTAATTTGTTAGATTTGCAAACAAACATTATTCTGCATTCAGTGAGCTATATGATACTTTCAACATGTGACAAAATGGGCTAGAGTTAGAAGTAGAAAATAGTATGAAGGCTAAATTGAGAAACATAAAAATACAAGTGAGTTTCAAAAATCCATCCAAATAAACCATACAGATTTTTTAAAAAGGAATAATATGAATTCCATAGAAGCTTTGAAACTGGAAGAAAATAATCAAGGCTTATTTGAAGAATAATGAAAAAGAATGGCACTGAAAAATTTGTCAAATATTACCATTTACTAGCTGTATAGTTATCTAAATTAAAAATAAAGCATGCAAAGAAACAAAACCTCTCCCAACCCATCTCAAATAGAAAATGTAAGAAAATGATTCTGTTGTACATTCCCAAAGATTAAAAAAAAGTCAACATAGGCTTATTTATATTACTTTCTACACAAGAAATACATTGAAAGCCAGATGAGATGAGTTATTGTAGGCAACAGAGCAAGCCAATGGTGGAGCTAACACTGTAATCTTGGTTTTTAGTTTTGTTTGATTTTGATTTTCATTTACATTCACTGAACTTTCAAAGACACAATCACATGTGCTAAGAGTTTAAATTTTTTACCAGAAACTACAGAGGCTAATGACACCTATGAAAATGGATAGATGATAAGAAATGATCACTGACTGTTGGACTTGTTTTAAAAAAGTTGGAGTTAGATTCACTATAAGCTTACATGTTGGAAAATACTGAGGATTTCAGAATTAGGACTATTTCTGCATTGACAAAATGAGACAAAATGGATTTGACTGATGTTCAAGGAAAATTCTAAGTCAATATACTGCTGTAAAATTGAAGAGCAGAAACATGAATACACATCATCTCAATTAGAAGTTAACCTAGCCTCTTTGGACAACATTGGAATTAATTTCCTCTTTACTTACTATTTAGTCCACTGAGTTCATCTTTCAACTAATCACAGCTCTAACTATAGAAAGTAAGTTTTAAATTTTTGACATTCAAAAGCACGTACCCTTGAAAAATCTATTTCTTTTTTTTTTTTTTTTTTTTTTTTTTTTGTTGAGACAGCGTCTCACTTTGTTGCCAAGGCTAGAGTGAGTGCCTTGGCGTCAGCTTAGCTCACAGCAACCTCAGACTCCTCGGCTTAAGCGATCCTACTGCCTCAGCCTCCCGAGTAGCTGGGACTACAGGCATGCGCCACCATGCCCGGCTAATTTTTTCTATATAGATTTTTAGTTGTCCATATAATGTCTTTCTATTTTTAGTAGAGACGGGGTCTCGCTCAGGCTGGTCTCGAACTCCTGACCTTGAGCAATCCACCCGCCTCGGCCTCCCAGAGTGCTAGGATTACAGGCGTGAGCCACCGCGCCCGGCCTGAAAAATCTATTTCTAAAGAAATAGTTTTAAAGTAGTTTTTTTTTTTTAAATGTATATTTTCTATGAAATGAAAGACTTTCTGGATCAATATACACAATTTTCAATCTCTTGAAAAGATTATTTTTAGATGGCAGATTGACCATGATGACACATATCTGGTTGTTCATGTCTCCTATTTAATCTGTTGAAGTTCCTATAAAATTCTATACCTTCATTACAGAGATTTGGAATTGCTTACATTGGAAAGCATGTGCTGACCTAGGAGTAAATTTAGTTAGAAATGTGAACACTCAACTTGGAGAAAAAATAGATTTCCATTTTTGATAATAGTGGACTTCAATTTACTGGTATTCATCTTATATTAAAATGTAAATTTTTCCAAAGCCAAACAAGCACTATAGTAACTTAAAGCAATAGTAACTAAAGTAATACCGTTGATGTTATATTTTAGGTACTAAAGTACTATAGTTGTAAATATTATGTGTGGAATCATGTATTTACATAAGATTTCTATGTAGTAATGAATATGTAGTGTAAAATTAAAATAATATCTAATTCATATTTAAGGTATTATGTAATTTCTAAGTAGCATATCTCATCATAAATATATAAATAAATATTTGCTAAACAAATTGAGATATTCCATCATTGCATTTAGAATTAACCAAATTTTTAAAAAATATATTTATTTTAGCTTACTTATCCTCCACCAGATTGAGCATCTATTTTTAGAAGTAGTACATATTTTTTATTCATTCTGGGAACAAAAAAGGAATACGGCTTATAAGCAACTCCTTTATCATACATATAAAAAGGACAGAGTTTGAAGGCAGATACAGTTAGTTTACTTATTTCTAACAGAATTGGGAAAACAGAGAAGCAATAATAAATTACAGAAAAAGTATTTAATTTATAGGCAAAATATTAATAATGTAAAATCTCTTCTGAAGACTGTTGTGATAGAAATTGGTAGACTATTTTATTCCAAATGGGTAAATGTTTATCAAACAAAATGGTAGTATAAACTATTTCATTGAGTGGTCACCATTGTATCCCCAGCATCTGTAAGAGTACCTACTATATAATAGATACTTAATAGATATTTGTTAAATTAATCAATTGATGAATATATGCCTCTTTTCCTTTTTTGAGTTGCAAGATCATATGTCTTCACTTGTAATCAGTGATGGAGATTTTGCAGATTATTTATAGGTCTTTTGGGCCATCTAAAATCATAAACTTGGAGAGAGAGTTTACATTCTCTAATGTTGGTTTTTGCTGAGGGGTTGGATATAAGGAGTCAATATAGTAGACCAAGACCAAATCCAACAGGGAAGAGGTTACCCCAAAGGCAAATAGGTATCCTTCTACAAGAAGAAGGAACAATGACAGTCAGTAGGAAGAAGCAACAGATGCCCAAGAAGGTATTCCCAACATAATACAAAAATGAGAAGAAGCCAGTTATCACCACTGTGGCACAAGGCCAGGGACAGATAATCAAGGGAACCCATTTGATACTGATACCCAGAAATTGTGCTACAATTTCTTAAATTTCTCTTACCCAGGATCTGGGTTGGTTTTGCCATCTGAGAAAGGACTAAGTTTACAATTTTTGGTCAAGTAGTTCTTTCTGATGGTAAATAAGGAAAGCATTAGAGGAAAAGGTAGAATATACACAGTACATCTGTTAGCACTTAAAAGGAAACAGGAAATATTAATGAGTAGGTCAATGCCAGTTTTATCTTATTGTCTACAAACTTAATGTATAACTGACCACTCAGCATGAAAGTTTCTCACAAGCTTTTTCCCATGAGTACAAAAAACAAGAATTGCACATGATATTTTTCTGGCCATACGAGGAAAAAATAAACAAGCAGGGGCATTGTTTCTATTCTAAATGCCGTAGCCTGGAGCAACTCAAAGTGTTTTGGTTAAAACCTAATTAGAGAGACTAAAATGAATTCAATAAATGTAAACTGACTTTTCTAACCAAAAGAGAAAATTATATGAGTAAAAGTAATACTACATTTTAACACACTTATATTTGACCTTTTAAAATACTTTATAAATAGAAAGAAACAAGTATTTTCTGAGAACAGTCATCCTCTGCATAACAATATTTGGGTCAATGATGAACTGCACATGTAACAGTGGTCCCATAAGATTATAATGGAGCTGAAAAATTCCCATCACCTAGGGACATAGTAGCCATAGTGATGTTGTAGCATGACCATTACTCATGTGATTGTGGTGATGTTGGTGGAAACAAACCTACTGCTATTTGTATAAAAGTGTAGTACATACAATTATGTATAGTACATAATAATAATGATACTAAACAGCTATGTAACTGGCTTATGTATTCATTTTACTATACTTTTTATCATTATTTCAGAGTGTGCTCCTATTTACTGAAAAAAAAAGTTAATGATAAAATAGTTTCAGACAGGTCCTTCAGGAGTTATTGCAGAAGAAGGCATTGATGTCATAAGAGATGACAGCTCCACACATATTATTTTCCCTGAATATCTTCTAGTGAGACAAGATGTGGAGGTGGAAGACAGTGATTTTGATGATCTTGACTCTGGGTAAGCCTAGGCTAATATGTTATGTCTTAGTTTTTAACAAAAAAAAGTTTAAAATGTAAAAAAAAAATTAAAAATAGATAAAAGCTTGTAGTATAAAGATATAAAGAAAGACAATATATTTGCACAGCTGTACTTGTTTGTATTTTAAGCTAAGTGTTAATACAAATGAGTCAAAAGTTTAAAAAAATTAATATTGTATAGAGTAAAAATGTTATAGTAAGCTAAGGTTAATTTATTATTGAAGACAGAAAAAAAATTATGAATATAGTGTAGCCTAATTATAGCACCCTAGACCTTCACATTCATGTACCGCTCACTCTCTGACTCACTCAGCAACTTTCAGTCCTGCGAGCTCCATTCATGGTAACTTTCTATAGGTGTAACATTTTTACCTTTTATCCCATATTCATACTGTACCTTTTCTATGCTTAGATATGTTTAAATACACAAATACCTAACATTGTGTTATAATTGCTTACAGTATTTAGTATAGTCACATACTGTACAGGTTTGTAGCCTAGGAATGATAGTTTATACCATATAGCCTAGGCGTATAGAAGGTGATGCCATTTAGGTTTATGTAAATACACTCCATGATGTTTGCACAACAATGAAATAGCCTAATGATGCATTTCTCAGAATGTATCCCCATTGTTAAGTGATATATAACTGTATATGGATAAAAATAATTTTAAATGAAATTATAATCGGATGAGACAGTATTCTTCTTGGTTAGTTGGGAATGTTAACACATTAAGATAATGTTATTCATCTAAGTTAAATGCTACTATTTCAAATAATGATTACTATCAAGAATTTTGCCTCTATCTTAAATCTATGTAAAACTAACTTAAACATATCATAGTGTTTCAGATAATTTATAGAAGAAAGCATAGACAATACAATTATATACTTTATTCTTAGAGCAACAAACTAAGATGTGACCAAAATGCTTCCAGACTCCGGATACTGAACTAGTAAAATTCTAGAGGCAGCTATATCTATAAATGATTTCTAGGACTCCTTACACAAAAAGTGTGTAATCCCTTAATTTAGAATTAGTTTACCAGAAAGTAAACTACATAAGTGGCTAATCCATTTACACTTATTTGGAAAGTGTATATGTAAAATGGTGGATATATATAACAATCACATAAAACATAAGGAAGAATAAGCAAAAAAAACCCTCCTGTTTAGGATTTACATATAGTAAGCATATATCATTTGTTTGTCTTCTTCATTCGAGTGTCCTGTGCTTGTGTGTGTGTATATTTGTGTATATATTCCCCAATATGCACTTTTGTTTTACTCCTCAAGTGCATTGCCAGCTGCTGGGTTAACAGGACTAACAGACTTCAACTACCAATTAACTTTCAGACACAAAAAAGGAAGTCACAAAGGAATGCTGAAGGAATGAAATAATTCAAAAACTCTGAACAAATTATTATAATTAGCTAATGGACAAGAAAATTTTGCTATGCAAATATAATACTTCACTGCATACTTGCAGTGTGTCCTCCATTCTCTTATGTGGTCTGGAGCCCTAAAATCTCACCCTGGAATTCTCAAACATATTAATAATGCCTTTGTAGTAGTTTGAATCATTAATTTCCTTCTTGATTTACCTGCTCCCGCTTTTTTGGCTTCTGATTGTTCTTCTTTACCTAAGCTTTTATTCCTTCCCTTAATTTGTTTTGAGATACACCTCAAATGATAAATGCTGGAGGTAATGGATATGTTAATTACCCTGGTTTGATTTCTTCACATGGCACATCTGTATCAAAACATCATATATATACACTCAGGAGAAGACGGCTGACCATAGACATAAGCTGCTAGATCATCTCAGAAAGAAGAAAAAGTCTTAGATGAAAAAAATAGATAAGGTATAATTATAATTTAAAAGTCCTTTTTGAAGGCCTAAGTATGCCTCTTCCCTGGGACCACATTGAAGACAAGCACCACATATGAGGGCACTTCTAGTTTTGAGGGGTGGCCACATACAGGGAGTGGCTAGAACTTGGATTTGAGCCCCTCACAATGCAACAGAGCTGGGAGTATAAAGAAAAGGGTGGGGGCCCAGACTGGGGCCTGAAAGCTATTTGCACATCATCATTTCTGTCGTGAAAATTGGAGGAACTCCAAGAACTCTTAATTCTAGGCCTTATTTCCAGGTCATTATGAAGACATCAGTTTATGAGGATAGTGCCGTTTTATTGTACACTTTATCACTTTGATTTATCACATTTGAATATTTAGTCATTTGGCTTGTTAACCTCAATTTATACCTGTAATTTCACTATGTCTATCTCCAGATATAGATTTTCTTCTCACAATATAGTATTTCTGTGTGTTAAAATTCCAAATATTATATTCAATTAACTGAATTGCAGGTCAGATTACTTTACTTGTTCATTCTCCAAAACATTTAAAGGAAATATCATTCTAATATTACGCAAACATTTCCAGAAAATTTAGGAGACACTTCCAAATTCATTTTATAAGGACTGCATAAACACGATGTGAGTATCTGACAAAGATTTTTTTTTTTTTTTTTTAATGTTAACCAATATCTCTCTCCCAAAGGGAAAAACTTAGAAACTTAGGGAGGGACCCTTTGGATTACAACTCAGTTTTGAGGACATGCTACTGAGCTGATGCTGGTCTCTCCACATATCAGGAGACAGCCCACAGCACTGGGATACAGGTTTAGAAGAGGGGACACTACTGCTAAAGGACTGTTCTGTTCCCTTAGTCGGTCGGGACACAGACCCCTGAGAAGGGAGTACTGCTGGTATAAGAGCAAAAAGAAGGCATAGCTGCCACTGTGGAGTCTCTGGAGTGCTGTTTACAGGAATGTCAAGCTTTCAGGAAGTCTCCCAGAAAAAAAAACCCCAACAATTGGAATGTGTAGCTCCTTGCACCTTGCTGTCTCCCACTAGTACAACCCATTGGGAGAGTTTAACAGGGACACAGCTGACAGAAGAGAAATGTAGTTTGAAGAATCTAAACTCCAGCTTCACAAACAGAATAGAGAAGGTTAAATATGTAATTAAAAGTCAACAAATTAATAACTGACACAACATGCTGAGAAACTAGAAGGCCTACAGCAATGTTGATTAAAGAGCAAAGTTGTGAAGTGCATTCTGCTAAGTGCAGTATCACAAGAATGGAAAAACAAGCACCACATGTACTCACCATCAAATTGGTATTAACTGATCAACACTTAAGTATGCATATAGTGGTAACATTCAATGGGTGTCGGGCAGATGGGGGGAGGAGGAGGGATGGGTATATACACACCCTATGGGTGTGGTACACACCCTTTGGGGGATGGACATGCTTGAAGCTCTGACTAAGGTGGGGCAAAGGCAATACATGTAACTTAAACATTTGTACCCCTGTAATATGCTGAAATAAAAAATGAACAAACAGAAAACCCAAAACAATTGGGGGAAATTTAAATACAATTGAGGATATTTGATGCTATTAAAGAATTATTATTTTTTTAAATGTGAAAAAAAAAGAACAAAGTTGGAGGATTTACACCAACTGATTAAAAGACTTATTAAGCTACATAATCAAGAAAGTGTGTTATCAGCATAAGGGTAGATATTTCAATAAATTAAACAGAATAGGGAGTCCAGAAATAGGTTCAGATATATCTAATATATTGTTCAGGTAAATGTATGGGAAAAGTTGAACCTGAACCCCTACCTCATACCTCACACAAAAAGTAATTTGAGATGGATTATACAGCTGGACTTAAAAGATAAAACAAATCTTCTGGAAGAAAACACAAAAGAATATTTTCAAGACCTTGGAATATACAAATATTTCTTAGAGAGGATACAGAAAAAGCCCTAACTTTAGAATTAAAAATATAACAAACTGGGCTTCTTCAAATTTAAAAATTTAAGGGCTTTGTAAAGAAAATGAAAATGCAAGTCACAGACTGAGAAAATTTTGCAATACATATATCTGACATAGGACTTTATTCAGAATATATAATGAAATCTTACAACTAAACAAAAAACAAAGAATATAACTAATTTAAAAACGGAAACAGACTATAAGATACGATTCACAACAAAAAATGCAGGAATGGCTGATGAACGCATGGAAGATGCTCAAGAATATTGATGAGAAAGAATATGTTAATGAAAATCTCAGTAAGATATCATTTAATGCCTACTGAATTAGCTAAAATTTAAAAGACTAACAACCCCAGATAGTGAGAACAGGAAATAGATCAATTGAAACTCTCATACATTGCTAGTGGATGTATAAAATGGCACAACTACTTTGTAAAATTTTGTTATTTTCTCATAAAGTTAAATATAAATCAATTACCAGATTCTATCAAATATAAATCATACCAAATGGAAATTCTACTCCTAGAAGAAATTCCAATAACAGATGCTTTTGAGTGCTGTGGGGCTTGTCACAGAAAACTTTACCAAAAAATGCACAGAAATATTCATACCTGCCTTATTCTTAATAGCTAAAGACTAGAAATAATTCAAATGTCCATCAACAGATGATGATTAAAAATAATTGCTGTAGAGTTGTACAATGGAATTCTTTTCGCCAACATAAGGAAACAAATTATTGATACATACAACATGGGTAATTCTCAAAAATATGTGTTGACAAAAAATTTAGACATTATATTGAATACAGCACTCCATTCATATAAAATTCACAAACAGACAAAACCAATCTATGTGATAGAAATCAGTCTTTACCTATAGGAGAATGGGAAATGATTAGAAGGGGAATGAATGAACTTTTGGCATTGAGAAAAATGTTTGATATTTTAATGGGGTTTTGATTACATTTATTATACTTAAAACCTTGAATTTGTACTTAAGATCTGTGCATTTCACTGTATGTAAATTTTACCATTATTAAAATAAGAATTTAAAAAAGAGTAAAAGGTCATTATAAGCATAAAATCTGACTACCTCCTCTTTATTCTTATCCAAGCCAGTAAGAATATTTCTGCTCCATACAGAAAAACATTTTTTATTGCCAATAATCTTACTTAAAAGCAACTTGATGCTATTAAAGGACAATTAAACATGAAAGTATTTTAATATTATATGATATAAATATTTTTCATAAACAAGAGGAAAAAAGAGTAATGCGAGCTTGTCAGTTACTTCAACTGTACATTTTCATTTTGCTCCATCCTGATATGAAATTCTCAGATTGGGATCTGAGAATCAAGAATTTGTAAACCCCTTTTAGCAGATTAAAAATGGAGTGTGGAGTTGTCAAAACAGCAGGGAGCAGCAATAAATGAGACAAGCATCTAGCCAGTAAGTGATTGCTGAAGAATCTGGACCTCTGGACCAATCATCCCTTCAGATGAGTTTGCATCTATCAAGATGAGTTTCTCTCATGGAAAGTCAAATATCCCCTTCACTCTCAGCCAAAGAAAGGTGCAACATAAAATCCATTTAATGTTCAGGAACGAAGTGCACAGACATCTACCATATATTTACTGAAAGTGGTAAAGAGAAACTGGCTCCTTAGCCTTTTGTCATTCTTGTTTCTCCTTTCAAATAACCCTGGCTGGGCACCAAGAGGTGGAAGAAAAGCACAGAAAACATTTCCCATTAAATAACAACCTCATGCAAGTTCAATAATTTAAATCATTTTTTCTCTGTCATAATCCTCACAGTACTTAAGAGCTACATTATACAGAAAAATCCCTCATTGAGTATCCATGTGAGAAGACATCTAAAAGCTCAGTGGGCACATGTATGCATTATTAAAGCAAACATTGCAGTGCATAAAGATCTGTCAATACTAACAACACTTAAAACTTGTAGTTTATCGAAAAGCATGTAATTAAAGGTGCCCCTCTTGAAGGCTGGAAGCAAAATCCTAATCCCTGGAAATTACCTCTGCTTTAATCCACTATCATTTTAGTATTTCCTGAAATAATGTAATTATTTTCTAGGGAACGTATGACTTTTTTAATATCTTCAATGTTGGAGAAAGGATAGAATCAAAGCAAACTTACGTATACCTGTATTCAGGTGGGGAAGCATAATAAAGAGTAATTCTGAGTTGAAAGGGACAGTAGTCATAATTAATTCAGTTAAAAGTTATTACTCTTGCAAATTTATCAAAAATATGACCACATCTTTGAAGACTCTCATGAGAAATACTGATGAAAAATCTTCATAATAATCTCTCTCTATGGATAATATTATATTCCTCTGACTTTCATTTATTGAATACTTAATATTATGTGGCTTCTTGCTTAGTGCAAAACTTTAAAAATTCTTGAAAGAATTAAAAGAATATATAGCACATGTAGTTGCTTAAGGCATTTATTCATCTAAAAATAAGCTAAAATGGGCATATGAAATTATATGTTATGCTAACATAACAGGAAAATATATTTAAAACTTGGTAAAAAAAATTAAGGATATTTTAGATTGGACTTCTATTTCACAATTAGTTAATAAAAAAGTATATAATAAAGAATAGATAACAAATTACATTTTCAAGAAATGAATTTTTTCTGAAAAATTGAAATTGTGTGTTCCAATTACCAGCAATAATTATGCTTTAGATAAACCTCACAAGCTATAATGTTAATATTGAATAAAATTTTATCTCATTTGTTTCCTGAAAATGATTGAAAAGAAAACATTTATCAATTTTAGATTCATTTACATATTTATTGGCTCTAAATATCTCTTTCCCAAACAAAGGCTAGGTAAAAATTCTCTATTTCAGTAGTACCAAATGCACATTCAAATTCTGTTAACATATATTGCACACTTATGAGCAAGCATGAGCATAATGACTTTATATACATTATTATTTTAGCAATTTAGCATCTTAAGACTATGGCACAATAGAATGTTTACTGATGGAGAACCTATTATCTATCCTTTTGTATGAAGAGAAAAATTAACCAGTGTATACACATTTAGGTCCTCAGTAGTTGTATTCTAGACTATCCTTTATTTTTTTATTTTATTTTATTTATTTATTTTTTTTTTTTTTGAGACAAAGTCTTGCTTTGTTGTCCAGGCTAGAGTGAGTGCCATGGTGTCAGCCTAGCTCACAGCAACCTCAAACTCCTGGGCTTAAGCGATCCTACTGCCTCAGCCTCCCGAGTAGCTGGGATGACAGGCATGTGCCACCATGCCTGGCTAATTTTTTCTATATATATTATAGTTGTCCAGATAATTTCTTTCTATTTTTAGTAGAGACGGGGTCTCGCTCTTGCTCAGGCTGGTCTCTGAACTCCTGACCTCCAGCAATCCACCCGCCTTGGCCTCCCAGAGTGCTAGGATTACTGGCGTGAGCCAACGGGCCGGCCTAGACCATCCTTTAGATCTTTGTTTCTCCACAGTAAGGAGGTAGAGATTGTTTAACTTCTCACCAAGAAACCATACTTCTCTTTCTATAGTCTAGAGATGTCATTTAAAAATACTTAGCATCTGGGGACCATATTTTGAAGTCCCTCTAAGATCTTGATAGAGTTTTATAAATAGCTCTCTACAGGAAATATAATGGAGGAAAACTTGCGATCTGTTCTTCTTTCTCCTCTCCCCAGATGCTAGCATGGATGCAGAGAGAAAGGAATGCTTATACGCTGTTGGTGGGACTGCAAATTAGTACAACCTCTATGGAAAACAGTATGGGATTCCTCAAAGAAATAAATGTAGATCTACCATTCATTCAGCAATCCCGCTGCTGGATATTTACCCAAAGGAAATGAAGCCATTTTATCAAAATGACGTTTGCACTTGAATGTTTATCACAGCACAATTCACAATTTTAACGATGTAGAATTAACCTAAGTGTCCTTCACTTAGGAGAAAGAGGAGCAATTCATGAGAGGATAAAGAAAATGTGTATATATGTGTATACACACACACACACACACACACACACACACACCATGGAGTACTACTCAGCCATAAAAAGGAATGAAATAATGCCATTTGCAGCAACTTGGGTGGAATTGGAGACCATTCTCCCAAGTGAAGTACCTCAGGAATGGAAAACCAAACACCGTGTGTTCTCACTAATAAGTGGGAGCTGAAGATGGGTACACACGGACATAAAGCAATATAAAGACATGAGAAACCAAGAAGCCAGGGAGGCTGGGAGGGTGAGTAGGGGATAACAACTTACCTACTGGGTGCAATGAACACTATTCTGGTGATAGGAACACCAAAAGGCCTGACTTATATAAGATATTCTTGTAACAGAAATACTTGTGTCCCCTTAATTAATATTTTGAAATTTTAAAAAAAGGAAAATATAATTCAAGTGAGATGGTCAAAATGGTTAGGAAGTGGAAGTACCTTTCCAACTATTTTTTTCCCCATGAATACCAGCTGTATTCAAAGGAATACAAACCTTAGCAGAGATCCAAGTTTGAAGATTTTGTGTCCTTATGTCATCATTTGGTGGAATAAAGCTAAATGAAACACAAACATGTACATTGGTCTATTATCTGAAGGTTTCTTCTTTTGTTTTATTAATTCTAAGTCACTGAAAAATGTTGTTTTATTTGTGACAGTAGCTAGAACTACTCAAACTAATATCAGACTCATTACTTGCTGCTAGCCAAGGGCCACACTTGAATCACTGAAATAAATTAATAGTAGTTCTTTTCCCAGATGCTGAAAGGTGTCAGAATCACTGCATTTGCATTCTCCTCCCCCTCTTTCTCTCCTTTCTTCCCTGTGAGTGATTCTTGTGGTCTTTCATACACTGCCAAGAATCAGTGGGTAATGTGATCATTTTAGCCAAGGAATTCTTTAAAACTATGTCCATACTTAAATTATATGTAGAAATATGTTTTAATCAATAAGAAAGAGAAGGAAAAGAAAGAAAAGAAAGAAAGAAAGAAAAGAAAGAGAGAAATTCCATTTACACGGAGTCATTATTATGTGCTTCAAACTGTTATAGATGCTATGGAAGGTAGAAGAAGAATGTAAGAATTATAAGGATCCTACTGTGAAAAAGTTTAATAGATGACTGAAGGCCACAAGAAGGAACAAATGTAAGGCTGACAGAAAAGAAATAGAAGAAAGCAGATCTTACAGTAATTAAGAAATCTAGTTTATCCCCCTTAAAAAATAGTGTGTGTGACAAGCAAGGGTTATTTGCTGAACTCTGGGAAGTTCCAAATTGAAATAGTAAACCGGTTGAGTAGGATATACAAAGCATCTTAGAGGCAACTTAAATTACACTGTATAAATGGCAATAATCATCAGGATAGGAACACTGCAAATGACACACACAGTTAGAATCCCCACAAAGTCTCATCCTGGTTTCAAAAAATGTGGTATCTCTAGCAGCTCCTTAACAATTGTGCATCTGCTGTGCATTAGCTCTGTGAGGTGAGAGTCTCCACGGAGCACATAATGATCTGCAGAACCCCTTGAAAGTGTGACTGCCTTGCAGTCTGCAAAACATCTATTGTTGTATGGAGAGCCAACAACTGAACTTCTACAGCTTATAAGTGTCTGAAATATTAAAACATGCTTCCAATTAATGAGTCAAGGATTAAAAAAAAATACTGCATTTATTTGGATGGCAAAATTTGGGGGTTCTCATCCCAAGTAGGGAAGAAAGAAATAATGACAATGTTTTAAACAAGATGAACTTCATATTATAATGCAGCCCTAATGAATTTTACAAGTAAGACTTCTGTAGGATTCCTAAGATTGCCATGGCAGCTTCTCATTAGTGTCTTTTTGTGGTTACTAAGTAATTCCAATAACAAAATACCCCGTTGAAGAAGCAGGCCAAGGCAAATGAAGGCATGTAAACATCTTCATTTTTTAATTAAAAGTTTAGAAAATGTATTTGTGTAGATCCAGGAAAGAAAGGACCATTTCATACATTAAGGAGTTTGCCAGGTGCTCAAAGACCACTGCACATTCTCTGCCATTTTCCCCAACCACCTCTGCATCCTTGCCTGAAAATGGAAGAAAAGCTATGAGAAAAACATAGTGCTTCTTAAATTTAGTCTGGATAAAAGAAGTTTTAATGTTCATAGGGAGAAAAAAGAAGAAATGGTTCTGTGAAATTATGGAATAAAAGTGTACAAAAATTGTTTAAATTTTTCTAATTGTTTAAAATTAACTGTTCTCTAACGTGTTAATAATTAATATATCACTTAAGTAATGTGATGAGAATCACTTGAAGAAGTTGAATGATTAAAAATTCAAGGGCTTCACCTAGATCATGAATGAGATACATTTATTTATTTATGATCTCATTTGTTTTCTTCTGATAATTTTATTCTAAAAAAATCTGTGAATGATACACATTATAAATGTTGACTTAAATCCTCCTATTAAAGGAACAAGAAATTCTAATGTATTCAGTGAAGTTTATAATTAGGGAATATTATAATATTAATATTTTAATGATTAGCTTGCCTTCAGATTCCCTTTAAAATTTCCCTTGGTCATTTCTGAAACTCAAGAAGTGTCAGACCCATGCCCAGGAAACATGTATTCATGTTTTTTCACCCTAGCCTTCTTACTGATGCCTACAAGCTTCTTGCCAGTGGCATCTTGCTGCTGCTCCTGACCTAACTGATGCTGCCCTCTGGGAAAATGCCCCTTCCCCACCAGTGCCACCATCTACAGTCCTGTGTGTGTACTGCACATGCACACACCTCGGAACAGCCTTCACGCCTTAGACATAAGGATTTCCATATCTACTATAGCAGTTTTCTGGCAGATTGCAACTAATTGTCTTATTCTCACAAAACAAATATAACACTATAGTTTTTTGTATTTTAAATCCCAGAGGAAATTAAAGTATCTTTGGGAAGTGGGATTTATTTAATTCTGCAAAGATATCATAGAGGTTAAGAGTAGCTCTTTTTTCTCCAGGAGGTTTTCTAAAATGAAAAACTTCTGATTGCTAATCAAAGCTTTTGTGGCCCTCCTGAAGAAAGTATAGAATGAGTCACCTATTCAAAATCAGCATCACCTGTCATAATTTCTGTGTTCTGAATCTTACAGACTTTTTAATAAAAATAACTTCTTTAATTGAGGTTAGCTTCATTCTCTGTAGAAATCAGGCCTTGACCTTTGAGCTGGAGTGACAGCAGACATCAGCAGATTTCCATCTCCCAATACCTCCTGAAATAGCTCACTCACAAAGAAATTCTCTTTAAATCTCTCTCATCTGCTACCACTGTGTATATCAATGCATTTACTGAACTCCCTGGGAGTTTGAATCCCAATTTAGGCTCAACTGCTAATCAACTCATTAAACTCTTTTTAACCTGCCAGCCTAATTCCTTTGATTTCTTTCCTTCCCAACCTCGATTACATTTTTTCTTTGCCTACATTTGGATCTCAATTGCTTTGGCAGTCACACCACCTTCATTGGTCTGCAATATATCCTTTCCCTTTGCTCAGGAAACTCCTATTAGCACTCAGAGTTTACAAATCCAGACATTCGTTTACAACATAGCATTGCTTAAAATAAAAGATCAAAGACCTTTGGAAATAGTAATTTTCTTTATTTTAAGGGGAAAAGTGAGGGGGATCAATGTGTCTGGAAGATAAAACTGAGAACACACCTGATTGTCTTATGAAAAAAAAAACTAGCTGGTCTGAACACACACAAAAAAAACTTATAAAACTATGCACTACCCATCAGCATAACAAGGGTAAGGTGAGTTCTGAACCCAAAGACAAAGCATGATTGATTCTCTCAAGTTTTAACTGAAGTGGTAAGGAGATGTTACTCTATGTTGAAAATGTGGCAAATATGCTATGAAAAATTACCAAGAAAGAAAATAGCAAATGTTTAGAAAATGACCTTCTTACTCCAATAAAAAGTAAAAGAAAGCAATGTATTATACACTACAGTTGCCCCCCTTTAGCTATGGGTTCCTCATCTGAGGATTCAACCAACTACAGATCAAAAGTATTTCAAAAAAATTACATTTGCACTGAACATGTATGGACTTATTTTCTTCTCATTATTCCCTAAGCAATATAGTATAACAACTATTTATATAACATTTACATTACATTAGATATTCTAAGTAATCTAAAGATGATTGAAAGTGTACAGGAGGATGTGCATAGGTTATATGCAAATACTATGTCATTATATATCAGGGACTTGAGCAACTGTGGATTTTGGTATCCAAGAAAGATCCTGGAACTAATTTCTGAAAGGTACTGAAAGATGATAATATTTTGTATCATAATACTTAGTTTATATAAAGTTCTCAGTTAAAATTATAACTACATATGTAATTATTATATGTAAAAATATAAAATCAGTATTAGCAGTTTAGTTTTGACAGTTACAGACATAAAAGATTTTAATATATTAGATCAGTATTATATAGAAGTATTTTTTTTTTTTTTTTTTTTTTTTTTTTTTTTTGTTGAGACAGAGTCTCACTTTGTTGCCCAGGCTAGAGTGAGTGCCGTGGCGTCAGCTTAGCTCACAGCAACCTCAGACTCCTCGGCTTAAGCGATCCTACTGCCTCAGCCTCCCAAGTAGCTGGGACTACAGGCATGCGCCACTATGCCCGGCTAATTTTTTTATATAGATTTTTAGTTGTCCATATAATGTCTTTCTATTTTTAGTAGAGACGGGGTCTCGCTCAGGCTGGTCTCGAACTCCTGACCTTGAGCGATCCACCCGCCTCGGCCTCCCAGAGTGCTAGGATTACAGGCGTGAGCCACCGCGCCCGGCCTATATAGAAGTATTTGATGCAATAAAATGTTGTATGGTATTTATCAGGAATCAAAATCCAGGATGGTTTCCAATTAGAAAATTTATGTCAGTGTGTTTGGAGATTAATAATGTTTTTTACTATTTAAATATAAACTTGACGACTTATAAAAATTTCAATAGTTTGTCAAATCATAAGTAGAAATAAACATGTTAACTTCCCAATTAGTAAAATATTCAATTCAGACCATTTGAAGCTCTCTAAGTTAAATTAACAAATCCTGATGGATATACGCAGTATCTGGATATGTGAATGGCTAAACTGAGAGAAAAAGTGTATCCACAGGGGAAGAAAAGGTCAAAGGCTATTTTTTTTTAAAAAAATGTAATTTTAAAGGGCTTTCTATATCTTCAAACTTCATTCTAAAACTGAACAGGAAGGTAGATAATGTTACATTAATTCAAAGATCAGAAACTAGTTAGATTGATAAACAAAACTGAGAGAAATCATTCAATAGAAACTAATTTTTCAATTGAATTTGGAATAGGCAGGCTAGCAAAATCACAAGGGCTATTTAAAATAAGAAACTGCAAGATCAGACCTGTAATGAGAAAAAAAATCAGGAAATCTAATTGAACTACTGAAGCAGAGAAAGGAGTAGTCTGTCCAAAAGAAACCATAATTGTGATCCACATGGCTCCAGAAACCACAAAGCCACAGTTTAAGCCAATTTTATTTGCTGTATCTTACTATATTCTTCTCTTCCCAAATAATCAGATTTCCCCTTTCATAATTAACATGGAGATTACAAACTAAGAAAATTATAAAATCTTCTTTGATATTATTGATGATTATCCATGATTTCATTTTTTAAAATAGGCAAAATTTTCAAAAATTCTTGTGTGATAATAAGCAGTTAAATTTAGAATTTCTCCTCTATAATAACAGTAACCACTTGGTACATATTTTAAAAACATCTCTGTGTGGCTTTGGGAAACTTATTTTATTTCTCTGGCTACCAAGCCTCCGTCAATAAAATTAGATACTATGCCTCCTTACCTGAGAGACAGTGTGTCCCACCACATTAAAGTTGATAAGACGTGCCAAGAGCTCTGGAAGACAGCATGTCTATGAAATATTTAGTATAATGTGTTAGGCACCTGAGTTTTTATTTTTAATAAAGTTGTTGACAAGAAACATCAATCAGGAAAACTATCATTCTATTGCCTGTCTTTTTATTTATTTATTTTTGGCAAGTTGAGAAAATGCCTTGAAAATAAATCAAAAATGACTCAATTGCTAAATGTCTTTCATTTAAGTCATCTGAAGGTAAATTTTTCAATGATTTTTTTCTTCCAAATATATGTGATGGAAATCAGAAACTTGCTATTAAGTATTAGTAGAGAATTCTATGAGTCCAAATAGAATGAAATGCAGACACTGTAAAGTAAGTGACAAATTGTGAGTTGAAATTTGAGCTCGATGGAGGTATATGCACAGCCTGATGTAGTCAGAGCTCTGTGAAAATCACCTGTCCGGTAGATACATGCTGATGGACCAAAAGCAGGATTACGATTCTTCCTGCTATCCCTTTAATGCATATGTCAGAAACTACAAGCACACAAGCTGCATTCAGACAACAGAGCACATTGATTTGGTCCATCAAAATGTCATCAAAATTTTTTCATTAGTTGGACATATTGAATGATGTATTACTTCAAATACATTTAGATTTCTATTTTTTTGTTGTTGGTGGTTTCATTTCTTCATGAGTAAAATGAGAAGGAGGAAAGAGGAGAAAGGCATTCTGGTACATTTGGAAAGCATAGTTCTATCTTTAAATGGGGAAGAATATTCTAAGGCTATTCATCAGTCACTGCTTATCATGATTCTTTTGTTGTTTTTCTCTCACCTTCTCAGCATCGGTCACATTATCTGCCTGCTCCAGTTGGCATTGGTGTTTATAACTCTCATAGTAATATCAATATACAGAAATTGATGAAAAGGTTAATAAAATATAAATAGAACTAAGTTTGATTAATTTACCTGTACTTTATGAACCTGTTTCCTTAGCTTTAAAATAGTGATACTATCAATTTCTGAGGGTATTGTGAGGATTAGTTGGAAACAAATATCTAGAAATAATACAATAAAACCTCAAGAAATATTTATCACTAACATTTCTTACTTAGGTATAAGGACAGTAAAGTAGATGGTTTTATTGACACTAAGAATAAATATCACTCCATAAGCCATGCAGATAAATCAAGATATCTTCACACATATAATATATACAGATTTTTTAAAAAAGATAATGCTAAATAGAAATCCAAATCAGCTACATGAAATAAACATTCTTGAAATAATAGCATTTTGTAATCTCACAAGTAAAATAAAAATACCTGGATTTATACTTATATTTCACTTTAGCATGTCAAATTGATATGATGTTAGGAAAAAATATCTATGATATTCAATGTTTTTAAAAACTACAAAAATATTTTTCCAAATATCATATCAAGCTCTTTCACATCACAAACATGAAGTGCTGTATAGCAGATACTGCAAAATGAATCTGTGGAACAGGTATTTAGATAGAATAAGTTGGAATGGGGCAGTCACTTTGAGATGACTTAGTAAATTTGAATCTGATGAAACTGAGATTCAGAAAGATAAAGTAGTTGATCTGAGGTAGCATTGGTTATCAATAAAATATCAGGAACTAAATCTAGAAATCTTGAAGTACTTAAATATAGGCAGTCCCCTCTCTACATGGTAGTATGGAACCACTACAATTACATAACTACAGAGGAACTTGAAACCATGCAGAGTGATTCTAATAACTGTTCTGTAATTTTTAAAAATTTTTGTTAAAACATCAAAAATTATCTGTCAGTTGTAAATATAAGAAAATGAAAAAGATACAACTAATATGTATTGAATGTGCTGTATTTTAAAGCTTTAAAAACATTGAGAATTAAAATGTTTTATTTCTTTGTAAATAACTGACCAAGAGTAGTTTGGACGGTACCAATCTTGTCCTATCATTTATGATGCAGAGAGAGAGAGAATCTTTCTTATACCTTGGCAAATTCTCATACTTCTTTCTAAATTTGAATTAGCTCCAACATTTTATCCTGTGACCTTTCAATTACATGAAATGTCTCTAAGTGTTCCTTTAACATGAAGTTTTTTGCCGATGTCACTTCTCGGACTTCATCCTTTTTGTCACAATCGCTGTCCTGTATATCACTAAATTTGTCTCCACTAAGTTTCTCTAGCAGTATGTCTAGAAGCTCTGAAACAGCAGCGGATCCAACATCCCCATGATCAGCTATTTCCTCTGAAACTCCACTTACGTTGATTCAAATTTCACTTGAAGTGTTATTGCTTTTCATTTCTTTGCTAAAATTTATCTTTGTTGCCCAATTCTCTCTTTTGATTATCCTTTTTTTTTTGTAAAATGTCACATGGGTTTATCACTGGGCAACAAGGTCAATACAACTTTGTATCTGTGCATGAACTGAATACTATATATGTAGTGACCCATCTCCAACAGACTTTGAAAGAAATGATGTGATTGTCACTGATCATGATACAGATCTGTTATTTACATACTGATTTGTGCAATAAGGCACTAGCAACAAAGTTTGTACTTTATGCAATTACTCACAGTATACCATAGTACCTGAAATTTGAACCATGTTGTTAAGGGACTGGTGTTATTTAACTAACCGGTGGTAACTGATATCTGTGCATATCATAGCTGTGCAAAGTGAAAACTATATAAGGATAAGGAGTCATAAGATATTAATGAACCCAATTTCAATTAACACTTTTATGTACAAAAATTCTTTATGGTAACACTATTTCACTTTCTCAGGAAGTGGCCACATGTTAGACTATTCATTCCTATTTTCAGTCATTAAAGAACTGATTATTAAGTGGTTATAATATACTTTTTAAGAAGAGAATAGAAAGAAAACCAAACTCTCCCCTCACAATGCTTACATTATTTTGAAGGAAACAGAAAATAAATAAGATAATTAAGTTACAAAGATGTAAATCATAACAGAAAAGGAGAAAATAAAGCAGGGAGGTGGTTAGAATTTTAAATAGGGTGACCAGAGCAGATTTCACTGAAAATCTGATTTTTTGGTAAAGACCTAAGGGCAATGAGGAGATGAGGTTTATGTACATTTTATGGAGGAGCATCCTCTGCAGAAGAAATAGCAAACGTAAAGGCTTATAGGCCTGGTATGTTTGAGGCATAGAGAGGAGGTCAACAAAGCTGGTGCAGAGTGAGAGGAAAGTTCATAAAAGATGAGAGAAGAGGGGTCAGAGGGAGCCAAATTATGTAGACCCTCAAAAATCATATTTACAGCTCTGGTTTTGGTCTGACTGAGATTACAAGTAATGGTAAGGCTGGAGCAGAAAAGTGGGATGATATAACTTACAATTTAATTGTAGCTTTTGGCTTCTTTCTTAAAATGATACTGAAGGGAGGTAAAGGCAGAAACAGAGAAGTAGTTAAGAATCTATTGGAATAATTCAGGAAAGAAGTTATGGGATCTTGGACCAGTGCAGTGGTCTTGGAATGATGGTAAATGCTGTACTTCAATTCTCTATACATTTCAAAATCAGAGACATATTATAATTTTTTTTCAGTTCATAGAGGTGCTTAAATGACCCTCTAGAGTTGGTTGGAAGGAAATTTAAGATAATTATTGGAATAATAATCCAAAAGGAGGTAGAGCCCAAACACTAACATTCTCTAAAGAAATATATCATCAACCATGATAACTTCTTCGCAGCATAGGATACTAACATTTTCCAAGACAAACAAAAGTTTGAGGATAAAATTGAATAACAAGAGAAAACATATTTGACCAGAATTTTTCAAGGTTAGTTTTAGGGGGCCCTTCACCTTTGTATAGGTTGTCAGTTTAGCACCTCGTACATCTTAAATATATAAAATTTTTATTTGTCAACCATCTCAATAAAGCTGAAGGAAAATCAATAACTAATCTTATGTGTGGATTATCAGGCCAATTGAAATAAAATCTAACATCTCTAAAAAAGAAAGCAAAGGCAGGTAAATGATTCCAAGACAAATAGGATAAGAGGCAGCACAATAGCCTCCTAGGAAGGTTACCCTGCCCTTATAGAATAAAGAGCAAAGTCATGAGGCTCAAAGGTTTTCCTTTAAAACAACTTTCTACCCAACAACTTGAAGACCTAATGGCCTAATGCAAAAGTGGAAGCTCATGTCTTTAAGAGTCCTTGCATAGATTACATATATATATATATATATATATATTCTCTATCTCTCAACTAATCCCAGTATCCAGAGGAAACCCTTTTCAACATTTGAATGTTTACATTTTCAACATGAAGCAGAAATGTAACTATATTCCACTTCCTCATTTGTGAGGTGCTTTCCACATATATTTGCACACAAATATTCCAGTCGTTTGTAGGGAACATATATTTAACTAACAGCAAATATTCTAAGCTACATGTGATAGTTTTGTTTAGCCAAATCCCTTTACTAGCTATTGTATTTTGAGTACCCATACTCTCCCTTTCTGTTCCTCCCTCCCTTAATGTACTTTACAACTAATGCTTCATGATGTTCATTTTTTAAAAATTATCTTTTAAACAAATGAATACTGATTTTTGTCAACTCCAGGTAACTCATTTTTTGTAATTTGTCATGCCAGATTTCATCAGCCACTTCATACCAGCTTGGTGAAAAAGCACAACAAAATCCAATTGATTCACCACCAACCCATTTATCATAACATGACACATTTTAAATAATGAAGTTCCAGGACACACAGAATAAAAGGCATTGTGCTTTTCAAGAACAAGGAAAATGAAAACACTTTCTTAGTTATTCTATGTTCACAAGCATATTGCTAGACATTCTGTCCATTTTAATAAGAAACTCAATATTATACGCATTATATGTATAATATGTATGTGTATATATACATAATACATATGTGTGTATAATGTATATAGATAAAATTTATTTGTATGTGTGTATATATAGTTATTTTTTGAAGATTCAAAAGTTGGCTAGCTTAGTTTAAAACTAATGCTTCAAGTGTAGCACATTCCAATATTTACGCATCAAGTTTATCTTGATTTTCCAAAGATTCAATCCTGCCATTTAGCACCTGCTAATTATGAAAGAGACAACTTCTAAGTTCTTCTGAATAAAATTTCAGAGTGCTTTCATGACCAACACATCATCAAGAAAAGTAGCTAGACTCATTATCCAAGAGTCTGTGATTGCGGTGTCAAATGACGCATTATTTTGACTTGTTTTCAATGCATCATGCTTCTTCTTTGGCAGTGTGCCAGCAGATAGACTTTTTCAGACAGCTCCCAATGGGATTTTCTTAAAGCCCATGTCATTTATCCTATATATTATATATAGGAAAAAAGTAAAATGTCCTGATACACATTTAAAAAGACATCATTTACTGCATATTCAACTTCTATGGATAAATATTTTTCTAATACAAATATTTAATCATAACCAAAATGGTCATGCAAATCACTATTATGACTAAAATGATATTAAGTATGAAATTTATAATTTACAGTAATTGGATGGAGTTATGATTTATACAACATATCATAGGCACTATTATCAATGCTGCACTAAGTTTATAATTTCACTTAATTTTCACAACAATCCTAGGAATATAATTAAATCTTCATTTTAATGATGAGAAAACTAAGGCACTGATGCTGAGGATCTAGGCAGAAAAAATTTAACTTAAGAAGTAAAGACAAATAATTTAAAAACCAATTAAAATTAAGTGTACTGAGTATTAAGAGCAGGGAGGAGGTTGGTGCAAATGAATAGCAAGCGAAATTGGCCAACTTTAGAGTATCAAGAAGAATTTCAAGAGATAAGAAATTTCATAGTAAGAATTAAATGGAGGCTAGAGATGACCAGGTAAGGGGGATAGAAGGAGGAAGTGGAAACAACTTCCGCATGTGCCAAGCACTAAAAATGGAAGAACACACATAACTGAAAAGAGTTTAATATATTTGAAAATGAACCTGATGGCTCGAAGAGGAATCTAAAGAGAAGACCATTGCCAAATTGTATTCAGGTTGTATTCTGTGATAAAGAGCTTAGATGTTATGCTAAAGATAATTATTAGACATTGAAACATATAACAATTTCACATTTTAAGGTGATTTTGGCTTTAAGATTGGAAAGGATTAGAAAGTGGACAGCTTCAAATTCAGAGAAATCTAATAGAATATCACATACCACAATTTATGTTTATTGCAAATTTTAACAAATGTTGCCTGAACTAGTAGGGTTAGTAAGGGTAAGAAATAAAAGCATTTGACCCAGTAACCCCACTACTGGATATCTACCCAAAGGAAAAGAAGTCATTTTACCAAAAACATACCTGCACTAAAATGTTTATTGTAGCACAATTCACAATCTCCAAGAAGTGGAATTAACCGAAGTGCCCACCAATTCATATAATTCATGAAGGGTTTAAGAAAATGTGGTGTGTGTACACACACACACACACACACACACGTGTGCACGCACACACTATGGAGTACTATTCAGACAAAAAAGAATGAAATAATGTCTTTTGCAGCAACTTGGATAGAATTGGAGACCATTATCCTAACTGAAGTATCCCTGGAATGAAAAAATAAACACCACATGTACTCTCTAATAATTGGGAGCTAATTGATGGGCACACATGAAAACAAAGAGATATAAAGATTATAGGAAATGAATACAGGGGAGGGGGAGTAGGTGAGGGGTAAAAACCTACCTATCAGGTAAAATGAACCCCATTTGGGTGATGGGTACACTAAAAGCCCTGACTTAAGCATTATAAAATGTATCTATATAACAAAAATATTTGTATCTCCTTAATATTTTGAAATAAGAAAAATTATATTGATATGGTGAAAAAAATAAAAGCAGAGGAAATAGAAAAATCAGAGTCAAGGACTGTGGTTTTCAAACTTCAGCATGTCAGAATCACCTGAAAGGCTTGGTATAATATAGACTGCAGGGCTCATCCCCAGGGTTTCTAATCCAGAAAGTAAGTCTAGAGTGGGGCCAAAGAATTTGTATTTCTTTTTTTTTTTTTTTTTCTGTGAGATCACCTTTTTAATTTTTTTTATTTTTTTTTATTTCATCTTATTGTTATGGGGGATACAGAATTGCAGGTTACATACGTTGCCCATGTACCGCCTTTCCCCCCAAGTCAGAGCTCCAGGCGTGTCCGTTCCCCAGGTAGTGCGTGTTGCACCCATCATGTAGGTATATGTCCCTCCCCCCTTACCCCCCCTTCCCGAGTCAGCACCTTCAAGCGTTACCATTCCCCAAACGGTGCGCAATGCACTCATTGTGTAGGCATACCCCCATCCCCTCCCCCACCCCCCACCTCAGACTGATATCCAATTGGTGTCGTTCCTAGATGTGTATTTAGGCGATGTTCAGGAACCAATTTTCTGGTGAGTACATGTGATGCTTGTTTTTCCATTCTTGGGATACTTCACTTAATATAATGGGTTCCAACTCTCTCCAGGAGAACCATAGAGATGTCGTATCTTCGTTATTCCTTATAGCTGAGTAATATTCCATGGTATACATATACCACAGCTTACTAATCCAATCATGTATTGATGGGCATTTGGGTTGTTTCCACATCTTTGCTATTGTGAATTGTGCTGCTATAAACATTCAGGTACATGTGTCTTTGTTACAGAATGACCTTTTTTCCTTTGGGTATATGCCCAGTAATGGGATTGCTGGGTCAAATGGTAGGTCTACTTGAATCTGTTTAAGATACCTCCATAATGCTTTCCACAGGGGTTGCACTAGTTTGCAGTCCCACCAGCAGTGTATGAGTGTTCCTGTCTCTCCACACCCACACCAACATGTGATGTTTTGGGTTTTTTTGATAAAGGCCATTCTCATTGGGGTTAAGTGATATCTCATTGTGGTTTTGATTTGCATTTCTCTGATGATTAGGGATGTTGAGCATTTTTTCATATGTTTGTTAGCCATTCTTATATCTTCTTTCGAGAAGTTTCTATTCATGTCATTTGCCCACTTTTTGATAGGGTTGCTTGATTTTTTCTTGCTGATTTTCCTGAGTTCTAAATAGATTCTTGTTATCAGTCCTTTATCTGATGTGTAGTATGCAAAAATTTTTTTCCCATTCTGTAGGTGGTCTGTTTATTCTCTGGACTGTTTCTTTGGCTGTGCAGAAGCTTTTTAATTTAATCATGTCCCATTCATTAATTTTTGTTGCTGCTGTGATGGCCTTAGGGGTCTTGTTCATAAATTCTTTGCCTAGGCCAATGTCTGTAAGAGTCTTTCCTACATTTTCTTCTAGAATTCTGATTGTATCACGCCTAAGGTTTAAGTCTGTTATCCACCGTGATTTGATTTTTATGAGAGGTGAAAGCTGTGGGTCCTGTTTCAGTCTTCTACAAGTGGCTAACCAATTCTCCCAGCACCATTTATTGAATAGGGATTCTTGTCCCCAGAGTATATTTTTTCCTGCTTTGTCAAAAATTAGGTGACTATATGAGGATGGTTCTATATTTGAATTTTCTGTTGTATTCCACTGGTCTGTGTCCCTGAACTTGTGCCAATACCAGGCTGTTTTAAGAACCACGGCCTTGTAGTATAGTTTGAGGTCTGGCAAATTAATACCTCCCATTTTGTTTTTGTTGCTTAAAATTGCTTTTGCTATACGGGGTCTTCTCTGGTTCCATACAAAGTGTATAATTATTTTCTCTACATCTGTGAAGAATGATGTTGGTAATTTAATAGGGATTGCATTGAATCTGTAGATCACTTTGGGTAGTATAGACATTTTAACAATGTTGATTCTTCCGATCCACGAGCATGGTATATTTTTCCATCTATTTGCAAGTTCTGCTATTTCTTTTCTCAGTGTTTCATAGTTTTCCTTATAGAGGTCCTCTACCTCTTTAGTTAGGTATATACCTAGATATTTTATTTTCTTTGTTGCTATTTTGAAGGGTATTGAGTCTTTAATTTGGTTTTCCGATTGACTGTTATTGGCATATATAAATGCCTCTGATTTGTGTATATTAATTTTGTAGCCTGAGACTTTGCTATATTCATTAATCAATTCCAGGAATCTCATGGTTGAATCCTGGGGATTTTCCAGATATAACATCATATCGTCAGCAAAAAGTGAGAGTTTGATCTCTTCCTTCCCTATTTGGACTCCCTTGATTCTGCTCTCTTGCCTGATAGCTCTCGCAAGGACTTCCAATACTATGTTGAAAAGTAATGGAGACAGTGGGAGGCCCTGTCTGGTTCCAGTTCTAAGTGGGAGTGCTTTCAGTTTTTCCCCATTCAGAATGATGTTGGCTGAGGGTTTGTCATATATGGCTCGTATCATTTTTAGGTAGGTTCCATCAATGCCTATTTTGTTAAGCATTTTTATCATAAAAGGGTGTTGAATTTTGTCAAATGCTTTTTCTGCATCTAATGAGAGTATCATATGGTTTTTGTTTTTGCTTCTATTTATGTGGTGAATTACATTTATAGATTTACGTTATGTTGAATCACCGCTGCATCTCTGGGATGAAGCCCACTTGGTCATGGTGGATTATTTTTTTGATAAGTACTTGGATTCGATTTGCTAGTATTTTATTGATAATTTTTGCATCTATATTCATGAGAGAAATTGGTCTGTAGTTCTCTATTTTTGTTGCGTCCTTTCCAGGTTTGGGTATCAATGTTATACTGGCTTGGTAGAACGTGTTGGGGAGAATTCCATCCTTCTCAATATTGGAGAATAGTTTATGTAGGATGGGCACCAGTTCTTCTTTGTATGTATGGTAAAATTCAGGTGTGAACCCATCTGGACCAGGGCTTTTCTTTTTGGGAAGGTTTTTTATTGTTGTTTCTATTTCAGTTCTTGATATTGGTCTGTTCAGGTACTCTATTTCTTCCTGATTGAGCCTGGGAAGACTATGTGTTTCTAAAAATTTGTCCATTTCCTCCACATTCTCCAGTTTGTGTGCATAAAGATTTTTGTAGAATTCATAGATGATATCTTGTATCTCTGTAGCATCGGTTGTGATTTCTCTTTTCATGTTCCTAATGGAGGTTATTAGAGATTTCAGTTTTGTGCTCTTGGTTAGTCTAGCCAGGGGTGTGTCTATTTGGTTTATCTTTTCAAAGAACCAACTTTTTGTTTTATTAATTTCCCTTATAGTTTCTGTGTTGTCCTTTTCATTTAATTCTGATTTGATCTTAGTAATTTCTCGCCTTCTGCTGGGTTTGGGATCGTTCTGTTCTTCTTTCTCCAGCTCTTTGAGTCTATTCATTAGGTTGTCTATTTGCATGTTTTCTGTCTTTTTGGTATAGGCATTTATGGATCTGAATTTTCCTCTCAGGACTGCTTTAGCTGCGTCCCATAGATTTTGATAAGTTGTATCTCCATTGTCATTTAATTCAAAGAAATTTTTGATTTCCATCTTGATTTCTTCCTTTATAGAATAATTATTCAGGAGAAAGTTATTTAGCTTCCATGACTTTGAGTAAGAGTGAGGGTTTCTGTTTGTGATCATTGTTACTTTTATTCCGTTGTGATCTGAGAAGATGCATGGTATAATTTCTATTTTTTTGAATTTTTTAAGACATTCTTTATGTCCTAGGACATGGTCAATCTTAGAGAATGTCCCGTGAGCTGATGAGAAGAATGTATATTCTGTGGACTTTGGGTAGAATGTCCTATAGATGTCAGCCATGCCCATTTGTTCTAGCATTCTATTTAGGTCCATTATGTCTTTGTTTATTTTCTGTTTAGAGGATCTGTCCTGTACTGTCAGTGAGGTGTTAAAGTCTCCAGCTATTACAGTATTGTTATCTATCATTTGGTTCAGATCTAGTAGGGTTTGCTTTATGAATCTAGGTGCACCTAGGTTGGGTGCATATATATTGAATATAGTCATAGCTTCTTCTTGAATTGTGCCTTTAACCAGTATGTAGTAGCCATCTTTGTCTTTTATTATTTTTGTTGGTTTGCAAGCTAAGTTATTGGAAATTAAGATTGCCATGCCAGCTTTCTTTTGGTTACCGTTTGCTTGAAATATCGCTTTCCATCCTTTTATTTTCAGTCTAAATGCATCTTTGCAGGTTAGGTGAGTTTCTTGAAGACAGCAGATACTTGGATTGTGGTTTTTTATCCATTGTGCCAGTCTATGTCTCTTGAGCGGGGAATTCAAGCCATTCACATTTATTGAGAAAACTGATAAGTGAGACAGTTTTTTGTTCAGCTTGTTGGGTAGAACTTCATTGCGATGTTTTCTCTCCTGAGCCATTGTGGTATCTGGAATTTGATCTTTAGCTCTTGAGTAGTTTTACATTCATGGATCTTTCTTGTGCTGATCCGTGTGTAATTCTCTTTTGAGTACTTCTTGGAGGGCTGGTCTGTCTTGGTGAATTCCCTCAACTTTTGTTTATCTGAGAATGTCTTGATTTCTCCTTCATATAGAAAACTTAGCTTAGCTGGGTACAAAATTCTAGGCTGGGCATTATTCTGTTTCAGAAGCATGAAAATGGGGCCCCAACCTCTTCTTGCTTGTAAGGTTTCAGCTGAGAAATCTGGCGTAATTCTGATGGGTTTTCCTTTGTAAGTTACTTGTTTCTTTCTCCTTACAGCTTGGAGAAGGGACTCTTTAGTGGATATTTTGGTCAGCCTGATGACTATGTGGCGTGGTGTTTTCCTATTTGCTATGAATCTCCCAGGGGTCCTTTGAGCTTCTTGAATCTGTATGTCTAGAGTATTGGCAAGGCCTGGAAAATTTTCCTCGATTATGTCTTCAAATAGCTTGTCCAACCCTTGCTTATTATCTTCTTCACCCTCAGGAATGCCAATAACTCTCAAGTTAGGTTTCTTCACATAATCCCACATTTCTTGAAGACTCAGATCATTTCTCTTACTTTTTTGATCTATCTCTGTGACTGACTTATTTAGTTGGAAGGAGTTATCTTCAATTTCTGAGATTCTTTCCTCTGTTTGATCTACCCTGCTCTTGAGACTTTCCACAGTGTTTTGTAGCTCTCTGAGTGAATTCTTCATTTCTAGGAGTTCAGTTTGGTTTTTCTTCAATATTTCAATTTCTTTAGTGAATTTTTCCTCCAAGTCCTGTATTTTTTTGTGTGTTTTCCTTGTGTTGTTTATCCATTGATTCTTGTATATTATTCAGCTTGTTTATGATCCATAATTGGAATTCTTCCTGTGACATGTTGGTGTTTTGAGTCTGGTTTGTGTCAAATGGTTGGGAGCTGGTATTTCTCTTTGGGGATGAGCTTTCCGTTTGATTCTTTGTGCTCTCCATGTTTTTTCGCTGGGCCCTTCCCATCTAGATTTATCGTTGGATCTTTTCTTATAGATTTAGTCTGGTTAACAGTACTCTTTGTGCTCTATTCTTAGGCTGTGAAGCAGTCTAGGTATGTTGCTTCTTTTGGCAAGAGGGGGAGACTGTTGTGTATTGTTTAGAGATCTTTCTGTTTCCGTTGGGGGACTGCTTCTGATGGGTCCAATCCTAGAGGATTGGAGTGATCCAAGACCGCTTTGGAGAGTTAGGACACTGTGTTGTAGTCTTTCAGAAGGCAGGCAGGGTCCACACTAATAGTAGACCGAAATTCTCTTTGTTTGTTTGTTTGTTTGTTTCCCTTTGGTTCTTCCTCTATAGGGGAGGTTTCTGTCTCTATCCGCAGGCAAGATACTAGCTATGGGGAGAGGACGGTGCCCTCATTTGCTCAGCGCCCCAGTTGCTATAGCTCCCACGGGGAAATGTCTGCCTTGGCCCAATGTCCCCAGGGATCAGTTTCCACACTCTTGCTTCTGGAGAAGTATTCAGTGTTTACACATGAGCAGGACCCCTATATAAGGTCCGTGGACCAGGGGAGGAGGCCGTCCAGGGAGCCTCTTGGTACCCTATTGCTCTGCAGTGACTTAGAATTTGTATTTCTAACAAATTCCCAGGTGATGCTGATGCTTCTTCATAAGGAATCCCTCTGACAACCACAGGTCAAAAGAAAAAAACTGGGAAGAGAGCCAAGAAAGTCAGTGTGATGCAGTTACATTCCTCTTTCTCATGCCATTGTTAGGTATAGGGAGGAGTTATCCACAGAATAAATCCAAACCATTTTACTCCTGTCAGGATTCAGAATTCTGCCTTCATAGAGACCATATTTTTCTACAAGTTCTATGTACGTGGGACCTAAACACACTTTCATAAAATTAATCCAAGTGATAGCTTTGAGAAATTATCAAATTGGGTCTTGAAGTCACTTTTGGTTTATTTATAGATCACACATGTATGGAACCGAATTAATCATTATCCTTGTTTCATGACACAAGCATTTCTCAATGAACAGCTCATTTTTATTTATTTATTTTAAATAATAAATAAGCACCACAACCAATTACCCAAGATCCTATACTCAGATTGGTTATAAAAAGCCATAAATATAATTTCACTTTAATTCATTGAAATGGAAACTATATGATCATCTCAGAGTATTTGATAAAGTTCATTACCTAGTCATTATTTAAAATAAAAGCCTTGAGTAATTAAGAAGGGAAATTTCTTAGCCTTGCAAACAAATGCCTATGAAACCAAACAATTGAAAAAGAAAAACTGGAACTAACACTATAGTAAATGTGAAAACTTCATAAATATTCCCTTTTAAACCAAGAATAAGAAGAAAATGCCAAGTACGCCAATTTTATATTATAGCATCTAGTCAATAGCATAAGATCAGAAAAATAATTTAATAGCCTAAGCATGGGAAAAAAGAAAATACAACTTCCTTTTTTTATTTGCAAATGGTATGATCATTTACATAGAAAATTCAAAACAATCTACAAGATTTTACATAATAGTTGAGTTTAATATGTTAGCTGAATATGAAATTAATATACAGTAGTCAATTGCAACTTTTTTATACCAGAGGTTGCCAGGAAGGGAGATCAGAAGGTCACGAAGAAGTTATTGTTTCAGGCAGAAAAAATAAGCAAATGCAGTGAGGAGGGAGGAATAAAAGATAAAATGTATCCATGATTAGGAGACTAAAGATTTTGGATGAAGTGTCCCTGTGAGCCAAAGCTACCCTAAGCTTTTGTGAGAAATCCAGATAATTGAGCTCTCTTGTTATACACACACACACACACACACACACTTTTATATTCCTTTATTTGTGTCTAAGCAATGCCGCTTTCTTTTTCCACCATATCATAGAGATTGTGTGTGTCCAGGCGTGTGTGTGTGTGTGTGTGTCTATGTAGGTAAAAACAACATCTTTAGTTTTTCTTTGCATCCCTCTCCTGTGAACTTTACAGCATCTAGGATGAATTTAAAAATGTGGATAGAAGGCACCATGTTTTACTCACCTATTCTTTTGACCAGACACTTAAAATGATAATTGTGCTTCAGTGATAAGGTAGGCCCTGTTTCTGAGATTAATAAAAGCATTATAATTATGCCAGCCTTGTGTCTGGTATCCTCTTTCCTTAGAATTAGTGCTTCCCTCGAATTGTATTTGGTTTCCCAATGAAATAGACTCTCACTTCATCAACACAAGCACTCCTTGAATCTAGACATATCCAGACATTTCTGAATGATAAAGTTCACCACATCCAGACATTTCTGAATGATAAAGTTTACCATTGATTACTCTCAAGCTGGAATCTCTCTCTCTCTCTCTCTCATACACACACATACACACAAATACACACAGAGTTAAATTTAGTAGGAATGTTTTAGAAAATTAAGTTTTATATTCTGAAAAAGAAAAAAGCACACTTACTGGAAAATACATGCAGAGAAAATACAAATAAGCTAGGCAATGATGATTCACATGAATGGTTAACATTAATTATTTGATGAGTAACATTTTATATGCACTTTGATAAACTGTAATTTCTCTGGACTACATAAAATCACCATATAATTGGGGAAAAAGTTGAAATTAAGAAATAAGGCACAATTGAGACAACTAGTTATCCTGTGAAGAAAATAAACTTTTCCTTGCTATTAGTGCTACGAATATATGCAAGGAAGGTTAATAATATTTATAAAAATGAAAATGAGCATAATACAGAGAGTATAAGTAATGGCTTTTATTGAACTATCTAATACTTAAACATAGATAATGAAGTAACATGGGTTAAAATTTTAAGTAAGAAGGATAAATAGAAAATCTATTTTAAAGAGCCACATGCTGCTACTTTTTCAACATATGCTATACATTTGTAGGGCACAGAAGTAATTAGATAACTCAGTGTTTTAATCAGGAAAGTCCCCTGCATGTGTATGGCAGAGTGGGTGTTTGATTCAGGGGAAGAAGCAGAATTACATTATTTTAAAATAACAGTGGTAATTTTAATCAAGATTTTTGCCTAAATTTGGGAGCTAAGTGATAACTGATTATATAATAATCAAAAAGTAATCTTGTTAGATGGTAATGCCCAAATTTTCATGTATCTAAAAATAATCATTTAAGTTCTCTCCCAATTAGATCCACATATTTTAATGAAGACAGATTTTTATTTAAAACTAATTCTTATCAATAGAATTTAGTAATGCAATTGTGACTGCTGTTGCATAATTGACCTGAAAGAGCTTAATTTTCTTAAGAATTGTCTAATAAATAAGCATGCAAATAGTTCAATATTACTTGAACATTTAGCTAATCAGGTGTTGGCTGATTAGCTTCTTTTCCCCAATAATCAAATCTTTTTTGAGGATCCACTATGTGCCAGCACTGTTCTGGGTTCTGGAGAAACACTAATGAGCAAATATATAAAATTACCTTTTTTCTCATGGAATTTAAATTCTAGTAGAGAAAAACTAATAATCTTTCTTATAAAATAAAAATAAAGGGCATGTTCAATATGAAAGAACTGAAGAGTAAAACAGAGCAGAATAGGGATGTGTTAATCATAGTGGGAGGGGTGTAGAATTTAGAATTTAGCCAGGTATCAAAGGATGTACACTGAAACTCGTGTAGACACATCCTAGACACTATAATCCTACAGCAGCCACCTAAACCTGGGCTTTGTCCCTTTGTCCCATTTCCTAGGTACAGTGGCCACAAGGATAGTTTGCTTAAATTATACCAATACTGCAGTTGTAAAGACCCAGTCATGCCCAGTATCACCTCATTTTTTAACACCAGTGGAATGAGTGCTTTGTCTCTGCCAGGAATGAGGAAAGGACTCCGCACGGCTCTCATCATATCCAGCGCAGGCAGAGCCTCGGCAGCCCTAAGTCCAGCTGAACTGACCAATGCAGATTCTGCCAACACCAGTGACTGCCGGGAAAAACTATATGTCACAGGCTAAAAGACGTTTTTAGGAGTTTCATCCCATGAAGTAAACACTGAATGAATGAGAAATATGAGATTACAAAGAAATTGTATAAATCGCTTGTTCTTCCTTTCCCAGAAGGTTGGTTCCATGAAGCTTTGACTCCATAAGCCACTTCTAGAAATGGCTTGAGTGATCCAAGAAACAGCAATATGTCTTGTGAGGACATCATCAGCTCAATAAGATCATCTTGTACTATTTTCTTTGTCATTCTCTGCCTTGCTTCCCTTTTCCTTATATGTTGTAATAAAAAGAAACTTTGCCTCAAGCTTTGTTTGCTAGGAAATTTGGAGATATTAGTTAACTCCCATTGCATAACAATTGCCCCAAATTTTAGAAGATTAAAACTATTGTTTTAACAATTTTAGAAGATTAAAATATAGACTCATTATCTTCATGAGTGGGTTTCCAGGGCAGTTGTAGGGATTTCAGCCAGGGTTGGCTGATGTCAGCCAGACTCATTCATCTGTTTTTGCCTGGCAGATCAGAGGCTGCTAGTCTAGGATAACCCCAGCTGGAGAGATCTAGCCCTTATGTACAGGGTCCCTCACCCTCCGGGCCTAGGCTTGTTTTCTTGGTGGCGGCCGGGCACCAGAAGAGTGAGCATAAGTATGCAAGGTCTCCTAAGGCCAAGGTTTAGAAGTGGAACTATCACATCCACAACATGTGATTTCCCAGAGCAAGGCAAAGGTCATTGCAGAGTCAAAGGGTGAATACATTTAATCTCTGTCATCATGGGGCCAGCTGCAAAGTCACCCTGCAAGAAACATTGTCACAAGAAGGGAAAGGATTGTGGTCATTTTTGCAATCAACCTATTGTACTAGGATAAAATAGAAGGGCTCACTGAAAAGGTGACATTGCAGCAAAAATGTAAAGAAGTTGTGGAATGAGATGAGGTTTTCCTGGGGAAGAACATTCAAGTAATGGAGAACACTCGGGGCAAAGTCCTTAAGGCAGGACCGTTCTCGGATTATTAAAAGAAAAACAGGAGGTGAGTGTGGCTTTCACAGAGTGAGGAAGGGGTAGAGGATCCTAGCACAGGTGTCACTGAAGTCTTGAGGACTGGGGAAAGAGTGATTTAATGATTTCAATGTTCAAAGCGCTAACTTTATGACGTAAAAACCACTTTTGCTCTCTGGCTCTCGAATGAGAAGAAATTCTTCATCTCTATATCACAGTGTAGAGCAGTGAATTTCAAACTGTGTTAAGCAGCTTAGCCATTTCTTCCAAAGAAATTTTTTATGGAATTGCTATATATAAAAAATGAACTCAGAACAGATCTGTTTGAATGAATGATGGCAAAGGAACCAAGCCCAATCTCTCACATCCCCCAAGCTTCATGGCAACCTAGAGGCTCTTCCTTAGAAATATTTTTAGTAACAAGACTAGATGATCTTGAAAGCCCTGTCCAAGTCTTTGGTTGTGTAAAGTAATAAATGTTTCCATAAACTGCCTAACATATCATTAAAACACTCACTGGCTATTTATTTCTAGGCTCTACTTACAACACTGTACTCTGTCAAAAAAAAAAAAAAAAATCAACCTTTGAGAATATTTATATTTGTCACTAAATTTAAAAAAAGTAGCCAGATATTTAAATTAAATTGATTATGATTATGTCATTATTTCTGCTAGTCACTTCTTTGCAAATTAATTCAAGGTAATATTTCTTAAGCACCAGTTTCTGAAAATCTCAAAAAACTTTATCAGCTTCTGCTTATTTATGATTCTTATAGTGCCTAAAAGTAAGAAAAATATTACTAGTAGGAAAATTATTCATCACTCATGTTATAATTTTATAGTTTAATAAATTTTATAATAGTTTTATGATTCTGATGTAGTTTGGGATAAGCTACAGACCTTTTATTTTTGATCCAGTGGCAATACAGGCAAATATACAAATACATGGACAACAGGTTGTTCAACTACATGCATGAACACACAGGGATTGTGGAATTTTTTTCATTTTTGTGTCTAATTACTGAATCCTATTCTTTCCAAAAGTCGATGAAAATATAAATATATATTAATTATGGACATAATATTTGAAGATATTTAGGCCAAGAATTTCCCACTTTGAGAACACATTAAATCACTTCTGTTAGTCTTATACAGCATTTATAGTTGCATTATTTCTATGCATGCAATATGCCATATGTTTAAAATCAGTATAAAGAGAAAACATGGTAGAGTCATATGTTCTACAGCCAAACAGTTGATTATAAAACATGATTTTTTGTTGCTAAATTAAAAGCCAAATATATTATAAACTGGTGTTAACACACATTTTATAAGTAAAATGAATATTCGCTCAAAATGTGTTTCTTTTTTATATCTTCACTAATCTTAATGAAAATTGAAGAACTTTCATTTGGCTTTTATTATTCAAAGTAAACTGTGATAGATATGCAGCAATTTTAAAATTTGTATTAAAATCTTCCCAATGATGCCATTTTTTTTTCTTGCTCTCTTTTGTCTGCATTGCCTAATTTTCATTTCTCATTGCTTAAATTTTTCTTGTCTTGCTTGGTACTTTTTTCTTTTCTTTTGATCCAGAAGTACTGCTTTTAATTTTGAGAGTTACTTGAACAATATATCTGCTGCACATAATGCCACAAAATACAGAGTTAGAAAATGTCAAACACTATTTCTTTCAGTCCCTGGTAACAGTTCATGACACTTAAAAAAATTATTGTCAGCAGAATATTGAAGATAAATAATTTCCTTCATATTTCTGCACAAATGCACAAAATAAACCTTTGATCTAAATTGACATTTATTAACCTGAATGTGAGATTAACTACAGCAATCATGCTGAGTAATATTTTGCACTCATCTAAAACCTTTCATCTTAGACTCAAAAAATTTAACTACATTAATCCTGTGATCTTTACAAGACTTATTTAGCTAGGTAATTATTTTTATTCCTCCTTTATTGATGAAGAAACCAAAACTGAGTTTACCCCAAAATCATACCAAAAGTCAAATCTGACTATGAATGAGAGTTGTGTTTTGAATGTCCAGCTTTCTACTATGAAGCTAAATTGTTTTAATCCCAAACAACATTTTCAAAGTACATTTTTTCCAAAATATATTTTTCTAAATGATAGTAGAACACATGCAAACATTTCTTCTTCAGCAAAAAACAAAAAATAACTCTCACTTCTAAATATTATCTTAAGATTTTTCAACATAAAAACTATGTATAGCTATATTGAAGAAACTAATGGAATATTTAGTTGCTGAACAACAATTAAAGAATATGTAAAAGCTTATAGAAAGGGAGAATTTTAGGGTGAGAGTACGTTAACAATATGTGTTAATCCACTTTGCATTGCTATAAAGAAAATACCTGAAGTTGGGTAATTTATAAAGGAAAGAGGTTTGATTGACTCACAGTTCTGTGGAACCATACAAGGAGCATGGTGCTAGCATCTGCTTCTGGTAAGGGTTTCAGGAATCTTCCAATCAAGGCGGAAGGTAAAGGGGGAGCCTGCATGTCACAGGGCAAAAGAAGGAACAAAAAGAGGGAAGAGATGGTGCCATCCTTCTTTAAACAACCAGCTCTCCCATGAACTAATAAAGCGAGAACTCACTCAGTATCACAGCGAGGGCACCAAGCCATTCATAAAGGATCCACTTGCAAGATCCAGACACCTCCCACTCCGCCCCACTTCCAACACTGGGGATCAAATTTCAACATGAGATTTGGAGGGGCCAAACATGCAAACCATATCACAATATAAGATCAATTTTTTATTAAGGACATAATGTTTTATTAATTTATTCAGGCAGTCAAAAAAGTGATGGTGACAAAAATGCCCTCATATTGAGGTCTTTGCTAATCACATTGCTGTGAAGAATGGCCATACTGGATTATGCAATTGAAATTTATAGTTATAGCAAGAACAGCTCTCCCATTACAATCATAGATATAGATTTATCTAAACATTTTCATACAATTACACTCCACCAATAGTTCATCTGAGAAGTGATGCCTCATCTCCCAGCCTACATCAAATCATGTACAACATGCTTTTGTAATATCATGTCACTCTCATAGCAGTTGGCACTTATATTTATTTGCAAAATTGTTTAATAATCTATCTTCCCTACCAGACTGTAAACTGGATTGGGTTGGAGACAGTATCTATTCTCTGCAACATTCCCAGTACTTTGTATAGTAGTTTTTCACATATTAAATATGAAAGTATTAATACATTGAAACACTTGAATTATACTGGGATATCTGGCTAAACTGTGCTTCAGTCAAACACATTTTTCCCATTGTGTCATTTTATAATGTAATTAGGGCAAAACACCCTACATCATTTACTTATATAACATAAATGAAGTAGCAGTGTAACGATGCTTCACAAATTTCATTGTCTTAAGGTGACTTTTAGAAAATAAACCAAATACTCTAGTCTTGTGACCTTGAATCTGGTGTTCCTCTCACTGTAGTGCCATCAGAAGCTCTGTGTTGTAAGGTTGTCTCTTGGGCTCCCACAATGTGTAGTTGTATAACCTCTCAGTGCCTGAGTTGGTTTTTAATCTATTTATTGGAGATCTGAAAGTCTCATTTTTATTTGAGGTAGAATTTACTAAAATGATTTAAATTTATATGCAAATATTAAACTTCTCAATGCTTATTCATAATGGCATTTATGGTGCTTAATTTAATAGTGTAAGCTTTACGTGTATGGTTTAGCAGTTCACGCTAATTTCAGATACATCCAGTTTTGCAGTCCAATAGCAGAGTATCTTTTGCTTAATATAGGCTTATTTGGAAGAAACATCGTCTCAATTTATTTTATATATCATAATGAATGCTGATGATAAAACCGTGTGAAATCATAGACATGTACATGACTAGAATTTCCCTTTTCTGATTTTTTATGACTTTCAAATATTGCTTCTGGGTGTACTTTTAAATTTAATCAGAATAAATTCATAAGAAAAAAAGCCTTCACATAATATCCTGTCAGTAAAATTAGTAAAACCTGGAAAGCAATTTCTATTTTAGTATGGAGATCAGGAGATAAGATGCAATATTGGTTCATTTTCACTATGGCAAAAGAAAGTGTAATTTTCAGTATTCTTGCTAACTTCTATTATCCACACGGGAGCTGTTATTATCTGCATAATGTACTGAGGCATTTGCAATTAGGCTTACTGTTCAGATTAGTCTCCCTTGGTTTCAAGTCACTTTCACTTGAAACGATAAAATTAAATTAGCAGTCTTACCCAGGTCAGTGTGAAGTTTCTCTTCATGAATTTTTCCAGTTATTGTTGCTCTGCTATGGTTTTCATATCAGAACATTGTATGCAATTGGAACACAAATATTTTTGCCCCATTTATAGGGATTTTTAATAAAACAGGACACTATGTAGTTCCATTTAATTCAATTTCTTCTATTTAGCTATTGTATAACAGTTTAAAATAGCAATAAAATGTTTCATTTTGGAGTGTATCTTATATTGTTGGTGTTTTAAACTATGTGATGAGGTTTATATTAAAAATTAGAATATATCCGTACGATAAAATAATACTGAATCCAAATTGCATTTTTTCCTTGTAATAGGAATTAGAATTATTCTATGAAATTATGTCTAGGAAAAAACTAGCTACATGCTTTTTTGCTCCAATTTTCCCTTTCTTTATAATTCTTTTATTTCTTTTCTTTCACTTTGACAAAAATTTGTCAAATATAATCAGAGGATGTTTTGTTTGTTTGTTTGTTTGTTTTTGGTCTCAGAGTATAGAGAATTCAGAGAAGAATGTTTTGAAAAAGGAAAATAACTAGAGCAGACAGAAACAATAGCATTCACATTTAAGTTACACTTAATTTTGTAACTGATAAAAAGGGGTGAAATACAATGTGGAGTTGAGAAAAATTTAAACATCTTCAACAATGGAGGTAGTAATATTCTTGCTCTGATTATTTAAAATAAGAGATAAATTTTTACCCCAGGCTCTTAATATAAGGAATTCTCCTCAGTTCCTGAGTTACACCTGTACCTTTACATTTGGTGCATGTTTTCATAATCTTTCATCTACGTGGAGGCCTTTGCCCTATTCATTGCTTGACTAGTTTTTACTCTTCCTTCCAGCCAAAGGTTTGAATGTCTTCCCAGTATACTTTGACTAAGATAGGTGCACATCCTTTGGAATTCTGTAGCCCCATGTTCTCACCTCTGCTTAGTAATTGTGTATTGTTAGTTCATCTTTAAGTCACGAAATTCATTCATTTCTATTTCTCTAGAGTTTTATACTCATTTTTAATAAGTAGAAATGTAATACTATTTGTTGAAAGCCTGAATCAATGAATAAATAATAGGTTAGATACAATTTTTTAGAGAAGTAAATATAAGTAGTAACAAGTAAGCTAAATATGAAATACGACTTAAGTATTAAGCCTTCCATAATTAATTCTATTCCATTTTTTATGATTATGTGTTTTTCTGACTCTGCGTGTGTGAGAGTGTATGTGTGTGTGTGTGTTTTGAAAGACAGAAACAAAGTGAGGAACACAGTGTGAATGCCTTTAGACCAGGCACCCATCTTCAATTCCAATTCTCGACCCCTTTCTATTTCATCAAATCTGACCATCTGACAACTTCATGAATTTTATGGTACCTGACTCACCCTAGAAAGCAAGTATTTGAATTTGAAACATTATTGTAGATACCTTGAGAATAGTAATGCTCTAATAACAAAGAGAGACTAGAAAAGAAATATTTGCTTTACCCTGCAGTTTTTTTGTAAAAGGATTGATCATTATATTACTTTGAAGATTCTAATCTTCTAGCTCATTGACTGTTGCTTATTTTTTTCATGTGGTGACTCAATTTAAATATAAACTTTTCAGAAAAACAACTGTAAGTCCCTACCAGAAATCTTAAAATCAAAAATTTCTGAAGATCAACAGGCCACCATTGATCTGATTATAAAACCTCACTAAAATGCATGTAAATTTAATCTAATGTGTATTCATATATTGTGTTGCAGAAATATTGATGTAGTTGGTTATGAGTTGTGAATATTTGAAAGATGTTCCAAATTTTATTCCAATATAAAAGTAATCTGTGTTCTGAAACTCATCTGGTTTTAAGGATTTCAATTAAGGTAGCAAAGAAACATACAAAATAAATGAAAAACCACTTCAAATAAATGTAAATATAGGTAGGCTAGGAATAAAAAATAAGAAGCTTCAAATGCAGATTTGCAAGTCCTATAGTACTATATCATTACAATGTTGACTCAAATTTTAGCTTAAATTTTTTGACAGGTAAGCAAAAAAGTGAGAGGAAAAAACTGATTACTTTTTTCACATTATGTCAGAAAAATGATGTCAGAATGTAATGAAAAAAAATCAAATAGCAATTCATAATCCCTGATATCTCTCTGAATTCTTTCTATTTAATTTTTTTATTTCAGCATATTACGGGGGTACAGATATTTAGATTACATATATTGCCTTTTCCCCACCCAAGTCAGAGGTTCAAGCATGTCCATCCCCCAGACGGTGCGCACGACATCCATTAGGGGTGATTATACCCATCCCCTCCTCCCCCCTCCCATCTGCCCAACACTGGATGAATGTTATTACTATATGTGCAATTTATTAATCCACTCATGTATTGATGGGCACTTGGGTTGTTTCCACATCTTTGTAATTGTTAATTGTGTTGTTATAAACATTCTAGTGCACATGCCTTTTTTATAGACTGCCTTTTGTTCCTTTGGGTAGATGCCCAGTAATGGGATTGCTGGATCAAATGGTAGTTCTACTTGTAGCTCTTTGAGGTATCTCCATATTACTTTCCACAGAGGTTGTACTAGTTTGCAGTCCCATCAGCAGTGTATGAGTGTTTCTCTCTCTCCTCATCCATGCCAACATTTATTGTTTTGGGACTTTTTGATAAAGGCCATTCTCACTGGAGTTAAGTGATATCTCATTGTGGTTTTGATTTGCATTTCCCTGATGATTAGAGATGTTGAGCATTTTTTCATATGTTTGTTTGGCCATAAGTCTATGTTCTTTTGAAAAGTTTATGTTCATTTCCTTTCCCCATTTATTGATGGGGTTGTTTGATTTTTTCTTGCTGATTTTCCTGAGTTCTATATAGATTCTAGTAATGAGCCCTTTATCGGATATGTAGCATGCGAATATTTTCTCCCATTCTGTAGGTTGTCTGTTTGCACTCGTGATAGTTTCCTTGGCTGTGCAGAAGCTTTTTAATTTGATCATGTCTCATTTCTCATTTATTTTTTTGTTGTTTTATGATACATTTTATTTTATTCTGCAAATATCATACAATTTTTATTATAATATGTTTTATTTATTTCTTTATTTTATTTCAGCTTATTATGGGGGTACAAAAGTTCAGGTTATATATATTGCCCATTCCCCTCCCATCCCCCCGAGTCTGAGCTTCGAGCGTGTCCATTTCTTTATTTTTGATGTTCTTTCTGTGAATGCCTTTGGGGTCTTTTTCATAAATTCTTTGCCTAGGCCAATGTTTATAATAGTTTTCCAACATTTTCTTCTAGAATTCTTACAGTATCTCTCTCTTAATTCTGGTGCTATTTTGCCTGATAACTTGAAATTATTTTATAAATTTCTTAATAATTACCTCATTTTGTATATAATAGTTGCACTTAAAGTTTTTCAAGCATTTTGAGTTTTATAATATCATCAGTTGGGTCATAAAATAAACATAATTTAAGAAATAATAGTAAATATAATTATCACAGCAATTACAGTTTAGCTTAGTTATTTAGACCATTAATTTATTACGAGCAGAATATGGTTATCAATAACTGATAAGAAAAATAAAAAGGACAGACATTAGAAAGAAGATGGGGAGAAAAACTGTGTTTCACGGAGGAAAAAAATTTTTTCTCTCTGAGATAGACGTTTGTGTAGCTTATATATAGTGGGTGCAAAAAAGTATAAAAAGTAACATCCTGCAGCTTGAAAGGAAAGGATGCTTTATTTAGTAATGTTACATAGACATTCAAATTTTTATCTGATGAGAAAGCTATTTTTAACTTGATTCTAGGAATGAACGTGATTAATGTATCTAGTTACTACATTTTTTTCAAGGATAGAAATTCCTATAATTAGTTATTTTAAACAACCCCTTTATCAAATTGTGTTTGATAAAATCATCAGCTAGATTATTTTGATCATGTCTTAAAAAGGCATTGCTATAATATTTAAATTTATAGATATATATAATGATGTTATCTTAATCTAACAGGCTTACTGTTTATTCTCCTTTCTATACATATTAATTATTTGATACATTATCTATTTTGATATTACTTTCACACTTGATGTAATTATGAAAGGTAAATATTTAATACTGTAAATAAACTATATTCTATAGAAAAGCAGTTCCCACAGACACACTAGACAAGTAATGATACCTTGGGCAACTTATCTTAGTGGTAATTCTTGTATCTGCTAGTCAAGGAAGGTGGTGAGTTGCCCATGACGTGTAGAACACTCTTTATCCTTTTTCTCTTTTCACACCATAGTTGCTCTAGTATGCTAAACATATATGACTGGAAACTGATATTTTCAAAACAAAACAAGCCCAGCTAAAAAAAATTCTTGCCTTAAGCCTCATTTGGTTTGGCTCACATACATTCCATATGAAGTAATTCTCTCATATCTAAACAGGGATATCTCTGTATTGATTTGAGTCTTATCACCTTGAATTGAGAAAAGTATGACATTTTAAGGCATTTTTAAAGGACTTTTTGCAAAATTTTTTGCTAATATAAAAGACTTTAGTACTATAGTATTCAGGCTCTATAAAGAAAAGCCTGATATAATTTAAATTCAAAATTAACAGACATATGCATATGCCTGAATTTGTTCTGTTGTGCCAAATAGCAATTCATTTTCAAGATCATAAAATGATCTAATCACTAAGAAATTAATTTTATATAAAATTAAATAATCTATCATTATATTATGGCCTAAAATTATTTTCAACAACTGACAAAAAGTGTTCTTTACAATCCACAATGTGCAGTGTCATAACTGTAACACCAGCAGAGCCTGAAAATTCAATAGGAACTTATTACAAGACAAATTTTCTCAGAATGTTAAAATATCTTAATCATGTTTAAAAATATATTTTAATGAAGAAAATATGGTGTACTTATACACATCTTCCAACCGAAAAATAGGACGGTAAAAATTCAGACTAGTTGAAGATGAGTGTGGCTTCTTGCACAATGAATGAATTCAAAAATTCACTCAGTTGAACTTTTTTCTTCAGCAAGCATATCAGAAGATGACTCAGTTCAGACTCATCTATTAACATATTAATTTAAAAGGTTCTTATCCTGCTTTTGCAACTTCCCTTTAAAGCTAATATCTTTCTGAATGGTAGTGAACTTTAACAGAGAAAAGGTTCTTTCTCTGCAGAAGGTGAAAAATGCCTATAGCAGCAGAAAATAAGTCAAATAAAAGTGAAGCCAACAAATTGCCTCAATGGAATGGTGTGCAGCAGAGACCTAACTATTCGTGAATGTGTTATATTAAATCATGTCTTAGGCAATGCATTTGTTCTATATACACTATTCTAATAGTGTAAATACCCTGAGAGCAAATGATATAGTTCATGTATATTAAAGAAACACTATAATAAATAAACTTAGAATTTTTTATGTCTGTGTCACTCAATCCAAATAAGTATTTAATGATCAAGACATTTTAAAGTTTACAATTTGTTCGCAATGTGAACTCCAAAACATGGATAAAAACAGCAGTTTTTACTCTGATTACAAAAACATTGCATTCTCTATACATAATCTGAAAAACCAATTATAATCCTATTATCTCAAGATAATCTCTATTATTATTCCCTCCCTGTATTCATTTTATCCATTTTAATTTATACTTTCTATAATCCATTTTAACTTATGTAATTTTATTAAGGATATAATTATATTTATTATAATTATTTAAAATATCTGTACATTTTAATTTAAAGTCACAATACTTGACTGATAACAATGGTAACTCCAGAATGTTTATAGCAGCACAATTCACAATTGGAAAGATGTGGAAACAACCCACATGCCCATCAATACATGAGTGGATTAATAAAATGTGGTATATGTAGACCATGGAGTTTTACTCAGCCACAAAAAACAATGGTTATCTAGCACTTCTTGTATTATCCTGGATAGAGCTGGAGCCCATTCTACTAAGTGAAGTATCACAAGAATGGAAAAACAGGCATTACATGTACTCACCATCAAATTGGTATTAATTGATTGACACTTAAGTGCACATATAGTAATAACATTCATCGGGTGTCGGGCAGATGGGAATGAGGAGAAGGGGATGGGTATATACATACCTAATGGGTGAGATGCACACCATCTGGGGAATGGACACTCTTGAAGCTCTAACTTGGGTGGGGCAAGTGTAATATATGTAACCTAAACATTTGTAACCCTATAATATGCTGAAATTAAAAAAAAAAAAACAGGCACCAACAGTCAAAATAGAAAGGGATTGAGATGTAACATGAAGCAAGAATACCTTGGACTCAATTTCTGATAAGGTAGGGATGAAATTTCCCTTTGCCAGAGAAGAAAGCATGTTAAGATTGCCACAATGTGGTAAAATTTATTACTTCAAATTAGTACATCCACATGAAATAAGTCACATTAGCTGATAAAGGAGAGTATACTGTAATTACATAATTATTATTATTTTTCTGATAAGTGAAGAGAAACATAAGATGAATGGAAAATAAGTCTTTCTCAGGGAAGATATATAGCAACTGTAGTGCAATGTCTCTGCATCTCTGGAGATCAGCAGCTAAAGAGGCTGGAAAATTGTATGAACAGAAAACTGATATAAGAAAAGAGACGGACAAGAGAAAAATTTCAGCTATCTCTGATTTCATTGTGGGCTAGGGCTGCTAAATAGTAATAATACTAGTCCCTCTGTTTAAGTCTCTCCTTCCTTTCATATCATGCCCCTTCCTATTGGCCTCCAGAATGACAAAGGGATTTTTTGGATTTGAGGCCAAAACTCTGTTAAAAAAAAAAAAAAAAAAAAAAAAAAACCTGGCAATGATGAACCAGGAAAGACACTGAGAAAGGAAATCTATAAATATCAACAGTGCCTGCCACTCAGTGAATGAACTGTAATTGCTGACACTTTCCCATTTGGAATAATGAGAATGTCAGCCTAAATATGGATCAGAATCAGACAATCTTTCAACAAGATGTCTCTAAGGAAATACCATGTGGACATATGTTCTGGAAGCAGTATTCAGCAGTAATAGTAGAAATCCATTCTGCAGTTAATATGTTTAAGATGGTTGACAGTTTTAATATGTTTTACCTAGAGATACAGTCATTTTACTGAAGATTACTTACACTGTGGGTAATAAAAAATGTCCTTAATAGATTGAAAAATGTATGTCTCAAAATCTCAGAGGAACCAATGAGCAAATGGGCATTTTATTCAACTTGCAACGAGCAGTTGTGTCAAAGAATTTTAGAACTTCCAGAGTGAATTAAACATTAATACAAATTCCTATTATACCACTTTACATAAATGTGACAAATAGATACATATATGTATACATATATATCATCAATTTGACCTGATTTTCTTGATAGTGAGTGAGTGCACTTTGGAAGAATAAAACTTAAACTGTTAATTTGATGAGTTACTATAAATATAGAAGAGAGCAAAAACAATTAAATGTATGGCATGGTGATATTTCTATTTTTCCCAGGAAAATTGAATTGCACCTATAAAATACATATAATGTATAAGCTATTTTTCTTAGAAAGGTGATGATTGTAGATACAATGTTCTAAAACATGAATTGTATGGCACTTCACTGAATGTATACCTTTTCAAGAGTCAGCAACATCTTTCATCAATCTTTAGTCAGCACCTAGGTTAGTTTTCCAATTAAATAACACATATTCTTAAATATCATGGATACAAATATTCATTGATTAAACTACTAATTTTTTCTTTTTTAAAATTTTATCCTTAGCCTTCAGCCCATTTGAATTATGCTGATTTTGCAAAGAACAGCTTAATTTGGGGAAATCAAGTTTTCATGTAAGCAATAAAGGAGGTTATTGTTAAGCACACATGCTTTCAATTTCATAATATGGCAATACTATCTTCATATCCATTTTAAGGGGGTTAGTAATGGCATATTATTCTAAAACTAGAGGAAGGATTATAGAAAAAAATAGCAGTGCTTGCTTTCCTCAAGTTCAGAAACAATTTGAGAATAAGATAAAAGTGTTAACAAGTAGACAACCAAAATATTATCATTCTTACTAATGGATTTATATGGCATTAAGCCCAAGATCCCTAGTTTCACCCTATTTTAAGGAATAAAAGCAATTCCTCCTGCTTAGCAACCAATATCTCTATCCAATTCCTTTTTAGCATTAAAATATTTATCTCTGAAGCATAACTAGTTTAGTCAGATCTCTCTTTCTCAACAGCATACGTGTTTTGAGAAGCAAAAAGTAATTTTGAGTGTATTTAGCCCTTAAAACTGAAACTAGCAAAACAATGTGAATGTACTTAATGCCACTGAACTGTACACTTTAAAAAGGTTAAAATGGTCAAAAGCAGTGGCTCACACCTGTAATCCCAGGAGGTTAACGCAGGAGGATAAATTGAGCCCAGGAGATGGAGGCAGCAGTGAGCTGTGATTGAGCCACTGTGCTCAAGCCTGGGCAAAAGAGCAGGAACCTATTTCATACCAACAGCTTCCCCTAGTGGCTGGAAAAGCAACTGCTGAGCCCTGCCGAGGCTTTGCAAAGCCTTTTAGGCTCTTGCAATTTAGCCATTATCTGCTTTGCTTCTCCTCCACCTCAATGGGAGTAGAAAACAAGCAACCCCAGAGAGCTACAGGGTACCTCCTAAAGCTTGGACAATTTGTGTGCCCCACCTGAGAGACCAGAACTGACCATGGGCATGAAAGAACATCTTGGCAGCTGGCTCTTCCACACAGACATCAAGCAATGACAGGGGGGAATAACTCTATAGCAAGGTATACCACCTTCCAACACAAGCAAACAAGGTGAAGCTGATTTGTGCTCACAAGTACCACCTGGCATCTTGGATATTAAGCTGAGGGACCCAACGCCATTCATACTGCTGGGAAGAGGCAAAGACAGCAGGTCAGAAGCAGCCCAAGAGGCTCATCAAACCTACTCAGGCACCCCATAGGCAACTCAGGACCAGCACTCTCCCTGTCACAGTCAGGAATCGATCTTCAGGGACCTAGAGACAGGCCCTAGTACCCCTAGGATTCAACTGAGAGGCCAGATGAAAAGTAATCCTTGAAAGAACTCTGAAAATATAAAAAATCAGAGCAAAAGGACACCCCCAAAAGAAAACAATAGCTCCTTACCAGTGGATACCAACCAAAATGAAAATACTGACATGACTGATAAAGAATTCCAAATATGGATTATAAGGAAGCTCAATGAAATACAAGAGAAAATAGAATGCCAACACAAACAGACCACAAAAATAATACAAGAAATGAATGAAAAATTCACTACAGAAATAAATTATTTAAAAAATCGAAAGAACTTAATGGAAACGAAAAACTCACCCAATGAAATACAAAAAAAACAGTGGAAAGTGTTAAGAATAGACTAGATCAGGCAGAGGAAAGATTCTCAGATGCACATTTTGAAATAAACAAGTCAGTCAAAGGTAAGGATCAGAGAAAAAATAGTAAAAAAACAAAGCCTAAAAAAATATGGGATTAGGTATAAAGATCTAACATAAGAATTATAGACATCCTTGGGAGTGAAGAAGAAAATACATAAGGATTGAAAAATCTATTTCATGGAATCATTGAGGAAAACTTCCTAGGTCTTGCTAGGAAGTTTAGAACCTGGAAATTTAGATATCCAGGTAGAAGAAGCTCAAAGAACTCCTAGGATAATCATCATAAAGAGGCAACCACCATGACTTGTCTCTCATTTGTCATTAAAAATGTACTTCTTTTGGAGACATGGCAGCATCTCACTCAAATTTTAATGTGACTGATTTAGAATAGTTGACACATTATTTTCTTTAAAACATTTGTTTTTCTAAATGCTAGAGACCAAAAAACATTCCAAAATTTTTTCCATGCTCAATGTATAAACATAATAGTACACTGTGAAAAAAATATTTTGCCTTGTTTGTTGTTGCTATTGTTGAATTTAACTCACAAGTAATTGTTTTATAATAGTATAATAATATTTTATAACATGAAGCTGATACATTGTAAAGTAAGTGCAATCATGCAAATAAAATATTGTTTTAAAGTCATCCAAGAGTTTATTATTAAGCAAATATTATATAGCTAAAGCACTTGGTAAGAACCAACATATTTTATTTACATAGTAAGTCATTAAATACTATTTATGAGAGAGTAAACATGACTATTCACCTAATTAAATATCAAACCCAAGTATAAATCAGAATGTGTGCTTATCTGGAATGCTCATTGGTAAGGATCAGATACTTGTTTTTACTCCTGGATGTTAAGCACATACTGTGCATTTATAAATATATGCCTGCTGGAAAGGCATTAACCAACAATGCAGCAGCAGGGGGAAGAAAAAGCTTTGCAATATTACCATTAGAAGCATGTTACCAATTTCCAAGTACGATGTTACCTGTTGTTCACTCTGGAATTAAATCTCCGTCTACCTGGGTGTGCTCGTAGAGGTAACTACTGTCACATGTTTTGTCTTAGTTATAACTGAGAAACTTTCACAATGAGTTTTTCCTCAGGGGCTTGTTCACAGATTGGAATAACAGATAGAACAATGTAAATCCAAGTGTTTAAACATTTACATTTCTGGCAATCAACCAATGTATGAAAATTTAACTACTGAAAAATGGACACTTCTACCAATAAGGTATATTTCGAGAGCATAGAAAGAAGATGTTTTCCCCAAATATAAGAAAAAATGTTTCTTCTAAGTTTAAGAGCTATGGATATTGCTGCTGGGGATTTTCTTCTGGGAATCGTAGCCGAAAAATGTTGGATTTGCTGTTCTCAAATGCTTTACAGGATTATTAAGAATAGGATTCTACTGAAAGAAAAATAAATGTACAGATTTACTTATTTGTAAGTATACTGTATTTTCCTTCTAGTTAGTGTATGTTTGAGATACACGAAGGATGGATGTTGACTTTTGGATTTCTTACCCATTCCTAGAGCAGGCCCATCTTAGAAACTGAAGAAACATTAATAAAACATCTAATATTCATTTGGTGCTTTCATGCAGCCAGTTTGTACCAAGTCTTTTGTAGATCATTTTATTTAATTCTACCAAACTCCTTAAGAAGTAGGTGCTTTTATTTTCTCTATTGTATAAATGGAGATACTGAAACATAGACAGGTAAGGTAATTCGCTTAAGATGTCACTGTTGGTGGTTCCTTGAGCTAATTTTTTCTATTACCTATTTCCTGCATTTATCTCTTTATGTTTAACACGTATTTTTTCCCACACTCCCTACAATTTCTGTTTCTTTTATTCCACTGCCAAGTCTTATTATGAGTATGTCAATTTTATTCAATATCTTCATTTCCTCATCTACCTCACACCCTCAATTCATTACGAGACTGTATCTCCCTCAGTAGTGTTTCACAGTATAGACTATGTATATTGAATTTTTACAATGCAACTTTACAAAGCCTCAGAGATTGCCATTCGATAAGTGTTTGGTAGAGTCTAGGAATCTGCATTTCACATAAGTTACTGCTGTAACTAATTCTTTTCCTCAGGTATTATCATTTTCAGTTGTGTTTGTCACAGTTTCTTAATCTACATGTGTTTGCCTTGTGCTCACTCCTTATATGTTGATTACCCCAAAGCTGTGCTGTCGGCCCTCTTCCCACTCATCTCTGTCTGTAACCCATGACTCCAAACAACACCGTGGAGCTCACTAATCTATCTATACAGTCTAGATTTGCCTTCTGATATCTAAATTGTTGTACGTGATGTCTTATACCCTATCCCTGGATATCTTATAGGGTACTTAAATTCAATATATCCCAACCTTATCTCACTGTATATTTGTATGCCAAACTTATTCCTTCTCTGTTCAGCATTCTAGTAATAGTTAATAGTGTCACTAACCCACCTGAGAAACCTGAGAGCCCTAGACAGAGTCTCCTCATTCACATCCCCCATCCAAACAGTCGCTATTAATTACATCTCTATAAAAAGTTTAAAATGTGTGCCTACCTCTCCAGTTCTACTTCTTCCATCTTCTATCACATTTCTAATTACCATTATGTGTGGCTTAGACTTTGTTGTCTTATTAAGTAATGTTTTTCCTTCTTTCAGGTTTCCCCTCACATTTCTATTTTTAATGTTGCAGTAAAAGTGATAACTTTAATGTATAAATATAACCACATCTCTCCAACTGATCATAAATTTTCAGTGATCACCTCCCCTCCATAGTTAGATTGTTGTATTTGGGCCTTTTCAATTTGGACCCCACCTATATGTCTGGTTTCATGGCTATCCAAACCACATGTGGATATGAAAATTCACCCTGCAATTGCATATTTCTTTCTCTTGCATATAATTTCCTTCTCCTTGGGTATTTCTCTCCACTTACCTGCCTGGGATACTTCTACTCAAATTTTAAAGGTTAGCTGAATAGATTTTTTAAATTCTGTCCCGATTTTTCCTGGTAGGGCTTTATAAATTGTGTCTCACATTTATTAAACACATTTTTAAATGGAATCTTCCCAATATCACTGGTATAATCATTTTTATTTTCTTTCTTTCTTGTTGAGCCTAAGAATACTAAGTTATAGAAATGCCCCCTGTATTTCTGGAGACAAGATTTGATTTCAGAAGTCAAATAAGGCTTTGCCTTAAAGAAAAAATAAATGTGTTAGTTCAAAAGCTGCCTCATCTCAGGAGTGCGTCTTGCTGGTCAGTAGAAGGTACACTTCAAAGAGACAGCTGTAAACCAGGCCTTTGGTTCTCACCTGTTTTGAAAGACAAGGCAGGCCTTTTCCTTAGAATCAAAAGGTTGCCGGAGCTGACAGGTAGACCCCCGGAGATGAGAGCTGATGTTATAGTTATGCTAATGCCCAAGCCGGGCCCAGATAGAACCATGTGGTTAAAGTAATTAACACAAAGCACAGCCCGTGTTGACTTCTGGGATCATCTCTGTCTCCAAGAACACAATCACCGGAGCCAAGATGTCTCTGTTTGTTGCTAAAGTAATAGACTTCTCATAAAACTTAGAAGTTTGCCCCAAGACGATTTTATAACTCATTGTTCCCCTAGTTAGAGCTAGTTAAAGGATCTGTAGTAGCCTTTTAGGGAACTTTGACCCTAAAGCAAACTGCCTGTTAGTATGAAAATCCCATTGCCCTTGGCAACCGGAGACTGTATGTACCCTATATAATACCTGTGTGGAGTAGTAGTTGGGGAGATATTTTATGCAGGTAAAATATTTCCATCTGGATACCCTCCTTTATCTATTTTCATAAACTTTTACTTTATAAACTATATCTTTGACTCTGTGTATTATTATTGCCATTAGTTTATTTTTTTATTTCTGTTTCCTACTATATTTTTCATTCTTTGCAATGACCCCTGCCTGAGAGACCTGATCGAAAGTAAAAACCTCTTTGCAGGGAGCATAGCTAACTCCCTGCAAACTGGCATAGTCAACTTAGAGACCTGATTGGAACAAAGAGAAAAGGACCTCTTTGCGGAGAGCGTAGCTAACTCCCCGCACTTACTTTACTTTTATTTTTATTTATTTATTTATTTTTTTGAGACACAGTCTTACTCTATTGCCCTGAGTAGAGTTCCGTGGCATCAGCCTAGCTCACAGAACCTCAAACTCCTGGGCTCGAGAGATCCTCCTGCCTCAGCCTCCCAAGTAGCTGGGACTACAGGCATGTGCCACCATGTCCAGTTAATTGTTCTATTTTTAGTAGAGACAGAGGTCTCCCTTTTTCTTAGACTGGTCTCCAACTTCTGAGTTCAAGCAATCCTCCCACCTCAGCCTCCCAAAGTGCTGCTAGGATTACAGGCATGAGCCACCAGTCCTGGCCCCATTTTTTTTCTAATTAGTGATGAAGAAACTAAAATCCAGGGAGATTAAGTATCTTGCCCCAAATCACACAGCCAAGTTAGCAGCAGAGGCAAAAATTGTGCCTTGGTGTGCCTGACTGTAAAGCATATGTCTGTAACTATTACATATTACCATCTCTTAATTTAAGGGTGCTTTTTCTAATATGGTCATTGCAACTGTACTTTTCATATCTCCCATTAGGGAATTATCATAATATATTCCTTTTTAAAAGAAATGTCTATGTTGACACCACACTAGATTTTAAATTCCTGAGGCAAGGGCCTCATTGTTTTTATCTTCAATGACTATTTTTTTCTTTCAGGCATTTGGTGGATATTATTTAAATAAAATGACAACATATATTTAAACTTTATAATAGCATTCATAAACATGGAAAATGTTAATATATGATTGCAGTGCTAGGCAAATCTGTGAAGGATGTTATTATAAAAATACATGTGCCCAAACTTATACTGAGAAAGTTATACCATTTGACTAATATACGAAAGATATTCCTCCCTTAGATCCATTGATCTATTCAAGCTGTAATTAAATTTGAGTAAATCTTTAGAAAATTTTCCTTTTCTGATTATCCTGTTTTGTAGCACTCAGTGACTTTTTCCACATTCATAGAAACTTATTTAATTTTCCAATCTCTATGTTACTTGGTTCACTTTCTAATAATGATTTAAATTGTCATTCCAATTAAACTAACACCAAAAGTTGTTTTATGAATGTTTTCTCGAATGGAAGAGCCTAGATATATATTCACAACACCTATTTCCCTTTCACAGGCAGAGAAGAAGATTACATTTCCCAGCTTCTCATACATTAGTTGGGGCCATTTTTAATGGAATCTGGCCAGGGGAACATTAGCAGAAGTGATGCATATTACTTTTAGCTCTGGTGGTAAAACTGTGTCTGTGATCTTCCATTCTCTTTTCTCTTTTTCCGGACTAGCGACTAGCACGATGAGTTGAAGAATACAGACTCACAAAATGAAAGGAGGCTTAAAGAGACCATGTCAGAGTTGTAATATGAGCAGGAAATAAATTTGACAATTAAGCAACCAAGATTAAGGAATTTACCACAATATTATCACATATACTACCCTAATTAATATACTGTTAAGAAATTAATCTTTGAGTTTCTTCTTAATGAAAACCACCACCTACATTTCTCCCTGCTGTTATAACTCTTCATTTATTGCCTACCTATTTTCAGTAGTCATCATGAATTCAATTCAATTAAATATTCTCCATTCTCTTAATCTTTTAAAATCTTCTATGTTTCACTTATCTCTTTATGTGATCTATATCTGGTCAGTGATATAAATATACTCTTTCTAGTAATCTAGCTTAAGTTATTTTATTGTAATTTTGTCTTTCAGCCTTGTCAATACAAAATTATGATTTTTTTTTTTTTTTTGAGACAGAGTCTCACTCTGTTGCCCAGGCTAGAGTGAGTGCCGTGGCGTCAGCCTAGCTCACAGCAACCTCAAACTCCTGAGCTCAAGCAATCCTCCTGTCTCAGCCTCCTGAGTAGCTGGGACTACAGGCATGCACCACCATGCCCGGCTAATTTTTTCTATATATATTTTTAGCTGTCCATATAATTTCTTTCTATTTTTAGTAGAGATGAGGTCTCGCTCTTGCTCAGGCTGGTCTCGAACTCCTGAGCTCAAACGATCCGCCCACCTCGGCCTCCCAGAGTGCTAGGATTATAGGCGTGAGCCACCGCGCCCTGCCAAAATTATGATTTTTTTAAACAATTCTTTGCTCTCACTATTTAACTACTCATGTTGCCATGAAATTTTATTATCTATTCTGAATTCAAGCTCCCTATTATCAAAGAAACTCCATTATTAGAAAAGGTTGTAAATATCTTCAGTTGTTCTTTTGTTGTTGTTGTTGTTGTTGTTGTTTAAACTGCTAAATATTCTACATGTGGCCATACAATTTTTCGAGCACCATTTATTGAATAAGGATTCTTTTCCCCAGTGTATATTGTTGTCTGCTTTGTCAAAGATCAGATGGCTTGCACAATGCTACATTTTTCATCTCCAATTTCTTTGGCTTCAGGAGAAAAAACCCTCTCCTTCTTTAACCGAGGTCAATATCCATCTGACCAGCATTTCTTTTCTTCATCTTTAAATTCTTGCAAACTTTAATCTATTCTTTCCTTTCTCCGCATTTATTCTCAGAAACATGAGTCAAAACTTCATTTAAAACTAAATTTGTCTCCTAATTTTTGGTATTCTATCTTTCAAATTCCTCTGGGGCATTGTTCCATCTATTAGTCCACAAAACACACTTCTGTCCTTTCTTTTCTTCCATCTAGAAGCATTGTTATAATGCTTATATTAAAGAGTCTTTTTAAGGGTTTTTAAATATTCAAGACGTGATCTTTAAATTTCTCAAAAATTTTCTTTACTTTGTAGATATAACTCTCTACCAAACACTCTGCTTTCTTTAGCAAACTGCTTTCGTTTTCAATGTCCAATTGAAAACATACTGCTGAATGTCACTGATAACTTCCTCCAAAATTCTATGATATTATCTCTATCAGTTTCTCTCATTTATAATCATTTAGTAATAAATGATTACTTTATAATTTGACTTTTCTTTTACTTTTATAATAGAGAATGCATAGATCAATCTTAAACTTGTATGTTCTCCACTTTTTGTGTCTGTTGTTTTTGCATCTTATAATCTACACTGATCAGATACAGTTGATTTGCAATTATTTCCAATTACCATCAATCAACACTTTATCCAAGTGAATAACTGATTGGTCAATTCCCTATAAAAGAGGGAAAAAAAGAATTCTCATAATTTTAAGAAATTGTCAATATTTTTATGACTAAATAAAATAGTATGGTGATGTTGGGAATGAAAGTGGTACAGAAGAACATTCATCATATTATAATGAAGTGAAAATTTGGTTCCATTTTTGTGTTTCCTAAGTTTCCTAAAACTGTTTTAATATTTTTAAATCTGTAGTGTGATAAAGAATAAACCAAAGTTTGAATTCCCATTTTATTCCAATGGATTTGAAAATAAAAAAGACACATTTAAAAGGCATTATCAAGGAGTTTATGCTTAGTCAAATAATGAGAGGGCCACGTCAACTGTTTTACCAAATTTGCACATAGCAGCAGCAGGAAAGATATACAATGATAGTTTAACTACACTTATGCATACTCATTTCCTTAGAATTATATTTCTCCCCTGAAATTTAGACTTTTACATACAAGTAAGAAACTCATTTAAGGCTGATATGGCTTCAGAAAGATTTCACAAAGTCACTATTGGGAGCAAAAAAGTATTAGAGAATATTCTACACTATAAAACAACTTATTTCAGAAGAAAAAAAGCAGAGAGAATATTTTTTAACTACAAGGCGAACATTACCCTAATACTAAAACCAAATAAATATGTTAAAATACGATAAAGCTACAGGCCAATATCTACTATGAACATAAATACAGCTATCCTCAAAACATATTAGGAACTCAAATCATATATATAACATGAGCAGGTGGGATTTATTCCATATATGCAAGGCAGATACAATATTCAAAATTTAAGAATTGCAATACACTAAATCAACAAAATAAACAATAAAAACATATAATCATATCAAATGATACAAAAATATTGCATCATTCATGATTTTAAAAAACTCTCAGCAAACTAGGAATAGAGGACTCCTTAGCTGATAAAGAATATCTAGAAAAACTCTATAGCTAATATGTACATAATGGTGAGAAACTGGATGATTCCCCATTACATTGGAAAGAAGCAAAAATGTCCCCTCTTGCTACTGCTATTTGACCTAGTATTACAAATATTGGGTAATGAAATAAGATATGAAAAGGAAATGTGTACAGAAGGAGAAGCAAGAAATAACTGTCTTTGTTTATAGATGATATGATTGTCTATGGAAAATGTCCCCCAAAATATGAAAGAAAAAAAAAAAAAACTCTCCAGGAAATAATAAGGCAATATAGCAAGGTTTCAGAATACAGGATTAAAAAAATTATTTCAAAATATTAAGGGGGTACAAATGTTTTTGTTACGTGGATAGCTTTAAAATGCTTTAGTTAGAACTATAAATGTGCCCATCACCTGAATATTGCTCATTGTGTCTGTTAGATAGGCTTTTACCCCTCCCTTCCCCCATTGCCCCCCCTTCTTGATTTCCAATGATTTTTACTTCTTTCTGTGCCTGCATGTGCACATCAATTATTTCCAAATTATTAGTGAGTACATGTGGTGTTTGTTTTTCTATTCTTGAGATACTTCCCTTAGAAGAATAAAAATATGGAACACTTCATGAATTTGCATGTCACCCTTGTGCAGGGGCCATGTTAATCTTCCCCATATCTTCCCAATTTTAGCATATGTGTTGCTGAAGTGAGCACCGTATCTTGGTTTCTAATACTATTGTCCAACAAAAGGAACCAGAGATCCTTAGAGAAATGGCTGAATCTAGGACTGGGGTAGAGAATATACAAGCTGAGCCTGGAGCATCTTGTAGTGCCAGAAAGTAAGTGTGGGGGAAAAAGCCTACATTGGGGGGTTATATTAAAGGAACATGGAAGGCAATTGAGAGAGCTCTGAAGGACTAAAGCTGAATGTATTTGAACAATAAAATAAATAAATAGTATTAGATTATAAGTCAAAGTATACAACAAATATACCTGAGCTTATAGTGATATAAATATGTAAATGAATAAATAAATAAATGGGAGAAAAGAGACAAATATCTCTTGCAAAAGAGCTCCAAATAATTTATGTAGATATTTCATCGTCAAGGAGGGAGAGCATAAATCTCCACTATTTATATGTAAGCTGTGTATAGTGAGTTTTTCCAAAGAGAACAGTATGGAAATTGAGGTAAACAGTAACTTTGCAGTTGAGAAACCTGTCAACACACCCTCAGCCAGGTGATCAAGGTCAATGTTTATAGTGATAAATCATGTTGACAGTATGTACCCTTGATATAATATGATAAAAATGGCTTGTTACCTTTTATTAATAGTAATGTTCCTATCAAAAACCCATAACCCCAATCTAATAATTTAAAAAATCAGGCAAATTCCAGTAGAGGGCCAGTCTGCAAAATACTTGACCAGTACTCCTTAAAATTGTCAAGGTCATCAAAACCAAGAAAAATATGACAAATTTCATCAGCCAATAGCAGCCTAAGGAGACGTGACAAATAAATATAATGAATACTAGAATAGGGAAAAGACATTAGATAAAAGTGCATAAGCTAAACCACTAAAGTAATGGCTCATTATATTTCTATGCTATATATTGTTAAAATACCTTTAATGTCTTTGAGATCATAAAAGTGCATGTGTTTTTATACTAATCAAACCATAATATAAAAATTAAAGAAGTCTTTACAATAATAGCATTTCAATGCTTTGCAAAAATACCTAGTTTCTGAAGTAAAAAGAAATTACATCTGAGAGGTCATTGATTAGGTAAGAAATGGGCTAATTTCCTGTTAACATAGTTTATAAAGAAGCCAGCCAGATACAGTTCATGAATTTTCAAATAATATTCTATTTTCCTAACTTCTATTAATGTTTTAATTATATTTGTGAAAATCATGACATTGTTCAAGAAGCAAAGGTTTTTTGGGATTTTAAGTAACACTTCTTACATTGTTATATATTTGTTTTGAATGGTACTCTTTGAAATTCTCCATCAGTTTAGCTGGTAGCCACTATCTCCAGAAGCCACCAGAGGCCTGGACAAAAGAGGACCTGCAGGGTCCCTTTGGGCAGCGGCCCTATCAGGGGTCAATGACAGAGATAAAAGCCAAGACTCCAGTGATACAACCACAGTGTGAAAGTTTTAAGAGTTTCTAGTACTTACAGACCCTGGAGGGGTACACAGGAGGAAGAGCAGGGAGTACCATCTGCTAGGCGGTCTAGCTATCTCTAAGTTTTTACCTCTGGCCACCGTGCCTAAGCCATTCGGGTGTTGTATAGAAGTGGAAACTGTGTCAAGGGTAACTGAGCCCTGCCTCTGGCAATAGAAAGCTAAACCAGCATTCACAATGGAAGCCGAGGTGACATAAAATTATAAGCACTCACAACACTATTATGGCTCCATTCATCTTCTCACTAAGGCTGATTTTCATGTGAATTATGTGATATGGTATAATTTATGCTGTACATATATCAATCTTTTCCTTCATATTGAGATATTTATCTAATATGAGAGGGTTAAGGATGATGGGGAAAAACAAATACAAAATTTTTGAAAAAAACAAAAGTGCAGGGCTTTTACACTTTAAGAAATGGAATGCTTTGTCAATTCCAAAAGTGGGTATTAGGAAACTTTTGAATTGGCTGTGTTCTTAAAACTGAAGCTTGCCCTTGCCATAGGAAAGCTTTTCTATTATGAGCTCTGAGCCACAAAGACGTGCTAACCACCTCTACCTCTGCTAGGGTTATAAAACTAATATTTTCAATAGCATGATTTTTCATCAACTGTTTTTACAGCTTCTTTTTTCCCTAATTCTATTTATGCCTTATTTTAATCCTTATATTTTTCCCATTAAAAATCATAGAATATAATTCCCAGATGAAATTGTATCATCTTCTTTAAAAACTGTAATGTAAATAACCACAAAACAAATAATACTATCTCCTAACTGCTCTTTCTGATGCTGTAAATTTAGAAGCTATGTTTATGTCCACAAGAAAGCAATATTATCTTGGGGTTTGATTCCCCATATGTCACTGGCTTAGCCCTTGACAGAATGATTTCTACTCTAGCATAGTTTGAAGAAGAACATAACCAAACATGCAACACAAGGGAGGGCATCATGAGTTACATCTCAAAGGGGTCATTCTCTGTGAACTGAATTGATCAGAAATTAAAGCTCTGTTCCTGCAGAAAAAGGCAATGATCTAGAGATGCTCAGAGGACCTCTTTTTTTCTTGACCTTGTGTCCAAGAATTACAGCATCAAAAGTGTACAGAATCAAAAGCAAGCAACACTGCTCCAGGGCAGCAAGCCCTATTTGTGTTTGGGTGATAAAACTAGTCAAAGGCTAAACTTAAAGTATTAACAAACTCACTGTCTAAATCATTTACTATTCCTGGAAGCATCAAATCATCATTACCCAAGATGTTACAGTAATGTATGCTAGTCAGAAGTTTGTGAAGTCACTTTTTAGGTATTAATTCAAGACTAGAGATTTTTTGTTTCCTCTAAGTTTTAAAAATAGGTCTTATAATCATTGTTTTTCTCTATACCATACTCCATATGTCATTTATTATTTACTGAAAGTATATATACCTATTACTAGGAGTACATTGCTACGGACTGAGTTGTGTTCCCCCAAAATTTGTATGTTGAAGTCTAACCCACAATGTGACCATATTTGGAGATAGAAACTATAATGAGTTAATTAAAGTTAAGTAGGTCATAAGCGTGGGCCCCTATCTGATAGGATTAGTGTCAGATGAGAGCTTGCACATATGCTTATGTTTTCTGTTTCTCCCACCCCGATCCCCTTTCTCTCTCTCTCCTTCTCCCTGCATCAGCATGGAGAAAAAGCCATGTGAGAATGCAGTGAGAAGTCAAGCCGGAAACAGAGCTCTCATCTGGAACAATCAGCCATCAGCCTCCAGAATTGTGAGAAAATAAATTTGTTATTTAAGCCACTCAGTCTGTAGTGTTTTGTTATACCATCCTGAGAAGACTAATACATATATTTCCTCTGCGGTTAATGAAAACATATTTATCATTATGCATTTACTTTTTCGCAACAAATAATTTTCCAAGTTATATTATTTAAACATTTAGGTGGTTTTTCTCCTTCTTGTTTTTTTTTTTTTGTTTTTGTTTTTTTTTTTTTTGAGACAGAGTCTCACTCTGTTGCCCGAGCTACAGTGAGTGCCCTGACATCAGCCTAGCTCATAGCAACCTCAAACTCCTGGGCTCAAGCGATCCTTCTGCCTCAGCCTCCCCAGTAGCTGGGACTACAGGCATGCGCCACCATGCCCGGCTAATATTTTTTTCTATATATATTTTTAGCTGTCCATATAATTTCTTTCTATTTTTTTAGCAGAGACAGGGTCTCGCTCATGCTCAGGGTGGTCTCGAACTCCTCCCGCCTCGGCCTCCCAGAATGCTAGGATTACAGGTGTGAGCCTCCACGCCCGGCCCTCTCTTTCTTTTTTTTTTTTTTTTAATGCAAACATTTAGTGTTATTTTATTTATACATTATTGTGAACATGTTATTCTATTCACATATTAAACACATGTTATTCCAGTGTGTTGCATACTTTTTTGTACATGATTGTGGTCATAATGTGAGTAAATATTTCCCCCTATAATATTTAACATGGGACACGTACTAGAGAAAGTATAGCATTTGGAGTCAGACTTGATTTCAGATTCTATTAGCTACTAGTCTGGGGTAGGCTTCAAGGGTGCTTAATCTTTCTTTCTTCCCTTTCTTTTTTTTTCTTTTTTTTTTTTTGGAGTCTATATTTAATTTTCTTTCTTTTTTCTTTTTTTCTAATATTTTTTGAAATTTCAAAATATTAGGGGGGTAAAAATGGTTTGGTTACATGTATTGCTTTTGTATCACTTGAATCAATTATAAGGGTGCCCATCACTAAGACAGTATACATTATACCAGGTAGGTATGATTTTCCCCATCTCATTCACCCCCCATGCACCTGCAACATTTCCACTGAGTTTTACTTCCAACTGTGTACATAAGTGCTGATCAATTAGTTCCAATTTAATAGTGGGTACACATGGTATTTATTTTTCCATCTTTACAATATTTCACTTTAGAGGATGGTCTCCAGTTCCATCCAGATTGTTGCAAAAGGTATTAGTTCATTTTTATCACTTAGTAGTACTCCATGGTATACACACATCACATTTTATTAATCCACTCATGAATTAATTGGCACTTGGATTGATTCCACATCTTTGCTATTGTGAATTGTGCTGCAATAAACATTCTAGTGCAAGTTTGTTTTTTTTTTTTTTTTTTTTTTTATAAAATGTCTTTTTTCCCCTTTGGGTAAATACCCAGTAGTGGGATTGCTGAATCAAATGGTAAGTCTAGTTTTAGTTCTTTGAAAAATCTCTATACTATTTGCCATAGAGGTTGTACTAGTTTGTAGTCCCACCAACAATGTATAAGTGTTCCTTTCTCTCTACATCCATGCCAGTATCTATTGTTTTGGGTCTTTTTGTTTAAAAAAAAAAAAACATTCTCAAAGGGGTTAGGTAATATCTCATTGTGGTTTGGATTTGCATTTCTCTGATGATTAGTGCCTTGAGCATCATTTCATACGTTTATTGTCCATTAGTCTATCTTCTTTTGAAAATTTTCTAATCATGTCTTTTGCCCACTTATTAATGGAATTATTTGATTTTTTCTTGCTGGTTTTCTTGAGTTCTTTGTAGATTTTGATTATTAGCTTTTTATTGGCTGTATAGCATTGAAATATATTCTCCCACTCTGTAGGTTGTCTATTTGCTCTGTTGATTGTTTCCTTGGCTGTGAAGAAGGTTTTTAATTTAATCAAGTCCCATTTATTAATTTTGTTGTTGCTGTGATTGCCCTTAGGGTCTTAGTGATAAATTCTTTGCCTTGGCTGATGTCTGGAAGAGTTTTTCCAACATTTTCTTCTAGAATTCTTATGTAAAAATCCTCAATAAAATCCTAGCAAACCAAATTCAACAGCACATCAAAAACAAATAATCTACCACAACCAAGTGAGCTTCATCCTGAGGATGCAAGGATGGTTCAACATATGTAAATCCATGAAAATGATTCACTACATAAACAGAAGCAAAAATAAAGACCATATGAACATCTCAATACATGCAGAAAAAACATTTGACAAAGTCCAGCACCCATTTATAATAAAAAACTCTTTAAAAAATGGGCATAGGTGGAACATACCTAAAAATTATAAAAGCCACATAAAATCCACAGCTAACATCACAATGAATGGAGAAAAGTTGAAAGAGTCCCACTCAGAACTGGAACAAGACAAGGATGTTCACTGTCAGCACTTCTATTCAACATGGTGCTGGAAGTCCTAGCCAGAGCAATCAGGCAAGAGAAGGAAATAAAGGATACCCAAAAAGGGAAAGAGGAGGTCAAACTATTACTCTTTGATGATGATATACTCTTATATCTATAAAACCCCAAAGATTCTGGCAAGAGACCCCTGGAATTGATAAATTAATTCAGCAAAGTCTCAGGTTACAAAATCAATGTACACAAGTCAGTAGCATTCCTATACACCAACAACTGTCAAGCTGAGAATTAAACCAAAGATTCAATACCTTTCACAATAGCTACAAAGAAAATACCTAGGAATATATTTAACCAAGGAGGTGAAAGATTTCTGTAAAGACAACTATGAATCACTGAGAAAGATGATGTAACCAAATGGAGAAACATATCATGCTCATGGATCTGCAGAATCAACATTGTTAAATTGTCCATAGTGTTAGGTAGGAATCAAAACTGCAGGTTGTAGGTGTAGGCCAGGAAGGTGGTTCCTAGCAGTGGACAAACCAGGGACCAATCAGAGGAAGGCACTGCAGGAAAATGTAGAACACCTGATAATCATTTGGAATATCCCATACCTCCTGTAATCTCTCCCTCAGACCAGGCCAACAAAAGGAAAACACCTGGGAGTCCTCAACATCTTTCTCCACTCATGGAGACTGATTTGTTCTCTCTCTGGAACGTATTTTCACTTTGAGTAACTTTCTTTTTTTAACTTTCATTTTGTACACTTTCTTTCTTTTCTGTAGTAAACAGTTTGTGTGGGATTGCTTTGTATTTGTGACCACTCCATCACCAGCTCTACTCAATACCAGTACTCACACTTGACGCTGCGACCCGAGGACAGGGAATATCAAGATAGACCTAACAATACTACCCAAGAGATTTACAGATTCAATGCAATCCCCATCAAAATGCCAATGTCCTTTTTAACAGATCTAGAAAAAACAATTCTACTCTTTTTTTGGAACCAGAAAAGAGCCTGAATAACTAAAGAAAATTTAAGCAAAAGGAATAAACCTGGTGGCATCCCTTTACCAGACTTTAAGATATACTACAAGGCTATAGTGACCAAAACAGCATGATACTGGCACAAAAATAGAGATATAGATCCATGGAACAGAACAGAGAACCCAGATATAAACCCGTACACATATTGCCATCTGATCTTTGACAAAATAGACCACAATATACACTGGAGAAAAGAATCCCTACTCAATAAATGACGCTGGGAAAATTGGATAACCACATGTAGAAGATTCAAACTGAATCTATATCTCTCACTATTCACAAAAATTAATTCCAGATGGATAACAGACTTAAATCCAAGGCATGAAACAATAAGACTTCTATAAGAAAATATTGGAAAACTCTCCTTCATTAATTAAAATACTTTTTTTGTTTGTTTTCTTTTATTTTTCCTTTTTGTGAGTGTGTGTAATTCAGTGAGGAATACAGCCAGTATAACAAACAGTTATCATTCTACATTCTCTTTTTTCTAGAAGAGAATTGAATATATTCTAGCATTTGCTTTTCTACAGCATAATTCAATGGTATAAATGTGCTTGGTTTAAACCAATGAAAATGAAACCTTACTATGAATGGTTTATAAGAAGGAAAATGCTTCAATAAAAGGTTTCTCAGTGACAAGGGGTAAAAAACATGAATGGGTAGTCTTATTTTGCCTAGACATTATTGTCTATGGATAAGGACCTGGGACTGTTTTAGCTTCTTGTGAACATGAGAAACAGTCACTTGGAGGGAAACTCACTGAGATAATACACCAGAAAAAGAGAAAGAATCTAGAAGTCTGAGGATATTACTGAACCTTTAATTAAACAGCATTAGAGTTTCCCTATGTCAGACTTCTTGATAGGCAAGATAAACATCTTATTGTTAAAACAGCATTAGTTGAATTTTAATAATTAAAATAATTATTATATCTTAATTTATAGATTAGTCAGCAATTAAAACCCATTGACTTACACTTTCTTAGACTGTCAACCTAAAACTTTTGAAAATAATTTTGTTTAATCTATTCCTCATTAAAAAGAAAAACAGATAGTTTTCATTAAATGATATTTTTATATTTTAGTAAAAGTTATAGATACAATTGTTTATCACAAAAATCTTTAGAAATTTTATACAAGAAACTAATAATAGTGTGAGGGATGCTGAGCACTATCATTGGGAATCAAGATGAAAGAGACTTTTTCTTTACGTAGTTTTAAACTTTGAGCTTTTAGAAACATATATATTATCTATTAAAAATTAAATAAGCTTAAAATATAAAAAAGTAAAGACACAGTTGGCTGCTAAAAATCACATATTTAAGGGTCATAAAATACAAATAAAATATTATTCAAAATATTAATAGCTTGGTCTTATATGGAGAGATATATATATGTGATGAGTGCAATTACAGGAATATCATTAAAATTGAGTAATTTTTCTCATCAATCTTTATTTTTTTATTTCAGCTTATTATGGTGGTTCAAATCATCAATCTTTAACTGCTTGAAAATTTCCAACCTGATAACTATTTCTCTTACATTTTCTGAGTTTTTATGTTCCTTATTGTTCTTCCTAAATATTTTTATCAAAAACTTATATTCAAATTGATCAAAAAATGAGATTATATAAAACTAGGAATAAATTTTTCAGTACTTACTTAATATTGTGCATGCAAATTGGAAGAATACTAACCTAATTATCAAGTCAGCAGCTTTTATCTGTGCTGTCAATGCTAATCGCCAGTATTTACATTGAGGATTCAATTGGTAACTGATCTGGCAGTTGATTTCCATGGCTATTGCTAAAGTTTTGACCATTATCTAGCTTTTTAATATACATTTTAAAAACAGTAATATCTAAAAAACATGCCATTAAACCATGACAATAATTACATTATACTAAATTAATAAGATTAGCCATAATGCCTAGTACTACCAGATCATAGTGAAATTAAGACACTCAAATTTCAATGATGGCAGTAATATAGATATTATATCTAAAAATACATATAAAAATGGGATATCCTTAGACTATTAATTCATCCTCCTCATGGAAATGTATATAATAGTAATTATCCATTTTGCTAAAGGATAAAACCAAAGATAAAATTATGGGAATTAATAATTTTAAATTTTAAATCTTATTCATAATAATGTAATACAAAAAAATTTAAGTATAAAAATAATAGAATTATTTGGGAAATTATGGAATAATGACAACATCATACTTCATACTAATAATGCCAACTTACTATATGAAGATCATGTAGTAATATGGGAAAATATACATTATATCAGTTAAAAATACATATTATATTTCTTCTAGGACTGAAATATATAAAATATACATACAGGAAAGGACATAAAAATATGAAACATGGAAAATAACTTATGGAAAATTTTGGTGACTTTCAAAGTTATATTTTGATTATAATGGTCTCTATACAAAAACAAATGATACATTGCTATAATTGTTTTTAATAAAACATATTTAAACTCATAATTATTGAATAAATTTTAAGCTAAATTTTTTTAGTGAAATCGGTTATTTTTTGTTGTTGATATTAAGTAGATTTAAAATGAACAATCTTTGATTAGAATGGAATGAGACAGGCCCATCTAGCCAGTAGAATTTAATCTAGCCACTGACTTTTCAATAGTTTTTATTATATCAGCTGTCATTGAAATAAATAACTTCTTTGTACCCTGCATTTTTTTTTCCATAAGAAGTGTTTTTACATTCCCCTTTGCATTGATATTTGTTGAAATTTCTTTTCTGATTAGGGTAAAGATCAGCAATAGTTTCCAAAGCAAAACACTTTTTAGTGACATCATGGATTCTGAGACTTAGGCCTGTATTTTCTGTTCCACAAATACTGAATTATCCCGCAAACCATCTCTCTTCCTAAAAAGATGTATAATTTATAAATGAAATATTGCCATTTCAGGGGAGGCTCGAAGGGCCAAATACTGGAAGAGAGGTACAGAAAAGTGAACCTGATTCAAGATTCTTCTTGAGACATCTTCTGATTCTAAAGTTGTAATACAGAGAAGGTGTAAAAAGATGATCATAAAGACTTGCCTGTGGGACTGAGAAGAGCTTTCAGTTTTCTTAAATTTCTAGGGAGGAATAATGGGGTAAAGATGTTTGCAACTGAGTTACATAGAGGCCTAAGGCCTCTGACTAAGGGTGAACCAAATTGCACAGCTATCAACAAAATTTAAACCACTTATGAATTGACTCAATCCCTGATTTCTGTAAGCCATAACTACTTTAATTGGTGGATGTAAAAAACAAGTAAATTCTTTTCGTGGGAAGATAATATCATCCAACACTTATATTACTTCCAATTTTCATTTTCATAAGAAATGTCCAGTATTTTTCATAATTTATAGGTATACTGGAAAACGAAAACATATCTCACAAAAAATGAGAGAAAATAGAAACAAAACTACAAAATAATCCAAGTATTGCCATTATCAGAAAGATATTTTAAATTATTGAAATTTTGATATTCAAGAAATGAAATGGTAATATAAGGAATTTTAGCAGTTAATTTAAAACTTTAGAAAATCAAGTCAAATTCTATAACTGAAAAATATAATAATTAAGGTGAAGAATTCAGTAGATGAGTAAATAACATTAAATTAGCTGAAAAGAATTCAATAGTTAGAAAACTAAAAGGAAATTAAGAATAAATAATCAAGCTTAAGCACAAAGAGAAAATACAGAAGGGATGATATTGCTAATATGGAATAAGGTGAAAAGATTGAACATGTGCTTACTTTAAGCCTCAGAAAAGAAGATAGATGGGATACAGGAATGTTTAGTGGATAATGCCCAAAAATCATCTAGAAATTAAAAGATATCAAGCCATAAATTCAGTAAGTGCTAGAAACACCAAATAGGATTTATACAAAGAACAAATTCAAGAGGAATAAAAATAACAATTATTTTCAAGGTGCCTCATTAAGACTGACAGATAATTTGTTAACAGAAACAAGGTCAAGCCAGAGACAACAGAATGGTAACTATAAAAGGTGGAAAGAAAATAACTACTATTATTCATAGGCAAATAATTGTGTATGTTGAAAATCCCCCCAAAAATTAGATGAACTATTGGGATTATTAATAAGTGATTCAACCACGTCCTTGTACAAAAATTAACAGTCTATATAAATACTAGTTACCAAAATAGGAAAATGAAATGTTAAAAATAATGTTATCTAAATCATTGAGGACATAAAAACCTTACAAATAATCTAATGTAAGATATACAAGCCATCTAACATTATTGAAAGAAATTAAAGAACACTCAAGTGAGTGGAGGAATAAACCATGTTCCTGGATTCATAGATTTGATATTATAGTTTATTTTTTTCCACATTGATCTGTAGATATAATGCATTCCCCCCAAAAAAATCTATGTATGAAAAAGAAGTAAAGAGATAAAATATGTTTTAACAATATCAAGCAAGAAAAGATGTTTCATGTCTACAGATGCTATAGCTATGTAAAAAATAATAAAATTACATCCTAAGTAACTACATGCAATAAAGTTGTAAAACTAAGTAAAATGAAAAAAAATCTCAGGAAAATACTTGTACTGAAACTGACATTAAAGAAATTTTAAAATTTAAAGCCAAAAATTCTTTTATTCATTCCACTTCAATTCAATTAGCATTGGTAGTCAGAGCTTCAGAAATTTTTAACATCAGGAAAGTTATAATACATTCCCCATCATAGATCAGTGAGTAATTTGAGATGTTTTCTTTCCCTTTGGTCATATTTGCTTCATTTATATGACGCATGCACTGGAGTTATCCAGAGTACCCAGAGAAACACCAGATGAAACATCTGAAAAAAATGTAACAAAATTGTCCCCTATTGCCTCTGCTGATAACCTTTTCACTGTCTATTTTTTAATTTTTATTTATGTATTTATTTGAGATAGAGTCTGTTGCTTGGGCTAGAGTGCAGTGGCATCATGATAGCTCACTGAAAACTCAAACTTCTGGACTCAAGCAATCCTCCTGCCTCAGCCTCCTGAGGTGTGTGTGTGTGTGTGTGTGTGTGTCTTATTACAAAGGATTAGAATAGATATGACTACTAAAAGAAAAGCAGGCTACAATTTAGCAGAATTAGATTTACTCTTCTTTGAAGACAAGAGAAATTCCAAATTTTGATTTTAGCTATTTTATAACATTGTATTTTTAATTCAGTTGATCTTGTTTTCAACTAAGCTACAGAGTGCTGACATATTGCCCTTCTCTGAAAATTTATTGTTTCTATTTGCCCTTATTTCTAATTATTCTATCTCAACATAACAGCATATCAGGGTCTTTGTGCCATAGACGTGTAGACCATCATTTTTCAATTATTCAGAGTGTTATCAGTGGAAATATTATGATTGGAAGTATCTAATGTAATAATTTTTCTAAATTTTATTTCCACTTTGATTTAATTATTATATTAACATTTATACATTATCTTGACCCTATTTGCTGACTTGATCCTTGTTTGTACCATAGTGATAAGGATGTAATATTGTATCTTGAGACATTATTACTGAATTAATTTATATTTCCATTTTGATAACAGCTGAGTTCTAATGTTCTTGTGTTCCCCAAATCACCATCTTTACTGATTAAAATAATTATATTAACTGAGAGTTGTTTGTGTAATTTCAAGTACTTTAAAATCCTCATGCTCTCTCTCAAGTTCAATTTTATTTTTATGTTTATCTTGACTTAGGAGGTTGTGCTAGATATTGAGGCAATGGCTATGGAGGAACTTAGTAGTGGAAAATTACTATCAATATTTCAACATATTTTCTTGTAACTTGAGTTCAAACACAGTCAGCAGCTTTTTATTTAAGTTCTGATAAAGATTCCATTAGAATCAGTGCTCACCACAAAGAAGACAAGTGAATAAACTTGAGCATCAGTACATAAGGGAAATGACACTCCATATTGCTCCACTGGTTGTCTAATGTAACTTTAGGAAAGTGTTACAATGTCCCTTGAAATAGCTATTCAGTCACCAGAATTCTGAATACAAATCACAATAGTATATCTTATGTGATTACTAGAGTTACAAGTTGGGGAGTTACCAAGAAAAACCTAGGTTTTATGCTGAAAAGAAAAAGTTATTTCAAATTTGATAGTTTGATGTGCTATCAAAGCAACCTAAGTGAGAGAGATGTTAAAAGACAGGCCAGGTAAAAGACTACTTGATGTGGACAGGTGGATGGATTTGAAAGCTGATTGGTAGACAGAATCATTAGAATTTGAATATGAGGATGGGGACAATGGTAAGAGTCAAGGCATTGCCAAGAACATGGAGTAAGCAACTGATCGTGACATATAATTTAAGGAATAGTGGAAAAGTTCAGTTTTAAATATACTGAATTTGAGATGCCTATAGGACACTTCTTGACTGTGTTACAAATATGGGAGTCATCAACTTAAAACAATCATTTAACCATGAGCCATGAGATCAATGAGGAGTTTTTCAGGGATGCTGCTGAGAGTGTACAAAAATTTTCACCTCTGGAAAAGGCCAACAATTGTAGTTTGTAAAATGAGAGAAACTTTATTTTGTGAGAGGTCTACACACACACATTTTCTTAATCCACTCATGAATTGATGGGCACTTAGGTTGATCCCACATATTTGCAATTATGAATTGTGCTTCAAGAAACATTCAAGTGCAAATGTATTTTTGGTAAAGTAACTTCTTTTCCTTTGAGTAGGTATCTGTAGTGAGATTGCTGGGTTGAATAGTTGGTCTACATATATTTCTTTGAGGAATCTCCATACCATTTTCCATAGAGGATGTGCTAATTTGCAGTCTCACCAACAGCGGATAAGTGGTCCTTTCTCTCAGCATCCATATCACCATTTATTGTTTTTTGACATTTTATTAATAGCCATTTTGACAGGAGAAGGTGATATCTTGTTGTGGTTTTCATTTCCATTTCCCTGATAATTAGTGATATTTACTATTTTTTCATATGCCATTTGTCTATCTTTTAAAAAGAATATTAATTTTTATTTAAAAATCTAATTAAGTTGGTCAAGCAAATATTAATTTTCTATGATATATATATTTCTGTGTTATAAAATTTTATAAAAAACAAGTAACTGTGGGAAACATAATTAAATGGAGACATCTCTCATAACTTACATAATCTCATAAATAATAGTATAAATAAGTAAATAAATAAACAAAGCAGTGAAAATACCATGACAGTTTAAACATCTTAAATTTCCCATGAATAATACTAACATAAATATGGTGTTTGGTCTTAATGAAAGCCTTAAAGTTTGCTTGGTGGAATTGAGTATAGCGAAGCATTGCAGTCTTAGAAATGGAAAGAGGTAAGTTGAAAAGGACATGATGTTGATTCTTAAGGTAAATGATTATAGTTCATTGCTCTGCTTTTCTTTTCTTATGTATTGGCTTAGATTAGAAATCTAACAATTGTTGTTTGGCCAATTACCTCCTTATACAAAGACATTGCTCATATGGTGCCAAATGAGAACAGATGCTCCAAAATGATATCCTCCTATACTCAGTTTTATAGTTGTTAATTTCAATCCACGGCAAATGCTTTTCAATTCCACTTAAAGGAGATGATAACTGTGATGTGGGAAGCTTTCATTGTTATTAATTTATTTATTTTTGTAGCCTTGTCTCCCATAAAAATGTGGCTTCTTTAAGCTTGATTCTCTTTTCATTTCTTTCAAAGTGTTTTATTATTTAAATCTTTTCATTACTTAAGTTTTCCCCTTTTGTTCACTATTTGAATTCTCATAAGCAGCACTCATTCATATCTGAGATGCTGTATGAAACATTTTTTTGTTTGTCGATTTATTTTTTTTATTATTTTTTTTAATTTCAGCATATTGCAGAGGTACAAATGTTTACATTATGTATAATGTCCTTGCCCTACCTGAGTCAGAGCTTCAAGAGTGGCCATCCCCAAGATGGTGAGCACTGCCTCCATTACGTGTGTATATACCCCTCTCCTCCTCCCCACTTCCATCTGCCTGACACCAAATGAATGTTATTACTATATATGCACTTAAGTGTTGATCAGTTAATACTAATTTGATGGTGAGTACCTGTGGTGCTTATTTTTCCATTCTTGGGAGACTTCACTTAGTAAAATGGATTCCAGCTCTATCCAGGATAATACAAGAGGTACTAGATCACCATTGTTTTTTGTGGCTGAGTAGAAATCCATGGTCTACATATACCACATTTTATTAATCCACTTATGTATTGATGGACACTTGGGTTGTTTCCACATCTTTGCAACTGTGAATTGTGCTGCTATAAGCATTCGAGTGCAGATGTCTTTTTTATAGAATGTCTTTTGTTCTTTTGGGTAGATGTCCAGTAATGGGATTGCCAGATCAAATGGTAGTTCTATTTGTATATCTTTGGGGTATCTCCATATTGCTTTCCACAGAGGTTGTACTAGTTTACAGTTCCACCAGTAGTGTAGGAGTATTCTTATCTCTGCATCCACGCCAACATTTATTGTTTTGGACTTTTTGATAAAGGTCATTCTCACTATGGATAAATGATATCTCATTTTGGTTGTAATTTTCATTTCCCTGATGATTAGATATGTTGAGCATTTTTTCACAATTGTTAGCCATTAGTCTATCTTTTGAAAAGTTTCTGTTCATGTCCTTTGCCCAGTTTTTGATAGGGTTGTTTGACTTTTTCTTGCTGATTTTCCTGAGCTGTATATAGATTCTAGTTATCAGCCCTTTATCAGATGTGTAGCATGTGAATATCTTCTCCCATTCTGTAGTTTGCCTGTTTGCTCTCATGACACTTTCTTTGGCTGTGCAGAAGCTTTTTAATTTGATCATGTCCCATTTATTTATTTTTGTTGTTGCTGTGATTTCCTTTGGGGTCTTCTTCATAAATTCTTTGCCTAGGCCAATGTCTATAAGAGTTTTTCCAACATTTTCTTCTAGAATTCTTATAGTTTCACGCCTTAGGTTTAAGTCTGTTATCCACCATAAGTTGATTTTTGTGAGAGGTCAAAGATGTAGATTCTCTTTCAGTCTTCTACATGTGGTGGTCCAGTTTTCCCAGCACCGTTTATTGAATAAGGATTCTTTTCCCCAATGTATATTTTTGTTTGCTTTATCAAAGATTAGATGGCTAAATGAGGATGGTTTTATATCTGGGTTCTCAGTTCTGTTCCATTGGTCTATGTCTCTGTTCTTGTGCCACTACCATGCTGTTTTAGTTACTATAGCCTTGTAGTAGAACTTGAAGTCTGGTGATTTGATGCCTCCCAATTTGTTCTTTTTGCTTAGGATTGCTTTTGCTATACGGGTCTTCTCTTGTTCCATAGGAAACATAGAATTATTTTTCTAGATCTGTGAAAAATGATGTTCATATTTTAATAGGAATTGCATTGAATCTGTAGATGACTTTGGGTAGTATAGACATTTTAACAATGTTGATTCTGACAACCCATGAGCATTGTATGGTTTTCCACCTGTTTACATCCTCTGCTATTTCCTTCCTCCATGTTTCATAGTTCTCCCTGTAGAGGTCTTTTACCTCCTTAGTTAAATATATTCCCAGGTATCTTATTTTCTTTGCTGCTATTGTAAAGGACATTGAGTCTTTGATTTAGTTCTCAGTTTGACTGTTGTTGGCATATAGTAATGCTACTGATTTCTGTACATTGATTTTGTAACCTGAGACTTTGCTGAATTTTTTACCAATTCCAGTAGTCTCATGGCAGAATCTTTGGGGTTTTCTAGATATAAGATCATATTGTCAGCAAAGAACAATACTTTGACATCTTCTGCCCCCGTTTGGCAAATACTTTTGTTTAAAAAAGGAAACAGTTTGTGAAGAACACCATTGTGTACACTAGTTGACAACATATGTAGACAACTGGAGTAAAAGAATAAAGGTAAGTTTAGTGTGTGCTATGGTTTGAGTGTGTACCCCCAAATTCCTATGTTGGAAATTTGGTCCTTGGGAGGGTGGGGGATGTTGGGAGTAGGGTCTCTAAGAGGTGATTAGGTCATTAAGAAAGATTAATGTCCCTCTCACAGGACGGGGTTAATTCATAAAAGAGTGAGTTGAGTTCTCTCTCTTGTAGGACTAGATTAGTGACTACAAATTGGGTTGTTATAAAGTGAAGCCACCCCTCATGTTTGGCCCTTTTTGTATATGGGCACTTCCTCTTCTGCTTCTCTGCCATGTTATGACAGAGCATGAGGTACACCAGAAGCCAAACGATGCAGCCACCCAATCTTGAACTTCCCAATCTCCAGAACTGTGAACCAAACTAAAGCTCTTTTCTTTATAAATTACCAAATCTTAGGTGTTCTGTTATAGCAACAAAAATGGACTGAGACTGTGTATTTGGGGAGGGGAGGGTATGGTTAATGTGTTATTTCATTTAGCACAAGGCAGTTTTTCACTTTCAGCTGTTATTATTATCTGGTAGGGCAATGTCAAATCATCTCATGAAATATCAGAAATGAGCTGACAAAATTTCACATTTTGATTTTTATACTATCCTATTTATCTACTGCATATGAAAATATGCACACTATAGATACATATTATAACAAAAGGTACAAAATTATCCAAGAGCATTGACTCAAGCCATATACCTAGATCTTAGCTTTCTAGTCTGAGTAGAGTGAATTATATTTGTGTACTTTATTTACACAGAAATAAATCTTCATTTAATTCTTATCATTTAAAAAAGGATGAATTTATGCTGTGACCAATAAAGACACTAAAAGAAAATGAGAGAGAGAGAGAGAGAGAGAGAGAGAAAGAGAGAGAGATTCATTTTGTGTAGCATTTTAATGTTAATAATGACTAAGACATGATATCTTTTTTTTTTTTTTTTTGAGACAGAGTCTCACTCTGTTGCCCAGGCTAGAGTGAGTACCGTGGCATCAGCCTAGCTCACAGCAACCTCAAACACCTGGCCTTAAGCGATCCTACTGCCTCAGCCTCCCAAGTAGCTGGGACTACAGGCATGTGCCACCATGCCTGGCTAATTTTTTCTATATATATATTTTAGTTGTCCATATAATTTCTTTCTATTTTTAGTAGAGACGGGGTCTCACTCTTGCTCAGGCTGGTCTCAAACTCCTGACCTTGAGAGATCCACCCGCCTCGGCCTCCCAGAGTGCTAGAATTACAGGCGTAAGCCATCGCCCCCGGCCCACAGGATATCTAGGAATAAAAACAAGCCAAGCTTTAAAGATAATGTTTTCATCAGTTATCATTTTCTAATTATGAAAGTAGACATTTTCTAAACATGAGAAAATGGCTCCGACTCTTGACACAGGTATTCTAATAATGACCAGACCGGTTCATATTGAAGAAGACAGACATCTAAATGTTGTCATCTTTAGATTTGATAAGATTCTTATTTTTAATTTTATTTTTATTATTTTTATTTTCTAGAAATAATTGTGATAAAAGCAAAATATATATATATTAGAAAAATAAAAAGAATTAAAGACTTTTACTTTGTTTTTCTCTTTTTTCCCTATCAATATTTTTTACAATATTCATTTGTTTTCAAATATGTCTATTCCTTCCCCAAGTTCCCTAAAGCATTGTCCTTGCTTCTCTTATATCTGATGAGGGCTTACATAAACTAGTCAATTTGAATTCAAAGCAGCTCTAACTGCCATACTTATTTTGCAAAAAGATAAGATTTAAAAAGTAGAGCACACTGGGAACAAAAATTAGGGTGTAACTCTGAAAATTGAAGCTTTTCCATGGTTTGCAGGAATTTTTCAAAGGAAAGTAATCCTAGACTGAGATAAAGCTGCAAGAACTTAAGTATAGAGGTTCTGATAAAAAGAGAAATCATTGGAAGAGAAAGTGTGTTAAAATTTTTCATTCTTATCTACCAGTTGTACTACTTTTTTAACTCACTTTCTGGATCCTTAAAAGACACAAAAGCTAATTTCATATTGTAGATTCACAGATATTGTCATATTAGTGTTCTAGGGAAATCTTACTGGTCATTCCATATATTAATATTTTATTCCTAAATTATTAATAGAAAACATGGAACTTTTCATATTAAAAGAATATAAAAATACTTTTATTAAAATATTTTATTCTTAAAACAACTTAAAATATCTATGAATATATTTTTCTTTATTGCAATGAGTTCATGTGCAACTGCAATACTGCTAAGTTTATTCTAAGGATATAATTCAGCTACTTAGGGGGAAAATATGAAATAAATAGTTATAATCCAAAAGCTTATGGTTTATCACTGGGTTTAAAACAAAACAAAACAAAAAAACCTGAGAGGGGTACTCTTTGGACCCTAGGGCCTTAATTGATGATATCAAGCCTCAAGCTTCAAAATGATATCTGAGTATATACTAATCTTAAAATAATTATTTAAGAAATAGAACACCAAGCATAAAAGCTGGTTACCTAAGATGTTTGCAAGACATTGTCATTTCTTGCTTTATATCTTTTTCAATCTGTATTGCTCTTGTGTTTCTGAATGAAAAATTAAGATGTTCTTCTAAATCACCATTTCTAAACTGTGTGTGGACCATTAACCTTTCTGAAAATATCAAAAAAAATGCATATATACATATACACACAGTTTTACATACGATTTAAAATTTTCATTTACTCCATCAAAGCCCTTCTGGACTCTATAAAGTTTCACGTACCCAAGTTAAGAACCCTAGCCTAAAAAGTATATATTAAAGTACATATATTGCTCAGAGTCTTTTCCAAATTTCCTACCACCTTGTCTTAAAATGACAAGCACCCAGTTCATCAAATAGTGGTGGTTAATGATGGTAGACATCTGTTCCCTGCATTTGCACACATAATAATTTGAAATCATGTCACGCTAATTTTCTGCCAGAAATATTCAGTCCATAGCTCCTATTTCCAGCGATACAGCAAGCAAAGCAAGTTTAGAGATTGAATTGTTGAATAAACCTTTCAATAACTAGGAATTAACAGGATCTAAGCCTAAAGAAGTTAACAAAACAACCCAAATGTCTCAATTTTACAGAACTTAGATCTGTAGGCTCAAAAGGTCAGAAGACCAACAAGCTTGAAAATCAACATGCAAAAATCATATAAAATTTTACTGGGATCTGTTCATAATTAGAAATGATGCCCTTTTGGTTGTGGTATCAGTAACCAACTCTCATTATTATTCATTTCTCCTCTCAATCCTGGATACCCAGAAGACAAAACTTTTCAGTCTTACAATTACTCACGGTAATGTTGCTAGTTCCAGTTGATGAAATACAAGCAAAGTATAAGCAAAAGTCAGAAGTGCTCTATTTACTTCTTGGCTGAGACATTGAAAGCCCCTGCTCTATGCTCAGACCATGAGAGTGACCCTGGAAGCTACATATTTATATTGCAAATCTACAAGACAGGATCTTAAAAAAAAAATAAAACACTTGGAAGCGAGTTTCCCTGGAGAAATAAACTTAGGCCACTAATATTTCAGAGTTTATTTGGTAGCTAAGAATGGCTTAGCCCTAATCTGACTAATGTACCAGGCCAGATGATATTTTGATTATTTTAATTAAAATGTGATGGGTAATAGAAATGTTAGAAAATCAAGTGATAGAAATTGGTTATAGAATTTTGAACAACTTTTTGTCATTCCTGCAATTCACAAATCATTTAAATACATTTGACATCACTTTCAGCTTTCTGTATAACAATGGAAAACATCAAATTTCTGAGTAGACATAAAATCCAAAGTGGTACTTCATTGCTTATTTTAGGGATAGTTATATGGGAACTTGGCGCAGAATTTCCTCACCAACAGGCCACAGTTGAACACTTAATGCAATTTTTTAGACCAACTAACTCCAGAAACTAGTTATTAACTCTTTCTTTCTTACCATCTTTCTTTGATATGACCGGGAAGATGTGTGTGGCTGGTGACAAAATCTACCTAAACAAGGCAAAATTCAATGCCCTTTAAAGAAAGTGACACTCTATTCTGTCAATTGGCTATAAAGTTTACACTTATAGGAAGAGAGAGAGTGGTTCCGCAACAAAAGAATGTAAATTACTTACCCTTATTCAGTGCTAATAGGCAAACATCTTAGAGAACAAAACTATAGCTACTTCTGGCAAATTGTTCCTTAGGACCATTACTTATGTTATAAATATTCACTATTTTCACCAGTAGGAAACACTGCTAATAGTAAATGTTTATATCCCAAATTGTGTATGTGTGCATTTTTCCAGAATCCTTCCTAAAATCAACCACTTAGTTGTCACAGGTCACTTGAATCCAAAGTAACTTTTAAATCAATGCTCAGCACACTTTCTATAATATTAAGTAATGTGAATATCCAGCAAGAAGAGTGAATACCCTTCATAAGCAGATAAGAAAGGCAGCAACTGCTAATAGAACACTTACAATAACCTAATGTCAAGCCCATAAACACCTACACATTGACTGTCTCAATTGCTCTTAAATGACTCTCAGAAGGTGGCAGACCATTTTTTAGCGCAAACTGGCATTCAATTATGGTCCTCATTTAATTAACTACTGTGTTCACAAGGTCAATTTGTGCTTTATACACAAGATATTACATCTTCCTTATCCAAAGGAGAGAGAGTGGTGTTCTTGTCTTGCTGTTAATGAAGACTGAAATCGGGTTAGCATCTTGTGTAACAAACTATCCTTACAGACAAAGTCGTATTGTTTGGCTGAGTGGAAATATGGAACAATATTCTCATCACAAAGCAATATACTTTGAAATCGAAAATATCATTTGAGAAGATTTATTCATCTCCACAGTATATTGGGGAAAGAAATGATAGCAATTCTACTTCTTGGTAGGATAGCAAATGCACCAAGAGATCAGTGGACAGAGATGACAGAACAAATCAGAACAAGTCCTCACAAAATTTCTTTTATCTTATACTTTATATTTTTAACCCAAATAAAGGAAGATCTTCTAGGTTTAGGTTTAAGGCAAGCTCAAAAATCATCAAGGGTTATAAAAGTACATAAACTGATATAAAACACTGCAACTTTGCATTCACACCTTCACATCTATATGCATATGTTTAATTCCCAAAGCACTGATAAACAACTGTGAATCTTCTCCCCTTCTTTCCTCAAAGTGGTTGTTCATATCTCTTCCTTTTTTACTTTCCTCTCCTGTACCTCAAAAATCTTCCCTCTATCTGCTGCATCGTTGTTCTCTCCTCACACCCCTACTTTATCCCTATTTCAAAGGCCATCTCTGGTGCCTTTTCCCATCTTAAATCCTTTCCTTGTAGGTGTTTCCATTTTTTCCAGGCATAGACTTGTGGCCTCTCTTGGCTTTCGTAATTACATATCTCTATTCACTGCACCATTAACTCATCAAAGTCTAGTTATAAAACTAAGTAATCTTCCTTAGAAGGCAGATGTGTGTGAGCCAGGGTCAGGGAGGGGAGCAAAATAAACTTGTGAAAATTTAGACTTTAATATAGATTTTAATCTTGTCACATCTGTATATAATGTTTCCATATTTATATTTACACACATGTACACATGCATACATGCACATATCTTTTATTTCACCACGTTTATTATTGAAGAGCAAGTTCTCAAGTGATAGTGACACTTGAGTAAAAAGCTTTTCTTGAGTCATTATTTTTACCTCTTCTTTTTTTTTTTTTTTTTTTAGAATACTTGGTGTCTCAGAATATTTAGTCAAATCTATTCTGTGAGAAATTTTCCATTTCAAACAACCCCAAATCCAGAATTACAAATCCCAGAGATCTCAAAATATGTAATTTATCTGATGGATAGAGGATTTGATTGGGAATAAATCCTGCCCTCAGAGAAGATCTACCACTTATTAACAGTGAGATTTCATCTCTAATAGATTTAGTTTAGTTTTTTGTAACTGGAAACAATAACCATTCTATCACTCTCAAAAAGTTGCAACTAAATGTTATGTATGAAACCACTTGAGAATTGTAAAATTCCAATCCAGTATAAGGTACTTATATTGCCCTTAATCACATAGCCAGATGGTGTTAAATGGAATTTTGTTTTTGGAAACCAAGTCTTTTTATTGCTTTTTAGGTTTCCTCTTTTGTATATTTTTGGTATTAGATCAAGCATATGATGATTCAAAGCAATGAATAAAGAATTAAAAGAGCAGATTTTAGAATTAGACTAGCTCAAATTTGGGGTTCTGATGCTAACTATAAGACTGACGGGGTGTCTTTTAATCTTTTTATACCTCTAAATCTTCACGTGTAAAATGAAGATAAAATTAGTTTCTAATTTAAAATGTTACTCTGACAATTTAATGAATTAAAATATGGAAAATAATCTCTGGTGGCACATGGAAAGTATTATATAAATTGCTGTAAATATAAAAGAGAATTTTCACTATCTGATATGAGAAAAACCGGAAGTCTTGTATTGCTGAAAGTATAGTGAACATTGCCAATATAAATTTCACGTGTTTGCAAATAAGATAATATTTTCCAATATATACATGTAGATTTTCTAATATGGATTATACCTCATTATATGTTATAAGAATCATCATTGAGTGAAAGGAACATAGAATGTAGAAATAGACTATGGTTGAAATCTGTTTATCTTTAAGCAAGTTATCTAACATTTCTGGGTTTTTTTTTTGCATCTGTAAAATAATCAGAATAATGATTCTTAAAATTTTGTGAGGTTTAATATGAAGCTCTTCACATTGTTCCTGGCAAATGGGTCATAAAAAACACATCTTATTAGCTACATTCTCTTGTTATTGGCGTATGTGTCCTTTTTAATAACGTTCATGATATGCCAGGCACCTAGGGACTTCAGACCCACCTTCTAAATTTCACCTGAAGAACCAATCACAATTCTTAAGAAATTTGCATTCTTAATAAATTATACTTTAAAGAAGTGGTTCAAAATCCAAAATTAAATGCACGCTCAGAGTGGTCTGCTGACTGAATATACAATGCATCATACACACGAGTACTAACAAAATTAAAAGTCATTTAGAAACATAACTTTTTCTCATTATACTTGTTTCAAGAGATAATAGTAGTATCATCATCTTAGGAGATAGTAAAATTGTCTCTTAAAATAATTTCTTATCCTAGAAACCTAAAAACCACTAGTCAAGGGACATTCAAAATAAAGCATTTCAAAGTTATTTTAAATCCTTGATTCAAAGCAGGGCTCTTATTTTAACTGTCCATCTTCTTCCCCCACACTCTGGTTATTTTTATAGTTTCCTCTTTATGCTCTGATTTTATAGTGTGACTGCTCATGCATATTTGTTCCAGGGCTAGATTTCTAATATGCATAGAATCCTACACTATCAGAGTTAAAAGGACTTTAAAGTCATCTAGCCCAACTACCCATCAGAAGCATGAATTATTCTTACTTATGTCTACATCCACTCTCCTGGTGCCTTAAATATACCCTAGACATTAGCCCTATAGCCAAACATTAACTCTGACTCTAAATGGAATTCTTAATTCATCAGCACTTTTAAAACTTCCCACTTGTAACAAGAATCTCAATTAAAGTGTATTTAACCGCTACTTTCACAAGATGACTGATTCTCTATAATTTATATTGAGCTAGCTCATCATCAGTACCCAAGTCACTCTCGTGTACTAAATTAGGTGCTTAGGGAACTACATTAACTCTTTCAGACTACTGAGGCACCATTTAGTGTACTAAGTGTAGGAATTGTGGTAAAGAGTTATGCACCAGACAGAGGCATGAATAATAAATAGCTTGACAAGGAGTAAGATATATGGAGCCAGAAATAAATGACCTTTATAAGAATGGTGCTTTTTAGTGCATGTTAAATACAAATAGAAACAGATTATTAAATACCTTGAGCCACCATTTAAATGGATCGCATCAGAAATTTAAATCTATATAGGCATTCACTGTTTGAAGCACCACATTAAGAGAGTTGTATTGCCTGTTACAGATCTCATATTGACAGAGAGATGTTGTGATAATGGCAGTCATTAAAATAACTGCCTAGTCAGACTTAAAATGATAGGCATTAAATTTGTGTTGATTAACCAATAACATCCTTAAGTTTTTAGTGACACAAAATGAGAAGTACTGAATTTAAATTTTTTCCTTCTTTCTCTTCTCCCCTTTTTCCTTTTTTTCCCCCTTATGAGTCATGTTATTCATGCAGCTTTACAATTAACATTAGAATAATGCATGATTAAAGTATTCATTGCACTTACACAGAACAGACCTTTATGTAATAATTTTGGATATATAAATAAGGAACATTATTTATCACAAAACCTTTTCCCCTTTTTGCATTTATTGCTGTTGGGAATTGAGTATATTCTACCTAGGCTACCATCAGTTTAATCACCAAGAATGAGTTAAAAATATGCTTTTTATAGCAAAAACTACATAAATTTTAATCTTCTGTTTCCTGTGAAATGAATTGATTTCCAGATTTCTTAAATATACAACCTAGCAGTCACTTTTTCAAATAGGTTATCAGAAAGCTAGGGTACATGAATTGTAGTATCTCTAAATAAATGTAATTAATGTACAAAGTTCTCATCTTGCTGAAGTGCAAAATTTTCACAGTCCTGAAACACACAAAAAAACTATCATCTAAATATCCTCCATTAGTTTTCTATTGCTGCCATTACAAACTATTATAAATTTAGTGGCTTGAACAACAAATTTATTAGCTTCCAATTAATTCAGTAGGTCAGAAGATCTGAAGTGCAACACACAGGCCTCGCCGGGCTAAAGTCAAAGTGTCTATAGGCTTCATTTCCCTGTAGAGGCTCTATGGGAGGATTCTGAGATTAATTGGGTTGCTGGCAGCATTCAGTTTCTTGAGGCTATAGGACCAACATCATCATTTTCTTGCTAGTTGTTGGCTCAGGGCCTTACCCAGCATCTACGTGTTGCTGCATTCCTTAAATCATTGCCTTCTCCCTTCATTTTCAAAGGCAGCAATATCAAGTTCCTCTCATATTTAAAATCTCTATTTTTTTTTTCTTTTTCCATCTCGTGTCTCTTACTGAGCCAGGAATGTTTCTCAATTTTAGGGATTTATGTGATTATATTGGGCCCACCTGGATAATCCAAGATAATTTTTCCATTGGAAGGTTTATACTGTTAATAACATTTGTAAAGTCCCTTTTGCATGTAAAATGTTCACAGGTTCCAGGGATTAGAGTGTATACATACCTCAGGGGCCATTATTCTGCCTACTATGCATCCTAAGACGGTAGGTTGCAGTTGCGGAACATTCTAGGAATACTAATAATGGGGTGGGGGGGAAGTCTAGACCCAAAGATTTTATGTGAAATTTCCTCTTATGATAATAATAAAAGAAAGTATGTGAGTAGTTGTGCAACTTAAGATACCTATACATTTAAAATAAAGTGGATCATTGAGGTATAAACATAGTAAAACAACCAAAAAAATCAACAAAAATACATATTATTAGTATTATTAGAAAAATTTAAGTATTTTGAAGGCCTTAAATTAAATACTCTTTAATTAAATATTGAAGTATTTAAAGTAAAGACCCTGCCTTGGGGGAGGCCTAGGTGGGAGGATCATTTCAGCTCAGGGAGTTCAAGACCAGCCTGACAAGAGTGAGACCCCATCTCTGCTAAAAGAAAAAAATAGAAAGAAATTAGCTGGACAACTAAAATATATATATATATATATATATATATATATATATATATATAAATTAGCTGGGTGTGGTGGCGCATGCCTATAGTGCCTCCCTACTCGGGAGGCTGAGGCAGGAGGTTCACTTCAGCCCAGGAATTTGAGGTTGCTGTGAGCTAGGCTGATGCAGTGGCACTCTAGCCTGGGCAACAGAGTAAGACTCCTTCTCAAAAAAAAAAAAAAAAAAAAAGAGACCCGAGACCCTGCCTTGGGTACTTACAGTGGATATCTATTGATTTTGCCATCAAGCATCCTTTCACCCTTTTTCAATAACTATGCCAAGATTTTTCTCTGGGGGACTAAGCCCCTCCCTCACTTTCAGCTCAGGTGCTTCCACGTGGAGCATAACCCAGGTGTGGAGCATATGACTACAGTAGTTCCCCCTTATCTACCGTTTCACTTTCTACAGTTTCAGTTAGCCACAGTCAATCACAGTCCGAAAATAACATATGGAAAATTCCAGAAATAAAGAATTCATAAGATTTAAATTGCATCCCATCCTGAATAGTATGTCGAAATCTCACACCATCCCATTTCGTCCAGCCCGGGATGTGAATCCTCGTCTATGCTGTTGATGCTTGCTACTTGTCACTTAGTAGCTGCCTCCATTATCAGATCAACTGTTGCAGTTCACAGTGCTTGTGTTCAAATCACCTTTATTTTACTTCATAATGGCCCCAAAGTGCAAGAGCTGTGATGCTGGTAATTCGAATATGCCAAAGAAAAGACATATAGTGCTTCCTTAAAGTGAAAAGGTGATAATTCTTGACTTAATAATGAAAAAAAAAAATCATGCTGCGGTTGCTAAGATCTATGGTAAGAACAAATCTTCTATCCATGAAATTGTAAAGAAAAAAGAGAAATCCATGCTACTTTTGCTGTTGTACCTCACACTGCAAAAGTTAAAGTCATAGTACATAATAAGTTAAGATGGAAAAGTTGTTAAATTTGTGGGTAGAAGACATGAACAGAAACATTTTCCTATTGACATCAATCTGGTTTGGTATTATCCATAGTTTCAGGCATCCACTGGGGTCTTGGAATGTATCCTGCAGACAAGAAGGGGACTCCTGTATACATAAACAATTCAGCACTATGCATTCCCTTAGCCTTTTAGTTGAGTTTATCTGTTAGGCATTCTAACTAATCTAAAAAATAGCTCTTTTCAACAACAATTAGATTTTTTCCTGACTCTTAGAAAGGAAGAAACATTCCCCAACTTATTTTAAGTCATGAAACTTTAGTGTGAAAACCTGATAAAAATATTATCAAAAATACAACCATGGATGCAAAAGTCTCAGTGAAATATTAGCAGATTAAATCAAGCAGTGTATGGCAACACAACTAAATACACAATGTATATAACATGACAAAATAGGATTTATTTAAGAGATGGAAAGAGGACTTATAATTCAGAAATGTCTCAACATAATTATTCTATCAAAAATCTATTGTATCACTCATTTGCAAAACCCATGAAAACATTTGCTTCAGGCAAAGGGACCGTTGGAACTAAAATTATTTTATGTGTTTGTGATTTTTAAAAGTGAGTTTTAAAATTAAGTAAAACACACATAAAAGTAAAAAAAAAATATTAATAGTAAAAAGTTTTATGAAATTCACAAAGTGAATGATCATATACAACAGGCACAGATATCCAAAACAGTAGGTCATCAGTACCCCAAAAACCCCATTCCTGACACCAGCCACACCTTTCACCATGTAAACCCTATCCTGGCTCTAACGTCATAGACTAATAGTATATGAAAAAAGAAAAAAAAAAAAAAAAAAAACTGTAGAAGCATCCAATGATGTATCTTCTTCCAGAGAAGACTTACCTTTTCTTCTTCTCACATAAGGATTGCTCCTCTTTATCCCATCAGGCACAAAGCTGAATTCAGGCTTTCTGTTTAGGCTTCTTCTACTTCTGATAAAATTATTACTGTTCCTAAGGCTTAGTCTTCAAGCATTCTTAGTTTCTCTGATATGTTCCTCAGTGCTCCACTCCCAAGCACACCCTGAACTGTCTTCCGTGTCTCCAGGTACAAAGAAACTGCCAAATCACCACTCTATTTGTAGAGTTTGTGTTTGAACAGCCCTGCCCAGCAAGGATATGTTAACTTAAAAATCACATAATTTACAAATTTAGAGAACACACTTTATTTCTTATAAAGGGTTGTATATTGCAAGGTGGCCATTCTGACAGGCTGGGAAGTGTAGCCTATGACAAAGTACAGAAACAGGCACTTTTAAGGAGAGAAGGGTGGAGCAAGGATGTCTGCTAAACCAGCTGGTCTAGTATACATATTCAACATGTTACAGGAGGAGTTAAGAATACTCATGAAGGTGATCCTAATGAATGCATAGTGAATAAACACATATGTTACATGCAACCCATGTTCACTTAGGAGTGGAGACTTAACATTTAAATGTTTTACAATTGGGCCTTATAGGTCAGAAGGTAAAGCAGAGGCATGAAGTCACTCAAGTGCATGGCCCCTGGAAAACCAGCCAAAACCATCCCTTGTTGGTCTCTTACCAGAGAAAGTTGCAGAAATCAGTCTTTTGTCCAATCAAAGCTGTAGTTATAACTTGTAGAACAGGCAGGTAGGGGTCAGCATCTGGCAGTGGATAAGCTATAATTATTTTAGTATTGCTTGAGGCCAGTGCTTGTTTAGCTGCTAGAGAAAAAGAAAAACCTTATGGCAGTTAGAATGTAGTTGGCTCTGTAAGTGTAAGGATATGTGGCTTAACCCTCACCTGGCATGGGCTTAGGTCTTGTTTGTAGTTTGATATCTTATTGCTACAAAGAGTCCATTCTGTCAGTTTTATAATCTCTATTTTAACTTCAATACTGGGCAGCTGTTGTGTCTAAATCACAAAAGAGAGGGAGTATAATGAGGCGTGTCTGACCCCCTGCCCGGTCACAGGTAGGAACTCAGTTTTTAAAGTTGCTGTGATTTCCTCTTGGCTAAGAGGGAGTCCTTTCACTCAGTTAGGGGGCTTAGAATTTTAGTTTTTACACTTCAAACACTGGCAAACGTCTTTAGGAAAAACCAGTCAAACGGATGACTCTCAAGTTCAATTTTGCAACTCCTCTCACACAAGACTATTAAAAAAAAAAGAAAAAAAGCTCTGCTTATTTCTATAACTTCAAAGTGTAGTCTGTCTCCTAGGAAAAAGCCAGGATTCTCAACCTCTTGATGGCTTCCAGAATAAGCTAATACACCTCTGGCAAAAATATGGCTGCCGATTATCAGCTCCAATCCTTAGCTCTCCACACTGTGGAATCTACACCTGCTCATTCTCTTTACTTCACCAGGGTTCTGACCTTTTCTAACACAAAATTTTTTTTTTAATGATAATTGCATTTTTATTGTGTATATTATATATCGATACAAAATATGTTTTGGTATAAGAGTCTTTTTTTTTCTTTTATTTCAACTTATCATCATGGGGGTACAAAAGTTCAGGCCATGTACATTGCCCATGTCCCACCCATCCCCCCGAGTCAGAACTTCAAGCGTGTCCATTCCCCAGATGGTGCGCATCGCACTCATCATGTAGTTATACCCCCATCCCCTCCCTCCACCCCCATCCCCCTGAGTCAGAACATTCAAGCCTAACACAAAATTTTTTAACTTTATTTTGGCAGAAACATTTGTCATAAATATCTCCAGTCTAAACAAAGTGGAAAGTTGTAAGTATGTGGTTTAATTTATGTAAATAATATTGTGCCATTGAACTCAATTGGTTTCTTACTACTTTGCCCATAGGATGTTTTTAAGTTTTATTCATGATTTCTTAGGTGCATCTAGTTTATCACTTCTAACTGCTGTATACTAGTCCACATAGACTTCCATTGCATTTTACAAATTTACCTATTTGCTTAACGAAGGATAACTAAGTGTCAAATCTCCTTTAATAATTTTTTTTTATTGATCAATTTTAGATTTTTTTCCTGTACCTATAGGTAACAATGGAATTGCTGGTCTATTAACAAGATTTATTTACATTTAAGTTTACTGAGTAGTTTTGATTATTCCTTAGAATTTCTGCATCTCTTTATATGCCTATTGGTGATGCATTAATATGAAGATTCCTGCTTCTTTGCAGTTTACCAAATTTGTTATTATATGATTGCTAATTTTGGTCAACCTCATAACTTTTTACATAGTTTCTTGTTCAAATTTTATACACTTTTCATTTTAATTATGGTTGAATATATATTCGTGAGCTTCTTAGCCCTTATATAAATTATCATATTACATGTTCTTTTTTTCTATTTAGTTTGTTCATTTCCAGAGATTAGTTGTATAGTCTAGGTACTAATCATTTGTGAATTGTAGACATTGTGAATAACTTCTCTCAATCTATTACCCATTTATAAATTTGTTTCTTGTATTTTTGTGGAAAATAAATCTTTAATTTTTATAAATTGAAATCTATTTTTTTATTTGTGTCTTTTAGAGTTTTTCTTTTTTTTAATTTTAGAATATTATGGGGGTATAATTCAGAGTTTTTCTTATGGTGGTTTAGAGGATCATTTTTAAATATGCCTTCTCCAACCCAATTTTTATTCTCTGCCCTTGCAAAAGTAGTTTTCTACCTACTTTTCTTTTTAACGATTTTTGAACATGAAAGTTTATTCCAGCACTGTTTGTAGTGGAAATGGAAAAAAACAATGCAGAAACTACCTGGATATTCATCAATTAGGCAATTTTTTAAATATCTTTTGTTATATCCATACTAAGGAATATTATGCAGTTATTTAAAAAGATAAGAGATTTGAATATATTGACTGTAAGGAACAACCATAATATATAAAATCAATCAAAAGATATTTCCAATATGATCCAATTTTGATAAAAACCAACGATGACAAATATAACCACTGTATAGTTAGTTGTATCCGGAATGCTGGCATGTGTTTGTGTGAGCATGCACAAAGTTGGACAAGCCACATCAGGTTGCATCTGTTCGTTATCTTGCCAGGAGGGTGGAGGGTAGAGGCAGGAAATGAAAAGGATCAAGAGAGACTGATTGTTTTGGTAGTAAACACAAGTTAAATGTGTATTATTATCCAATTTAGAAAAAGAAAAAGACCAAATCAAACATCTGATGTGTCTTTGAGTGACAATATTTGCTGATGTTGGAGCAAAGCGTGCTTTAGATTTGAATTAACTTTGTATGTTCCAGATTTTTGTAGGCATGTGAATGATGGGAAAGATGTGAGTAAAGAGGAGAGTGGAAATCATGTGTCACTGTCACAGTTTTGCCCCACAGTGACCAATCATTACTGCCACCTTTAGAGGATGCTTTCTCCAAAGCTTGGGGTTTGCAGTTAACTGTTTTTTGCCTATATTCCATTTGAATCAACAAACTACTTTTTTTAATAGAATTGTATAGTTTGCTACCATCGTTTACAATGAGCATAATCTATTTTGATTTTCATATTTAAAGTTGACCCGAATATCTGTATACTTGTATTCTTTCACATTAATTTTAGAAAAAATGTATTAGTGCCTCAAAAAAATTGTGCTGGAATTTTGATTGAGATTTAAGTTAAATATATAGTTTATTTTGACTTATCAGTAGACATCATATACCTCTTAAATTATTTAGTTTTTATATTTGATGTAATTTTAATATTTTTATAAAAATATTATGCATTATACGGTAACCGAATCATTAGATACTTTTAGTTGATATTTTATATGATTGTTATATATGCTATTATTTATGATTATGCTAAAATGTACATTTATAAATATGTATATGCTAATATATCTTATTGTGTGTTACTGTGTAGCAATATTATTGATTTTTGTGTTGCTGTCATATCTGGAAAATTTGCTGCAACTTATATTAGCTCTAATGTTTTCTGATACAGTGACTATTTTATGGTGATGCTCATTTCATCCACAACCATTGAAAAATATTAACTTTTTCCTTTAATACCTCATACTTTTATTTCTTTTTGTTTATTTATTTGACAAGGCAGAGCTCCTAGTTTTTTATTTATAAAATAGGAATGATACCAGGTATTCTTCTCTTGTTGCCAAATGAATTAGCATTTTTCTATAAAGTATGGTGCTTAATTTTATTAATTTACTTTAGATAGGCTTTATCAAACTAAGGAAGTTTTCTTATATTTCTACTGCAATGCAATTTTTTTACAATAACTACTTCTATTTTTATCATATTTCTTTTCACCATTATTTTAGATAATCATATGATTTTGTTCTGTTTCATCTCCTCCTTGAGTATGTTATACCAACAGATTTTCAGATGTTAAATCATCCTCCTTCTATTTGATCATGATGTGTTATTATTTTCATCACTGCTGTTTCCAGTTAGGATTATAAAAAAATATTTCTAAAGGAAACAAAACATTTTTGTAAGTGAAATGATCCTATAACAGTTATACTGCCTGTATCTATCTGGTTTTCAAGAATGGTTATTTTAGATTAAGAAAATGATTTCAAAATCTGTTTCTCCATTTCTGCCTTCTGAAATTGCATATAGTACGCTGGGGTTATAATACATGTTGAAAGTTTGGTAAAATGCACCTGTTAGGCCATCTGAAGCTTAGGGAATTTTGTTGGGGATGCTTTTATTATTAATTCAATTTCTTCAAGGTTTTTTGGGTATTCATTCAAGTTTAACAATTTTCCTTGTAACATAATGGAATTTATTTGGCTAGTTTTTTTCTAGTCATCTTTCCCTTCAGTAAATGTATTGAATTTTTACTTCAAAAGTTTTGGCTTAGAACTAGAAAATATTTTATACTTTATTTGCTTCTTCTAATAGATCTAATACACATCACAAAAAACTCCTTTAATAAAAACTAATATGAACCAATTCTTCTAAATTCTTATTTTGTCTTCTTCCTTTTGATGCCGTAATACTCAGAGTAAATTTGTATTTTTCTTTCTTTTTTCATGGCCTTTTATTTCTTCAGCAGTGAGGCCAGTCTGTTTCTCAAGAAGTGGGCATTAAAGAATAAAGTAAAATACAGTAGTCTTTGTCCTTGAAGGCTGGTGGTGACAGCAGTCAAATAAAAACAGCAAAGCCTGACTTCTTTCCTGAGGGATGAAGAAGGAACATCTGTACTCCCAGATTCCTAACCTGCACGTGGCAGCTCTCACCCAGTCACACTGTAATTCCCTCCACTTTTAATAGAACTTGCAGGTAAAATGAGGCATTCACCATGGTTTGGTTTCATTTGTTTGTTTAGGTGTTTTTGTTTTGTTTTGTTTTGTTTTGTTTTTCATTAGTTGGTTGATTTTCACCTCAAGAGAGAGACAAGGCAAGTCCTACTCTTGATTGCTTTTATTCTGGCTCTCACCTGGCATCAAGAAGGAAGAATGCCCAGATCTGAATAGTTTCATGATCCAGAATCTGAATCTTGTCTGTTCTGACTCTTTTATTCTCACTCGGGGGAAGTTGAGAAGAGGGAAATTCAGACATGCTTAAGGTGCCATTGTTCTTAAATACTTTTAATTTGCTTTCTTTTCTCTTATTTTTAAACTATTTAGTATGTAAGTCTTATGTACATGCAAATAGTGCAAATTAAAATCACTAAAAATATCATGGAAAACAAGCCATGAAACATGTATTTTCCATTCACACATGGTCTTGATCTTTTTAATGATACATAATATTTTACATATTTATGGGATACATGTGAGTTATTTGTTACATGCATAAAATGTGTAATGATCAAGTTAGGGTATTTGGCGTATCCGTCACCTTGAGTATTTATCATTTTTATGTGTTGATAACATTTCAAGTGCTCTCCTCTAGCTACTTTAAAATATATAATACATTGTTGCTAACTATAGTCACCCTACTCTGCTATTGAACATTGGAGCTTATTTTTTTTATCTAACTGTATGTTTATACTCATTAACTAAACTCTCTATATCACCCCATCCCAGTCTCACACACTTCTCACTCTCTGTATCTATCATTCTATTCCCTACCTCCATGAGATCAACTTTTTGAGCTCCCACATATGAGTGAGAACATGTGGTATCTGTATTTCTATGCCTAGCTTATTTCACTTAACATAATGACCTCTAGTTCCACCCATATTGCTGCCAATGACATGATTTCATTCTTATTTATGACCGAATAGTATTCAATTGTGTATATATACCACATTTTTTTAGTCCATTCATCAATGGACATTTAGGTTGATTTTGTATCTTTGCTATTGTGAATAGTGGTGCAATAAATATGTGAGTACAAGTAACCCTTTGAGATACAGATTTCTTTTCCTTTGGATGAATACCCAATAGTGAAATTGCTGTATTTCATGGTAGTTTTACTTCTAATTTTCCAAGAAATCTGTATACCGTTTTCTATGATAATGTATGCCCTTCATTTTCAAGTTCATGTTTACCATATATTAATGTCATTAATAGTTGCTTGTGCAGCTTCCATAGACATTCTATTCATATAGTTATATACATATACACTTTGAATAATAAACATTGGTATATTATACTCAATTATCTGGCCCTTGTCTTTTTTCTATTTTCTGTAATGCATTGTCATTCCTATCTGTAAAATTGACCCACTTTTTAAACAGCTACATAGTATGCACTCAGTTGTATGAATATTCCATAGTTTATTTAACCAGTCTTTTACTGTTGGACATTTAAGTTGTTGCAAACTTACAGAAATGTTTCAATGAGTATTATTGTACATAACTAGTTGTGTATATGTAAAATTACATTTCTAGTACTAATTTTTAGGGGTGGATTTGAGGGATCAAGTGGCATATAAATTATGATAGCTATAGAAAAATTATTCTGCATAACTATTACATCAATTTATACCTCACCAACTAAGTATGGGACCACTGGTTTCCCTAAGCATGTGCAAACAAGCAAAGATGTATTATCTAATTCTTGGACATTTGCCAATTAGATAAATAATTTTTTTTTCCTATTTTTCTTAATTTGAGTGAGAATATTTTAAAGCAGATTTATTAAGGTATAATTTACATAGAGAAAAATCCACACTTTAGATTTTTGAAATCTTATCATTTTCTGAGTTTTCACAAATATATAAAGTTGTGTAATCAGCACCACAACCAAGATATAAAGTATTTCTGTCATATCAAAAAGTTTCTTTGTGCCATTTTCTAGTCATTTCTCTCCTCCAGTTCCAGTCTTTGGAAACCACTGATCTGGTTTTGGTCCCTATAATTTTGTCTTTTCCAGAATGTCATAAGAATTTAATTGTACAATATACAGACTTTATGTCTGGCTTCTTGCCTTCAGTATACAGCTTTAAGATTTATCTATGCTGTTGCATGTATGTGTTGATTGTTTTCTTTTTATTGCATTATGTACCACAATTTCTTATCCATTTGATAAACAGTTGATGGACATTTAGGTTGTTTTGAGGTTGAATGATAAAGAAAAAAGTATTATAAACATATACATGGAGGTCTTTCGATGGACATAGCTATTTTCTTTTGACTATATACTTAATAGGGAGATGGCTTTGTTTAATGATAATGATATATTTAATTATAAAAGAAAATGTCAAAGTATGTTTTTAAGTGGTTCTATCATTTTGCGTGCCCACCATCAAAGATGAGTTTCAGTTGCTTTTCATCATTGCCAGCACTTGGTATTGTCCATTTTATTTTTTAAGTCATTTTAATAGGTGTATGGTAGTATCTCAAGTGATTTTAATTTTCATTACACTAACAACTAACAATGCTGTGTATTTTTTTATATGTTTATTTGCCATTTATATTTCAGTTTGCATGAAGAGTTTATTCAATCTTTTACTCTTTTTTTCTTTTTACTGGGGTATTTTTTATTATTGAATTGAGAGGGTTTTTTGGTTCTTTTTTTTTTTTTTAATTTTCTGGATACCAATCCTTTGTCATTTATGAATTATCAAGTGTTTTCTCCCAGATGTGGCTTTTCTTTTAATTTCCTTAATATGTTTCAAAGAGCAGGAATTTTTGTTATTAATGCAGCAATGTATTGATTTTTCTTTTAACATTGATTTATTAGCATGTCTAAGAAATCTTTGTCTAATAGAAGTTCAATGAGATTTTCTCCTCCGTTTCTTCTATAAATTTAAGTTTTATACAAAAGTTTTATGAAAACTTTTATTTTTTACATTTATGTGTGTGTTTCCTTTGAATATGGATATGTAATTTTTCCAGTTTAATTGGTTGAAAATAATCATTACTCAGTGGTATTTCCTTGGAACATTTGTGGCAAATCAGTTGACAATATATTAATATGTATAAGGTCTATTTCTGGACTCTCTTTTATTCCATTCATCTACGTGTCTATCTTCACACAAACATCATCCTTTCTGTGTCTTGATTACTATAGTTTCAGAGAAAGTCTGAAAATCAGGTAGTTTGAGTCTTCATTAACAATTCTTCTATTTCAAAATTGTGTTGACTATTCTTTAATTTTCCCTATATATTAATATTTTAGAATTGAATTGTCAAATTTTAAAAGGCATGTCAGAATTGTGTATTGGTAAGGCCTAGAATATTTGTTGACATATGAAAAGAGTTCAATAAGCAACCCAATAGTATGATAATATTTGGAGCACAAATATTCATCGCAAATATGACATGTATATCATCGTTTGGTTTTATGCTATGTATTGTTCTCATTATTTCTTTTAATGTTTTGTTTATTTAACTCCATTGTTTTCATTATTAATCAACCAAGAAATATTGATAGATTCATATTACAAAATAACTGAACCAAAAAAGGTGCTTAAAAACAGGCCTGAGATTGTCTTAAAATTTTTGACGTGATAAATACTGTGACAAGAAGAGTATGGCAGTGTTTAGAATGAATCAACATCAAAGAAAAAAACAGAGGGTTGCTGAGCAGTATGGCACCACAGTAGAGTAAAATTTACTTTATGTACATTTTATCATTTTAATTTAAGTAATAAGTGTCAGGAGCCTGATATATCATCTGTTAGGCAGTGGCCCAACATTCAAGCAAGGAGATACTTACTGGGTAAAATGACAGAATCATCTCAATGTTGGACAAAAACTTTCAGGTCTTGTCAATCAAATGATGATTTAATGATTTTTTAATCTCAATTTAATCTAATCTGTTTTAAGAAGGTGACCCTTAATTTCCTTAAGTTTGAATTTTTCCTATGTACTTTTATTCGTTTAGCCTTGCCTTCCATTTCCTTTCAACTTTTCTAAGTCATTTTTTATAGATGTACTGCTTACAAATAGTATGTGCTTGAATTTTGCTTAATACACTAATTTGAATGCTCCTTCCCCTCAAGTGGATGTTTTCACCCTATTTACATGGGCTGATTTGAAAGAAATTTGTTCTTTGTTATGTTAACTTGTATTAATTATCCCATGTTTTAATGTTTCTTTTGTATATGATCTGTGTTTTATTTCTTTTTTATATTGAATATTTATTTCTTTTAATAGCTTACATCATTTACAATCTGTTTTGTTCTTCTGGTAAAAAATATTATTGTTTTTTCTAGGTTTATAATAGTAAATTTTGAAGAGATATTTTATAAAATATCAGATAATCCTTCAAGAGATAATATTTTCCCTTTGACCCTAACAAAATCATAGACTATTAGATTTGAAAGGAACATCAATCCAACCACTTCTTTGGTGAAAGAATTGCTTCTATATCATCCTTGATAAGTGCACCCCCTGATTGAATGCCCTTCAGTACAAAGAGCTCACCATTCTGAGACAGCCCATTTTTAATGTTGGGGAGTTCCAAAGTTTATCATGTGTTTTCATCTATCAAGACAAGTTCAGCTTCCAAGTAATTTTCAGCCTTTCATCATAGTTCTTATTCCTATCACACACTCACATAACTAATTCAGACCTTCCCACTTTCTTTAACAATTCTTCACAAGTATTGACAGCCTGATCTTTAACTGTTTTAAACACCAACTTCTATATAGCCTGCTTCGTCAATGTTCTTGTTACAGATGAGATTCAGAATAAAATTCAATGGTACAAAGATATCCTACACAGCAGAGAGAAAATGTAATATCATTTCCTATTCAATCTGTATTTTATGTGTGTTATTGTAATCTAGAAAAAAATTCTGATGTTGGTAGAAACCAAATTATAAAAGTAGTTCCTATCTTTAAATATATCAGAACAAAAGAATGAAACCTATAAATAATAGCAAAAGAAATGTTCACACAGTCTCTTTTTACCTGATAATTTAGGAGGAAGACAATTATTGAATTAAGTAGAATAGATAACATATCTAATAAGATAAATTTTCTGAAAGATAAAGTGCAGGAGGGATCAGATTGAGAAAAGAAGAAATATGCTCCCAGTCCAGTAGGGTCAAGGATTTGATTTAAGTGTCTATGATTTAAGTGCATTTTCCAGCAGAGCCCAGAAAACTCCCAAACTTAGAGAAGCAAGATCTAGGGGAAAATGTAAGAAGAAAAAAGTCAAGGACTTGAGTAAATTTAAATGATTTGTAACTCTTTAACTCTCCCACAAGTGAAGCTTCAGAAAGTAATTTAATCCATAACATATTAGAGATGATGTAATATTCAAAATGAAAGCACTATCACAAAGTGTTCATAAGATCGTCGCTGAGAAGGGTTAAGTCAACATTTCTCTATCAAGTAATAGTACCCAAAGAAAGAAAAGAAAAAAAAAGAAAGAATCCAATTTATGTTCTCAAATATATGAATGCATTGAATCTATGCAATGGTAGCCAATTGGCATCAGTAAAAAACATATTCACATGAAACTCACAATTGCCAAAATAAAAACAAATATAATAATAAATAGGCAGCAAACTGGTTATTGATACTGCAAAATTCTAATCAGTTATTTAGAGAGTTGCCTTAAAATGATGTTCCAGAACTGAAGAAAAACTTTAATGAAGATGTAAAAATGATAAGTAAAATGATATGAAAAGATATCACTATATGTGCGTGTGTGTGTGTGTGTGTGTGCACGCGCGTGCGTGCGTTTTTTTCTAGCTTGTACTCTCAGGTATTCTGAGGAAAGGCCAGAAGTTGTAAATATAGGAAGAAGGTGTAGAAGTGGAGATACTTAGAACATATTGATTCTTTTTAGATAGTTGGATAATAATTCTAGAGGCACACAGTTTACATTTCCTGAGATAGTAGCAGAGACAGTTGTGCTCAGGTTGCTAATAGTTTTGTGTCATCTAGACCGCTATGACCAAACCATGAAACACTTCATATATCCACATGAATTTAACCTTCCAAGTTCTCTGTGCCCACACCTGTATACTCCATCTGCCGTCCACTGCGGTGCATTTCTGTTGGTCAAGATTGCTAACAATGTGTGCAATGAAGTGTCATCACAGTATCATGAAATTGGACATGAGGTAATGATGAATGTCATATGAATTCAAATTTATTTTAGAGGCTCTCTCTCCAAGGGTATTATTTCTCTGAATATACTTCCCTGTTATTTCTTGCCATTGTGGTGCTTTTTACACCTTTGGGAAAACACAACCTTTTATTTATTTATTTATTTTTTGTTTAGAATATAACGGGGGCAAAAACTTTGGTTACATAATTTGTTTTGTACAATTTGAATCAAAGTTGTAAGTATGCTCATCACCCAGATAGTGTGCATTGTATTCATTAGGTATGAATTTACCCATCTTCTCCTGCCCCTCCCACTTACTCGATTTCCATTGAGTTTTACTTCCATATGTGTACGTAAATGTTGATCAGTTACTTCCAATGTAATATTAAGTACATTGTTTTTGTTAAGTAGTTTGTTTTCCCATTCTTGAGATATTTCACTTATAAGAATGGTCTCCAGTTCCACCCAGGTTGTAACAAAAGATACTAGAGCACCATTTCTTTTATGGCTGAATAGTACTTCATGGTACATATATACCACATTTTGTTAATCCACTCATGTATTGATGGGCACTTTGGTTGTTTACACATCTTTGCAATTGTGACTTGTGCTGCTATAAACATTTGAGTGCACATGTCTTTTTTACAAAATGTCTTTTTCCTTTGGGTAATACCTAGTAGTGAGATTGCTATAACAAATGGTAGTTCTACTTTTAGTTCTTTGAGGTATCTCCATACTACTTTCCACAGAGGTTGTACTAGTTTCAGTCCCACCAGCAGTGTATAAGTGTCCCTATCTCTCTGCATCCACATCAGCATCTGTTGTTTTGGGACTTTTTGATAAGAGCCCTTCTCACTGGGGTTAGGTGATATCTCATTGTGGTTTAGATTTGCATTTCCCTGATAACTAGAGATGTTGAGCATTTTTTCATGTTTTGTTGGCCATTAGTATATCTTCACTTGAAAATTTCTGTTCATGTCTTTTGCCCACTTTTTAATGGAGTTGTTTACTGATTTACTTGAGTTCTTTATGGGTTCTAGTTATTGGCCTTTTATATGATGTATGCCATGAAAATATTTTCTCCCATTTGTAGGTTGTCTATTTGCTCTACTGATTGTGTCTTTGGCTGTGCAGACACAATTTGATTTGATTAGGTCCCATTTATTTATTTTTGTTGAAGCTATGATTGCTTCTGTGGTTTTTTTTTTTTATAAATTCTTTGCCTGTGCCAATATCTATAAGAGTTTTTTCAACATTTTCTTCTAGAATTCTCATAGTTTCACGCCTTAGGTTTAGGTCTGTTATCCATCATGAATTAATTTTTGTGAGTGGTGAGAAGTGCAGATCCTATTTCAGTATTCTACAAGTGACTATTCAATTTTTTCAGCACCATTTATTGAATAGGTATTCTTTACACCAGTATGTTTTTGTCTACTTTGTCAAATATTAGATGGAAATATGAGGATGTTTTCAAATTGGTATTCTCTGTTCTTATCCATAAATGAATATCTCTGTCTTTGTGCCAGTACCATGCTATTTTGGTTACTATAGACTTCTAGTATAGCTTGAAGTCTGATATACAGTGATGCCTCCCAATTTGTTCTTATTACATATGGTTGTTCTTATTACATATAGCATAGGCTATTTGGGGACTTTTCTGGGCCCATACAAAGTGTAGAATTATTTTTTCTAGATCTGTGAAAAAAGACCTTCCATCTCAGAATACTATAAAAATTTCTATGCAGATAAACTTGGAATCACAGAGGAAATGGGCAAATTTTTGGAAACACACAACCTCCCTAGGTTCAATCAGAAATAAATAGAATTCCTGAATAGACCAATATCAAGTAATGAAATTGAAGCAGCAATAAAAAAAACTTCCTAAAAAAAAAGAAAGTGCCAGACCAGATGGTTTAACACCTGAGTTTTACCAAGCCTACAAAGAACTGGTACCTATACTGCAGAAATTATTCCATAACATTGAGAAGGAAGGAATTCTCCCCAACTCATTTTATGAGGCTGATATGACCTTGATACCAAAGCCAGGAAAGGGCTCAACAAAAAAAAGAAAATGACAGAACATTATCCCTTATGGATATAGATACAAAATTTCTTAATAGAATCTTAGTAAACTGAATTCAGCTGCATATGAAAAAATAACTCACCACGACCAAGTGGGCTTCATCCCAGAGATGCAAGGATATTTTAACGTATGCAAATCTATAAATGTAATTCACCACATAAATAGAACCCCCCCAAAAAATGATCCTTTCAATAGATGCAGAAAAAAAATTTGACAAAATTCAGCACCCTTTTATGATAAGAACATATAACAAAATAGGCATAGATAGAACATATCTCAAAATTATAAAAGTTATATATGATAAACCCACAGTCAACATCATATTGAACGAGGAAAAAATGAAAGCATTCTTGCTTAGACCTGGGACCAGACAAGATTGCCCATTATTACCACTTCTATTTAACATAGTGCTGGAAGTCTTAGGCAGAGCAATCACACAAGAGAAGGAAATCAAGGGTATTCAAATGGGAAAAGAAGAGGTCAAACTATTGCTCTTTGCTGATGATATGATCTTATATCTAGAAAACCCCAAACAGTCAACCAAGAGACTCTTGGAATTGATAAATAAATTCAGCAAAATCTCAGCTTACAAAATCAGTGTACGCAAATCAGTAGCTTTCTTATACACCAACAACAGTCAAGCTGAGAATCAAATCAAAGACACAATACCTTTCACAATAGCAACAAAGAAAATAAAATGTCTAGGAATATATTAACCAAGGAGGTAAAAGACCTCTATTGGTAGAACTATGAAACACTGAGGAAAGAAACTGCAGAGGATGTAAAGAGATAGAAAAACATATCATGCTCATGGATCGGCAGAATCAACATTGTTAAAATGTCTATACTCATTTTGTACCCCTACAATATGCTGAAATAAGAATAAAAAAAAAAGAAATAAAATAAAATAAAATAAAATATCTATACTACCGTAAGTGATTTACAGATTCAGTGCAATCCCCATGAAAACACAACCTTTTGGAATAGGGTTCATTCACCTCCCTGTGACAAAATCTAAACATACCATTGTCCATTTTCCATTTCTGTTTCTTCCCTTCTGTATCAATGAACCAAATATTTATCTTTCTATCACAAACAAATTTTTGTTCTTCCTATGACTTACTGAAGGGTTTTCTTTTCTCAGTCTTTTCTCTTTTAATTATCATTATTTCCCTATTAGATTATTCTCATAGATATACAAAGGTGCTCTATTATTTCTCAGGTTAAGTACTTCTAGTCTCTCTTGATTTCATATTCTTCATTAGCAAAAGACCACCATAAAATTGCTAATATTTCTCCTTTCCACTTCGTCACATCACATTCACTCCTTATACCACTCCAACCTGACTTTCATCCATCCCCACCCACCAACCACTTCAATGAAGCTATTTCAACTGAAATTACTAATGATTTTCATTTTTTCAAAGCCAATTTATACTTTTATACATTTACTTAACATTATGGCAGCATTGAAACAGATGACCATCTGATTCATTAACTGCTTTTTCTCTCAGGTCTATGACAACACATAACACTTGTTTTCTACCAATTTCTCTGCCTACTCCTTTACACTCTGCTTTGCAAATTTCTCCACATTAGTCAGACCTTGAAATGTCATTTCTTGGGGCTCGGTGCTGGCCTCGCCTTCTCTATATATACTCTCACTGCAGTTAATCTCATTCTCATGACATTAAAAGTTGCTGGCATATTAATGAATGTCGTATTTCTCCTCAGTCTACGATTGCTCCTGTGTACTTCACATGTACTCCGAAGTACGTGTACCTGTATACTTGAGGTCAATATGCTCAAATCTAAACTCTTGACTTTATCTACCCCAATCTGAGCTCTTCTAATCTTTCAGCTGCTTGAGTAAAAAAAAATTCAAGTTATGCTATACTGTTCCCAACTTCCATCAAGTCATATTTTACCACAAATATATGTCAATAATTAGAGCTCATTCACTTTTCTCTACATCCACTGCAACAATCCTAAACTAGACAAACTTACTATGATTTCTTCTGTAAAAGACCATGGTATTATTCTAAATGGTCTTCTCTCTCTTACCCTCTCATTCAAATTCATTCTCTACAGAAAACTCGGACACACACACACATATATATGTGTATATATATTATTTTATGTATTTATATATAATTAAAATAAAATCCAACACATTGCAATTTCCAGCAGGTCATTGTGTGCTCTGCTAACTTACACAGTCTCATCCAACACTCTTTTCCCTTCACTCACTATGGACTCTAGCCACCATAGTTTCATTTAGTTCCTTGAATCCACAGAGCTTTCCTGTGTGAGAGACTTTAAGTTGTTGGTTCCCGTGCCTAGAATGCTTTTTGCCTAGATGTATACATGGCTGACTTCCTCTCATTATGCCAGCTTCACCTCAAAGGTCTTCCTGGCCATCTTAAGAGATCCCCATTACTTATACCCACAGTTATCCTCTTTTATAGCATTTTGTACTTTTAAAAATTTGTAGTACAATTTTAACATTATGACTCTGTGATTTTTTTCTCACTTCATGTTAAATACAACCTCTAATTTATCATGAGAGAAAAGTGATTATATCATAATCATTTTTTTCTAACACAGATTCTTACATTTAGCATGCACCTAAAAACATTTTTGCCATTTACTGATTTATGCCATAAATATGAACTAGAAAATTTATTTAGATAACTCAAGACTGAAGTAATAAAACAAGTAAGCAAACAAATAAAAGCACTCCCAAAGTCATCTTTTATGAAATATTCAGATAAGTATTTGGATAATCTATAATTCCTTGATATATACAGTTCTCTCTGCTATAAACAGTCAAGGTTTTTTCAACCTTAAAATGTTAATGAAGTTTTCATTGCAAAATATACATGTTCATGTTGTTTATATCACTTGCTAAATATTATGCCCATTGCTTGGATTCAATCAATATGTTTAATCTAAAATAATAATAAAATATCTTCTCAAAATAATATTTAATTGAATTAACATATACATTATTTTTATAACATTAGGAACCTTCAATGTAACTATGAAATTGTAGCATCTGATAAAGAATTCTGTACTCTTTTTGTCAGTCCTTCAGGAACACAATTATAAGAGTGGAAAACTGATGATGTAAGTTTTGCATGTGGGAGATGGCCTTGTTCTAACAATTTAGTAATTTTAGGTCTAAAGAAAATTTTGTATTTATAATACATAATACAAAACATGCATTGTCTGAAAGCTGAGATAACTTTCTTTTCAAGAGTAATGTTTTAGTTTTGTACGAATATGTCTTTATAACAGGTTTCTGATTACCTAATAGCGTGACTCTCCATTTCATGAAGTCTTTGAATCAAATTGTCTCCTAAATAAGCATGGTGATTCATAGTTTATCTCTGACAAATGGGAAAAAATATACAACAGAAAATAGAATAAGAGGAAAAAACCCTGCCAGAATAATAAGAAAAAAAAAATTCAATATTTCTTCTTTTCAATCTAGTCAGCTGGTATACCTGACCTTTCTCTACCCTATGTTCCTTGTAACTGTAAGTTCCAAAAAATCATTTTTCTGTGCCATGTGTACACAATGAAAAAAAAGAAAAGGAACCAGGAGTTACTTTTTTGACATTATTTATCAATGTTTATATTCTTTTCATATACCATCTACAATTTTGAAAATGTATTAAAGATAATATTGAATATTAAAATAAACATTATTAATGCTATTTCTAAAACTAAACACTTCATTTCTACACAGATTTATTTCATAAGACAGATGAATAAAATCCAAGGATTTGGAGATGGTGCACATTTGTCACATATTTAAGAAATATTTGAATGTTCAATAGGTACTAAGCACTGTATAGAGCCTAAGGAAACAGTAGTTCAATAGGTACTAAACACTGTATAGATCCTAAGGAAACAGTATATTTCAGAGATATTGCAGGTTTAGTTCCAGACCATCACATTAAAGTGAATATCCCAATAAATTGAGTCACACAAATTTTTTGGTTTCTCAGTGCATAGAAAAGTTGCGTTTATACAATACCGGAGTCTATTAAGTATACAATAGCATTGTGTCCAAAAAAATGTATGTATCTCAATTAAAAAAAAAAAACACTGCATTACTAAAAACTGCTAATGATCATGTGCTGTCATTCAGGCTTTGCTGTTTAATTTATAGAGCACAGACAGAGTAAATTTGGCATAATTATTAAGGACTCTATAATTTTTTGATTAGTAATTGAGCATTGGCTCCAACTTAAAGTCACCAGCTGCATTAACTTCTACCAAAACAGTCAGTCCTTTGAACATTTGGAGCCAGGCATTGACTTCCCTTCTCTGGCTATGAAAGTCCCTGATGGCATCTTCTTTCAACAGAAGGCTGTCTGTCTGGATTGAAAATCTGTTGGTTAGTGTAGTCACCTTCATCAGTTATCTTAGCTAGATCTTCTGGATGACTTGCTGCTGCTTCTACATCAACAGCTTCATCTTGCACTTTTATATTATGGAGACATTTTCTTTCTTTGAACCTCCTGAACCAACCTGTGCTAACTTCAAAGTTTTCTTCTGTAGCTTCCTCACTTCTCTCAGTTTTCATAGAATTGAAGAGAGTTATGGTCTTTTTGTGAATTAGGCTTTCATTTAAGGGAATATTGTGGCTGGATTGAGCTTCTATCCAAACCACTAAAACTTTCTCCACATCAGTAACAAGGCTATTTTACTTTCTCATCATTCATGTGTTCACTGGAGTAGCACTTTTAATTTCCTTCAAGAACTTTTCCTTTGCATTTGCAACTTGACTAACCATTTGGTGCACTAGACCTAGCTTTTGGCCAGCCTTGGCTTTTGACATGCCCTTCTCACTAATCTTAATCATTTCTAGCTTTTCATTTAAAGTGAGAGGCATACAGTTCTTCCTTTTACGTGAACACTTAGAGGCCATTGTATGGTTATTAATTGACCTTATTTCAATAATGTTGTGTCTCAGGGAATAGGAGGGTCCAAGAAGAGGGATAGAGATGGTTGGTGGAGCAGTCAGAACACACACAACACTTGTCAAGTTCACTGTCTTATATGGATGCTATTTGTGGTGTCCCAAAACAACTACATAGTAGCATCAAATATCACTGATCACAGATCATAGCAACAGATATAATAACAATGAAAAGTTTTGAAATATTGTGAGAATTACCAAAATGTAACACAGAGACACATAGTGAACATATAGTGCTGGAAAAATTGTGCCAATAAATGTACTTGACACAGGGTTGCCACAAACCTTCAATTAAAAAAAAAAACCCTCCTTACAGTGTATAACAATAAGGTAAAGCACAATGAAGTGAGGTGTGCCTATAAATATGGCAGACAAGGTCCTTGTGTCAGTAGTGACTAATTCTGACAAGAACAGACAGATGATTATTAACAAATAATTATATAAGATTTCCATTTGCAATATAGGTTTTGAACAAAAAACAAGACACAGTGCAAATGACTTTTGATAGAATGATCAGGCAGGCAGCTGTAAGGAGGCAACATTTGATTTAAGTCTGAATGACAAAAATTCTGTGCAAATCTTGGGAAGATCAATATAAAATGAGAAGGCGCTTGGCAATCCATCCCCTCCGCAACAAAAAGAAGGCCGGTGTGTTCTGGAGCATAGTGTAGGAGAGGAAATGGCCAATAGATGAAGTCAGATAAGTAAATAAACATTGCTAAATGTAGGACTTGGTGGAAAGTTCATGGTAGAGTTTGGATTTTACTCGCAGTTGAATGTAAATTCATGAGAGCATTTTAAATGAGAGAAGGACAGAAATGAATGTGAATGCCAAAAGAAGAGTGGATTAAAAGGGGTGGGAGATAATCTTGGACAAAGGAAGATCTCTTTAAAAGTTATTACATTAGGAAAGGTGAAAAGTAATAGTGATAATAGAGATTGAGGAAAGTAGGTAGATTGGGGGCATATTTTAGAGGCTGAGCATTTAAAATTTAATATTATATTCAATCTTAGGTTCCTATCCTGATTAAAAGTTTTCATTTTAAATACATTTCCAAAAGAAAAAACTAAATGGTCTTCATATTTTTTCTCATGTTTTACATTTTAATAATTTTCAGATATTTGCAAGTTATTTTTCCACTCAACCTATTAACACCTTAAGATGAGCTATTTCTTTGCAATGTGCAGACACATTTTGATGCAAGAAAGTATATGCCGTGGTGAGAAAAATTCCCTTTTTCCCTCAGCCCTTACCTTATGTTATCATCTTAAATTAAAGTTCTTCAGACTAAAACATATTTGACTAGTGTTAATTTACACTCTGACACACAATTTTTAAATCATTATAAAACTTCACAAACACTTACTGAATTCTAAAAAATATCCTAAGATGTGTCAAATGCACAAAAACATGAGGGTGAAAACTACAATTAGGGACCGTGTGAAAAAAAACTAAATGAGTGGAGATGAACTCCTTGAAAGTAATTATGAATTAAGTTAATGAGTAAAAACTAAAGTTTAGCCACTTCAGATGTACAGCAGTTGAAGAAGAAATAGTCTGTCACATCTCCCTGAGAAATTATTGTTAAACTCAAGCATTCATCATACTCCTGTCTAATACCTTTGAAGATCCAAACAGAATCCATATTTCCAGGTGCACTCAATTGTTCTTAAATGATATTTAACCCAGGTTGTCAGTTTAAATTAGTGTCATAGTCTAAGAGTGCAGTTTTCAAAAATAATTCCAAAATCATTATCCATGTACCAGACTTTCTAACTACTGTTTGGTTATTATCATGAGTTGTGCAATGTCATAGTAGAAGCATGACACTGGTGACCTAACCTCTGCCATTCCCTTGTGAAAGTCACTGAAGTCCTCTAAACCTCTCCTTCCTCATGTGAAAAATAAGAAGGTTAGACTAGGTAATATATGAAGTCAACTCCAATTCCAGAGTGTTACAATTTCCTCCATAACATTATGTGCAAGTACCTCTTACAAGTCATAAAGAGGCCATAATAATTGCATAATATTTTTAATTGGAATAAAATTCCTTCTTCTGAGTTAATATTAACAGATCCCAGCCTAAATAATGCATTTTGGACAGACTCCATTGACAATGAAAACTGAATCAAACAGACAAGTTGGCTATTATATAGTCAAGATCAAGTAACTTTTATCCAGAAAAGAACTGAAAAATGAAATTCAAGTCATGCACCAACTCTTATGGATGTGTAATAGTTGTAGAGAGTGACTCTGATGTGTCTGTGTTCATTGGGAAAGTGTGTGATGCTACTTCTAGCATGGATATAGAGTGGGAAAAGGTATCATGACGGCCAGTATTTACCATTCGCAAACAAAATCTGACCATGTTTTAGTTTCTCAGTACCAAGTGAACTGTGATAGCAGCCTAAATGTCCTGAGCCCTCTTTCAACATCACAAACCCACATAGAGGAGACCCCAAAATCATCACCATTATTTATAGCTCAGACTGGAGAAGTTCAAATAAAGCAATATTAATAAATAGTGAGATATTCATGCTAATAAACTACCCCAATACTTAGGGAACTCTAGTCTCAAGTGTATTTCTAGTATTTTCATTCCTTGCTTGCATTCTTTTCACATTGTGTAGATTATGGCTATATTTCTGGAAACAGAATAAGGCTGAATAATTATAATCTTTTCAACAATTTAACAAACTAATTGAAATCTTAAAAGCCCTTAATGAGTAGGTATGGCTTATAAATTCTATAAGTAAAGAGAATACACCATGCAACCTGTATAAGAAAAAAGTTGCTAATTATTCTCAGACATTAGCCAGCTGGTGGGCAAATGTGCAAAGAAGAGATTGAATAGCTCTAATACTAAGTAAGGATTAGTGTTTTTCATCCTTAAATTTGTGTTATTATTTTTACATCCAAATGTATGGAAATGAACTAAAATAAACAAAAATACTGATTATTTGTAAGGCTCTTAATAACAGTGGATAATTTCTCAGAAATTTGAGTTATGCGCAGTAATATTTGTATGTATAATATGAACCAGGCAGAAATGAAATCAAACTATAAATGATAGAGAATAAAACTGAAGTAGTGATTATTGACTAAGAAAGTATAAGCAAAAGGGAAAAACAGATGATTTAGAATGATTCCCAAGTCTCCACTCCAAATACGATATATTTTAAAGTCTCACTTGATCTGGCAGGTTTACCTTTAGGATCTGTGTATCTGAATCAATGAAATTTTACCTGTCTACTTCGGAATTTATCCCGAGGAAATTTATCACAATAGAGACATGATATTAACTGCAAATTCTTTTATCACAATGTTGTTTATAAATGTCCACAGTTTAAAACCATAACAGAGTAGATATCTGTTAGATAAATTATATTGTTTTCATTCAATGGAATACTTAATAACTATTTTAATGGTGCTTTAGAGAATTATATTAATATAATGGTAAAAACAGACTTGGATCTCTAAGCAGGTAGAAATCTAGTCCGTTGCTTTCATCATGTATTACCAGTACCTGGTACAACCAGACTCTCTTTAGATAATTTAAATGTATGATAGACAAGCAATAATGTAGTATTATCCCATTTTTCCCTTATTCAAAAATATTTATTTAACTTCTACTATATCATACATTTTATCTGTATTGGCAAAACAAGAATGAACAAAAGGCCTCATCCTCTTAGATTTATCAATAAATGACATAAAAAATTAACCTATTTGACAAATGCAGAAATATTATGTCAGTTGATAATGACTGAAATGAATAAAAATGAAACAAGTAATTGTTTAAGCAGTACATGATAGGTGGGGGTTATTATATTTTATAGAGAATGGTCAGGATAGTCCTCTTTGATAAGGCAAAATTTGAATAGAGCCCTGAAGATGAGAAAAACAAAGTAACCACAGAGATCTATATCAAGGCAACCTTCCCTTGTGGGGGGGTTTATTTGTATTTTCTAGGTATTTTATAATGAATATGTATTGTTTTTAAATAGAGGAAAACAGTATGATTCAAACATTCTAAAAGATACAATTAAATTTTCTCTCTATTGAATACAAAATAGTCACAATTCCTTAGTCTAGCATTTAATGTTCTCTACAATTTAATTTCAAGTTGTCTTCATAGGCAAACTCCAATGATCCCATTTTTGCTTCTTGAAATATTTACAAATCTCCATACATAATCCATACTTCCACACCTATTTTTCTTCCATGTACTTGCCTAAAATATCCTTTCATTCTTGTATGGATTACTCTATATTAATTTAAAGACCTAGCTAAAATTAACAATCTGAATAGAAATATTATTTTTCTCCTCTGAATTTAAAACATAATTTATTTTTCCAACTTTTATATTTTATTTTACAATTATTTCTGTGTTTATTCATTTCTTTTACATTGTAAACTACTTAAGAATGAATATCATATCTATTTCATCCTGATATACTCTATCACACCTAAGAAAGTCTCATAGTTGATTTGTGTCCAATAAAGTATCCATGAATAATCAGGCAATTTTCACATATTAGATAGCTTATGAATGCTCAAAGCTTTAATCACAAATTGTTTATATGCAACATTTTTCAAATAACATATATTCCTTTGTAAGAAAAGTGATTTTTTAATGTTGGCAAGAAATAAATGTATATGTCCTTTAATGAAACTTTGCATTTTGAAATAGTTAGTCAAATCATTATTGGCCCTCAATGTTTTTCACAGTCAATTTCATTTGTTTTACTTTCCACTATTTCAGTGATAGAAATTTTTTTCCTCTAATCTAGTTGGATTACCCATATGATAAGATTTTTTAAAAAGAATTTTCCAACTAAGAAGAAGTTTGAAAATTTTGATATAAATGATTTTTACATGTTTATCAAACATTGAAGTTGCATTTGTAATTATGGAGTATGACTTGGTTTTGTAAATGTGTTCTAGGTTGTAAACCATCATGATGATTCAGTTATTCCATTGGACATATGTATTGCTTTATCTCACATTACAATCAACTTTAAAATATATAGAAATATAAAATACCTACATATTTTTTCAGATATTATCAATATAAAAATAAAATATTAGTAAAATTTGATTTTATTTGGAAAAATTTTGACTGAAATAGATTTAAAATTAGAAAGTATTCAATACAAATAATGAAAAATAATTTCAATTGCATTTATCAAAACTTTCTAGAGAAAAATTGACTGTGAGTAATGAAATGCAGTTGACATCTTTCAGACTGAGTAGAAAAACAAAGAAGGAGTGGCTGCGCATAAACCATAGCGGGAGGGCCACTCTCTCATCTCAGGCAGCTTCCTGGACGCTGGTTCAATACACTTTCAAACTCTGTTACTCTGATCCTTTACGTCTCAAAATGGAAGATTTCACCCTGCAGATATATGATTGTTTGCCCTAGAGAATGCAAAAGTTACAGTATAAATATGATGCATCTTTCTAAAGCATTTTTCTTGTTCTGGGGAAATAATGACACACATTGGCATACATGGACTGTTAAAATGCTTGCATTGTTATGGGAAAAGAAAAATACTCACAATTACAACAGTTCTGGTTGACTGGTCTATTTTGATTTTGAGATATAATGTAATTTGGGAATATTACTAATTTATTTTAATTCCAAAATCAGGAATGTTGTTGTGGCAAAGTCCTTTAAAGTACACAAAGCAATTAATATCCATTGAAACATTGTAATTTAAAAATATCTACCATTATTTATATGCATGCACATAAGAAAGGCATGTACTAGATATTTTAGATGCATTATATCACCTAATTCTTATAATTTCACAGCAATTTCACAGTAATTCTCACTGCTCACAGGTTAGGACACTGAGAAACAACAGAAGCACTTGAAGTGCTGGTCAAGGCCCAAGCTCTTAACTTCCATGAAGCACTGCTACCCCCTCACAGCAGGAAACGTGAGCCTTTTTTCCAAGTTTAAGAGGTTTACAGAAAAAGTGTTTTGAAAAATAAATCTGTCATATATTAACAAAATTTTTTTCTTTTATTATTATTGCATTAAAAATGACTTATAAAATTGTTGAATTTCCTATCAAATTTGTGTTCCATTAATTTAGAAATAGGTCCATAGTTTAGAAATGTATATTTTTTTTAAGTTTCAGGGTGTTCTGCAATATGGAAAAAAAAAAAAAAAACAATACTCTGAGCTGTCTGATTATTGAGCTAGTTATTATCATTTATCACTTCTTCATTTAAAAATGTTGTAGTATTTAAATTATATTTTAAGCTACGGTAGTGGATCAAGGATTACATACAGGTCATTTAAATTATAAGCATAATCAATTAAATTTTTAAAAATTGATAATAGAATTATTTCAAAATATCATAAACCCATCTTGGCAGTTAGTAAAGATTTCCATTGCATATTTGACATTGAAGATTATGTTATACTGCAGTCAAACCAGCGACTCAGTTTATAAGAATGAGTCAATTCAAAATTCTGAGAACTATACAGAAGTTTAAATAAGAGAAAAAAAACAAAAAAAAGTAATATAATAGGATAATTGTGAAGTGAGATGCTAGCCAAGAAGTCATTATGTTAACTTCTTTGATATACAGATCCATACAGTAAATTTGTCTTAGTACTAGGAAGTACTAGGAAAAATTATTTGTTGATGAACTCATACATTATTTTTGTTAGAAAACAAAAACTGTACAATGCAAAAAAAAAGATAGAAGAATATTGATATTGTAAATGAGACCCAGCTTGGATGACTCTTTATAAAACTTCTAAGCAAGGATTATATAGAACCACCTTATGACAAGAGACCTTTAAAAACTCATTGTCATTTAGAGGTAAGACAACAGAATTTTGCAGTTAAAAAAAAGCATATTTTGTGAAGAGGATCAATATAATGAAAAACACAAAAGATCCACATTTTAAAAAAATGGCTTCTGATTTCCTCTCTAGTGATATTCCCTGATCAAGCCTCAAGCTGCCACTCGTTTGTTAGTGACTATATGCTCTTTTCCTCCTGCAGCAACAAAGACCGATCTCACGAGTGAGCTGTGACACCATGTAAGCTGGAATTCCTCCTTTGTTCCTTAAATAATATGTCCATAATAGCAGCTAGAATGTGTAGCAATAAAGCACATTTTCAGGTTGGGTTATCAGCCATGTATAATAGCCACTATAAAAAAGGTTCAAATATCCCTTCCCTCAGAGCAGGAGTATGAAGAGTTCCCAAGAGTGCTTACTGTTCAAAAATGTAAATCATATGGGTGATGGAATTACTGGGTACAAAAATAAAAAATAAGATAAAATAAAAAGGCAATGTCAGTTACCTTCCACAGCAGAAGTCAAGTGGGGATACACCACAGATAACAAGATTATTCATAAACAGTGAAGCCCACCGGCAGATCACAGGATGTCCTTGCTGGGCTTGGTTCCTCTTTCTGTGCAGGTTCAGAACACACACAGGCAGAACAGGCAAATACCATCTGAAATGCGGTGAATCAAAGAGGCCCATGGAAATACCAAAGCCAAGCAAAAGATAACTGATATTCAGTAATGTTTGGCTGGCTGGTTGGAAAGTATGTGTTTCTATCCACATCTGATCTTATTATGAGTAGAACCTAACATACTGTGCCCAGTTTCATTTGCAGTTATTTAATGCTGTTACCCTGGCTTGCAATTTTCTCTTCCCTCCCACACAAATTCTACTTAAAGACTCAAAGTCCAGTAAATATTTAGTAACTAAGTGACCTTGGTAAAGCTTTGTATAAGTGGATTGTTAAGAGTATATAGCTGTGATCAATTCTGTTTTCAAGAATGTACCTTGAACGTGGCTTTCAAAGTGAATTCTGCATCTGAAAGTTCTAAGGTGGCCTTCAGGGCCACCAAGAGGAGGAGGATTTGAGGAGAAAGCAGAACAGGCAATACTTGAATAGATCTGATATTTCTCTCTTAGCATGCTGGTTTTAATAGCAAAATTTTATTAAAATAAAAAGAATTCAACAGATAGTGTTTGAAAAATAAAAGAATTAAGAGTCTTCTGCACATGTGAATAAATCATATACACATGACTCAAAATATGCACATATATTTTATTTCTATAACTGAAATGAGACAGTCAAAATTGTATTGGAAATACAGTGCACAAAATGGTAAACATAATGAGGTCATTTTTATGTAGGAAAAGACTTTTAATTAAATTCATCAAAAACATCATTTTACAACAAAAATATTTTTATATATCTGCAATAACTTTTTATAGTTAGCATATTTATTTTCCTCCATATATTCCTATGATTTTCTCATCTGTGAAGTATTTGTGATTATTTTCACAACTCTTTCAAAAGTAGACCTGATAAATATTTTAATATTGCAAACCTGACTCAGATAATGAAGTAGATAAATAAAGGTAGTTATATCTACTTTATTTTTACAGTTCTTCAGTGTTAATTATATTTATCATTTAGTATATTTATCATACTAGTATTAAGAATATTATGCTAATTTTTGGAAAAATATAAATATTACTAATGGTACATAATTTTTATGTGCATATGGAAAATTCTGCCAATAATTAGCCCTTAATTTTATAAAAATTATGAAAAAGATTATTATTCTATATTTCTCTGCTATCTCAAGTTCTTTTTTTTACATATGTTAGATTTGTTCAACTGTAAAGAGACGAAAATGGGACATGCTCTATGGAAGTCCCCAAGTAGAAGCCTCTCTGAACTAGATTACCAAAATATTCTGCCTTGAATAAATTTTTACTGTCACAATTTGGAGGCAAAAAGAAAAGCAATTTGTCCTCTAGAAGCAATGACTCTTATTTTATGTTCCTGAGCCATTCTTGTGTCAAGCAGTTCCTCAGTTCCTCTAAGTCTAGCTTAAAACAAGATGTTCAGAATCAATTTCCACATATAGGTAATTGCATGATAAAAAATAGAATAATTAAATATTGGAAGAAATTTGCTGAAAAATATTTTTCCAGGAAAGAAACATAGAGTAAGTCAACAAAGATAAGAAAGCAAGTGATGAATTGGCTGCTTGCTCAGAATCACAATGGAAACTCTTCCAAGGATTCTCTTAGGGACAAACCAGAGTATGTAGTTGATTCCTTCATGAGATTGCTGAGAAAAAGGCAGATTTAACTTGACGATGAAGTCAACCCCACACTTCTAGTAAGAACAAAAGATCCTATTCTTCCAAGGACTGAGCTGCTACACTAAAGAGTACATCTGGGTAACTATGATAGGAATCAAATTTAGTGGTTTATTGGAGTGGTTTTAATCTTTGTCAAAAGAACATACATTTTATGGTAATAACTAACTTTTAGTTTCACTTTATGACCATATATAGAAAAATATCAGAGTTCTCTTTTTTTCTTTAAAAAAATAAATTTGGAAAGATTAGTTTATAGGAGAAAGGAACCAAAAATGTGTATGACATTCAAAACCTGAGGACTCCATTTGGCATGGTCACTAGCCCAAGGACTTGTTCCACTATACTGGTTTACAGTGTGCATGACTCAAACTGGGATTTCAGCTAAACCATAATACATTGTACACTTTCATTATCATCCATGAATAGTGCAGATAATGAGTGTTAAATCTATAAAATATGGGAGGTTGGGATAGAGCAGGAAAACAAGTTATCTGCAAGGAAAAGGGTATTTATCTTGACTACAGAGAGAAAAAGTAAAATATTTATGATATTGTGGTAAATGGGAGAAGCTGACCAAATGTTACTAAGGAGATTCTTTTTTATTCATACAAAATATTTTACATATTTGTGGGGTGCATGTGAGTATTTGTTACATGCATAGAATGTGTAATGACAACTGGATATCTAAGTCTCTTACTTGATATGGGAAGTTTTCATATAATATTTTATTAAATAGTTTTTTCAACCCTTTTGTTTTCTCTTTGCTTGCAGGAACACTGATAATTTGAATATTTGGTTGCTGTATGTTGTCCCAAATATCACAAAGTTTGCATATTCTTTTTTGTTCTTTTTTCTTTATTTTTATCTGACTGGATTATTTCAAAAGACCTATCTTAAAGTTCTGAGATTCTTTTTTCTGCTTGGTCTACTCTATTGTTGAAATTTTCACTTGTATTTTGTATTTAATTTAATAAAATTTTCAGTTCTAGGTTTTCTGTTTGATTTTAAAAAAAAAAATCTACCTTTTCGGAACATTTTTTATTTATATTCTGAATTTTTTTTCATTCCTCTACATTGTTTTTAAGAATTCTCTTGTATCTTGTGGACCTTGTTTAAAATCAATATTTTGAATTCTTTATCAGGGATTTCATGTATTTATTTTTGATTAGGCTCTTTTGCTGAAAAAATGATTGTGTTTTTTTTGGAAGTGCCATACTTCTTTGGTGTTTCATGTTTCCTGTATCCTTATGTTGCTACCTGTGTGTCTGGCATAACAATCACTTTTTCCAATTTTTTGATTTTGCTTTCATAAGGGAGAATTTTTTCTGAAGTTGTATCTATGGTGTTGGCTGGGTAGGGTACTTTGAATTTAATCCTGGGTGCACACAGTAATGTATAATTTCTTCAGATGTAAATAACATCAGTGGTATCTGTGATTTCCTTGGTGGCTTGGGGTGTAGTTAGTAGAGGCAGTGGTGAATTTTTTCTGGGGATTGGATGCCAGTGGGCCAGTCTTCTGGCCCCAGTGGTGGCAGCAGTAGGCTGAACATGCCATCCTTGAGCCTCAGAGCAGTGTATTCTGGCTCTGGTGTTAGCAGGTTCAGGCAGGCCAATTCTTGGTGCTGTAATTGACAGCAGTGGATGAACATAGCAAGGGTATATTCTTGGGCCATTGGGCATTGGATGTGATATAGGCAATGGCAGTAGGGTAATCCCACCAAAACCCAAGTGGTCCAAGCTAGTGTTGGTGGTGGCTGCAACAAGTGGTGTGTGTGGCTGGGTGCCAGCTTTGGTGGTATTGGGAGGTTGAGTCAGCCCATTCTCAGACCCCAGGGGGAGTGCTCAGGTGCCAGTGGTGGCAGACTGGGCTGGGCAATCCCCAGACCCCTGGATGGCATGCTCAAGTACTGTAGGGATAGGACCAGGTTCACGGACTTGTCCTCAGGTTTCCTTCAAGTGCATTTACGCACTGGCTGTGACAGGCAGGAGCAGGGTGGTCCCTAAGCTGTCAGCTGAATGCTCAGGTATGGGCAGTGGCAGCTGTGATGTGGGCCTGCCACTGGGGAAAGCAGAGCCACTCTCAATGGGAACCACATGGGCAGGCAACTGTGGGGTACACTGTTTGCTCATGCCTCAGTCCCTCAGTAGCCTACAGCAATGGTGGTAGAATTTGTCCTTGGGGTATGTGAAAGTGCCCAGCTTCTCCTCTCCCTCCTTGGCCTGGTGGCAGCAGTGGTGGCATCAGCCCCAGAACAGGGTGCAGTTCTTTGGGGGCTGAGCTTTCAGAATAGTGTTGTGCTGCAACTGCTCAGGGTTTGGGGGCCTGGGTCACAGTGTGAACTCCCTCTGTGGAGCAATGCCTCTCTGCACTCTCTAGGCATGTCCCTATTAGTCTTGAGGCCCATGAGGGTCATTGGGCTCTGCTGTAGCTAGAATTGTATAGGAGATCCCTGGGAGTCTCTCATTTACCCCTTCCCCACATCTAGGAGCTTCTACCAGCTCTCAGCCAATCTTGGCCAAGGAGGCTGCCTCACTTCCCTGTTTCCTTGCTTTTAGTGCTTCTTGTCATTTCTTGGTTGAATTCCAGTGTTCTTTCTTAAGTGATCTATTTGAAGTGTGAATATCTACTTGCTGCTTTGGCTCCTCTCTGTGTAAGAGGTGCATAGCAGCTGCATCTAGACAGCTATCCTGAACCAACTATCCAAAATCTTTAACATACTACAGAGTAGCCAATTTTTTAATGACTTATAAGGATATCAATTTTGAGTGAGGTCAATAGTAATAGAAGTTTTTAGAGATTCTTCAAGGTATGGGTCTGGCTAGCTACCACTTAAGTGAAAATATATTTCATGAGATAATTTAATTTTCATTGAGTGTAATTTGTGCCAAGAGATAGTGATGTGGAAAGCACTCCAATGTACAATAGATCTTACGAAAGAGAAATTATTGTTGACCTAGACTTTCAAGAGCTAATGAATCATTCACCGGAAACCCTCACTTGAACAGAAAGGAGAACACCATTTTGGATATCACCTTTTTCATTTAAATGCAGGAATTAATTGTGAAATGAATCCTACCCCTTCCCATTAAGTCGTTGTAAAGAAGTGTGGTGTGATGCTGTTTACTGATACTTAAGGTAACCAAAGAACAATTTTCACACCTCATTGCTACACATAAATGAGAGGTAAAGTAAAATCTGAGAGACATATTAAGAGCCCTTTAGGCTCTTTGATCATTCATTATGTGGATTTTCCCCTTTCAATATCACATTAGTTTGCCTGTTTTATATACCAGAACTAAAAATGATTTCTATCATATGTAAATTGTAAACGTTGCATGCATTATTAGAACTCCAGTAAATTCTTTCAGCTCAAGTGATTGAAACAGAACCTAATTTTTCATTTGCACAAACTTCACCAAATCATAATTTCCTAGTCTTGTATTTCTCATTAATGTTAATGGGACCAATGTATAAATAATTGCAGGATAATTAAGGTATTTGATTAATCAATACATTTATTGCAATTTTAAATAGTAACAGCTCAGCTTTCTCTAAATGACTATCTTGAATTTAAAAAATGAATAAATGGGCCGGGCGCAGTGGCTCATGCCTGTAATCCTAGCACTCTGGGAGGCCGAGGTGGGTGGATCACTCGAGGTCAGGAGTTCGAGACCGGCCTGAGCAAGAGGGAGATCCCGTAGATCCCGTCGATCCCATCTCTACTAAAAATAGAAAGAAATGATCTGGCCAACTAAAAATATATATAGAAAAAATTAGCTGAGCATGGTGGTGCATGCCTGTAGTCCCAGCTACTCGGGAGGCTGAGGCAGGAAGATTGCTTGAGCCCAAGAGTTTGAGGTTGCTGTGAGCTAGGCTGACGCCACGGCACTCACTCTAGCCCGGGCAACAAAGTGAGACTCTGTCTCAAAAAAAAAAAAAAAAAAGAATAAATGAAATAATATGTTGTCAGGGCATGTTTACTTATATGTATGTGTATATAGATATATAGATAACAAGTTCTGCTTTGTGCTTATAAAGTAAAAATTATCTACATAACTTGGTAAAATTATTTAGGACATTATTTAGCACAAATTCAATTTCAAAAATCCTTAAAACACTTTGATATTAATTTGAAGTGTCTCTGACTACAAATGTTATAGGAAATTATTATATTCAGTGTATTACAGTCATTAACAGTGTTCACTTTGCCCTCATATAAAGTAGATGTAAGGTCCTGCTTTTCCACTCAACCATATGCATGATCTGCAGCAATTTCTTATCTCACTAAGCCACAGTTTGCTCATGTAAAACTGGAAATAATACTAGTTACTATTTCATAGAGTTGTGGTAGTAGATACAAAAAAAAGTCTTAGCTGAGTTCCTGACACTGGATCAATAATGAGAATCTTTCCTTTCATTATTTGTATTCAAATATACAATCATGCTAATTAGACAATAGACCCCAAATTATGGTAGTTTACACTGTTTTCTTTTTTTAAATGACTGAATAAATGGAAGCATGATGAAATATTCTATGACATATTACTGTTAGAGGCAAAAGTAAATAAACGGATGTCTATTCCTTATACATTAGGTCTTGTTATATCTAGTATTTTATAATATTTGTATGTTCAACTGAAAGTGAGACAATGATGATGATGTTAATAATAATAAAGACTAATTACCTAATGACCTATATTCAGTTACAAATGTTATATATACTTATTAGCTTTTACACTGACAATAAAATTACTCATCAAAATGTAAAAATGTTTTTAATTTTCTTAAAATATTTTTATCTCATAATAACTGTTAAGTGTGGAAATGTGAAAATAGGGCAACTGTGAATAAATTCTGTACCTTCTCATGTCAGTTCAGGGATTCCTGAATTTCTGATAGATGAGTTAGGAACTTCTCATACCCTCCCTCATTTCAAACCTCACTTCCTGCGATTTCCTTTAGATTTACTACCATAGATATTGCCTCTCATTTAATACATTAGCAAATTCTGGAAATCATTAGCTGTAACAGAAAATCTTTTTGTGTACTATCCCAAACAAAAAGGTTAGAAGAGCATTCACAAAAGGAAGATTTGAGGAATAAATTCAAAAATTCTCTATATTCCTTCATTCATAATTTTTTTCATTAATTGTAATCAAATGCTAAAATGGAGATGTCAGCTGAGGCACATACCATAGTGAGTTGTGATGTAAGACACACACGCAAAAAAAAATCTAAGAGAAGATAAACTAGATGCCAAACAACTCTAAAACCCCTCACTCTCAAAAGAGTATAGAAAAGTAAAGAGAGTACAGTCTGAGAGGTTAAAAAGTATTTCCTTTGAGAGAGTTCAATTAAGAGCTGCAGCCTCAAAGGGAAAAGGATTAGGGAGTGCTGCATCTTAACAGGCATTCAAGCCTGGGCACAGTGGCTCATGCCTATCCTCCCAGCACTTGGGAGGCCAGGTGGGAAGATCATTTGAGGCCAACAGTTTGAGACCAGCCTGGGCAACATAGCGAGACCCTAATTCAACAATAATTAAAAAAAAAAAAAAAAGCACGGTGGCATGTGCCTGGAGTTGCAGCTACTTAGGAGGCTGAGGAGGGAGGATTGCTTGAGCCCAGGAGTTTGAGGCTCAAGCCTCAAACTGGAGCCATTACACTCCAGGCCTGGGGTACTCCAGCCTGAGTGACAGAGCAACACCTCATCTCTTAAAAAAAGAAAGCATTCAAGAGAAAAAAGCTTTAATTGGATTACTTGGAGGACTTATGTTTTATCTTTCAGTTTGGAGACAAATTGGACTGATATTTGAGTCATGTCAGAGGAAGCTAAAGAGCAAGAGGCTGATTGAAGCAACCTGTGGCATCAAAGAAAAGGCTATGTCCTGGGAAGAACTCCATTTTTAGAGTTTGTTGAAGCAGATATGCATGACCATATCCTGTGAATTAGATGTGGGCTACACAGGAGAGAAACAGAATAGGATTGTCTTGTATCCTGTGCAAGAAGAGGTAAGGAGGTCTGAGAAGGTAAAAGATGGAAGATCACTGGATGTCTAGGACTATGGATGAATTTCATTATGATAAAACTGAAGAGTGATACATTTACCATGGGTAATGTATCACCTGCATAGGCTATCTCCAAAGAAACCAGAAAATGATAAAAAATATGCCATCTTTAAAATTCTGACACAATTCAAGGAGCATGAAACAATTCTTTCTTTTTTCACATCTAGCATGAAAGGATAAAACAAATCAAGACTAATGATATGATAGAAGGAAAAATAGTAGTTTACACAAAATCAGTTTTCTTAAGGAAAATTTATAAAATTAGAGAAAATGACACAGGAGTAAGGTCAGAAAGAAACCCTACAATTTGTAAAAGTGGAATTGGGAAAAGATATATAGGTTGTCAAAGAGACTGGAAAAGACTTCATAGCAAAAGAAGACCAGCATCACAATATGGAAGACAAGAGAAGTGAGTGTCCTAAGGAGGAAGCTATCAGCTATGTGGAATTGAAGGTCAAGTAAGATAAGAATTGAAAAATGTTTTACTTCCCTGAGAGTGTTTTTTATGGAGTGGTGTAGGCAGAAATAATTTTAGACTGGAAAATAAATTTATTTTTCCCCATTGGATACATTTCTGTAATAGATTTTCCATATGTTTTGAAAATTTTGCTAAAAATTACAGCAACTTTTTCTGTCTCTACTGCTTCTGTGCTTCATGTCCTTGAGTAAGTCACTTATCTCTTCATGTTCCTTATGTGTTAAAAAAGATAATACTCACCCCGGGGATTTTTTCTGAGTTAAAAAAAGAAGATAATTTTGCAAGAGTGGCTGACAGCTTGATCTAAAGTCTTTAAAATGTATACATTTCTTTCTATCAAAATTGATTATTTAGGTAGATATTCATACATGTTTACTAAAAATTATATAATCATCTAATTAAACATTTTTCAGTGCCATCCAGTAACATTAAAAATGATTAATTTTGTTACCATAAATATCTCAATTTCTTAAAAAGAAATGTTGGAAGACATAAAACTTAATTCTAAAAACAGTCAAGTTTTGTTTAATGTAGTCTTGCAATTAATTTTGCTCTTTAAATGAACAAACCAGCATATAAATAAATTAAGTATAATTTTATATATTTATATACTAATAACAAACTTTTCACTAAGTTATATTTTCACAAAGGAAGGCTGTAACTCCATAGTACTAGTGGTAATCTGATTTTCATAAAATAGTCCTCAATATGAAAGAAAGAGAAATGTTTCTCACAGAAACTGACCCAAATTATAGCAATCATCCTCTGGGTAATGACAAAGAACACCTAATTCTATTTAAAACTTAAACGAATCTTATCAAATTCATGACAGAGTGTGATAATATGTGTAATGAAACCTAAATAATACCTAATGAAGTTAAGAGTTAAGTCATAACTCACTGCTAGAATTTAAGTAAAGATTTAAATTATTGCCATATGATAATAATGTGACCAAAAACAGAACCCAAGAACTGATTTAATAAAACTCTCAGGAAGATTTTTTTAATTCCATCTGTGTAAATTATGTCAAAATTAAAAGAATCTGTGAATTATTGACACTTTATAGCAAACTAAAATATTTAAAATGCAATGATATAATGTATAAGCTGATTAACTTAAATATATGCTAGCTTTAATTTAATTTATCATACTTTACAGTTCAAGAAAGTCCCACCAAATCATCTTTCAGAAAAACCAGTATGTTTACCAACATGAGATTTAGAAATCATTAATACATAATTTATTGTTGAACAGAGCCTCGAAATGACAAATGTGTCTGATTGTCCATGTTGGATGTCCTGTCAGCAATTACTTGGTTTAATGATATTATCACTTAAAATATGACTTTATATTAAAATATATGTTATTTGAAATGATATTGTATTAGGATATTTTTATGCAAGCCAGAGGAAACTTCAAGCTACCATCAATCACTTTAAACTGTTCATTAAATAAAATAAATTACAAATATTGTTCTTAACTGCCTAATTTTGAGAAGTGATTTGCAGTTAGTATATGTATTGACCAAGCAATAGTTTATGTTTTCCTACTGGAATGTAAAATTTTATATATCAAGAACTTCTTTTTTGTTCCTTTTCTGATCAAACCAGAAAGAGGAAAATATATAATGAAAATAAAATTGAATAGTGGACAAAATGTACACATATATAATTGGATATATATATGTGTATATATTAAAAAATATATGAACATGTTATAAGTATATATAATGTGTGTATGTATATATATGTTTACATCTATCATCACAATATATCTTTAAATCATATATTATATTTATATAAAAATAAATTGAGTAAAATAGAGATCTCAGAAACACCAAAATATATGTATTTCATTTTAAATTTTTGGGAGGATTTTGGTAGCTAACATCAAGATGACTCCCAATGATCACTTTCTTCCTTTTATTCATAGCTTCTGTAGTCTTCTCCCGCATTGTATTATGGTGAGTCTGTGTTGTTTCTCTAATATATATGTCAGAAGGGATGATATGTCACTTCTGAGTTAGGTTATAAAAGGCACTACAGATTCCCTTTTGTTCTGTCTCTCTCTCTCTCTCTCTCTCTCTCATTACTAAATTTGGAGAAAGCCAGCTGCCATGTTGCTATGAGAGGCCCTTGTGGTGAGGAACCAAGGCCTTCTGCCAACAACCATGTGAGTGATCGTCAAAGTGGATCCTCCAGCTCCAGTCAAGTGTTCAATTGACTGCAGCCCTGAGCAACATCTTTACTATAATTTCATGAGAGACACTGAACTAGAACAACTCAGCCAAGACATTTCCAAATTTTGGGACACGGAAAGTGTGAGATAATTAATGTTTGCTGTTTTAAGACACTAAGTTTTGGTGCAATTTGTTATGCAGCAAGAGATAGCTAATACATGAATATAAAGATATAATCACTTAAAGATGATGGATCTAAATAAAGATATAACTCTTCTGTTTGTTTTTTATTTTAATGATAATATTATGAGACCAAAACTTTTTATAATATACATTTTCTCTTTCATATTTAGCTTTGTTTGTCTATCCAGAGGTCAAGCTTCTTAATATCAGATTCATGAAGTCTTCTAGAAGCTCGAGAAATCTACATATTATAGTTGATTTTATCCATCTAGTTTTCTCTCTAATATTTGCACTGACATCTGTTACTTAAATATTAATAATTGTTAGTCACTTCTTTTCCCTTCTTTTATGAAAATTGAGATTTGTGATACATGTCTATTTAGACTTTTGAGGAAATTCTACACTTCTGAAGTAAGAGTTACCTACTCACATGCAGATTCATTTACTAGCTTTATTTCCATAAAAGGGTTTTAAAACACTTCAATTAAAAAAAAAATTCCACAGCATTATGAACACAAATAAGGATTGGGAAGAAACATTCAGTAAGTTTTGTTTTGATACCTTCTGCCATCCAGGAATCATTTAGATAGTATAAGAGTAGATAATTATCTATTTTTATTTCTCCTATATTTTTACATTATATTTGCATTTCTCTAAATACACCAGCTTCTGCAGTATGCTTCTATTTTATTTTTAAAGGAGAACATTTAGTGAACCTGTAGCAGCAAAAGTCCAAAAGGTACCTCGAAACTAAAGGTCAGTTGTGACAATGCTTGAAAATAAGAAAATGTCCAAACAACAGAAAATCAACTTGTGAGACAAGTGACCTTTTTTCAAATGATGACATAATATGCTTTATTTTGTACCAAATCTACAGTATACAATGTTAGTTGATTAAATACATCATAAACAAACCATAGTTTTTGCACTATTTATAACAAGAAAGTTTGCAACACTTAAAGCTGGTATAAAATGTATCTTTTAAATGTGTTGCATGTATCACGTAGGATTTTGTAAATTACATTTAAGGAAGCTAATATTTTCCTTCTAAAGTTTAATCTAAAAAAAAATTTGTAACTTGGGTGTTACAGAGAGTCTATAGCCTTAAATTGAGATAAAATGATATTCTATATTCAGATTACTTTGTTCTTTGATTAATCCCCATCACACCTGAAATATGAAGAAATTGGATAGGGGATAAATTTCACAATGGGACCAACAACGGATCAGTCCTGAAGAGAGCTGCCAAGTATAAAGAAAGCTGGTAAGTGAGCTCTAGGGAGTTACTCAATTATATGAATGTATGTACATAAGATAATGACATTGAATTATACATACAAGTAAATTTCTGTGTAAACATTCTGTGGTTGCTAGTCTCCACAAATCTGCCCACCTCCCCAAATAAAACATATATCCTAGTATTCACAGTCTCTTATGATTCTTACCCTTTACATGAAGATTTGTCTTTGGACTCTCTTGTAAAGAATATAATGTGTTAGAAGTGAGATCATATGACCTATGAAGCCAGTTAAGAAAAATATGTTGAGGTTTCTGCTTTAGTCTGGAATGCTATTCAAGGCCAGTTGCCGTGGAAAAATCTGATTATTGTGAGATCACCATGTTGTGAGGAAGCCCACACTGACACATGGAGAGGCTCATGGTTATAAAGAAGTACCCAGCCAGCCAAGCCTTTTAGCCAATTTGGACCCTTCAGACCAATCTAAGAATGACCAGTGAATGATCTCAGTTGAAGTTCACCCAGCCAAGCTCAACCTGAATTTTTGATACACAAAATTGTGATATAAAAAATGGTGGGGGTTGTTTTGTTTGTTTTAAGCCTTAGGAAAATTTGTTACACAGTTATAGAAAACCAGAATAAAATTTGGCACCTGGAAATGGAGAGTCAATGTATCAGAAACTTAAAATATTTGGCATTGACTTTTAAACTGAGCACTGGACATAACCTGGAAGAGATTCCAGATGACTTTTACTGAAAGCTGGATGAGCCTGGAGGATATGGTTTATTAAAGCACGAAGGACAGATAAGACAATGTTATTATTAGAGACCAGAAAATAATACTAAGTTATGGCAGGAAATTTGGCAACACTGCCTCTTACAGTAATATGGAAATAGGGTATCTGATAAATTCATGTATCAGACTATGGAGAATTCCTAGAAAAATGTAGAAAATAATATCTGCATTCTTTCTTATGCCTATGATAATATATTAAAGAGAAATGAAGAACTGAATAGAAAATGTACAGTTCTGAAAATAATTTAAAGTGAAGATAAAGAAATGATTTCCCAAATTGAAAAATAAGATGGTCTTTCTTCACCAATTTCTCTTCATAAAATGTTCCCAAACTAAGAAATGCATTCAAGGTAAAGGTCAAATCCTAGATGAAGAAATAAAGTCAACTTTGTTACAATAGGTTGAGCACCCCTCATCCAAAAATCTGAAATACTCCAAAATCCAAAACTGTTTAAGCACTAACATGATGTCATGAGTAGAAAATTCCACACCTGACCTCATGTGACAGGTCACAGTCAAAACACAGACATACAACACTGTTTATTCAGCATCCTCAAGGAAAAAATAAAATTACCCATCAGGCTATGTGAATGAAGGTACATATGAAACATAAATGAATTTCACATTCAGACTTGGGTTCATACCCAAGGTTCATTGTGTATATGCAAATATGTCAAAATCCAAACAATTCTGAAATCTGAAACACTTCTAGTCCCAAGCATTTGTATGAGAGTATTCAGTCTGTATTTCAGAAATATCTATGGTGCATGATAAAACATTTCAGCTAGATAGAAAGCCTCCTAAGAATTTTTTCAAATATTCATGTAGTAGTACCATAAACTCGACATTTCAAAGTGTACAATTCAGTAATTTCAGTATATTCATAAAATTGTTCAACAGTCATCATTAGGTAATTCCACAATATTTTCATCACCACAGAAAGAAATTCAATACCCATTAGCAGTCACTCCTTATCCCCCTCCAATGTTCCCTAGAAACAACCAATCTACATTCTTTCTGTAAATATTTGCCTATACTGGACATTTCATATAAATGAAACCATACAATATGAGGCTGTTTATATCTGGCTTCTTTTCTTTACATAATGTTCCCACTGCTCACCCATGTTTTAGCATGTACAATATCAGTGCTTCATTTGTTCTTATGAATGAATAATATCACATTGTATGGATATAAGACATTTTGTCCATCCACTCTTCACTTAATGGTGATTTGGGTTCTTTTTACCCTTTGTCTATTGGAAACATGAACAATACTGTACAAGTTTTTGCATGGGCAGATGTTTTACATTTCTCCTGGATATAAACCTAGAAGTAGAATTTGTCAAAAATTTTTCAAAAAGTAAAAAAGATGTAAACTCTTCACAACTCATTCTAAGAGGCCTGCATTACTTATATACCAATACCAGACAAAATATTACAAGAAAGGAAAGTATGGATCAATATTCATTGTGAATATAGATACAAATATTATCAACAAAATGGTAGCAATGTAAATTCAACAATATATAAAAAGTTTATACTACATGAGTAAGGGAGAATTAGATTCTACTCTTCAGGTTTTCTTGCCACTGCTATTTGTTGTGGTGGTTATTTTTTATTTCAAAATATTAAGAAGGTATAAATGTTTTTGGTTACATGGATCACTTTTATAATGCCTGAGTCATAGCTATAAGTGTGCCCATCACACAAATAGTGTGCATTGTAACTGTTAGGAAGGTTGTTGCCCATTTCCCATTCCCCCTTCACCACTGCTTGGTTTCTACTGAGTTTTAGTTCCCTTTGTGCCCATGTGAACTCATCAGTGAGTTACAATTTAAAACTGATTACATGTGGTGTTTGTTTTTCCATTCTTTAGATATGTTACTTAGAATAATGGACCCTGGTTCTATCAAAATTGTTGCAAAAACCATTAATTCATCCTTTTTTCTGGCTGAGCAGTACTCCATAGCATTCATACACCACATTTTGTTAATCCACTCATGCATTGATGGGAATTTGGGTTGATTATCTTTGCAGCTGTGAATTGTGCTGTGATAAACATTTAAGTGCGGGTGTCTTTTGGATAAAATGACTTCTCTCCTTTTGAGTAGCTACCCAGTATTAGGAGTGCTGAATCGAGTAGTAGGTCTACTTTTAGTTCTTTGAGGAATCTCCATTCTGTTTTCCATAGAAGTTGCACTAATTTGCAGTGCCACCAGCAGTGTGTAAGCATTCCTTTCTCCCTGCCTCCACAAGGGCATCTATTGTTATCAGATTTTTAATAAAATCCATTCTAACAGAGGTAAAGTAATATCTCATTGTGGTTTTAATTTGCATATCCCTGATTAGTGATGTTGAGCATTTTTTCATATGTTTCTTGGCATTTTAACTATCTTCTTTTGAAAATCTTCTGTTCATGTCTTTTGCCCACCTATTAATGGAGTCATTTGCCTTTTTCTTGCTGGTTTAATTGAGTTCTTAGTAGAATTTGGACATTAGCACTTTGTCAGATGTATAGCTTGAAAATATTTTCTCCCATTCTATCGGTTTTCTATTTGTTCTGTTGATTATTTCCTTAGCTTTGCAGCAGCTTTTTAATTTAATCAAGTCCCATTTAATTATTTTTGTTGTTGTTGTTTTGCCATTGGGGTGTTAGCCATAAATTCTTTGCTTAGGCCAATATCTGGAAGAGTTTTTCTCACCTTTTCTTCTAGAATTCTGTAGTATCAGTTGTCATATCTCCTTTTTCTTTTCTGATTGAGCATATTTTGGCCTTTTCTTTTCTATTTCAGGTTAATCTGGGAAAAGGTCTATCAACTTTATCTTTTCAAAGAACCAACTTTTTGTTTCATTATTCCTTCATATTTTTTTCCCATTTCATTTAGTTCTGCTCTGACCTCAGTTATTTCTTTTCTTCTGCTGCCCTTGAGTTTGGGCTGCTCTTCCTTTTTGGTTCCTTTTGAGGTGTCATTAGATTGTTAATTTGTGATGTTTTATCTTTCTCCTGTAAGCCTTTAAGGTTATGAATGTTTCCCTTAGGACTGCTTTTGCTGAATTCCATAAAATTTTAATAGGTTGTGTCCGTTTTGTCATTCAGTTCAAGGAATCTTGATTTCCATCTTAATTTCATCATTGTCCCCCAAACTGTTCAGCAGCATGTTGTTTAATTTCCATGATTTTGTGTTAGAATTGAACATTTCTCTTGGAGTTGATTTCTAGTTTTATTCCACTGTGGTCTGAGAAGATATCATTGTATGATTTCTATTTTTTTTGAATTTGTTGAGACATGTCTTATTGCCCAAGAAATGATCAATCTTGGAGAATGTTCCATGTGCTAATGAAAAGAATATATATTTAGTGGTTTGGGGGTAAAATGTTCTGTAAATGTCTGTCAGGCTTATTTGTTCTTGAGTCCCGTTTAAGTCCAGTCTGTCTTTGTTTTCTGCTTGGATGATCTGTCCGGCTCTGTCAGTGGGGTTTTGAAGTCCCCAGTAATCACAATGCTGTCATTTATCTTTTTGCTTAGATCTAGTCGTCAGTCTATAGTACAGTTTGTCCTCTTGTGCTATTGTTTTATATGAGCACTGAGCTTTAGCTTTTGGGTAGTTTTTACAATGGTGAGTGTCTATAGGTAGTACCTCATGAGAGATGATATATTTTTGTTTTATGCTATTATGCTTTGCAGTGGTTTATTAAAAAGAAATGGATAATTGGAATGTATTTTTGTTTTGCTAATAAAATTTGAAAAGAGAAAGATGTTGACCAGTAACAGGTGAAGTACATAGCAGAAAATGGATTATCATTCACTATAGGATGAAATTGAAGCAAAAATTCAATGAGGACATAATTTTTTCAACATTTCAAAAAATATATAGAGCTACAAAAGTCCAGCTTGGCACTTATTTCTAAGATTGCAATAATGTGAGAAAGATCAAGTTAGTCATGTGGAGAGAGGCTTCATGGAGAGGTATATGGACAACCACCAATAGAAATTCACAGATACTTGGTAAAATTTAATATTAGAATACTTGTGTTGTAGATACTTAGCAATCTTGAAATGTAAAATTAACTAATTTAATTATAGAAGAAGGATTTTTAGTTTTATGGAAACTTTGCATAGTGGATAACATGGATATTTTAGAATTAGTTGACCTAAGCTAAATCTTGTATCTTTCACTTGTCTGCTATATAAAATTCAGTAAGAAATAGAATATTGTTAACATCTAAGAGTTCATTCATGTCCTCTCCCAATTATATCTCCGAGTCCATCACAGTTAAGCCTTATCCTGAATTATAACTGTGTAGATTTTCTTTATCTTTTTCTAAATTTTATTTAAACGGAAATTCTACACTAAATGTTATTTCATTCCAGTCTTCCTTCACTAAATATTCTGTTTATGAGATTTATCCACTTAGTTCTGCAGAGTGGCGGTTAGTTGTTCAATGCTTTATTGTATTTACTTGTATCTACACATCTCAATTATTAATTCATTAATAAATGGATATTTACATATCTATTTTGTATATTTATCCATATCCAAGTATTCCATATGCAAATTTCCATTGTTTCCAGTTTTGAACTGTTATGAATAGTGCTGTGATAATCCTTCCTAAATATGTCAGATTGTGTTTGTGTGCATGTACTTCTGTTGGAATAAAATTGCTGGGTCAGATAGTATGTCTATATTTAACTTTAGTTAAAAATCAGAAGTAGATTTTTTAAAAAACAGTTGTGCAAATTTACAACCCCTCATATTATGTTGTTTCACATTCTTACTAACACTCAGAATTTCCATCCTAAGTGTTGGTCTCAGGTATTTTAATTACTGATTCTAATTTCCAACAAGAATACTGTTCTAAGGATTATATGGTATGTGATATGTCTATTTAACATTATTTTCCTACCCCATTTTTGAATACTGGTAGCAATGAAGTGTGAACTTTTATCAGAGGAAGTAGATTCATGTGGACCAAAATGATCGATTATTTGCATCTTCTAAACTTCCCTTATATTCTTTGTAGTTGCTTCTTCTTCAGAATAAGCAAAGGCTAGAATAAAATAGTGTCAGTTTCAATCAATACCCATCTGTAGCCCTCCAATGCTACTTATACAAGTCCAATGCTACCTATACAAGTCCAATGCCAACTTAGATCCATCTTCAAATATTAAAGATCATCTGAAGTTTCATCAGTTCATACCGAGTAGAGGTCCTTCCCACATTATTTGTTCAATTGCATATAAAGGGAATGTGTTCTCCTTGACCAACTTTGTATGGCCAGGCACTCCCATGCCAACTTATTTCATGAATGTAAGGAGCTTGCTTTATAGCTCTAAGGCATCTGCTCTGGTACTCCTATCCCCATCTGAGTCAGCAACAGGTACTTTTTGTGGGCACCTATTTGACCCACTTTAAATCTACCCCCTCTAAAGTCCCATAGAAACTTCTAAAACTAAGTATTGCATATGGAGAGGAAGGCTGTGGTTATTGTTCGATTATTTAGGATCATATCAAAATGACATTGACTTTGAAACAAGAGTACATAAATATATTCAAATACTTTACTCAGGTCCAAGCCTAATTTTTTCTGCTGTTTATTCCTAAGTAAACAGCTCGCTGTTCTGCCTGTTATTTGCCCTTTTATTCTGTGACCAATTTCCAATTACAACGTAACTATTGTTTTAGGAACTCCAATCAGTAAACTAAACAAACTATTTTCTGGCATCAGAGTACATAGCAATAGGTAACAAGGAGGTGAGGAGGTAGAAAGATCCACAGAGCTCTATCATTTGCCTTGGAAGGAATGCAGTAAGCTGTTCATATACATATTTTACATCTCCTGAATTTCTTAATATCACATCCTGTTGAAAAAACTATTTTCTTTTTTTTTTTCTAAACAACCCCTCCCTGAAAAAAATCTTTTCATTTTATCAATGAATCCTGCTGAGCTGCTCCTTCTCTATCCTTCTCTGACATTACCTAAGACACAAAAGGTATTTCTGGCCCCAGGATTATGTGCTGTCATTCATTGTTGGGTCACTTTCAACAATGACCCCAGTAACAAGCTGCCAATTGTTTTTGAAACGATCGAAAAAGTGCCTCTGAATCATGCAGCTTTTGAGTCCAAATCTTCAATGATATTTGTTGGGTACAATATTCAGTTTGTGCCAAAGGCTTCAGTCAGCAAATTTCTAGTTACTACTGAAATCTCGGGCAGCCAGGTCGTAAGGTTCAAGTGAGTCTTTTAATGCTTGTTTTTGTGCAGGGCTCCCTTCAAGTTCAGTTTCTTTCTGGTGACTTTGTGAATCGGGACTAACAGAATCCTGAAGTGTAGAATGTGGTTTCACAAAATCCCAAAAGATTCACACGTCTTTGGGCTTCCTGTTTAGTGTCAATGTCGATAAAAGATCACGATTTATTTCTCACAGTTTGAGGGATACCTCTGATTTCTCTAGGTGATATAAACCTTCAAAATTTAGTGCACTGGACCAGCCTTTATAGTTCAGCAATGTTTGTCATCCAGCCTCTACTTGTCATATGGGTGACTTAAATTCTCCTGCCTGCCTTCCTCTGAGGAGGCAGGTCTCATGAGATTGTCAGTTCAAGGAGCCACCTTACTCCTAGTTGTTATCAAGCTCAGGTGTCACTATACTGGATTATAACAAATGCCAGTGAATTTAAATATCCCTGTGTGGGGGGAGGGAAACAAGAATATATACTGAAAGCCATTTCACAAAAATCTAAACAGTGTCAGATTGTATTACAAATCAGTATGAAAAAGAGGGTGTAAGACAAGTCTATCATGGCTTGTCAATCACCTTTGGCCTGTTGCACTTGTACAGTCTTTACTGCACTGGTTATGTTTTCAGAAATGAGGAGAACCACCTGGTTATGTCCTCAAATAGCTATTGGCATATTCCATGAGTGAGTGGGATTTAATGCTTCTACTTCAGTTGAACACTGGTCTCTTGTACTTTTGGAATTCTATATCACTTAACTTTCCTACAGAAGAGTGCATGGGCAATATAAATGTTCCCATTCAGCATGTCCAATTAAAAGGAGACAGCATTTCTACAACACAATTCTGATTACACATTGAAGTAACAGCAATAGAATCTTGGAATATGTACTCCAGTCCTATTTTCCAATCTGTAACTTAATTGTAACCTAAGTACCCTTAACCATCTATTTGCCCTCTAGATTTCACACCTGGACCTGTAAGAATGGTCGCTTCCTCCCCTGTGAAAATCAATGCTCACTAGTAATTGAAAAATGTTGCACACATCTCCCAGACCATCTTGCTAAGGCAATTGTGAAAGGCCTTGCATGTCCTGCTGGCAGTTGGGTGAGCAGATCTAAGCCCTTCTTTCAATCATTTTTGTGTGCTGTTTCTTTATCTGAGAGTAAATTTCGTACCATGTTCAAGTATTGTCTGTTCTAAATCATAACCCTGAAATGGGATTTAAATTCATACAAGCTTGGCTATATAGAGTGAAAGGATCACTTTAAGAAGTATGAGTGTCATGGCTGGGGTTGAAAGAAATCTCTGTTTTATGCCCTGAGTTTTGATAATGGGCTTTCTAGGTGCATTTCAATTATTTTTTTTCTTTTCTTTTCTCTTTTTAGTAGCTTCCTGACATCTTTACCTGGATAAACAGTAATCATTCTCCCTGCCCCATCATGTTGTCCATTTTTCCCCTTTGTGCCATCAGTCCTTTGGGTAGCACAGACCTATTTTCCATCAGTCAGTCACATACACAGTAACTAAACTCGCAAATCCATCACTGCCTCTTGAATATTTTATTGACATTTATTAGTGAGGTTACATGAAATCCAAAGACTGGTGAGGTAGCAGGGAGCCACCTGTATCACAGCATTTATCATGGTCTGTGTCAACAGCATTAATTTAGACCTGTTTCCTTACCTTCACACGGCCAATTTAGCGCTGCCAGCATCTGTTATACTTCTACTTCTTCAAAAAGTAGATTCTACTTGACAGATGGAGCAGGGAAGTTTCCTCTCTTATGGTAAGTGTAGTAAACTCCTTTTACCCAGAGCCACAGATGAGTTTTCATACTATCCACAGTGTCCTCTCACAAAAGCTTACAGCTGGTTGGGATCCATTGCCAACCAAAACACTCCTTTTAAATCAGCATCATCTAGTATTAGTGATGTGACCCCCCCCCACACACACACACAGTGGTCTATTTAAGAGTTCATATTGGCAAGGATTTGTCAGTGTTCTGTTACTTCTTCACAAAATGACTTTTAACACAAAACTCCTGAACTCCATGGCCTGCAGCAAATGGTGGTTATAAGTAATTTACTTTTCCAGGGAATATGCCAGCTAAAGTGGCCACTGAGGCCTGAGAAGGTTTTCAGCAACCAGAAAATCTGATCTTAATTCTTTCATTGCCAACGTTGTAATTTTCTTCTTTAGAGGTCTAGTTTTCACCAGAGCTGATATTAACAGCCAGGGATAGTGTTTGTTCGTTAATTATCCTCTGTTTGGCATTCTCTTTCTATCTAGTTAGCTAATTTCTTCAAGTCTAAATTTATTCCTTTAAATTGAGATATCCGTAAATCAAATAATCCCAGTGCTTCTCCTCCTCCTTCACTCTCAAAAAATGTGCCATAGCCTTAAATACTTGTTGGTGTAAAAGACAAGATTTGCCAAAAGTAGATTTATGTAAATCACAGAACTCACCTCCACAGGTCTATTTGACTATCCTTACAGAAATACAGCCATGTTTTTATTACTATAATTTTACAATAAGTTTCAATATATAATGGAGCATGTCTTCTTATAATATTCTTCAAGATTATGTTCGCTAATTTTGGTCCTGTGCTTTCATATAAATTTTAGATTTCGTTTTTAAATTTCCAATAAATTATGTTGGCATTTGAAATAAGATTGCATTCAATCTATAGATCATTTGGGGGATAAATGGACATTTTTACAATATTGAGTGTTCCAATATTGCAAACAAGGCATTGCTTTTTATTTATCTAACTCTCTTAAAATTCCTATCAATTTATAAATTGAAATGTGAATGAGATTAGCTTATTTTTTTTTCCTTTTATGTAATGTCCTTGTCTGGGTTATGCCTGCCTTCCTCAACACAAACACGTACACATACACACTAATACATTGATAGGTGTTTTTCTTTTTTTGTGATTTTCTGAAAAGATTTACAGGGTAGAATTTTTTTTTTCTTTGAACACTTGATAGAATTTGCTGGTAAAGATGCTTGATTTATAGACCTTTTTTGGCCTCTTTTTCTCCTTCTCTCTCTCTCTACCTACCTTCCTCCCTACTTTCCTCATTCTCTCCTTCCCTCCTTCCAAGTTTCTAATATATTGAATCTTGAAGTGTCCTTTTTCATCTCTTAGTGCTTTGCACTTCATGTTTACCTACCATTCATTTCTCTTTTGTCCTTTGGACTCTACAACTATAGACATATTAATTTAATTAAAGTGGATACATAATTCATGGTGTTTTTTTCTATTTTTCTTTTATTCTTAATTTATTCCGTGTTTCATTTCATATAGTTTGTACTCATAATATCTACACGTTCACTACTTTTCTTCTTCTGCAGTGTCTCATTTGTCGTTAATACTATCCATTGTATTTTTTTATTTCTATGAGTCCAATAAGGGTCTTTTTAAAAAAAAAATAACATCTTTGAATGTATGGTAGACATTGTAAATTTGAATTTGTTGGGTGCTGGATAATTTTATATTCCTATAAATATTCTTGAGTTTCATTCTACTGACTACTAGATGCAGATCCTTCACAGATTTCCTAGATTCTCTGACTGTGCAGCATTTTGCTTTCCATACTCTGACCTGTGAACCATGGACACCCCAGGTCTGGGGTTCTCTGGACTGTCAGTGTCGTCTCTTTAACTCAGGAGATTTTCCAGGCTCCACTTGTGTTCTCCTTCCTGTGATGTAGTCCAGGAACTTTTTCGAGGCAGTAAAGCCAGGGAAATTATACGGCTTATCTCATTTGTTTCTTCTGTCTTAGGGATCATTGATTGATGTCCAGTGCCTTGAAAACTGCTATTTAATATTTCCTCCTCCCTCTCTCTCTCTTTTTCCAAGTGGGAAGGTAAATCTAGTCTTTGTTATTATACATTGGGTGGATGTGGCATTTTTGAAACTAAAAATCAAGAATAAAATTTATATCTTAGTGTGAAAACTATACTTATTTTGTTGCACAGATATTTAATTTGGGGTCTAACTTGAGTTAAGCATCCACAGATTTCATTTTTCAGCCAAAATGAGACAATATCTGGTCTTATTTCTGTTTGTTAAACAAGAACAAATTTCATCACACATGCAGGAAGCTACCAGCAAGAGATTTGCCAATTCCCACTGAATTGCAAGAAACTCTTCATTCATAGATACGTAGAACTTGTTTAAGGGCAGCTGTTTAAATCTTATCTTGAGTGTATGATTAAACTATAGCTCAAGCTATAGCTCAAGAGATTCTAACTCTTTTATCAAGCAGAAGATTCAGATAAAGTATCCTTTATCAAATCATGCACTTGTGTTCAAAGGGAAGAAAGCTACTACTGTTCAATTTTGTTCTGCATTTCTTCTAGGTGGTTTTCAATAAGACTTGTGACATGTTGATATCCTTCCTTACCCTCAAATCCAAACTGTAATGAAAACACGTTAAGATTTTTGTTTTGATTTTTCTTTTAAGACTTCGAAAATTCAGTTGCCTTTTTAATCCAAGAAAATTTTCACTTAAAATCAAGAATTTTTTTGTCTAGGCTCTTTTAGTCTTATGCAACTGGTTCATGCAATGAAAAATGTCAGTAAAGTAGACTGGCCTCACAGCCATTCTTCATCTTCAAGATGCTCAGTAAAATCTGCCCACTATGTTCTTGAAAGTATTCCAGCAATTCACCTTTCAGTTCAAACGCCCCACTGAGAATTCTTTTTTTGCTAAGCTATGAGAGTTCTATACTTAACACGTAATTTAAGTCCTCCATATCCAGGTTTTCAAAGTTTTGAAAAAAAATATTCTTAGGTGAACTGGACTGAGTTTAATCTAATTAACTATTTTCATAGTATTACCTAGAAGTTTTTCATCCTGTTTCCAAGAATATTTGACATTAGCAGCTCTCTGTGGAGAAAGAAGTGGTTTTTTAAAATTTCGTGATTTTCTTTTTGTTACAAGAGAAGCAAAACTCTATCATATAGTCTTATTTGATGAGGCACCACCAATACAGATTCCAGCAGAGTTCTTCCAAAACAGAAATTCTTTTCCAGTTATTAAGACAGAATATTAAATGTGTCTTGACTTATGTTCATTTTGGAGCAGCTCTTTGCAGCAGAAAGTATTTTCCTGCATGTAAAACTATCACTTACAGTTTTTACAAATAATACAGCATGACATTTATTGGTGAAATCTGTTAACTCATCAACTTGGTTAGAGAGCTCTTGTTTTACATTTTATTTTACAAAACCCTTTAAATATCATTGGGCATGTCATCAATATGTCAATTTATCATACCATTTGAGATTAAAACATTTCAGTCTCATACTGAATCTTGTTCTAGTATTTTTCTCACTATAATTTCACATGCTGACAATAGTAAGTTCTCGAGACTGTGACTTTTCCTTTTTCTTGGCAATAACTTACTTCTGGAGCCCTTTCACTGAATGCTAATTTTCAAACAAAAGTTTTATTTGTTTTGAAAGAAACAGCATCTACACTTAGCAAATTTTTGTTCATTATTTTTTTAACTTTGGTTAGAATTTCAGTTTTCTGAGAGCCATTGCTGCATTTGTATAAGTTTTTTCCCCACAGGCTATACATAATGAAAGAACAATTTGGATTGCTAACCCATGTAAAACCATTGATAATTAGCCTTTTTTGGTAAAGATAAAAAATTCTTTGGACCCCTGTTTCACTAGTACAGTGAAATAACTTAGGAAATTATGCCTCTCTAACACTAACCTATTCAGAAGTTTTTATAGGCCTGGAATTTTTCTCTTCCATTTCATACTCTGTTTTCAAAAATCACAAAGATGGGCAATTGAGACATATTTGTAAAATGAAAAAATCTAATTAAAAGAAAGCATAAAAATTAATTAATGAGAAAATCATAAAATATATGGGTAGTTAATAATACAATTCCCTTACAAACTACACAATTAAAGTTTTGCAACTTTTATAACTACAAGAAAGTATCGGAGGTAGCTGAGTCAATGCAAATAAAAATTTGAAGCTCTGACTTGGGGGGGGTAGGGGGGCAAGGACAATATACGTAACCTAAACTTTTGTACCCCCACAATATGCTAAAATAAGGACTAAAAAAAAAAAGAAGAAAAGAAATGACCATAAAAAAAAATTTCTTCAGAGTAAAAATTTTCTTGCAGTTTTTTGTTACATAGGTAGAGTTCATTTGGTCCTTTAAGTCAACGGCACATAAGGTGTGGGGAGGTAACTTAGGAAAGAGAAACTGACATTATCAGTCTATCAGACTGTTTTCCGTGCAGTAAGAAGCTCACCAATTATCAGTGACAGCTATCTCACATCAAAACTAAGGATGGACACACCTAATGAACACATGCCTATTGTTATTTACCACAGAGAATTAAAAGACATAGAGAGAAATTCCTAAGTGGTTGACGTGGATAAAAATTTTAAAACCCATTGTTTATTTTTTTTAATCATCATCTCTAACATGACTCCTCGTGTCTTCTCTTGAAATACCTTGATCTATAGTGTAGATCTTATGATGCGAGATCATCATAAGCTTTAATTAGTTTCTTGGCTTTTTTAAAATGAGCAGACACTTCAGGGAAAAAGCAGCTCCAAGTACTGGGTTCGATTCTCTGGGCTCACTTCTATTTCCTGCTCATGCCCTCATAGTTCTTCACTGCCTTCTTAGCTTTCCCCTAACATGAGCAGATATTTACAAATATTAATATTTTATCTATCTTTTCAAATTATTCTTAGCAGGAGGTTTGTTTTAAATTACTTACTCCACGATTACCAGAAGTGACTCTCCTTGTTTTGCTTTTTTACCTTTTTTTAATGAAGGATTTATTTATTTATTATTGATACATAAGAAATATACATCATTTTGGGGTACATGTGACAATTTAATACGTTCTTATAACCTGGATGGAACTGGAGACTATCCTTTTCAGTGAATTATCTCTTATTTTTTTTATCCCTTATGTAATTCAGTTTGATTACTTTAAAATATGCTGATACATCCCAAGTTTGTAACCCTAATGTTTAATTTTCACCTGTATCCAACTGCCTGGTTGACGTGGACATGTTCACTTGGATTTTTTAAATGCATCTTGAATGTAGAAATTCCAAAATGTGAAAGTTTCCCTACCCCAAATTTGTTTTTCATCAAGTCTGCCAAACCTCAATACATGTTACCATTGTCTATGCAGATGCTCTTAGTCCATTTGGGATGCTATAACAAATTATCAATTGTGGGAAGTTTTTAATCAACAGAAATTTATTTCTCACAGTGCTGGAGGCTGAGAAGTGCAAGATCAAGGCACAGACAGATTCTGTGTCAGAGGGTGGAGCACTTCCTAGTTCATAGATGGCACATGCTTGCTTGGCCTCATATGGTGAAAGAGGCAGGGCAGCCCCTGGGACCTCTGTTATAAGGGCGCTAATCCCACTCCTGGAGGCAGTGCCTAATCACCTCCCAAAAGCCATCTCTCCTAATACCATCACATTGGTGATGAAGTTTCAACACATGAATTTTTGGAGGAACATTCAGACAATAGCATGCTCAATCCAAAAGATAGGTGTTACTCTTGATTTCCCCCTTTCTTTTATCCCCACATTCAATCATTGAGTCATCCAATTAAACAGAAAATATACCTTGAATCCATCCTTATCTGTTCATCTTCACTGATAATCATTTCTTACTTATGAGTGTATCACTCTACTGCTGTAATCATTCAGTGACTTCCCATTACCCTCAAAATGAAGTCCAAGCTGCTTAGCAAGTTATTCAAGATCCTTAATTCCTCTGGCATGCTCTTGCTATCTTCTCATTCAGCCATACTCAACTAACTTTAATTTCCTCTAATCTGACATGCTGCTTCTAACTTGTAACATTTCACATGTTGTTTTTGATGTTTGGATTTTTTTTTTTCTTTCCAACTCATTCTGTCCCCCTGGGAAATCATTTTTCAGGACTCAATTTATGATTCACTTTCTCTGGAAGATAATCTTTGACCCTATACCTTCCCAAGTTTTCCAATATGGAATATGTACCCCTCCTCTGTTCTCTTTTAGCATTATGAACATTATGGGATTTATCACTGTGCCCCCATCACCTAACCAAATTCCTATTACAAAGTAGGCTTCAGTAAGTGTTGTTGATGAATGATTGAATACATAAGTAAAAAAAAAATTATCTGCATGAAAAGGACAGTTCATTAACAGTTCTGTGGATAAGTCATATTTTTCCATAGATTTATTCTCAGATATTTGGAAATGTTATTTGTTCTTACTAATGTTAAAGACTCTGATCTAGAATTTTATTATTCTGTTTGATGTGAGGAATAAATTATTTTTTTTGCATGATGATAGTTAACATTTTATTTCTGATATATCACATCTTATATGTCACATACCAACTTATTATATAGGTTTCATGTCTCTAAAATTTGTTTATCAATTAGGTAGTTTATTTCCAAACGTTGTCAAAGAATTTCAACAATTTTTTTCATGTTTTAAATTGGTAGAATGCACTTCCTATTACTTTCTATTGCAACTCTTTTTTGACAGTGTTTTGTCTTCTTATTTTTCATATTAAGTATATTAATGTATTTTCAGAGACTTTTATTAGATCTTTAAATTTTTAAATTTTCATTTCAAGTAGTAAAATCCATAATATATCAGGGCGTTTGGATATGGAAAAAGTTGTAACATTGTAAAAAGATGACTAAATGTTTGCAACAATGTTGCTTAAATGGGAAGAAATCAATTTATTTAGAGACATTTTTATTGCTAAGATAAAGTACACTTTGTACAGCATAAAGTTCAATGAGTATCAATTATTATCAAGTTTATTAATCATTTGAAGAAAAACTTGGTAGTTAAGGGAACATTATATTAGCTTAAGAAGCATCTAACTGTACAGATTAAATTTTCTCTGTTGGAAGATTACACTACTTTTATTTTTATTTTCGTAAATTCCCAAGATCAATGAGTGCAGTTTGAAGCAGAAAATTGGGGTGTGGGGGCAGTGTCACAGAAGATAAGTGAAATCAGAAACTTTCAACTGAATTCAAATCTACTTCTTCAGAAAGGAAATGAAATTATTGAAACTTTTTAAAAAGATAAGAAAATAAAGGAAAAATGAAAAAATCCTCTTTATTTGTCAATATTCTATTTTGTTGACATTAGTAAACAGAATAAAATCTAAGCACTAAAACCTCAAGCACTTGCTTTATTCCTTGAAGTGAAAAGAAGATAATACTGGGTGTTCCTCTGGTTACACAGGTTAGAAAATTGAACTCCAGTGAGATTGAGTCACAGTTTGTTGTGACGAATGAGCCTTGAACACAATTTCCTAATGCCTAATCCAAAACTCTTTTCACTCTGCTATTTTGGGTTATATGAAGGGTAATTTAAATATTCTATCTAAAGCAATGATAATTACTAAGAATAGAGAAGAAATTAGTAAAAGGATCAACAATTACCAATATTAGTTGGGAAATAAATTATTTATTTACAATAGTAAAGCTAATGCAAGGCAGACATAGATAAGTACTTTTAAATTTAAATGAAACATATGTATACCTATAAAACTATCATATATAGATATAAAAAATTCACTATAAACAAGGCCGGGCGCGGTGGCTCACGCCTGTAATCCTAGCACTCTGGGAAGCCAAGGTGGGTGGATAGCTCAAGGTCAGGAGTTCGAGACCAGCCTGAGCAAGAGCGAGACCCCATCTCTACTAAAAATAGAATGAAATTATCTGGCCAACTAAAACCATATATATAAAAAATTAGCCAGGCATGGTGGTGCGTGCCTATAGTCCCAGCTACTCGGGAGGCTGAGGCAGGAGGATTGCTTAAGCCCAGAAGTTTGAGGTTGCTGTGAGCTAGGCTGACGCCACGGCACTCACTCTAGCCCGGGTAACAGAGCGAGACTCTGTCTCAAAAAATAAATAAATAAATAAACATTCTAACACTCTTTCCAAAGGGCCTAGTCCCAGATAGTTGATATTTAAGTCCAATTGCCCCAGACCCAGGACTCTTCAGCTCTTTAGTTGTAATTATAAATTGTATAAAAGTTATAATTTAGTAAAATCAGATCAGATGGCATTCTTGGGTGCATTCCTTTTGAAAAATTGGCATGACATATAGCAAATAGGCAACAAATTCACTCTTATTTTCCATGCATTAAGTTTTTTCAATGACTAGTTGAAATCTAAAATTAAATTAAAAAAAAAAACATGAAATGGGTTTTGAAGAACTATCCTAAAAGCACAGTAACTTTATAATAGGCCATTTTTCCCCCTCTGGCCACTGCTGTTCAACTCCTTCAAACACAGTCCAGTCACAAATAAACATTTGTTGGTTAAATTATTTGAGGTACTTTTTAAAATTCTTTTTTGAAACTGAAGGTATATATCTATTTTGTTTCAAATAACTCTTTGATTTCTCAAAAGTAAAAGAGAAAAATATTCTTTTACGACAGCTTGTTTTGAAGTTTAGTCACTGGAGCTCTTTATATTTTAAATATGCCTGAATGGTATATAATTATGGTTTCACAGGATATTTGATATTTGTAGGCAGATTGAACCTTCCCTGTAAGAATGCCACTATAATTATTAGTGTAAAAAATTTTGAAAAAAATCATATTTGCTTTCTTCATTCCTTTGCCCACTGTTCTCATAAACAAGAGTTTCAGTAAAGTTCTGTTCATGTCTCTTCAAAATAAGGAATGATGTAAAACAGTTTTCCTCCCTCTTTCTTCAAGGAGGGGATTATTATGTTAAATATATGTTACTAGAAACTAGTTACCTGTAAGAAAAATGATATTTGCTTTTTGCAAAGAAAATTATAATGCTTTAGAAGAAAAGCAGCACAGCAACCTGAAAGATTTTTTTAAATAAATCTTGAACTATAGCATGTAGCATACTAGCATTTCATTATCAGTCTTTCAAGTACAACAAATCAGAAAAAGAGATAGGATATGGGCAGACATAAGCATTTGACAAGTTAAATGGAAAGAAAGTTGTACCTCAATGTGAATCAGGGAAAAGAAAATATTTCTCAGCACTTATCATTTTCTGAGGCTAATGGTCTCTTATAAGAGCAGCCTTCCAGCACCTGTTTCTCTCCCAGTGTGACTTCTTTGACTCACAAAGAGAAATGGATGCTATAAAGGCAAATTGAGATCTATTTTCAGAGGTTCTTTTGACTTCTATGAGCATTAAATGTATTTTGCTTTTCATTGAGCATGAAATGATTTCCATCACCTAATTGCCACATTTATTGAAAATTCAGGAAAGAGAACATTGTGATATTAAAAGACTATAAAGAGAGCAATACATTTGGTCTGTTAAAGTGATCATGAAGTCATTTACTACCATCAAAGCTTCCATATACATACAAATATAATAGTTAATAAAGAACGGCTACAAATACTTTTTTAAAAAAGAAAACAATATGCTAAAGATTCAAGGTCAAAAAATTCTGTCTTTTTTTTTTTTTAACTGGTAGAACACTTGAAGGCCTACATATCTAGAACATTTCTTTAAAATTCAAATAACTCTTGTTTGAAAATCATACATTTCCAGGTAATTTTTTCATATAGTATATAATATGGAAGTGAAATATATATATATATAATATATATACACACACATAAACTGTATGCATGCATATATATATTTTTCCCATTATGTGCTATACATTTTTCAATCTTGTCTTCTGTTTGAATTTATAGTGTTCTACAAGCCTGAATAGCAGATCACAGAATTTCTAATATGATATAACATCTTGTCAGAAGTAATTTTTTTAATATATGTATTTTTTATTTCAGAATATCACAGGGGTACAAATGTTTAGGTTACATATATGCCTTTGCCCCACCTGAGTCAGAGCTACAAGTGTGTTGGCCTAGGGAAAGAATTTGTCAGAAGAAATTTAACTTTTATGTCATTTTTACTTTTGTTGTCTTTCCATGTCAGTAAGTTAAATGAGGCACATTAAATTCTGTAAGAATCTAAAATTATCTCAGGGCTAAGGATGATACTTCCAGAAAAATAAGATAGAAATAGTTTAGAGGAAGATTTATAAATAAGAGGAAATTATTTACCCAGGCTTGATGCCCATTTTCTGTCTAGAATGCCAAATGTTTCAAAAATCTTGTAATATCATCTCCATTCCTAATGAATACTTTTGTGAAATTCACATTGTTTCTGTAAAAATTAACACCAAAAAAATGAAAATGTCTAAGTAGCCAGGGATATAAGGTTAGTGTCTGGTTAGTACTATGTCTGAAGACTTGGGGTGTCTTAAATATATTTTTATTTTACCAACCTCCACAGGAAATGTCTCTCAAGAAATGAGGTATAAAGTATTTTGGGGTTTTTTATCAAAATTAAGGAAAAAAAAAAAGCCAGTGATTCCCTGGTTATAAAATTTAAACCATTCTGAGACACCAAGAAGCTGCCTTTGAATTATGATTATTACAATATCTACACTAAAATGAAAATAATGTTTCATCCTAAGATTGTATTTAAACTTATTGTTAAACTGCATACAAAGTATATAGGACAGTGGCCAGCTTATATTAGTCAATAAACAGTATCAATTATTAAATAATAACAACCCTTATTAGATAATGGCATTTATTAATAAGTGATATGATACAGTTTATTTGCTATGAAAATATAGAGGAAGTTCAACTAATCTGGAATTAAACATGTTGGGTCTAGTCTCTTGAGACATTCTCAAAACTGGATCAAACATTTCAGTTGAGTCTTGAAGGAAGAACAAGACTTACTTATTCGAAGGAGTGATTCAGGCATAAAGACTCACATGAGTAAAAGGAAAATCTTGTACTAGGGTGCAGTGTTCAGCAACCACTAAATAGTTCAAAATTTTCCAACTCAATGCTTACATATAAAGATATAAAAATGTAAGAATGTTATCATACTACACTGTAATTTACTTGGAAACGTTTGATTTTTCTTAATAGATTGAGATTTCATTGAGAGCAGTGGCTTTCCCTCAAGCACCTCAGTATTCCCTACTGCCTATTCAAGTACAATGACCATTTGATAAATGAATGAAAAATTGAATAAGATGTGGCCATCCTTCAACAGGATGCATATGGTGTGGAAGAGAAAAAAAGTGGTATCAGAGAAGAAAACTAAAAATGTCAACACAGTGAGATAAAAGAGGTACACACAAAGCACTATTTTAGCAAGGAGGAAGACATGATCATCTGTGTGGGAAGAAATGCAGAGCTATAAGGCAGCCAGAGTAGAACCTGGAATAGCCAGTGATGGTTTTTGTGAGGTGTGTCATTTGTTGATGCTATCTCAAATAGCTGGGGAGTACAGAATGCAGTGAATAGAACTCACCCATCTGAGGGCAGAAAGTTGTAAAAGAAAACCCAAATAACAAGAGGCCAGGTGATGCAGGAGCAAAAGCCATCATGCCCTACCTAGCCTTTGGGATCCAACTGATTCCAGGTTCTCACTGTCTCACAAGGAGAAGAGCCATTATGTATCCATGAAAATAAGTAAATAAAGACCTTGAGACAACGGTAGAAGCCTCATCACCAGTATTTCTAAAAGAGAGAAGAAATGAATGGAGTTCCTAATTTATGCGTGCATACGTGAAGAAAATGTAGGCTCCAGTGAGCAACATCATCTTATGTTTACTTGCTAGAATATATCTCCTGCCATTAGTTCCACATGTGTAAGTTAATAGGACTTACAGTAGATACTTCACGACATAATTAAACACATAAATGTCCTTTTCATTGTTTCAAAAATGTTGGCCTCCTCTCTCCAACAGATGTAATCTCCTGAGAGCAATAGACTATATTTTATACTGTTTTCAGTTTGTAGTGAATATTGTGACTTTATGTCTGAATCCCTTCTCTAGAATCAGTGCACCCATCTTCCAGCTTCTGGGAATGTTGGAAGCTGATGGTTCATATTGTATGCCTGTCAATTGAACATCTTTGTATAAATATTACTGCAGTCAGTGATTGTCTGATCCAGGGAAACATGTTCCAGCACCCTTGTCTCAATTCAGAACAATTCTGAAAGATCGTGTAGCTCCAGAGCTCCCCATAAAATAGATCAAAGACTAACTTCCAATCACATTGTAAGATAGGTACCTTCTCTGTCCAATCTTGACTTCCTCACCTCTGTACAGGTATATCCCTCAAGAACATCCCTCTGTAAATCTTCTGGTATAAGTATCTGTCTCAGAGTTTGCTTCTTGAGAACACAATTAAGACAGCTTCTACCAAGGATAGTCTAGCAAGCACACTAGATTATAGAATTTAGGAAATGGACCCTTGCCAGCTAGCTTGCACTGAGAAGCTGTAATTGATAGTAGGTGGAGTATGGATAGCCTCTGGCATGCTATAGCAGTGCAAGTGTTAAAAATTCCACTAACGGTTAACTGGAATGGGATAGCAATAGCAAGGGACATTTAAGCTGGTACAATATCTTTGCCAGTAGAAAAACAGGGCAAGATTGGTGATTATAAATACTATGGGATTGGGTGGTTGCTGTTGACTCCCATTGATTGTGGAGGAGAGGTAATGAGAGGGTTAGAAAGATTAATTATCAATTCAAGACATGATGTGAACGTCAGAGCCATTCCTTGGCAACATTTATGGAAACCTTGATCTTTTATATCTGAAAGGCAGACCGAGCAGAGAACCATGCTTAGGAATTAACTATAGCAGAAGAGCTTCAAAAGTATATTAAATTCTCATCCCGAGATTCTCCCAAACCAAAATCAAGGGCTTAACAGGAAAGAAGTGAGACTCTCATGTTGAAATGAGGGAATCTGGTTAAGAACAGTTCTGAAACTTGAAATCTCAGATTCCCCTGAACCCAGTGGACCTACGGAAGTGACCTGTCACTTTTTGTTAAAAGTTTATAATTCCTCCTGCCTAAAGACAAAGCAAAGTCTTCATATGAGACAGTCACTTTTATACGATCATTCCCTCTTAACATTCCAACAAATAATGAGGATTAAATCCCTGTATGGTCCAGCTTTACAGTAAAGAAGAGAGTACACACTGAAATAGCTGCAAGACCTAGATAACATACTGGCAGGAACTGAAAGAATATGTATGAGGCTGGAATCTAAAGGCACGTAACATAAATTTGATAAATTAGTTTATCAATGTGTAGTAGTATTCTATCATAAAATTTTAACAGCCTGGTGAGAACCCCGAGGTTCAGAGCAAAAACTGCTAGGATGGCTGTTAGATGTTTGGAAAAAAGAAACAACAAGATGGCTCAGAATAAGTGGAATAGAGATGTTAGAACTGTCATGGCCAACAGTGGAGGAAAAGATTAACAGACCCAGAGAAGTGGCCATATTAGAGTACGTATCCCACATTACCCTGAAAAAATCCTGCCAAAAAACTACTCCAGAAGAGGGCCCAGAGGACTCCTGACTACTTTAATAAGGAATTTATTTCCTGGTGACAAAGGATATTGCAAACATTTTTAAAATTTTTTGTACATTGATATTTTAACATCTTTAAAAAACTTTCTGGCTGTGGAGAAACTGCCAAGTCAATTCTTAAAGATAACAAAGGGCCCAAACTAAGCAACCCAGTGCCAGACCTCCTCTATCTGTCCTGTACACCCTGAGAGACAATATTTCTCTGCCTTAATCATTCCAGGAGCAGGGACCAGGCAACTAAAAGCCTGCCAAAATTATTCAAGCTAGCTAATCCTGAACTGCTCACCCTGCCCTGCCTTGCCTTTCCCTCGGAAACTCCAGTAACAGCAGTGCCTTAAACCTTCCCCTTGATCCTACCTTCTGCCTCCTGACCACCATGGTGTTTTTTCTCACGGTCCTGTGTGGTGTGCTGTACCTTCTGTCTCTAGGAACCGTAAGCATGATATTTTTTTTTCCCTGAACCTCTTCTGTTTTGACCACACGTAACTGACCATCTAATAAAAGAATTACAAAACAGAGGGACACCAATATCTTTGCAAAGTACAAGGTTAGCTATCTTTTGTAACTCAGGTCTGACACTGGAGATGCTGATTTAGGACTGGGCTCCGTTTCACTTAAATATCAAGATAGGTGCAATCATCAGGATGCACAGCAAGACTGGAATGCCAGCCAAAGGGATGTAACCTGCAGAGAGCTATGAAGACAATGAACGCAACAAGATATTCCTAGGACTTACCCTTCGCCATCTTTAAACTCAGCATTAATGAAGAAATTACCAGTGACTCTTCTCCAAGAGAAGAAACTTGGACGTAAAGGAACAAAGCCTTGGGTAGGAAGAGCTCTAGCAAGTAAAACCCCAATATTTCCATCGACAACAAATTCACCCAAAGTTTCCATACTTCCCTGGTTCTGAAAGTCCTGGGATCATAGCAATGTCTGAGAGGTAGTTAAGAGTCCATAAGAGCTTGGGCATCCACTTATTCCTGTGGTAAGGGGACCACCAGGGTGAGGAACTCCTACCTATAGGAAGTACTCAGTCTCTAGAAGTGAAGCATACAGAAAGGGAATGAAAGAACTATAATGAGCTTTGTTATTTAACTATTGCATTCAACAGAAAAGGGTTTTGTTTTTAACATTATGTATGTTCAAAGTGTTTAATTTGTTCTGCTTCATCTTTTTAAAAAAGTACAGAGCATTTGAATTAAAACTACATTGTGTAAGTGTGATGCTATGAATGACTTGATATTATTAACATCAATGTTTCCTATATTCCCCAAAACAAGGTAGATTCTCAGTAAGAATTTCTTGAAGGAATACCTAAGAAAATCAAAGCTAAAAACTAATAAATATTTTGCCATGTACTTTTCAATTTTATCTCTGCTTTATATTTTCAAAACATATATTTATTTTTACATAAATCATTGTATGTCAGCAAAATGATAAGATGCTTTAGGAAAAATGCAATAAATCATTTTTCATTAAGTTTCTGGACATAATGCAATTCAATATTTTTTTAGAAAACATTTATCAAGCTTAGTGTTCATAGTCTATTTAAACAATGATTAATATCAGATGTGTTTGGAAACCCAGAATACCATATATTTTAATCTGTTAATATAACTACTATTAAACTTTCTCAAATAAAAAATATATTTGATTAAAATTTATTTAATTGAACTTTAAATTTTACTATAATTTTAAATTTGTTTATTTTTTAACAGAGTTTGGCAATTCCTTCTCTAAATTTTTCTTACAGTTTATATTTGGAAAATCTTTATTCTACCATCCTGAAATGTCTTTTCTTAAATAATAAAATCTTTTTTTTTTAATTTTTTCTATTTTGTCTTGTGTGTCTAAATTTCTGAGATTAATGTCAATCTTTGTACTCAATTGCTGCTTTTAGCCTACGTTTCTATATTTTTTGACACAAGCATTATCTTTGATTGAATATGAATCTTCCTCTCTTAGCTTTACGTTAATGATTTATTACACAAAGTACCTCAGATCCTTTATTGATTTTGATGTGTTATGAATAATAACAAAGGAGAAAGAATCAATTACTTCTCTTTTTCTTTCCTCTGAGAAATTATCTCTATTACAAATAATAAAATTATAAATTTTGATCAGTAAAATGGCATCATGAAATAAGGATGAAGTTCAGAGTTCTAAATTTGTTCATTGTGAACTGATTCTGAATTGGTTAGTGAAAATAGGAGAGAGCAATTAGCAAATATATGAATAAAGTTAACAATTAATAAGCTCAAGTGTGCTTTCTGTTCATTGAAAGATGAATGACAAATTATGATATGTGATTTTTTAATAGTATTTTTTTTAGAGTCAGGGTCTCACTCTGTCATCCAGGCTGGAGTACAATGGGACAACTGTAGCTCACTATAACCTCGAACTCCTAGGCTCAAGCAATCCTCCCCCCCCCCCAGCCTCTCAAGCAGCTAGGACTACAGGAACATGCCACCATGCCTGGCTAATATTTAAAAAAAATTTGTAGAGATGGGATCTTGCTATGTTGCCCAGGCTGGTCTTGAACTCCTGGCCTCAACTGATCCTCCCAAAGCACTTGGATTATAAGTGTGAGCCACCATGCCTAGCCAAATGACACATTTTGCTTCAGTGAAACCAATTCTTTACTACCAGTATAGCTGTGACATTGTCCTGATATCTCTCAATATATGTTTCAATTATTTAACCTTACCTCTGAGTGTTCAAAATTGTGTTCTGAAATCAGTTGTTGCAATTTGCAATTTTCCTTCTGGGATAGAGTAAATATTTATGTCCCCCCAAAATGCGTACATTGAAACCTGATCTCCAATGTGATTGTGTTTTTTAAGTGGGGCCTTCAGGAGTTGATTAGGCCATAAAGTCAGAGCCCTCATGAATGGGATTAGTGCACTAATAAAAGAGACCCAAAGAATTCCCTCAGCCCTTCTGCCATGTGAGGATGCAGCAGGAAGGTGACAGTCTAAATGAACCAGGAAGTAAGCCCTCACCAGACACTGAATCTGCCTGCTTCTTCTTGGCCTTCAGAACTGTGAAAAATAAATTTCTATTACTTATAAGCCACACAGTCTATGGTAACTAGTTATAGTAACCTGAATGGACTAAGGCTGAAAATTGGTACCAAGAAACGAGGGTGCTGCTATAACAAATACCTAAAAATGTAGAAGTGGCTGTGGAACTGAGTAATGGGTAGAGGCTAAAAGAATTCTGATGTGCATTCTAGAAAAACTCTGCGTTGCCATGAATGGACCAGTAGAGTCATTCCGGTAAGGGCTCAGAAGGAAAACAGGGACTCTATAGAGAAAGCTTCAGTCTTCTTAAGGAATGCTTAAGTAATCATGAACAGACTGTTGATAGAAATATAGGGGGTGAAGGCCATTGTGATGAGGTCTCGGACAGAAATGAGGAATATATTATTGGAAACTGGAGGAAAGAGGCATCTTTGTTATGAAATGGCAAAGAACTTGGTTGAATTATGTTTGTGTTCTAGTGTGTTATGGAAGGTAGAACTTGTGAGTAATAAAATTAGTTATTTAGCTGGAGTTATCTAAGTAAAGTGTTGATGTTGTGGCTTGCCTCCTTCTGATGCTTATGGAAGAGAGAATGAATTAAAGATGGAATTGTTACACAAAAAGGAAATAGAACTTAAAGATTTAGATAATTTTCCGTATATCCATATTCAAAAAACCAAAAAATGAGAAAGGCAGGTTCAGAAAAGAATACAAAGGGTATGGCCAAAATCCATAGGCCTAATCAGCCATCTCAACAGAAGTCAAGCATTATTTTTCAAGACAAGGGTAGAATGACTTCAAAGGTGATTCAGAGATCATCAGGGCTGCCTCCTTGGTTTCAAAAGGGAGGTTCATTGCCTCGTTTTCAACAAGCCAGATGGCCTCTTTCCAGGGAAGCAGAGGCATTGTCACCCAGAGCCTTAGAAGCCCAACTCCTGCCTGTCAAAGCTGTGGGGCCCAGGCAAAGAGTCATTGCAGGACTTCCCACCAAGCTGTGAGGGTGACCTCACCACCACAAAAAGCCTAGAGGGCAGAGCATCAAGCCAAAGAGAATTATTCTTGAGCCTTAAAATCTCATGGATTTTGCCCCTACTTTGGCCTTCCCGGGGATCTGTTACTCCTTTCCTTTTTCTGTTTCTGGCTTTTGGAATGAGAATGTCTCTCCCTTGCCTGTACTCTCACCCATATCTGACGTAGATGATATTTGGATGAGTTGTTGGATTTTAGACTTTCGAGATGATACTGTAAAGAGAAGACTTTGGGGGGTGTTGGAATAGAATGAATACATTTTGCATGTGAGAAGGACTTGGATTTGGGGAAACCATGGATAGAATGCTATAAACTAAATTTATATGTGCTCCCCCTAATTTATATGTTGAAACAATCCCCAATGTGTTCATATTTGGAGGTGGGGCCTTTGAGAGGTTATTAGGTCACGAGGATGGGACTGTCATAAATGGAATTTGTGCTCCTTTAAAAGAGATCTTATAAAAGAGAGTTCTTTGTTTTTCTCACCACGTAAGGAAATAGCCACAAGATAACAATCTGTATGTATCATAACCAGGCCTTCACAGGATATCTTCTAATGCTTTGACTTAGGACTTACTAGTCTCCAGAACAGTGAGAAAGAAGTTTCTGTTATTTGTAAACCACCTATAAATAACAGCATCTTGAACTTCTTGCCAAATGCAGGTTTGTCTGCCCGCCACTCAAGAGCCAGACATGAGAGGCGAGCGGTGGTGAAGGAAAGGTGATTTATTCAAGCGCCGGCAGCCTGAGGAGATAGTGAACTATTGTCTTAAAGATCATCTTATCTCCTCTGCTTACTGAGCAACTTAGCAAGGGAAGAGGTAAAGGGGTTAGTGGCAGAAACCAAGCTTTGTCCAAGACATCATGATTTGCTTGATGCTTACCAACAAACACCAGGTCCTCTGGTGGATTCTGTCATCAGCAGGATGCAGTCAGCTTATTCCAGCCTCTTGATCTGTTTTTCCTCAAGGTGGTTTTCTAATCTTGTGCCTCACAGCTGTGTAAGCAAGCAGCAGGTTAATTCTAAACTTTTAAGACAGAGCAAGCTGAAAGCTACTGGAAGCAAAATGGCTTCCCTTTAGCCAGCCTACCATTATGGTCTGAATGGCCCTTGGGGTGCACTTACAAACGGACTAAAACACCCTCTTTCTCTTAAGTACTTTCACCCTTTGTAAAATGTTGTAGTCTCTCCTTTATTCAATGGGGTTCAGTTGCAGGAAATAAGTTATGTTAGCTATTTAGGCACTAAGAAATTTATTACAGGAAATCAAATGCTGACACAATTGCTATAAATATTGGAAAAGTGCACTCTAAATTAGGTATCCAGGCAAAGCTTCCAGTATGAACTACAGATAAGATTTTTGGGAGAAAGTATTATTTCTATCACAAATAAATTGAAAATAAGTCTTCATTCTACAAGGATACCTAATAGAGCTGTGGTCTAAGAATCAGAATTTAGCCATGACAACTCCTCAATATTTCTTCCCAAATTGAGACAGAACACAGAGCACTGCTGTAGAAAAAGTAAAGTAGTTCACATTAGAACTCGAGAATACAAAAGCTAAAGCTGTAGGAACATGTCCTCTGCTGTTTTCAGTCTTTTAAATCTTGTATAAGCACAGCTAATTAATATATAGAACTCTAGCTATAAGAGGAGCTAGAAAAAAGCATATGTTGTTTTTATTTTATTTTTACACTTTCAGGCTTCACAAAACAGGAAGACATGCAAGAAGGAGGGTGGAATAGGTCCTGATTGCCTATTCACCACCTTCACTGTACTTACTATAGACTGCTGAGTGTGGTTCAGACAATTGGCTAATGTTCATGGTAATTGTAATATAGCGTTCTATTATCTCTGAAAAGGCCCATTTTTTAAAATTTCAGTATTTATGCAAGAGTCATAGGTTTATATTTATTCCTTAAAACTGGAGATAGACTGGTTTTAAACCACACATTCTTGTAATGAAAGGAATAAAGAAAGTTGGTAAAAATAATATGTATATGAAATAGAAAGCATACCTGTTAGGAAGAAAAGAGATAAGATAAAATTAAATCAGAATGTCAGGGGGAAAAAGACAGTATTTTCAATAAATGGTGTTGACTCAAATGGATGTCCATAAAGAAAACAAAATTGTATTTTGACCCATTTATACCACATATAACAATCTATCACAGACAGATTGAAGATCTGAGTGTGTGACAGGAAAAACAATAAAGCTTTTGAAAGAAAATATAGGAGAATATCTTTGTGACAGTAAGTTAGGCAGTTTTCTTAAATAAGACATAAATAGAATATTAATCATAAAATGAATTGTAATATATTGAAATTATAGACTTTTGCTTATCAAAAGATGACATTGAAAGAGCAAAAAGGCAATGAAAAGAATGAGAGATGTATTTCCAACACATAACATCTAGTAAAGGATTCATGCTCACAACATATTTTTAAACATAGACAAATTGGCAAAAAAATGGAGCAAACAAAAATATGTAAATGGACAATAAACATGAAAAAAGTGAGCAATTTAGTCATTAGAGGAATTCACAGTAAAACTATAATTTGGTGCCACTAAATTATCTTCAGGATCACTAAAGTTAAAAGAGGAAGAAAATAAAATGTGTTAGGATGTGTAGCAACAGAAATTTTTGTAAACTGCCCCTTGGTATTGATAATTGTTATAGTCATTTTAGAAAGGCGGTGGCAATATCTGTTAAAACTGAACAAATACATGCTTATGTTCCACCATTGTCATTCATAGGTATACACCTAACAAAACATATGCATATATTAATCAGAAGACATGTGCACATGAATGAGACTGAACATTTTCTAGCTACTCATTACATTATGCATGGAGATCACAAACTTCATGTTGATAGAAAGAAGAAAAAGTATACATAATATAATTCCATTTATAGAAAGTACCAAAACAAGTAGCACTAATGTATGGTGTATGAAGTCAGGATACTGGTTACTTTTGCACGGGATGAAAGTGCTAGTAACTAACAGGTGGGGGGTGGAGTTCCAGGGTGCTGATATTACTCTGTTTTCTGATCTTGGTACTGTTTAAATGAGGGTATTCAGTTTGTGCAACTTTTTCTAGCACATGATCTCTGTATATACATATATATACATACTTAATATGTATATATATGTGTGTGTATACATATTCAATAAACAGTTATTTAAAAAGTCAAGTGTTTTAGCACACTCTCATACATTCATGTGTACTGGAATTAAGTTACCATGGATAGAACTAATCTCTGTAACCGTGCTGTAGGAAGAGAGTTTCAACATAATTTCTTGGTTATGAGCAAATTTCTTGATTTGAGCAAATAAAGTTTTCTAAACATTGTTGTTTAGCTATAAAGATATTCTAAATCCCAAGATTCTCAATCAGGTTCTCTGAGATTGGAGTAAAAATTCCAAACTATTAAATCAGAATTGAATTTATGAGGATTAGGCATGGGGAACAAATGCTATGTATGCTGGGTATGTTAGCTTTAACTAAGCAAAACAAATTCCCAAGCATCTTATTAAAATTGTGGAGACTAATATCTGAGATATTATAAATGGAAATGAATTGGATTTGTTTTTTAGTTTATTTTAATAAACATAAGATATTTATACAGGTTTTTAAATTCACTTGTGACTTTACTCATTTTATGTTATTCAAATGCAAATTTTATTACCATGAAGATATTCAGGAACATAATACTAGAAGTTTAGGAACAGGAAATATATTTTCTTTTATAGTTATGTCAGATCATTCAATAAAACATTGTCAATGAAGTCATATAAAACTTATAATTAACAATACAGTATACTAAGGAATGGTATTTTGAATAAAAATAATTACAGATATAATGATAGCTATTTGAAAGAAAGAAAGTGGAAGTATTAATTTTGAAGATATGTATCAAACATCTACAATGAGTCACGTACTGTTCTAGCATTTGGAATGTTACATAGAATAAAGCAAAGATTTTCTGACCTAATAAAATTTCTATGCTTTCAAGATAATAAGTGGTTAAGTTTATAAACTCCTTTGCTGCATCCCCTAAGTGTGAACCCTACTTCTTACACCTACTAGCTGTGTTACTTTGGGAAAATTACTTAATCTTTTTATATCTATATTTACTCATCTGGAAAGTGAGGATAATAATAATCCTTACTTCATTAGGTTATTCAAACATTTGTGCTCCTTAAAATTTTTCAAATGTTACTTAATTAAAATGCATTTTAATTTTGTAGAAAGACTTGCAGTAAGAATAATTTTATAAAATAACATTGTAATAAAGTAACATGAATTAAGTTATGTTAGGATGAATTTTACTGAAGTTGTAAATCTCTAATATTAATATTTTTCTATTAATTAAATAAAATTTGATCATTTATGCTCTTCTCTTCTTATATTCTCACTCTCCACACTTTATATGGATGCTTCTTTCCATATAAATAAGAAGCTTCTGAATGTCTGACACCAGAAGCTTCTGAATGTCTGAATGTCTTTTTTTATGGCTACATTTCCAATGTCTAACCCTTAACCTTAAACACAAGCTGTTGCTCAATAAATATTAATCGAATGAATGAATGAAAGATCAACTAAGTCAATAAATGAATATATGACATTAATGGGCACCCATCTTTAGATTATTTACCTTAGTTAACCACTTAGAGAAGTTAGAGAGTTAACCATTTTAGAGACGCCATTAAATGGTTGCCATGCCACAATACTAAGGCAAACATGATGAAGAATAAACATATCCCCACTAGTAAATGTAAAGCACAAAACACAACTGTAGTAGCAAGATTCATTTGTGAAAGCTCAGAATTAGGTCTAAAGTTATTGCAACTTAATCTCTGTCTTACAGTTGTAGCAAGGTGTGGCAGTTGGCACTTCATCATTCCAGGTTCAGCATGAGACTGAGAAAGCTGGTCCATTTAACAAGCAACAAGTCAATTAAGCCTTTAATGATTGAGATCTGTACAAGAAATAATTCAATCTTGCAAATTAATCAACAAATGGTAATAGGTACTTTAGCTCTTCAAGATAAAAGCTCAGCCATTGGAACACAAGTTATTTTCTCAGTATACAAGGAAATAGACAGATGTTAATTCAAGTATTGTGTCTTCTCATGTAGTATGTGACATATATATAGCAATAATTGTGTTCAAGCAATCAGTCAACAAGAAGGGCTTTTATGTATGAAAAATGAACTCATCCTCTCCTAGATAATCAGCTTTTCTTTTGAAAAGTTAATGGAATCATGAAGAAAGATAGTGGTTCATTTATCTACCTCTGGCTATCACAGGAAGATTATCCATTTCTGAAGATACTTGGTAACAGGCTCCTGAGGAGTAGAGGGAAGGGGAAAGGAATGTTTCAGATATTTCCCAGGAATCACAAGCCACACGATTTTCTATACTTCCTACAGAGAGTCCCAAATGTGTCAGCAATGGTTTGCAGACCAACCAACCTCTACTGAAAAGTTTTTTAAAACACTTAGTATCCAACTTAGGGAAGGATTTAATTTTAAATAATTATCTAGCACAAGCATATTTATCAAGCAACTCATTGTATAAGATGAAGAATTTTATGTAGCTTATGTATATGTGTATCAAATTTTAGTTCATTGATTGGCATTCCTTGACTAGGCAACCTAGTTATTGTTTTATTTATTTTGAAGAAACCAAGTCCTTCTTTATGTTTTATACTATTATTTTATTGAAGCCTGCTGTGTATGGGTTGAACACAAAGCAAGGGAGAGTAAGTTGGCATCTGGAATATACATATAACTTCATTTGTTGTTAGAAGATGTGTTATATTTGTGTTCTCACTAATTTTTAACATCCAATGAATAAAATAACTTAAAATATCTTATTGTAGAGTTAGTATTTTAAAACATTTAGTACATGCAATAGTTGCATTTAGGCAGACTGAGTGAAGTGGAATTAAGCTTTCTGATTTTACTGTCTGTTTCCAGTGAATGAAATGGTACTGGTTCCAGAACACAAATAGGTGACAATAGATAATTTAATTGAAAACATAACTGAATTATAGTAGTGCTAGAGAGCCCAGTCAAAATACTTGCTTTTCTAAGGAAAAGCTTTCCAAAGGATAAGTTTTCAGCCTAGGTTTGTAGGAAGACCCTTTGTCCATTGCTTCCCTGGAACACAGCAACAGGAATAGAATTTCTACTCTTTAGAGAAAACAGAAAAGCTCCAGAGAAAGTGGCCTTTTTTTTTTTTATCATATTCTTTCAGAGTTTATTGAAATAATGTTAAATGTTATCTAAACATATTTTCTAACATTTTATATGACTTACGTTTTTAATTTTGGTTTTCTTCTCTAAATAGAATGTAAATTCTATTAGAGAATGAATATATTTGTCTCTTTTGTTCATTGATTTGTCCCTAGAAGCTTTGCATTGCTTGGTACATCATAAGTGCTCAATAAATAATTTTGAATAAATGAATCAATATGAATGAATCACAGAGCCTTCTGTAGTTCCATGGCTTAAGATAATACTTCACTCATCTTACTCATCTCTTTTCTTGTTCTCTCAGAGTGAGACACAATGTACTAAAGAGACAGCTTCCCTTTCCTTGGTCACAGAGTCCCTCTCAGTTGGAGTATAATAAAAGTTTATGAGATGTGAGATGTTTGCAATTAGCACAGGCACAGAAGAAGAACAAGTAGTCAAATCAATCTGGCTCGCTTAAGTAGGAAGTGTATTTGAAATACTTAACCTTATATACTATAGTTCCTTTTGTGTGATCCCCATGGAAGCTGTTAAATATTCCCAACTAACGCCCCTTATATAGGGACTCACTTAAAAGTTCCCATATTATATTTTATTGTGAAAATAATTTCTTTATGCAAAAAGTCGGATGTTTTATTTGATGTAAAGTAGAACTTAACACTTTTGTTCTTTTACTTTATCTAAAGTTATGCCCATTATCCAATTATTGTTAACCTGGGGTCCTGATAGCCTTACCCGCCTGATAGCTTTAGATTGAGTGTTGTTATTTATCAATAATTGTCTCACTTTCCTTTCTGTTTAAGCCTATACACTACCTATAATATTTTATGACATATTTAAATGGTGTTCCCTAATTAATTTCTTAATCTACTACTACCTACTCTAGCATCTCTTAGGAAAAATAAAAAATTTATTTCAGGATCTATTTTTTCAAGCTGTAATATTTTTTCCACTGAATATTACATATAAAAATTACATCCTAATAAAAGAATGAAGTGCAGAAATCATCATTTTGAACTGAGGATGGGAAAATCATAAGTTAAGATAAGACATAACTGAATTAAGTGATTTCTTAAAAAGTCTGATTCTCTTTAAAGGCTGAAACAAAGCTAAGGCCAGTGAGTATAGTTTCCTTCGTAACTGTCTCTCAGACTACTTTAAGGTTTATAACTAATTAGAGGGAATGTAGTTTATTAAAGCAACTCTTATCTCCATGTCTTTACATAATATGTAATTCTTTATAGTGGAAGTATGTTTCAAATTATAGAAAATTTTGGGAAAATACTTACTTATACTTTTCTTTGGAAATAAGTTTTACCTTCTATATCAACAGAGCGATCACTCATGAGTAGATACGAAACATTTATTTATGGTTACTGTGAGATATACATCTTTACTAATGAAGGCAATTAATCTATTACCACAGATGGGTTCACACTAAGTCTCTTTCCTGCGGAGACAGCACCTTCTTCTTTCTTGCCACATTTAAATCTTCATGACCTCATTTTTCATCCAAGGATGGTAATTTGTTAGCTACTGACTGCTTTAAGAACCAATCCACCATCCACCCTCTCTATTAAGATTTATGCATAAGTCTCCTTGCTGCGCAGAGAACTGGCACACAAACTGAAGAGCGGTAGATGCCACCCATCAAACAAGTGACAGCCTTGACACTAGATCAACAGTTAAGAGGAGCTGAATTAACCACCTGATTCTTTACCCTTCTAAACATCATCAGGCTGAGGGAAAATGATTTTCCTTGCTTTGTGCCTGTGAGCTTTCTAATTAAAGAAACTTCTCTAATCCTTTACCTCAAATTGATGGTGCTTGACTCTTGCAAGGAAATCTGCCACTGATTTCTCAGGAGATGGCAACTTTATACACTCTTTTTTTCTGTGTGGTTTTCTCTGTCTCTGGTAATTGCAATTCTGATTTATCAGTTCACTATGCCAAAGGTATTAGCTGACTGAAATTGACTCTCAGTGAAGTATAGGGGGCTCGCTGAAGTCAGGGTTATTTTTTGGGAAAAAAAAACACAAAATGTGTCAGAGCACACTGAATGTGTGTGTTCCATGTGTGCAATATGCCCGAATTGTGCTACATTAACATTTACATAGCATACGTGAGGTTGGCCATTTCACTTAAAATTCTTAGCATTTTAATGAATACTGACAATTAAGCTTTGAAAATTAATAAAAGTGATATTCTTGAGAAAAATATAGGTTTAATTAAAAAACTAACAAATGGAAAGTTATTTATAAGAAATTATGCATGGTGACTATGTTTTTATTGAAAACTACCTCCCCTCTTGACATTTTACCATTAGCACTAAAATTATGTATTTACTATTTTTATACATAAAAAATCCAGGGAAAGTAATTATCTGTGCTTAGAAATGCATCATATTTAACTTCTTTAACCCTTATCACCAGCCCCTGCCCTTCTTCCCAACTTCGTTATTCTTTAGACCCACAAAAAGTTATTTTTGGAAATCTGGAAGTATCTGTTAAAAGGAAGTTCTGAACTGGCATTCCAGCTTGTGTAGAAGATTCAGAACAATACTTACCACAGTGGGTCAGATAAGTATTTAATAAATTAAAGTTACTAGTAGTATGAAAATTGGCATTAATAGTGCAGTCAAATAATAATTGGTTGTACTATTTTATTTTAAATTTATTTTTTTAATTTGCTAAATGCAGGGTTCGGTAATAATTCTGCATCCATTTGTTCCAGATCTTTTTTAATTTTATCAAGTGTACTTCAGTCTTTGTCTTTTCAGTCAATAAAATTCTAATTTTTAGAGATGGCACACTCCTTCTCTATAATTATTCTGGTGTCAGTTATTTATTAAGTTATCAAATGGTTACACATTGCCCACTTAATGTCCAGTTCTGCTTTGTGTGCTTGGACCACACCAATCCAGTAGACACAGTTATGTGTCTCAGAGTGCTGTTATGGAAAAATGAAAATACACTGTGGTGAGTGCCATAAACAGACACCTGAGCAGGATAAAGAGTGGAGAGGGGCATCCAAGCCGACTTTGGCTATGAGAGCTAAAAGATAAATTAGCTCAATAAAAGTAGAGCAAGTAGAAAGGGCCATCCAAAGAAGTAGGGAAGGCATAGGCCAATGACTGGAGGCAGGAAAGATTAATAAATGGTAAGTCAAAGTCTTTCTCCAGATAACTTTTTTCATTTACATTGAACAACTACACACAGTAATCTAGGAGAGGGCTCGGATGGAGGTTATGATTACCAGTGGACACGAAAAACAAATAAGAAAGATAATAGTATTTAAAGATTGATATGTGAAAGACAGCACAAAGTTCTTTCTCTCTGACATGCACAGACACAATGGAACAGACATAAAGATTGACTAAGCAATTAACTAAACTGCCATCTGTTTATTGTATTTCCTAGAAAGTAACAGGATGTGGCACAAGTATTAAAAATTATCGGCAAACACCGTGTATGAGCTGCAACATTAATATTTAATATTTTGATAACACTATATAAACAAACATGCGTGTACCTATTTATTTCTTTTTTTATAATATCTCTTTAATGGGCAATAATATACATTGTCTGAAATTTGGGGAAAATAATAGTAAATACTTACTTGGCATACCATATGTTTTAGGAAGCAGAATGGAACTAAATTTTCACACTTTCATTTATAATTTTTTATTGATTATTATACCAGCTGCTACTTGAGAAATTTCTGGCAGTAAATATAGCAAATGATAAAATTTAAGTGCTGGAAAGTAATCAGACATAATTTACTTCTCTTTATTTCTATTATGGTGTATTCTGTTCTTTATTGATGTGTAAGATATCTGGGTAATACTATTTTGCTTATTACATTTACCAGATATGTTATCTCCATTAGATAGAGTTTAATTGGAATAGTGATTTATGCTTAAGAGCATGGGCTCTCAAATGAAAGTTTGGAATCAAATTTTGACTGTGACTCACTAACTGTATATACACAGAGAAGTTACTAGATTATTCTGTGCCTCGTTTTTCTCAAATGTCAGATAGGTAGAGTGGAGGACTGCTGAAAACCCTCTATGTTCCACAGGTAAACAACTACCTTTGAAACCATGGGATTGCTTATCCTGAGTCACAGCATTAACCTTTTGTGCTTGCATAAGCTATACATAGAGATGGGCAAGAAATGCTCAATACATTTACTGTGTGAGAGTGCAAGAGTGTTCAAAATAAAATCTCAGTGGATGGGCTCAACAGCAGAATGGAGAAGACAGGAGAAAATCAGTAAACTTGAAGACAGTACAATAGAGATGGCCAGTCTAACAGTGGAGGGGAAATACACTGAAAAAAAAAAAAAAAAAAAACCCAAGAGATTCAAAAAAGACTATATTCTTTAGAAATAAAAATTAAGGGGTGACTAAGGAGGTATTTCTGTGGTGTTAGATTAGTTCCCTATTTCAACTGTGGTATTAGATGCAAGAATTGACATGACCTAATATAGCAGAACTATATATGAATACATACATTATATAATTGTCAATTTCCTGGTTTTGATTTTTATACTATGGTTATCTAAGATATAATGTATTTGTTTGAAACTGGGTGAAGGATACAAAGGACCTATCTACACTATCTTTTCAATTATTTATCAATCTAAAATTATTTCAAAATAAAATTTTTAAAAAAAGAGAAAAAATACTGGCCAAACAATTTTAAGGCTTTTATTAAGGAAAAATTAAAATGATTATCACTGTATTTGGGTCTATTTCTAAAATAATATTTTAGCTTTCTTCCTTTTCCTTTTTCTATTTTCCCCCTTCTTTCTTCTTTTAGATTTATGAGGGCTATTTTCTTTCTTATATTTTTTCTAAATTATAATGCTTAAATTTATTCTGCTAATAGTTATATTTTCAATTATAGTATACTTATTTAACTGAGCAAAGTATTAAATTTATCAATAGTTACATAATTTTCCAAAAATATTAAAGGGCCTCTGAATAATCCTTTTCTATGTATTTGTTATCTTGTTCAATATTTTAATTTTAGCATATTATTTTACAAATTAGAAATTATTTCTTCTAGTCAATGTTGCTTTATGTTTACTCATATATTTACCAATATGTCTTTTCATACTTTCTTCCATCTTAGGCCTTCAGCTTGATATAATTTTCTTTCTTCTATGTATTTTTTTATGATTTCTTTCTATGTCTGTTGGTAGTCAACTCTAGGTTTTTGTTTTCCTGAAGATATTTTTCTTTCTCCTTGACAATTGGAAAATATTTATTCTGAATATTAAATTCTAGACTGACAGTTATATTATTTCAGCATATTAAAGAAATTATTTTATTACCTCTTATCTCCTAATAGTTGTTAAACATAAACTGGTCATCAGTTAGTATTCTTTTACAGCTGGTATTTTGTTTTCCTCTGGCTACTTTTAAAATATTTCTCTTTTTATTTGGCTTTCTGTAGTTCAACTATGATATGCTTAGGTGGAGATTGATTTTATACATCCTATTTAGGTTTCACTGGACTTCCATAGTATCAGGGTTATTGTCTATCAGAAATTTTATTCTAATATTTCTCTTCAAATATTTTCTCCACCCTGCCGCCTCTATCCAACACCAAGATTAAGACAGGCAAGTTTCTGTTCTTTTTTCAATCATGCCTCAGTGCCAAAATCTAACTTTCCTACTCGCCTTCCATGATTCACTTCATTAGGGGTTTTGTAAATTCCTTACTGTTATACAAGTTGGCACAAGTTGCTTAGATTTTTTTTTCTGTACTTTAATATTTTTTGTTAATTCAACTAAAGGTATCTAATTGTTATGCCGCCCAAGGCAGCAGTCTACTTTATGTTATTTTTTTCCATTTCTTTTTTACAGTAACTTAAGTTCTATAATTGGGACATTAAGTGATACGGCCTTAGTTTAGGATTCATAAAGTATGGACAACATTCCAAACATGAGAGATAATATGTATTTAGGTTTTGAAAGTAAAACAAAAATTGCTAAGCTGGGCAATAGCAAGAGGAAAAATTATTTTCGTAAGATCTAAATAATTTCACCAAATAATTTGACTATACAGACACTTCAGTTCTTACTTGGAGTATTTTATATAACTTACTAATTTTTTTTACTTATTTTGTATGAAGAAAAAATATTCTAAATATATTATTAGTTCTTTTTCATCCCTGGCTAGAACTGTTCCTTAAAGCTTAATGTGAATTGATAATTTGGTGATAAAAACGTTATTCTTATAAAAAGTTATATATGAATGTTAGATATAAGTAAGAGTATAGCAGAGTTTACAAACTATAACTAATAGTTTGTAAAAAAAAATCTAGGAACTGAGACTCAGATAAAAGGGTCTCTAAGTATCTTAAAGATATGACTCATAGACACTTTTCCTAAACAAAACATTTTTCACAATTCCCTGAGTGACTCTCTTTCTTATCACCTTGCTTGACAAGGAAACATGAGTGTGGCTTTTGTCAAATATAGTAGATTATAATTTGATACATTGAAGTGCACAATGGTTTTAATGGAATTATAATAGTGTGGACTTAAAGGGACAAAATAGTACAAAATCTTAAAACAACCATTAGCTCCCAACCTTTATCAGTCAGGCAAAGGCTAAAAAGCCTTCCCAGTTGTAAGCATTGGCTTTAATAGAAAAGAAAGGATGAATCTGAGTGTAAAATCAAGAGCCAAGATAGTGGATTCTCGTGAGACCACCTATAAAATAAGAGAAACCATTTGCAAACTATTCATCAAACAAGGAATTAACATCTGGTATATACAAGAAACTCAAACAACTCAACAGCAAAAATTAAAAAAATCCAAATATTAATAACTCAATTATAAAGTGGGCAAAGAAACTGAGCAGATATTTCTCAACAGAAGACATGCAAATGGCCAACCAATACATGAAACAATTCTCAATATCACTAATCATCAGGGAAATGCAAATAAAAACCATAATGAAACATCATCTCACTCCACTGACAATGGCTATTGTTAAAAAGACAAAAAAAAAAGTAGGAAATGCTGGCAAAGATGTAGAGAAAAGGGAACTCTTTTATACTGTTTGTGGGAATGTAAATTAGAAAAGCCATTATACAAAACAGTATGGAGGTTCTCAAAAAACTACTGAACTACCATATGATCCAGCAATTCTACTTCTGGGAATTTATCCAAAGGAAAGGAAATCAGTATATTAAAGTGATACTTACATCCCCATGTTTATTGTCACACTAATCACAATACTTAAGATATGAAATCCACCTAAATGTCCATCAGTAAATGAGTGGATAAAGAAAATACAGTGTATAAACACACACACACACACACATATACATATACATACACACATATAAGGAAATACTATTCAGCCATAAAAAGAATGAAATCCTTTCATTCACGACAACATGGATAAGCCTGGAGGAAATTATGTTAATCGCAATAAGTCAGGCATGGAAAGATAATATCTCAGGTTTTCACTCATATATGGAAGCTAAAAAACAAATTTTGAACTTATGGAAGTAGAGAGTAGAATTATGGATATTAGAGGCTGGGAAGAATGGGCAAGGAGAGGATGGGAGAAAGTTGGTTAGTGGATACAAAACTACAGCCAGATAGAAGGAATGAGTTCTGTTCTACAGCACTGTAGGGTGAATATGTTTAATTATAATTTATTGTATATTTTTAAAAAGCTAGAAGAGAGGATTTTGAATGTTCAGAACACAAAGAAATAAAAAAAATGTTTGAAGTGATGAATATGCTCATTACCCTGATTTGATAATTACACATTGTAGATTTCACAGGCCTTCTCAGTTCTGGATAGACATTGGCTTTCAGTCACAGCCAGGGGGAGAGACTAGATAAGAATTCCAGGCTTAGGTGATACCCCAAAAGGGCATGTTCAAAGGTAAGGGATTGTGCCCTGGGAGTAAAAGCTACATTTGAGGAGCAAGAGCAAATTTGACATAAGACCCACCCTAACATAGCCTCAATGGAATAGAGTGACTAGAAGAAAATTTAACTTTAAATAAAATTGCTAGGTAAGGTAAAAGTTTGAAGGTCAATTATCTAAAGCCTCCATCTCAACAGGTTATAGACAATAACATCAAGAAAGGAAATAAGGGCAAAAATTAATGAAATGATAAACATATATAATAGAAAAGAATCCACAAAGCCAAAAGTATATCCTTCAGAAAGATTACTCAAAGTAATAAATATTGAGCAAGACAGATCAAAAAACAAAAAGGAGAAAACACAAATTACAAATACCTAAAAAGAACAAGAGGACATAACTATAGATCACAAGACATTCTCTCAATGACACAATATTATTAACTATGCCAATAATTTTTTTTTTAAATTTAGATGAAAAAAGTGGCTGGAAAACATAATGTACAAACCAATAAATAGAAAATCTAAACAGTCCTATGCTTGTTTAATAAAATGGATACCTAATTCAAAACTTTCCCATAAAGAAAACTCCAGTTCCATAATAATTTAATGGTGAATATTTCCAAACATTTTAGGAAGAAACAGTAGCAATATTACAAAAACTATATAACAAAATAACTTACGGAATGTACATGTGAAAATTCATTGAGGTTAATACCTAAAATATGTGCATTTTACGGTGTCATTCCCAAATTAAAAAGCAAAAAAGTGAAACAACTGCACTGTCCACATGAGTGATTAGTACTTTATTATTGATAGTTTTTTATTGCTATGTAACAAATTACTACAAATTTCGTAGCTTACAGCCTCACATATTTATTATATTACAGTTGTGGGTTAGGAGTCCAGGCACATCTGCCTGGGTTCTCTTAGAGTTTTACACAGCTACAATCAAGGTGTCAGCCAAGGCTGGGTTCTCATTCAGAGTCTGGACTAAGGAAGGATCTGCTTTCAAGCTCCTTTAGGGTGTTGGCAGATTTCATTTATTTACAGCTATAGAGTTCATGAATACTTTCTTCTCAGATCCTGCAACAAAGAAAGAGATTCAACCAAGACCAGCTATACATTCTTATTTAATCACATACTTATAGTGACCATGAATCTATCACCTGTCCTTTGCCATTTCATTGGTTAGAATCAAGTAACAGGTCCCTTGTACACTCAAGGATTGCACAAAGGCCTGAACACCAGAAGGTAAGGATCATGGGCCCACCTTAAAGTCTGTCTGCCAAAGTGATGTATGTTCAGATTATATCCTTGAAAAAAAATGGGCAAAGTCTATATACCTGTATGTAAAAAATGCCTTCCAACCATGTTTAACACGTTTGAGATAAATCCTTACAGATGGCTCAAGATAATTGTCTATTATCCTAGTGTCAGGTTTCAGTCTGAAACATAGGTTCTTGGCACACCCGTGGCTGAAGAATGACCAGATGCACCAGAGTAACACAAGCATAAAAATGAGGTTTATTGAGGAGAGAAAAATAGGATTATAGGGCAAGAGCAAGATACAGGTTTACAGAGTGCAATACATACACCACAGATGATGACCAGACCCATTGTCGCAGCAAAAGGAGAACAAAATGAAGGATGCAAAAAAGGGGTTGGTTATTGTGTGAGTCTTGTTTTATAGTGCCCAGATTGGGACCTCCCTAGTGGCTCAGACGTCACCATGAAATCACTTTGATTGGACAGTTGGGAGTTGCGTTACTACGCATGTGGGCTCCTCTAGGTCAATATTTGGACTGTATGGTATCTGTGCTATTTGGACTGTGGGCTAGAGAGTCCTCTGTATTCTTTTGCAGCTGGTGCAGTAAGTTATGATTGTCAGATTCATAGGGTGCTTCCTCCTCCCCCAGGTATGGCAGTAGCTCAGGGCAGGATCATGGTGGGGCAGGACCAAGATGGGGGCCTGGAGACCACACTTGCCCTTCTTCCCAGGTGGGGTAATTGCACCAAGGCAAAGCACCCACTTTCATCCCTAGGAAACCCAGAATCCCTTGATACCTACCTCACACTAGGGTAATATCATCTACCATATATTCATATTCATATTCATGTTCATATAGGTATGAACAGCTATAGTTTCAACTCTAGTATCAACCCTACTGGATCTATAGAATCCACTTTGAGAAGAGACACTAGAAGAGAGAAGAGTTAGTACGTGAAATGAATCTATAACACCACACATTTATGATTCATCATGTTTAGACATGGAGATTTTATTCCAGTTAAGTGATGAAGCAATAAAATTTGTTCATAAACCAAAAAACAAGGGAAAATAAATGAACAAACAAGGATAGAAATACCTTGTATATCAAACGGGAACAGCAATCTCCAACATTTATGAAGTATTTCTTGTCAAAATCATCTGAAAATAAAGCATGCCAACACTAGAAAGGACTTTATCATCATCTATAATGCAACAATGGAGAAGGAGATACTTTTAAGGAAACTAGTTCTGTTATCATTGGTTTAAAGTGCTTCTTGTTAATTTGGGAGATGACTATTTACTTGTAAATGGTTTATGCTCCAGTGCCCTGTAGGTGGTATTCCTCTATACATTAGCAGTAAGTGATAACTCACCAGGACTTCCTTGCACATTGACAAAGAAGCAACAAATAAAGTTAAGGAACCCTACAGTGAGAAAATTTTCATTACATTAAAGAAAATTAAGCCTCTTCTGACAACCCTCTCAGCTGAATATAACGGAAGTTTTTTTTCACTCCTGCAAACTGGATGTTTGGAGATTATAATTGTCCCATTAATTCCATGACAAAAGAAAAAAGCCTAAAAATCAAGAAATTTATCTTTGAAACATTAACTAGTTATTAATCTGACCTAAGTGAATAGGTATTCCATGCAACCATTTTTTCCTAACAAATATAAAACAGAAATATGACCAAAGCACACAAGTTATTTTACGTTTTTGAAGTTTTCGCTGTCTAATGTTTTACTTAATTTTCCCTGTAAATGTCTTTGACATTTAAAAAATATTAAAATTTATTAGGATTTCACACTTTCATCACTATTGTTTAAGAATCCCCCTTAATCCACAGCCTCACCACAGGGCTAGTTGGAGTCAGCCATTGGTTTTGTTTGACTTCTTAAAATTTGTCAATTATGAAAAACAGATTTAATATTCAATTATAGTTCTAAGTAAAAATATTAGTATATATGGAACTATGGTTAATGTTAGTAATGATTCAAAGATGGAAAATTTATTAGAAGGTTTTATAACTTGTCAGGTTTTCCACATTCTTCACTAAATAATATTATGCTTTAATGTGTCAAAAAAAATTTTTTTAAGGACATAAAGAAAAATCTCAGTAAGAGTAAGTTTAGGATAATGTACAAGTGACAGAAAATAAATTGTTCAAATATGACATGACATAGGACTGTGCTAAAACAAATTTAAACAGAAATGGCTTCGGATCAAATGAATGAGCTCCATTTAAAAGGAAAACATGACAACCCAGGGTAGAAAATGCATGGATCAATCACTTTATACTTCTCAGGTTCTTTTCCTACTCACTCTTGTCTCAGTCTCTTATGCTGATTCTTTTTTTATACTCTAAATGTCAATGTTTTTTGCAATTCTGCTTGTAGCACTTGTTTCTTTTACAATACATTATATATTCAACCTTGGCAATTTTATCCATGTCCATAGCTTCCTGTATATTTTTGCCTTGAAATAACTTTCAATTTTAAATTATCTTCTTCCCCACTGCTTCTTTCTAAATATATACCCTCATCATCACATGCATTATTGCTTCCTGAGTCCAAATTTTCTCTCCCTCGTCCACCCCCAGATCTGCCATTAAAGTGATTTTGCCACAACATAAATATAAAGACATTACCACTGTGCTTCAAACCAATTAGTGGTTTCCCATTAATTATAGGATGAAGTCCAGCTTGCTTAGCAAGGCATAAAACATCCTTTATATCTGATAATTCCTTGCATCTGCAGTCTCAGCTCCCACCATTATTTCCCTCTAGATTCCTAATCCAACCACATTGAAATACTTTCAGTTGCCCATGCTTGTGTTGGCTCTGTGGGAAGGGAACACAGGGGCAATATGCACTGGTGGAAATGTTTTCCTTTCTCTGTCTACTTGGCAAACTCATTCATTCTTAGAAACTTTGTTCACATGGCACCTGTTCTAGAAAGTCTTTCATTTCATCCCAAACACAACACAATAATTATTGTCGTCTTCTCTTTACTAACTTTGCATCTTGTAAATATCTACCATTGGATATTTTAATACTCATTTACAGCTATCTGTTTACAAATGTGTTTTTCCTGCTCTGGGTTACTGAGGAAAAACACTGTATATTTCATCACTATGTCTGCAACCCATAGTAGAGTGCCTATGTTAGGTAAATAGTGAGGGATTCTGGGTCCCCTAGGGATCAAAGTGGGTGCTGTTGCAGTTCACCCCCTCCAAATGGGCTTTCAGAGGCTCATGGGAGATCCATATGAGTAATAAGAATCAGGTCATGCAACTTCCAACTGTCCAAAGTGATTGCATGGTGATGGCTGAGTCCCAATCTGGGCACTATAAAAGACCTAGACCTAACCACGCCGTTTCTTTTGCTGTCTGTTTGCTGTGACAATGGGTCTGGTCATCATCTGTGGCATATGTATCATGCTCTGCAAACCTATATCTTGCTCTTGCTCTATAATCCTATCTTTTTCTCCTCAATAAACCTCATTTTCTTGCTTGTGTTACTTTGGTGCTTCTGGTCATTCGTTGGCCATGAGTGCACCAAGAACCAACATTTCAGACTGAAACCTGACAACTAGAATAGAATAATGCATAACAATTGGTTTATATATGGAATGGAGGAACTAATGCATGCATTTCCAAAAACAGGTTTGAAATCAACAGCAATTTTTTTTTCAATGTGAGATTGATTCTTGAGAACAGATTCAAAGTCTATTCCTTTAAAATATGAAGCCTTAAGAAAAATATTACAAAATCTGATGGAAAGGATATATTAGTAGTTGTACTCCTCATTTAAAAAGAATCAAGTTTCCATGGGGTATAAAAATACTCCTAAGAAGTATAAACCTCCTATACTCTGGAATGTAGTGAGCTGGTTTCTACCCACTAATCAGCATCAATACAGTAAAGGGTATGTCAGCACTTTTGTAATGAGGCAGCTGTCCGTAAATAGTTACAACGTGATTATATTAGTTCACACTGGAAAAATGTTCAAAACATCTATACTGAGGAAACTGGCTATTATTAATTTACAACATAACATTAAATTAAGCAAATGCATGCACATAAACACCTTTTCACACAGTTTGAATATCGACACCTACATTAATTTTTGCATTCCTAAATATAGGATATGGTTAGATTAAAGCAGTCCTGCTGCAAATAATTGCTGTCTCTTACAGTTTCTCAATCCATATGCTCATGCAGTTAAGGAGCAATAGCCCAAAATATATTATAAAAAGAAAGGAAATGACTCCCCCCACCCCACATACACCCAGATGAAGACTTGCAGGTTGATCTGTGGTTGAAATGTTTGTCATGTTCCATAGCCTTACCCTCAGCTTCTATGGTACGGCATTTCAATTTTATAACTATATCCATTTCTACTAAGCTCTCAGGTGTTGAATCAAAGTAATCAAAATTACCAAAGAACAGTGTATAAACAAGAATGTACATTTGTTGTTGACTATATGCTTGTAGTAGTTTGAGTTCTCATTCTTTCTTCTCAGGACGTGGCCTTCCTGAACCACGTACCTGGAATGTTCAGTTAAAAGTCCTAGGCTTCCTTGGTAAGCTACCTCCTGATCCGCAGACAGAAGATACCAAAAACAAACAAACAAACAAACAAACTCTGAAACCATTTTCTCCTACCTATAAAAATTAAGCTATGCTTTTGTCTTCCACTCTTGGCTTCAAAATTCCTCTTTTGTTTTCCTCCATCCTGAAATCATTTCTCTCCGCCTGACTCTATTATCATGTTTCTCCAATGCAGTCATTCAGGGTCCTTCAGAAGCCCTGGTAGTTCCACGTACAGCAGTTGGCCTAAAATCATCCCTCACCTTCCCTCTCCCCACACGTTCCTGACATTTTAGATAACCTCTCCTGCCAGCAACCACTAACCTGCCTTCCTTGTCTAGAAGAGGCTAAATGAGACAGAATCTGAATTAAGGGATAAGAATTGTTCAAACTATGTAAAAGTTTTATGACTTTTTCTGCTCAAAGGGAAATATTATGCAAATCTCTATTAAATAAATATGCACCTGATAACTAGTATCTCTTCCCTGGAAGTTTGTCAAATTTCTAAGTCTCCTCCACCTTTCTTTAAAGATTTCCACAAACTATCTTCCTTCCCTTAATAAATGCTCTCTCTGCTAGTCTGCAATACAGCTAGGACTTTCATTCATTGACCAATAAGAAGTACTTCTAAGTCCTGGTTCCCCTAGATTTACATACCTGTCTTCTTAACTGCATAGAGAATTTTCTATATTTTTTTCAACCTCATATTTAAAATAATTTTTTCCAAGCAGAGGGGCTAATCTCATCCAGGTTGTGTTCTGATTTCCTGATAAATGTCTCCATATAGGAAGCAAGACTGGCATTCTGAGCCTAGATACGGATAGTATTCTGGGAGATTTGGAACAACCTGAGTGTCTTATGAGCAAGGTTTAGCCTTGAATGTGAGTGAAGGAGGGATCTGGTAGGAAAGTGAAATAATAACTCTAGCCAACTGTCCAACTCCAGCATTAATTCAAACATAAGAAAAGAAGCAGTAAACAGTTATGATTTAGGGAACAGAAGCAAAAGAATCACATGAAAGTAAGTTTTGAAGTATCCTGAAGTAAGTTCCTGAGTTTTGAACATACACACACGCACACATTCTATATTTTACATCCTTTGGAAAATGAAGCAAAGGCAAATACCAATACTCAGAGTTCAGAGAGTGAGGTGGATTTGGCTTGAATGATAACCAAGTTCATTTTCTAGCAGTTAACAGTACCTAGCCAGAAATATGTTTTGATATTTTGAACTCTCTTACCAAAAAAGAGGTGAAGATCCCTTACAACATGCCAATATCTTATTTGGTGGTAGCTATTTTTATTATTATATATTTCCAAGTTTTTCCATGATGGGAAAAGTAAGTATCCATACAACCAAACTGTAATCCAGAGCCCGAATATAGTGGGCAACATTTATTATAAGAGAATTTTGTCCTGGACTATAATCTTTTACTCTAGGGCTCAAAGCAAGAACTGGTAAGTAGGGAGAAAACCAGATAATCAGGAGCATTTCTGTTTTTATTTTTAATTTTGATATTGAACAATGAAGGCTACTTTTGTTTTTAAGGATACATTAATGAAGAATACTTAATTTACTGAAACCCATAGGATAATTAGGAATTATTGAAATGAGAAATCTGCAAATCATACCCTGAATCTATTCCCAAAACTATTCTGCAATAGATTTAACAGCATGTTTTGGCTTAAATTTTTATTAAATTTCATGAATATACTCATTCTCTTGGATAATTGACAAACAACTCTATTTTCTTCATCTACTAAATGTTCTAGATAACTGAGTTAACTTTTTTATTCACTTTGTTTTAGTAGCTTCCATAGTATCTAATGAGTGGGTTAATAATATAGATTAATGCTATTTAGTTTATATGAAATTAAATTAAATTTTTATACTCAATTTTTGGTTGACATTGTGATAATCAGTTTTGAATGATAAATATGCAAATCCACAGTGAAAATTATTATTTTAATTTGTAGTTCACTTTTATATATACAAGATACATGAATCTATAAGATAGTTTTTAGTATACATAAAATAGATTCATAATTTAATCATTTCCAGGTAAATTATAAAATACTACTATCATACTCTCCATTTAAATTTCTAATAAAAAGAAATTGGCTTAAGATAAGTAAGTACATATTATGGAACTTTTTGTAAATGTTTCCAGTAGTCTTATGAAGGTAGAGCCCATGTTTTCTAAATACAAACATATAACTGCCTATCTTTGAAGCAAAAAGAAAGGAGAAAAAGATACTTCACAAATAAATATTATTAGAACTTGTTATAACAAAACTGCCAAACAAGATATATAATACATGACATTTTGAAAGTGAAATAGAAAATATAAAAACAAGCTAAAAATAAGCAAACAATAACTCACCTTCAAAGACCTGGAAATAAACAGAGATGGGACAAGAAAAAGGCTGAAAACACAGTTGAAAAGTGGACAAAAGATTTTTTAATCTTCTTATTGCCTAGCGATGTCATAGCTGTGGTAACATTGTAGTGCAATGCATTACCTTTTTTATGTTTTGTTATGTTTCTATACACAACTACTTACCAGTGTGTTACAATTGTCTACAGTATTCAGCACAGTAACATGCTGTACAGGTTTGTAGCCTGGGAACAATAGGCTATGCCATCTAACCATATGATCCATCTGCTAGGCTATGCCATCTAGGTTAACGTAAGTACACTCTATGATGTTTTCCCATAATCAAATTGCCTAATGATGCATTTCTCAGAACGCGTACCCGTCATTAAGCAATGCATGAATATGTTTGTTTGTTAGATCTTGCTTAACAAAGTATCGCAAATAGGTGGCTTAAACAACAAAAATTTATTTTCTCACAATTATGGAGGCTAGAAGGCTGAGATCAAAGTGTCCACAGGGTTGATTTCTTCTGAGGTCTGTTTCCTTGGATTGTACCAGGTGGCCATCTTCTCCCTGTGTCTTCACGTGGTCTTTCCTCTATGTATGTCTGTGTTCTAAACTCCTCTTCTCATAATGACACAGTCATATTGGATGACAGCCCACCCTAATAACCTCATTTAACTTTAATTACCTTTTTAAAAGCCCTATCACCAAGTATAGTCACATTCTGAGGTACTGGGGTTAGGACATCAACAAATGAATTTTGGGAAGATACAATTCAACTCATAATAATATATAATAAGAAAAATGTAAGAAAGGAAATAATAAACATGACTGAAAATGTTTATTATTTATTGGAAAATGAAAAATCATCTTTAAATGATTAAACCAAAACTGATTGTTTTAGAAAACTTAAAAAGAAACACAAATTTCTATCAAAACCAATAGAGGAAACAGAGAAAATAAATAAATAAGATAAGGCATAGAGGAACATAAGTGCTCATATGGCAGATATTTAAAAGAAACATCATTAGCAACAGCTTTCCAATATCTTTGTTAATTTAGATGACTAGACAATTTTCTTGGAAAAGCAAACACAAGGAGTACATATTTCAGCTAGCACACAAGGTAAAACATTAAGATGAAATAAAGCTGATTAATGGTACGTAGGTAATTCATTACATTATTTTCTGTATTTTCTGCATATTTAAAACCTATAACTTTTATAAAAACTCTGGTATTTCAAAATACAACAATATTTGCTATGAAATTAAGGTAAGATTCCTAGGAATGAGTTGTGGTATCAGTGGTTAGTATTTCTGCTTGCAGCGTAGTGACAGGGTAGGAATAAGAATCCTATGATTTTTGTTTTCTATTAAGATAGAGGAAAAACGTGTCCACCAAAAAAGTGTGAGCCTCTGGTCTCAAACTAAAATGGAAAAAGAAAGGACAGTTCATGCCTTTTTATCATCTTGGCTTTCTTCCAGTTATAAAGGAATTCTACTCCCTCGGCAGTGCAGTATTTATAGGGATTTAGGACTTAAGAAATTCTCTAGGGGCTTTTAATTCTTAACCACTAACATATTTTCTTTTGGGATTTTGTTTATTTAAGCATATATTTGTCAATTACCATGCTTTCGGTCTATTTAAGTAGGCTTTATTTTTTATTTTTAGTGATCCCTAATTTTATGGGTTTTTAAAATTTAAGTATTGTATTATAAATGTTAATTTTAGTAGCTCTTTCCTCTCTCTTTTCTCTTTTTCTCTTCCATATTTTGAATAATACATTTAAAATTTCTTTGCCTCTTAAACTCAATTTTTATTTTTGTTTTTAAATTTCTTCCATCTTAAGTCTTTTTTCATTCTAAAGCACAATAATTTTATTTGTTTTTGTATACTTGAAATGATTTCTTCTAGTCATTTTAATATGTTTCATTTTATGTTAATTTCTGCTTTCAAACTTGCCCAACACCTTAAGCCTGTTTTTTCCCACACATTTTTAATTGTCTACTTTCATACAAGCCTACAAGCATTGGGGGAGTTCAGACAGAGAAGCTAGCCCAGACTAAAGAGGGGGAACAAAGAATATACATTGGAAAAAAGAGTCTCTTTAATAAATGGTGCTGGGAAAACTAGGTATCCGTATGCAGAAGAATGAAACTAGGCCTCTAACTCTCATCATATACAAAATTCAAATGGCCAACAGGAATATAAAATATAAAAAAATATGAAATATTTTTGTGAAAAAATATGAAAAATGAAAAAATATTCAACACCACTAGTCATCAGGGAAATGCCAATAAAAACCACAATGAGATATCATCGTATCCCAATTAGAATGACTATTAATAAAAAGACAAAAATAACGGGGAAAAAAAAAGATTTTTGCTGGTGAGGATGCAGAGAAAAGAAAACTCTTATATACTGTTGGTGGGATTATAAATTAGTATAGCCACTATGGGAAACAGTACGGATATTTCTCAAAAAAGTCAAAATAGAAATACTATATGATCTGGCAATACCACTACTGGGTGGGTATTCATTCAAAGAAAAACCAATCACAATATCAGAAGGATACCTGCACTCACTCTCATGTTTATTTCAGCACTCGTCATAATAGCAAAGATGTGGAATCAACCTAAGTCTCCATCAGTGGACAAGTGGATAAAGAAAATATGCTATATCTACACAACGGAATACTATCCAGTCAAAAAAAACAATGAAATCATTTCATTTATAGCAACATGGATGGAACTGGAGGACATTATATTGAGTGAAATAAGCCAAGCACAGAAAGACAAATATAGCATGTTTTAAATCATATATGAAAGTTAAAAAAAATTGATCTCATGTAGGTATAAAATAGAACGATGGTTACCAGAGGCTGGAAGGGGTAGTGGGAGGGGGGAACAAGGTGGGGTTGGTTAAGGGGTTCAAAAATACAATCAGGAGGAATAAGATCTAGTGTTTCATAGTACAATAGGGTGATGATAGTTAACAACAATTTATTGCATATTTCAAAATAGCTAGAGGAGTGGATTTGGAATGTTCCCAACACAAAGAAATAATAAATGTTTGAGATAATGGATATCCCAGTTACCCTGATTTGATCACTACACATTGTATGCTTATATCGAAATATCATATATACCCCATAAATATATACAGCTATTACGTATCCATATTTTTTTTTAAAAAGAGAAGAATATAGAGCTTTCTCCTCAATACTTACCCACCCCTCCCTACCATTATTCTTACACTTGACTTTTAGCTTCACATTATGGCTTTTACATTCTCATTGTAGATGACTCTTCAAAGAACCGTGGCCTTAAATAATCATTTACTTCACTTCAATGACATAAATCTTATCACCCAAAAGAACATTTGATTTGTCGGACCAAAATTGCTTTATATTTCACATTCTTTTGATGTTTGATGAGGTACATATTCTAATACCTATTATCTTCAAAATAGGTGATCACTGAACCAAAAATAAAATATATCAATTGCATGACAAGGACCAAAATATGCTTCTCATGAGAACTCAGACCCAGAGTGATTAGTATAACATCCTGTCTTCACTGTAATGAGAAAGACTTTGATGTTGAGATTCACTGGAGAAAGCAATCTAACTTTTTCTAGGGTTTTGAACTGATTTTACAACATGTCCCTCACTGACAAAAATATAACAAAATTTAAAGTAGTAAAATAAGTTATACATATAAATTTACTATATTACTAGGTCAGCATTTTGGTTGCTGACTTCTTAACTGAGCAGGAAAATGCTCACATTTGGAAAAGTACAAGATGCTGCCAATGAGTTTGCCCTCACAATTCTTCCTTTCCAGCTATGCCTACCACATAATGGTCTCTTTCTAGTGGATGCCAAGGAAAAACTGAGGCACATGTAGTGTGTACAGAGTACTTGACATAAATTGATGTGCAATCACTTTAGTTAACTGAACATTTTAAAGATGTGCACTGTAAATAGCACAACTTGAAGTAGTTGTAACTATTTTTATGCTGGCTATTTATTTTTATGGTTGGTTAATTAAAACCTTCTGCTTGAGATAGCTCTAAACTAGCCATGAAAATTCTTTTCTGGACTCAAAACAGGAAGAACATCTGAGCATAAACCTTAAATTACTCATTCTTTGAGGGCAATATGTATATGCATGGTATCAAACATTTTGCCTCGTTTTTTTTCTTTATCAAATCTGATCAGTTAAAGTTATTGTTCTTCATTTTTATAAACTGGTTTGACTAAATTTTATGAAAAAATTCAATATATCAAAATTAATAATTTCCAAAATTTTACTCTAAATCTTTAATTGACTCATTAGCTGAACTGGAAAGTGCTTTATTTATTTGTGTTTTTTAAAAGATCTTCATTTAAACTTTCCTTTTCCTCCATTCTTCTCTTATTCTTCTCTATTTACTTTCCTTTCTTCTAGAACAAGTTAGAAAGATTCTCAGAAAAAATAATATTTAAATATTAACCTTGAAGTTATGAAAGTGAAAAAGCAACAAAATAAACATGCATTCACTTGTTCCTTGTACTTAATCAAATCTTTGTCTTTTTTATTGTGGTAACAAACACACAACATAAAACTATCTTAATCATTATATAAAACTCTCCAAAGTGTACAGTTCAGTAGTATTAACTGTGGCCACATTGTTGTGCAGCAAATCTCTAGAGCTTTTTAACCGTGCTAAACTGAAACTCTGTACCCATTGAAAAAATAGGCCTCAATTTTCCCTTCTTCCCAGTCCCTGGTAGCTACCATTCTACTATACATTTCTATTAGTTTAGCTATTTGAAATAGCTCATATAAGTGAAATCATACAGTATTTGTCCTTCTATAACTGGCTTATTTCATTTAGCATGACCCCCCCCAAGATTTATCCATGTTTTATCATGTGCCTGGATTTCCTTCTTTTTAAAAGCTGAGTAAATAGTCCATTGAATGTATATACCAGACATTTTTTATCTCTTCATCTGCTGATGAACATTCAATTTGCTTCCACCTCTTGGCTATTGTGAATAATACTGCAATGAATATGGTCGTGCAAATATCTCTTCAAGATCTGCTTTCAGGGAGGCCTCAAGGAACAATATGTTTAGGAAGACACTTACAGAATAGTCATATTTAGCCAGACAATGATGGAGAAAGAGCATTTCAGACACTATGAGGAACCCAGCAGCAAAGAGAGCCTGGTGTATCCAGAGCTTGCAAGAAGTCCCAGCAGGGTCAGAGGGAAAGGGTGAGTCTGGAGATGGTGCTGAGACAGGATCCTGAAGGTCCTTGAGCTGGGAGACATCAAAAGATGAGGGAAGGCCGGGCGCGGTGGCTCACGCCTGTAATCCTAGCACTCTGGGAGGCCGAGGTGGGTGGATCGCTCAAGGTCAGGAGTTTGAGACCAGCCTGAGCAAAAGCGAGACCCCGTTTCTACTAAAAATAGAAAGAAATTATCTGGCCAACTAAAATATATATAGAAAAAATTAGCCGGGCATGGTGGCACATGCCTGTAGTCCCAGCTACTCGGGAGGCTGAGGCAGTAGGATCGTGTAAGCCCAGAAGTTTGAGGTTGCTGTGAGCTAGGCTGATGCCACGGCACTCACTCTAGCCCAGGCAACAAACTGAGACTCTGTCTCAAAAAAAAAAAAAAGATGAGGGAAGAGATAAGGGCAGCTTTGCAGTATATAAAAGATAAGAGAATTTCTTCCAAAAAGTAATTTACTTATGAGAATATGTCACACACATAATGAATAAAAAACATATATGTAGGTTAAATGATAATAAATAAAATTAATAGACATTGCATGAAATACTCTATAGATAATACATTAACTATTTAGGAGAGTTTGGTACTATCTCCTATTTTCACAACCTTTACAATAATGAAGGTGTCTTTCATTTCTAGCCTTATCTTTTATTTTAATCTCCAAAGGAATAGAAACTATATTAAATAAAAGTCCTATGAAGAATTTGAAAAATAAAGAGAAAATGCAAACATGCCAGAAAAATTACAATATATAATAAAGTGTAAAATAGGAGTTAGAAACAAAAATCTGAAGAATTATTTAAGAGATCTCAATTTTTCAAATAAAGTATTCAAAAGAAGGATTCAAAGACATCTTTACATTCTCTAAAGACTGTAGGGATAACAGTAAGTTTAGGTCAGACGTAGTTTTCCTGAGAATGGATCGTATAATATTCATCTACATATTTTTTCTTCTTAAAGATAGGAAAAAAATTAATATAACACATTATTAGTGCAACTCTCTGAGTATAATCTATGTTCTTATCTTCCTGTCTGTTACATGTTCAAGTTTAATTAACTATATGCTAATTAAAAAGAAAACTCATAACTGTGTAATCCCATTGTAATAAGATTCTACGCTACACTGTGAGTTACAGCTACTGTCATTTCTGGAGGAGGAACATTCATATATTCTGAAACAGTTGGACAATTCAGGTTCCTGCTTCAACAAAAATAAAACAAGTAAGCCAAGTTGTCCACTGGGGGCTTATCAGAGTGTAAATCTCTGGGGATATCTCACTCTAGCTCAATTAATAATCAAATCCTTTTCTTTTACCGATTGCTTAAAAAAGCCACAGATGGTAGAAGTTTGGATTTTTTCCCAGAAATGATTCTGGGAGCAAAAGCAGAGTAGGCAACTGTGGTTTTGTTCTACTTAAGCATAACCCCATCTCAATTTTTGTAAATACTGAAGTAATGAGCCAAGTCAGAAAATTCTATGCTATTTAAAGTTTCTCCAGTGACTCACACTGAGGGATTTTACTTACCAAACCTGGCCACTGTCCATAACGCAGAGGAAAGGGTTAGAGAGGCTGTTTCTTTTCTCCGCCTGACAACAGAAGTTGAAAAGGAAAGGAGAGTTTCAGGACTGTTTTGATGTGACAAGAATCAAGCAACCTAGCAGATGCACTGCATCAACAAAGATAATTTTCTCCTAGCTAGGCCCAAATCTTCCCATCTTTTTGCTGTAGTCATAGAATTATACAAAACTGGAAAAAGAGAGTTAACTTGTTTACAAATACTCCAAATACTGCATAATCATTGATCTAGAGTTAGAAATAATAACAATGTGTTGTATAGATCCTATTTTTTTTTAAATATTTCAATAAAACCTTTAATGTCTAGTCACTTAGGACTCATTGCCTACATATTGCTAGAAGGATGTCTCAAAGCACTTTTTATAATGAGCACCACACTAAAAGAGCAACCTTTCTAGTGATTTTTCACCTGGAAAAAAGACACTAGAAAAAGTCCATGAAATAATATTATAGACATATAATACCTTGATAAGCCAGCTAAATTGATTTTAGAATGGCCATTTATTGGAAAAAAATCAGTTTAACTTCATCTATTGATTTTAAAAGATTACAAGTTTTTGTTTTCCAAGAGAGGGAAGGAATCATTAGATCCATAATAATTTTTTTGCATATACAAACATACTTCATTTTAACGTACTTCATTTTATTGCACTTTGTAGAGACAGTGTTTTTTTTTTACATACAGAAGGTTTGTGGCAACCCTGCATTGATCAAGTCTCTTAGCACCATTTTTACAATAGCATGTGCTCACTTCATATCTCTGTGTCACATTTTGCTAATTCTCACACTATTTCAAACTGCTTAACTGTTATTTCTGTTACAGTGATCTATGATAAATGATCTTTGTTGTTACTGTAATTGTTTTGGGGTGCTACAAACTGCACCCATCTCAGACAACAAACTTAATTGATAAATATTGTGCATTCTAATTGCTCCACTGACCAGCCTTTCCTCTATTTCTCTTCTTCTCCTCAGGTCTCCCTATTCCCTGAGACTCAAATATATTAAAAATTAGTCCAATTGATATCCCATCAATGACCTCTCAGTGTTCAAATGAAATGAAGAGTTGCACATAATTCAAACGTTAAAAATGATTAAGCTTAGTGAAGAAGGCATGTTAAAAGCCAAGATAGGTCACAAGCTAGGCCTCTTGTGCCAAACAGCCAAGTTGTGAATGCAAAGGAAAAGTTCTTGAAGGAAATTAAAAGTGCTACTCCAGTAAACACGCAAGTGATAAGCAAGTAAAACAGCCTTATTGCTTGTATGGAGAAAGTTTTAATGGTCTGGATAGATCAAACCAGCCACAACATTTCCTTAAGCTAAAGCCTAATCCAGATCAAGGCCCTTACTCTTCAATTCTGTGAGGGCTGGGAGAGGTGAGGAAGCTGCAGAAGAAAAGTTGGAGGTTAGCACAGGTTGGTTCATGAGATTTAAGGACAGAAGCCATCTCCATCACATCAAAGTGCATGGTAAGGAAGCAAGTGCTGGTGTAGAAGCAGCATTAAGTTATACAGAAGACCTAGCTAAGATAATTGATGAAGATAGCCATACTAAAAAGCAGAGTTTCAATGGAGACGAATAGCCTTTTACGAGGAAAAAAGATTTCTTCTAGGAGTTTCATAGCTAGAGAGGAGAAGTCATTGCCTGGTTTCAAAGTTTAAAGAATAGGCTGACTCTCTTGTTAAGGGCATTTTTGTTGTTTCTCTAATTTTATGTTTGCATATTGATAGAAAAAGACAGATAAGAAATATCAGGAATAAGAGCCTGAAACAGATATGGAAACTCTAATCAGCATTGAAAATATACATAATGTCAGGTCACTACCAGTGAAGATGTAAGTTATTAAAGATGAAATGTGTAAGCACTTTTAAACATGTGAGAAAATAAAATTCCAGTATAAGAGGCATCAGTTTAAAGATAACAGAAACAGTAAGTAATAAGAAAGAAAGCAACCCAAGAATTATCAGTACAAATTCCCTTAAATTCTTAGTCCACATGATAGAATTTGGCTCTCATGATTCAATCCCATGATTTTATTTATCCTGAAAGTTTGATATTACAGAGATTTTACTAAAAATTTAAAATGTTAGCGTAAATCACCAATGAAAGGATGTTGATCCTTATTTTAAAGGATAAGTGATCTCTTTGTAGTAGTTGAGCAAATGATTTCACATGATGTCTGACAAAACAGAATAACAGTGTTAACCTGCTTTGCCAGATATTTTTATTTTTCTTGTATTTCTAGGAAATTGGTAGGCAATATGAGAAGGAAAATAAAATGTAATCATAAAATGCAAATGCTGAAACTTATTTTAAAATCTAAAAAGAAAAATATTTGCTAATTCCCTAAAATCAATATTCAACTTTATAAAATTCTATTTTCCCGATATGCAACAATGAACATAACTTCACCACTCTAATTAAGTGGCAAGACACCTGTTAATAGTGTACCTGCCATAACATGCCCAGGAAGAAAAAAACCAAAAAAGCGTCAGTGGTCGTAGTACTTATTGAACCATCTGTACTGCCAAAGAGTGTAAAATTAGATCTGTTGACTACACAGATGGAGACTTCATTTCAAGAAAAGCAGTTTCCTAATATTTTTGATCCCCACTTCCAACTTTGGAATTTCTTGGAAATTATTTCTAACAATAAAAAAGCAAGAAATAAAAGGAATATTCTTTTAAAATAAAAATAATGTAGCACTTTTAATCCTGTTTCAGATTTCCTCACGTATAAAACATCCAATTAGAGAGATGAGGATTTTGTTACTTTATAAAATGATTTACAGTGAATCACAGGGTATTTAAATCACTTACATACAGACTGAAAGATTTAGTTCCCACTTTGCCTTCTCACAGGTATCTATACTTTTTACAGCTTCTCTAACAGCTTCTGCAAAATCTTCAAGGTAGTTCAGGATGGAGAATATAGCCATTCAATTTTCCTTCATGCCAGCTTTCTGAGATTTTAGTGATTCTTCATTCCATGTATAAAATCCTTTTTCAGTGTCTTATATACTACTAGACTTTCCAAAAATTGAAAGCCTATATTGTTTCATCCACATTTGGAATAAGCTAAATAGCCATAAATTGCATCTGTCTCACAAAAGGTCAGAATTTACAGTGATGAGAGCCAGATAGTTCTGATTATCCACCCTTCTGATCTGACAAATATGATTATGTCACTGCTAAGTTAAAATTTGTATTTATTCCCCATTATCCTCAGAATGAAGATAAAACTTTTTACATGGCTCTTGATATTCTCTTTACCTCCACCACCATTGGACTAACTTACTCACCCTTTAGCACTCCAGTTAAATAGCTCTTATAA